>NC_091824.1:177265134-177865134 GCF_038994185.2 Dermacentor albipictus | reverse complement strand
ATGACGGCATCCACCCAAATGCAGAGATGACAGCTTGCATGTTCTAGCACGGGTTGAGGTCATAGGCATATCTGCCAGGAAGGGGGGGGGGGCAGTGAGCACACCTGCCTGTCGCCAGGGGGGGGGGCAGTGAGCACACCTGCCTCCCCCCCCCCTCACCCTCAGAAGTAGGGGGGCACAGTATGCCATTTGACCTCCCACTTTCGAAAGCGGTGACT
This sequence comes from Dermacentor albipictus, assembly GCF_038994185.2. Lineage (NCBI taxonomy): Eukaryota > Metazoa > Arthropoda > Arachnida > Ixodida > Ixodidae > Dermacentor > Dermacentor albipictus. The sequence goes on along the minus strand of NC_091824.1, from coordinate 177,864,916 downwards.
GTCAGCTGCACACAGGAAAACTCCAACAAAACATCCAGGCCAAGTTGTCTTCCAGAATAAGGTCCCTGAAAGTGTGCTCTATTACAGCGTATTTCCTGCTTTGTCAGCGAGGATTGCCTTTCCGGCCTTGCATATGGGCCTCAGCCGGCCGCACTTAGGAGAGTATGGTTCTTGGTGGTGCAAGACGTATGCACAATGCGCCTTGCACTTCTGCATTGTAAGGAGGCCTGTCATTGGGTAGTCCAAGACAAGTTTTGACTTCCATTGATTGTATCATCCTGTGTTTGTTGGACGTATAACCTAACAATCTATGAAAACACAAAATCTGCTTTGTATTTTATAATTTAACAATCTGTAATCAGTGTTGCCATTTAAGCTATTTTGCCGCTAGGTTTAGCGACTTTCTTGCCTGTTTAGCAACAAACTTCTATTTAGCGACCAGCGACTTTTTTGGCGACTTGAATAAACAATGGGCAACATTTTAGTGACTTATAAGCTAAAAAAAAAAATGGGGTTTTACGTGCCAAAACTACTTTCTGATTGAGGCACGCCGTAGCGGATGACTCCGGAAATTTCGACCACCTGGGGTTTATTAATGTGCACCTAGATCTAAGTACACAGGTGTTTTCGTATTTCGCCCCCATCGAAATGTGGCCACCATGGCCGGGATTTGATCCCGTGACCTCGTGCTCAGCAGCCTAACACCATAGCCACTGAGCAACCACGGCGGCTGACTTATAAGCTAGTAAAGTCGATTGAAAAGTGACCTTCTAAAACGGAGCTCATTATTCAAAAGCTACATGTCGGCAGCCGACAATCGCTGTGTGACGCATAGGCTCCATGACCATGATGAAGTAACGGTTGGCTTCACATTGGCAGTCTTTACTTTGTAATTGCACTTCATAGCACAGTGGTTAATCACAGTGTTCATATTGTGTTGACAAAAGTGTTTTCTTATTCTCTACAAAAAAATTTGAGTGGCTTGAAGCGCTGCCGGTTCTCAAGCATCACTAAATGCACTTGATTGTAGTACATTCGCAAGCGTATTGTCTCCCAAAATCAATTGGAATAAATTTTATGTTCAGATCAACTATAGAGAGGCGTAGGTCTTGAAGCGCTTGAGCTTGTTCACGCGAATCTGAACAAATTGCTTCCGTTTCTAATGGCTTTCTGACCAATTAATACTTTACGGTGGCTTTTAGATACATCAAGGGCAGAAGCATAGTACTCGACCTGCATAAAGCTCGGGTAATTGTGATCGCCTTGTTAACAGCATGTGGTGAAGAATTTAGTTATCACGAATGTTGGAGAACAAGAAATATTTTGGACAATGTAGACAAAATGCCTTTTCGCGCTAGGAAATCGTGGTTATTTGTCTTCCTTTGAATCGTGCTCTTTTTGCAATCTTTCAATCTGAAAGTAAACAAAATCTAAATTGTTATCTTCTGTCTTGTGAATATATTAGTACGATATCAACACGGGGTTACTAAAGGTTTTTGATCATCTGCTCGGCTAACTAAAACTGGTCACGATTTTGCTGTAGAAATTAATAATGGAAGCAAACTGACACAATCTTTTATGAAATTTCAACAAGGCACTTGACGAAGTTTCCCACAAACAGGTCCCCAAAAACACAATTGATAACCTGGTTGTCAGCCTACCTAAGAAACTGGCAGCAGTATGTTGTTTACAAAGGCCACTCTTCGGAATGACTATTAGTAGACTCTGGCATCCCACAGGAACCCATTCTCGGGTTGCTCTTATTTCTCATATTTATTGATGACAGAATAACAGATATTTCAGTTAAAATTAAGTTGTACACTGACGATTGTGTCGTTGCTTGGAGATCAAAAGCTCTTCTAACTCGGAAGAGTTGAATGAGGACTCCTGTAAAATTATTGAATGATGTCAATTCTGGCAAATGGAAACCAATTTGGAAAAGATTTCTACGACTATTACTCTGAAACGAAAACCTTAAAAATTTAGGTTTGGTGCAAATAACCTTCTTGATAAAATAACTCACTTTAAATATTTACGACATTGGATGAATAACACCCTTCATTGGTCAAAGCACACTGACTATGTTACAGCAAACCCAAACTAAAAACTGTTCGAAGAATTGTAAAACTATCAACCCCTGCTCTTGGGTTGCTAATCTATAAAACTGGTTTCTCACCAATAGTAGAGCATGCTTCTTTAATGTGCAACTGTTTGACTAAAAATGATATTGACAAAACAGAGAAAATGCAAGAAAAAAATTATCTCCGCTTTACATGTAACAGGTTGGGACATGTTCAATAACTGCTCTTTTTGCCAAGGCTAATTTATCTGCCTTGTCCCAGAGGAAGCTCTGTTCCCATATTAATTTCTACTGGCTAATTTATGGGCCCTACAATGCTGATACATCAAAAGTTATCTTTGTTATACAGATATGCCACCATACAAAGGCATAATTTAACCGTTACCGTCTTTCGCAAATGTGTTCTTTGCTTCAAGTGCTCCTTCTCCCCGAGATTTGTTAACGATTGGGACAGTTTAATAATGATAAAGTTCTTCAACCAAGTATTGGCTCTTTTGTTTTGGAACTAGTATGCTGAGATCATGTTCTTTCTTTTATATGTTGTGATTTATGTCTATATTTCACATCTGCCAGCTTTTACGATTTTATTGTGAGATGCTCAATTTTGAGACCTTGGTTACGATTGTCGTATTGATGCCAATTGTGCGACTTCTCATTTGCGTTTTACGTTAGGTCAAACTGATCTCGACAGGATGCAAATATATAGTCATCGAGCGATGTTTCAGAGCCTTACTTTTTGGACCTGCTAGATTATTCGGACCTACGAGTGGAAGCATCGCCACTAATGTGGCAAGTTACACTTTGGCCGCTATTCCATGGATATTTCAGGAATAAACATGAACATTTCCGTTTGTGATGCAAATCATATTTGTTGCTAACTTTTCAATGCATTTTTGAAGCTTCCCTTGAGGTAATTTTAAAAATAAACTCTGTGTCTTGACGATTGAAACGACTACTAGTATACTTCACAAAATTTTAGTATTTCATGGCTTTGGCAGTAGTACCTTTTGCATATTAAGCTTGGCATATTTGGTATTTTGTAATTAGTTTTGTTTCATAATCCACTCTGCCGAAATTCCCATTGGGGATTGCAGTATGACAACTAAATAAATATACATAAAGGCCATGTACACTCTGTTGGTATAAGCACTGTTCATCAGTCGCCTGCATGGGCATTACACAAACCTGAAACGTCTAGATAACTGATTTACTTGACGTTAGCTTATACTATATAGTGTTCCAAAATTAAAAATTCCATGAAATTCACCAAAGCTTAGTAAGAATGTTCGCAACTTTTTTGTCTCGCTTCAGCGACATGCTTCGAAATATTTTTGCAACAATCAATTTTAATGGATCATTATGTGAGACTGATAATCAGGTCTGTCAGTGACAAAGATACGTCTCACTGAGGCATTTTTCAGCATCGGCAGGTTTTATAGGCTTTCCTATAGGAGGCCTGCCCCCCCCCCCCCCCCTATCAAAATATATTTGATACGCCGCTGGTGGTGGTGGTGAATTCTTCATTTTTCCCAAGAAGAGGGGGCCAGTCCAAGGACCGGTTGCGCTGGCTCAGAGGAAGTCGGCGGGCATCCTTTGGGATGCTGCGGCCTCCACAGCACGCTAGATGAGACGGCGTTGATCTCCTGGCTCAGAGGCACATAGGAGGTACTCCCACGACTCTGGAGTGTTTGCATTGTAATGCGTACATGTCCACGTCTTGTGTATGAGAGTGGCCAGAGATGAGCGGTGTTTGTACCTAGGCGCTATCTGTTGTGAAAAGGTTCTACTGTACAAGAGGGTGTGCAGGAAGCTGCCTGTTTGTAGTTTGCGCCATTGGACAGCCTCGTGTTTTGTTAGATCGCAGAGTGTGGGAGAATATATGCATCTTCCAAGTCGGTAGTACTGGAAGATGTCCATGTAAGTGGTGAGTACAAAATCAGGCGAGATGATCATGTCAGGGGAAGCGGGGAGGTGGGTCCTACACTCGGCTGGGCAGCTAAGATCTCTGGCAGTTGTATGGACTTGGGCGTTTCCGCTGAGCAACTCGTGGGCTGGAGCCCAAAAGAGTAAGCGGGGGATGGAAGAGGGGGGAGCAGAAAGTAGAATGTGTGATGCCTGTTGAGAGTCGCTAATGATGACTGTGGTATTAGGATCATTTAGTGCCAGCGCATGGCAACCTCCTCTGCTGCGGTGACTGTTTCTGCGTTGTGAATGCTGCAGGCTGTGTACCAGCTACGGTGCGAGGTGAGGGCTACTGCCACCAACGCTGGCTTCGAGGAGTGGTAAGAGGCATCCGTATATGTGACAACCGGAAGTCCACCGAAGCATTTCTTGAGTTGATGTGCAGGGTTGGCCCATCTCTTGATGTGGTGTTCCGGATGCATCCATTTGGGAATGGGAGGAATGCAGAGATATTGACACGTGTACTTATCGGGCGACCACGTTTCGCCGCCTAACAAATATCGCACAGCGCGGGACCCGCCCGCATGTATCCGAAGTTTCTGGGAAGTTATCGATGCTTCTGTCCGCTGTCTGTTGTCGCCGAACCTTGTGTTATTTGATTTCATCGACTGACGCGAATGGTGTAGAACTTTGTGGGAGGCACGCGGGTCCCAACGATTAGTGTGGAACTTTCGACGACTGCTTTATAAAAGCCGACGCGATTGACCCGCCGATCATATTTTCGACGATCGCCGACCGTGTTCGCCGCTATCGTGCTATAAGTGTAACCTGTTTTTGTGGGCCTAGGTTCGCTCAATAAAAGTTAGTTTTGTCTTTCACAGTATTGCTACTGTGTTCTTAACGTCACCATCACGTGACATCTGGTGGAGGTGCTTTTCGTTCGTGTACCGGACGCCCCCGACAAGCCGTGATCCAAGCCCGGACCGCAAAGACAACATCAACGTAGTCCCGGACCATCGAGCAAGCCGCTGTCTTCGACAACTGCCCCCGGAGCACGGACTTCTGCCTGAGACCAGGAAGATGATCACCACCAAGTCCACCCCAATGGCAGCCCCAGCATCCCCCATCGTGCTGCAGCAGCCCAGGGGGCCTCCGACGTTCCGCGGTTCAACGTTCGAGGACTCGGAAAGCTGGATTGAGACATACGAGAGGGTCGCTGCTTTTAACAACTGGAACAGCGACGAAAAACTGCGACATGTCTTCTTCGCATTGGAAGACGCTGCCAGAATGTGGTTCGAGAACCGAGAAGCCACCTTAACGACCTGGGAGCTGTTCCGAAGCGGCTTCCTGCAGACATTCGCAAGCGTCGTACGCCGAGAACGAGCCCAAGCGCTATTAGAAACCCGGGTGCAACTACCAAATGAGACCACCGCGATTTTTACCGAAGAACTGAGCCGTCGATTCCGCCACGACCCGGAAATGTCCGAGAAAAAGAAAGTCCGTCTACTTATGCGTGGTGTGAAGGAGGAACTTTTTGCCGGAATGGTACGAAGCCCACCGAAGACCGTCGATGAGTTTCTTCGCGAGGCCACCAGCATCGAGAAGACACTCGAGATGCGAAACCGGCAATTCGACCGCCGCACGAACTCGACAAACTACGCTGGAGTTCAGTCACTGGCCACCGACGACCTACGCGAGACGCGGTCGTGCGGGAGGAGCTACAGAAGCTGTTCCCATCATCACAGCCTCAAGTGGCTTCGATTGCCGACGCCGTACGTGACCAGCTCCAACAACTCGGAGTAGCCCCAGAACCGCCGCAGCCTCAGCCGCAAGCGATAAGTTACGCCGCCGTCACCCGCCGTCAAGGTCGCCCTCCACGACCGCGCCAGGGCCCCGTAACGCGCGATTCCGTCGACCGCCACCGCCGCCGCCAGCACGCCCACCCGTCGCCCAGCGCAGCTACCCGAGGAAGACAGACGTTTGGCGCGCTCCTGACCACCGCCCGCTCTGCTACCACTGCGGAGAAGCGGGTCACGTCTACCGACGATGCCCATACCGGGAGATGGGACTGCGAGGTTTCGCCGTCAACGCTCCGCGCCCGCAGCAAGGTGAACGCCCTGGCGATATCGCCGACTACCTCGCCGCTACTCAGTGGAGCTCTCGACGACCGTCGCGTTCGCCATCACCAGGCCGCTACCTGTCGCCGCAGCGCCGACCATACACTGGCCTAGCCCGGGGCCGGTCAGCGAGCCCATATCCGGAAAACTAAAAATTGGAGGACGCTTAAGCTTCGCCTTCAAGAGTGGAACGCGACAGCGTTCCCGTCGACCCGCCAAGGGGTGTAAGACAGTGGGCTACAGGGCAGCCATCACTTACTTTGGCTATGTACCACTCTTTCACAAAAGCAACGGAAATTTTCCCTAGAAGGAATGTGATCACGCCTTTAAGTTAGCCTAGGGCATTCCAGTACACGAATTAGCCCCCATTATTAGCAGAACTCACGCTCAGAAATGCGTCGCGGTGAGCGTCGAGCCATATGGTCGAGCAACGCGGCGTTCAGCGCAGCAACGAAACGTGCGCCTGAGCAAGCGCAACGAACCAAAGAACTCGGTATCTCGGAGGGGGAAATGATGCACGCCAGCCAAACGTCGTGATCGGCACGGGCAGAGAGATAGACAGATAGTGATCTAAAGAAAGGAAGGACGCTTGATTTTGCAGAGGTAGCAAGGCGAAGCGTTGCCAGGGGAGAGAGAGTCCGGGCAACGACCCCCCTCGCACCGGTCCTTCCACAGCTCCAATGCGCGCGTGGCGCGCCATCTGTCGAGGCAGCGCCCTACATGGAGAGGAGGGGGTCTTCTGTGTTTGCCGCAAGATGGCTCTGCGTGTGCGGAAAGCGCAGAAGAGAAATGCAGCGGAAACGCACTTCGCTACTCGTGTAATTGCGACTTCTGTAAGTTACATGTTCATAATTACCTATATACACTGCAGTATAACTTTCCACGGCTCGTTTCGAAGGCAACACCGCATTCACTAGAGGCGCGTTTGTACGGCTTGGAAGCATCACACTCGTGGCTGAGTGGTAGCGTCTCCGTCTCACACTCCGGAGACCCTGGTTCGATTCCCACCCAGCCCATCTTGGAAGTTGCTTTTTATTTATGAAGTGCCTGCCGTTATTTATCGCTCACGGTCAACGCCGCAGACACCGACACCCGACGCCGACGACACCGGCTTTTCTGCGACACGAGCTCCTTAACGCTATCGCGTTAAAAGCAGCAACCGATGGAGGTGCGGTTGCTGTCCGTCGAACTTACGAAGATCCTCCGCCGCCGACGGAGAGACCACCTCGACGACATAACGACACGCCCCCGTCTCGACGAAGTCGGGAAGCCAAGACTACGCCGAGGAAAGACGACTTGACGACACGACGTTCCAACTTCAGTTCAACGCGACGCAGCCGTGATCCGACGCCAAGGCCTAATTGTAACGCAAGACAAAGAACCACCGACCTCGACGTGCTTCTCGACGGCCATGCAGTCACCGCCTTAGTAGACACAGGAGCCGATTACTCCGTCATGAGTGGACCCATCGCAGCCCAGTTGAAGAAAGTTAAGACTGCATGGGAAGGCCCGTTAATAAGGACCGCAGGAGGACACCTCATCACGCCGACTGGAATCTGCACGGCAAGAATTACCGTTCATGACCGGACTTACCCTGCCACCTTCGTTATCCACCAACAGTGTTCACGGGACGTCATTCTCGGCATGGACTTCCTGAACCAACACGGCGCAATCGTCGACCTGAAGTCGAAGTCAATAACTCTGTCGGAAGATCAAACGATACCGCCAGAGAGCTCTTGTAGTCACCACGCCTTGAGTGTGCTCGAAGATCAAGTGAGCATCCCGCCTCGCTCCAGCATTGTTATCTCGGTCGGCACCGAAACGCCCGCTGACGTAGAAGGCGTCATCGAAGGCGACCAACGTCTACTGCTCGACCTTGAAATTTGCGTCGCAAGAGGGATCGCTCGACTGCATGGAGGGAAAACTGAAGTGTTGCTGACAAACTTCAGCCAGGAGTTCGAGCACATCAACAAGGGCACGACGATCGCGTACATCGAAGAAATTCTGGAAACCAGTAATGCGTTTGTCCTCTCGGATTCCGCCGCATCTACCCCGACGACCATGGTTCCCGAGCCAGACTACGACATTAATCCAAGTCTCCCCGTGATTAAGCAACAGCAGCTCGGAAGTCTGCTCCGATGATACAAAGGCTGCTTTTCGGCATAATCGAGGATTCGACAAACACCAGTCGCCAAGCATCGCATAATCACCGAGGAGTGCGCTCGACCACTCCGCCAGAGCCCTTACCGCGTTTCGCCGCGAGAACGTGAAGCTATAAGAGAACAAGTCGACGAAATGCTGCGCGACGACATCTTCCAGCCGTCAAAAACCCGTGTTGTATTTTGCGCCGAGTTGTATTTTGCGGTTGGTGAAAAAGTCTCGGACATACGCATACGTGCGATGTCCGACGCCGAGAGTCTGGATTTGAAGTATCGCTTCATGGAGGATGTTGTCAAAGGCCTTGGCAACATCGAGGCCGACGATGACACGTGTCTAGTGTATGACGCATGATGACCTGGTGATGGAGGAGAAGCATGAGAAGATGGGAAGAAGCATTCACCAATGTCTGGGGCTGCTAAGTGAGCGCGGAAGCCGAACATCGTGTCTGGTAGGTGGTGGTTGTCTTCGAGGTAGCGAACGAGTCTGGTCTCGATAACGTGTTCCATTAACTTCGCAACGCAGGATGTAAGAGAGATGGGACAGAGGTTGACCAAGGTGGGTGGTTTTCCCGGCTTAGGGATTGCTACATTTCGCCTCCGACGTGCGGTATTGCCGGCGCGGATGCAACGGACGCCGGGGCTTCGTTCACAGCGGCGGACATTTTGGCCAGTTCAGCACTGTCCCAACGCCTGCTAAGTGCGTCCAGGCATGTTTCAATGCCACGTGTCTTCGTGTGTGTGTGTGTGTGTGTGTGTGTGTGTGTGTGTGTGTGTGTGTGTGTGTGTGTGTGTGTGTGTGTGTGTGTGTGTGTGTGTGTGTGTGTGCGTGTGTGTGCGCGCGCGCGCGCGCGCGCATGTTGGTGCCCACGCTTGTCAAAGCGCGGCAGCCGGGGAGAGGAGCTCCCCAACTGTAAAGCGAGGAGGTCTGACCGGCGCCGGCCCGGCGGATACGTCACTTCTTGTCACAACATGTACGTGCGCCGCCGTCACGGGCGCCTCTTCCGAGCCGTTCCTTCTTGCCCTCGACTCCGAGAGTATAAAAGCAGCTGCCCCCGGACGCCAAGGAAGAGGCTTCGATTTCTTTCGTCGAGTAACGTGGTCTCCCGTTTCTCCGCTTCAGTCGACCTGACCGGCCGCTATTTTGCGATGCTAAAATAAACAAGTTGTTTTCTTAGCAGTCGACTCATCCTTTACCAGGACCTTCGGATGCTTCCAGCTGTGCCCCTGGCCGCCAGGCCAACGCTACCCTTGGGGCTTGCAACCCATTTGCAAAAACTGGTTGCCAGCGGTGAGATCGCGACAACGGAGGCCAGCAGCGAAGATATGCAGTCGACTGTATGCTGAGCAGCACAACGACCATCCGGGAGCAGAGCAACGAGCCCTGTGTGATGACTGGTTGCCTGCAGCGGAACGACTGCGCTGAATTCTTGGATGCGAGGTTTGGTGAGTGCGGGACTTTCTTCTTCCGAGTTTTGCCAGGCTTTTGTTAGTGTCAGAAACAGAGCTGGTAATTGTGGTTGTCGTTGCTGCCGGGTTAGTTTGCGGCAAGACAATAGTAGGCAGTAAAGAAAGCAGCATTCAGAGCAGCCATGTATTTGAAGTCGTTGCGCAAACCGAAATTGCTGGAGCTTGCAAGAGAGTTGGGTCTGGATGTCTCAGACAAACTCAGAAAACCAGAACTGCTAAGGGCTATCCCTGAGTTAGAAGCTGACGATGACGAGCTGTCGGACTGCCTTGAGACCATTGAGGAGAGGGAGACGGCAAAAAGACAGGAGCGCGAACGTAAAGAGCAAAAAGAGAAAGACGAGCGCGAAAGTGACGAGCAAAAAGAGTAAGAGGAGCGCAACCGTCAACACACTTTCGATATGAAGCGTCTCGAGGTAGAGATGGAACGCGCTCGTAATGGAAGTCAGGCACACGGTGCAGGAGAACGAGTATCGTTCAAAATGACTGACCTGATGCGGCCGTTTAGGCTTGGAGAGGACATTGGTTTGTTCCTGGTTAACTTTGAGCGAACGTGCGAGAAGCAGGGGTTCTCTCGGGAGACGTGGCCACAGCGCTTGCTCACTTTGTTACCCGGTGAGGTGGCCGACGTAGTCGCTCGCTTGAAGAGAGTGGAGGCAGAGGATTTCGACCAAGGGAAATCGAGTCTGCTAAAAAAGTACAGGTTGTCAGCGGAGGCGTTCCGTCCGAAGTTTCGGGAAAATGAGAAAGGCAGAAATGAGTCATATACAGAGTTTGACTACAGGCTTATGTCAAACATGCAGGAGTGGTTCAAAGAAGAGAAAGCGTTTGGTGACCACGAGAAAGTTCTGCAGTGTTTCGGGCTGGAACAGTTTTATAGCCGGTTACCTGAGAACGTGCGGTACTGGGTCTTGGATAGGCCAGACGTTAGTACGGTGGCTAAAGCCGCCGAGCTAGCCGAGGAGTTTGTGACGCGTCGGGCTCGCGGAGCTAAGGACGGTCAAATGGGTGAATTTGGCTCCAAGTTTGAGAGGCCGAAGTTCACACCCATGAGAGCAAGGGGGACACACGTAGTGCGGATGCGAGTGAAAGCAGTCCGACCGAACGTAAGGAGACGGCGGCAGCACAGAAAGCGGTTCGAGACGAGGCAAGCGCGCGTGTGTTATACGTGCCAGAAGGCGGGTCACTTTTCGGCGCAGTGCCCAGAAACAAAAACAAAAGTCGTGTTTTTGTCATTATGCAGCACTGACGAGAACATGAAGCTTCTCGAGCCTTACATGCGAGACCTTCTCGTGAACGGGAAAGAGTGCCGAGTGCTTCGTGATTCCGCAGCTACAATGGATGTAGTTCACCACTCGTATACGTAGAACCCGATATGTTCACGGGCGAGTGCGCATGGATCAAGCAATCCGTGGAAGCTCATAGCGTGTGTCTGCCCGTAGCAAAAGTGCTTATTGAAGGACCTTTCGAAGCACTTGAGATGGAGGCCGCAGTGTCATCTATGCTGCCCCCCCAATACCCGTACCTATTTTCGAACAGGTCCGATCACCTCCTGCGCGAGAAGGGGCTTTTGTTTGGTGAGGCTAGCGTTCAGGCCTTAACCAGATCGAGGGTTCGGGAGCTCGCTGCAAAGGCGGTAGTTGCGGGGCCGACGTTGTCGAACAACGAGAAAGGGTCGGAGGCGCAGCAAGCTGATATTCAGAGCACGTCCGAACTGAATAAAATTGAACCTGTAGCGTTGAAGGCACCAAATACCGGAGAGGAAATGCCCAACACGGGAAAGTTAGAAGAGCTATCTGCAGATTTGCTCATCGCGCCTACGTCAGATGGACTTAATAGGTTGCTAAAAGTCAGCCGGTCGGCTTTGATAGCCGAGCAAAAAAAAGGATGGCAGCCTAGAAAACATGCGCTGCAATGTCAAGGGAGCTATCGCCAAGAAAAATGCTCGTTTTGTGGAAAGAAGAGGGGTCCTGTACCGGAAGTATCTAGACCGCAGGGGAGTGGAGTTCGATCAGCTGATCGTGCCTCAGTGCTACCGTCAGGATCTGTTGCGCTTGTCGCTTGGGGGTTCGGGGTGCGGACACCTAGGAGTTAAGAAGACTAAGGACCGTCTCTTACAAGAGTACTATTGGCCAGGGTGTTTTCGTGACGCAGAACACTTTGTGAGGACATGTGACAACTGTCAGCGGGTGGGGAAACCAAGGGACAAATCGAGGGCGCCGTTGAAGTTGGTACGTATCATTATGGAGCCTTTTAGACGGCTCGTTATTGATACAGTGGGACCTCTGCCGGTAACAACCACGGGGTACAGACACATTTTGACTGTGATCTGCCCAGCGACAAAGTTCCCTGAAGCAGTGCCGCTTAAAGAACTCAGCTCAATTGAGATATGCAATGCACTACTGTCCATATTTGCGCGAGTTGGTTTTCCTGCGGAAATCCAGTCAGATCAGGGCACAGTGTTTACTAGCGCTTTGATGACAGCCTTTCTCGAAAGGTGCGGGGAAAGCTGTTACACAGCTCAGTGTACCACCCACAGTCGAAGCTCGTTGAGAAGCTCCACTCCGTCATGAAGCGCGTGTTGAGAGCATTGTGTTTTGAACAACAAACTGACTGGGAGCTGTGTCTGCCTGGGGTGATGTTTGCATTAAGGACCGCGCCGCATGCGGCTACGGGTTTTTCGCCAGCTGAGCTGGTGTTCGGTCGCTCGCTGCGGTCTCCGCTTCTCATGCTTCGAGACTCGTGGGAAGGCAGGGGCGACGACCCAGTCGTGGTAGAGTACACGCTTAGGCTCCTCGAACGCTTAAAGGAATACTAAAGGTTACCAGAAAGTCAAGTTATAGTGGTAGAGCAATGTTCTAGAACGTCTAAGGCATCAATATAATCGCGAACAGAGCTTTAGTAACCGAGAAATTGAGGTAAATGCATGACACGATTTGAGACCCCCCAGCGACATTCCGGTACTAGCCCGATGACGAAAGCACTCCTCATAATTTGTGTTACTAATACTCAACTACTCGTATTAAAAATATCATTTCATTCGATTATAAGACGGAAGAAAATGCTACTTGTCTACGTCTATTCGATTCTAAAAAAAAATAACATTTGGACGTTACCCTTCAGTAGTATGGGTGGCCGAAAGGTTTCGTTTTCGCTCGACTCTGCGCCGCGCACGCTTCGGAGTTTCAGTAGTTTCGTTACCGCCTCGTGCTGTGCGGGTTCTGCTGGCTCGCGACACTTTCATTTGGAACAAGCAGCGAGCATGCCACGTCCATGTGATGTCGTGGGAAGCCCTCGTTGATTATGCAAAATAGAAGTGAGGCGTGCAGACAGGACACAAGAGTAGAGAAGTGGAGAACTTCTCTACTTCCATTTCTCTACCCTTGTGTCCTGTCTGCACGCCTCACTTCTATTTTGCATCATCATCATCATCATCATCAGCAGCAGCAGCAGCAGCAGCCTAGTTACGCCCACTGCAGGGCAAAGGCCTCTCCCATACTTCTCCAACTACCCCGGTCATGTACTAATTGTGGCCATGTTGTCCCTGCAAACGTCTTAATGTCATCCGCCCACCTAACTTTCTGCCGCCCCCTGCTACGCTTCCCTTCCCTTGGAATCCAGTCCGTAACCCTTAATGACCATCGGTTACCTTCTCTCCTCATTACATGTCCGGCCCATGCCCATTTCTTTTTCTTGATTTCAACTAAGATGTCATTTACCCGCGTTTGTTGCCTCACCCAATCTGCTCTTTTCTTATCCCTTAACGTTACACCCATCATTCTTCTTTCCATAGCTCGTTGCGTCGTCCTCAATTTCAGCAGAACCCTTTTCGTAAGCCTCCAGGTTTCTGCCCCATATGTGAGTACTGGTAACACACAGCTGTTATACACTTTCCTTCTGAGGGATAGTGGCAACCTGCTGTTCATGATTTGAGAATGCCTGCCAAACGTACGCCAGCCCATTCTTATTCTTCTGGTTATTTCAGTCTCATGATCCGGATCCGTGGTCACTACCTGCCCTAAGTAGATGTATTCCCTTAACACTTCCAGTGCCTCGCTACCTATCGTAAACTGCTGTTCTCTTCCGAGACTGTTAAACATTACTTTAGTTTTCTGCAGATTAATTTTCAGACCCACCCTTCTGCTTTGCCTCTCCAGCTCAGTGAGCATGCATTGCAATTGGTCTCCTGAGTTACTAAGCAAGGCAATATCATCAGCGAATCGCAAGTGGCTAATGTATTCTCCATCAACTTTTATCCCCAATTCTTCCCACTCCAGGTCCCTGAATACCTCCTGTAAACATGCTGTGAGCGAGTAGCATTGGAGAGATCGTATCTCCCTCGCTGACGCCTTGCTTTATTGGGATTTTGTTGCTTTCTTTGTGGAGGACTATGGTGGCTGTGGAGCCGCTATAGATATCTTCCAGTATTTTTACATATTGCTCATCTACACCCTGATTCCGTAATGCCTCCATGATTGCTGAGGTTTCGACTGAATCAAACGCTTTCTCGTAATCAATGAAAGCTATATATAAGGGTTGGTTATATTCTGCACATTTCTCTATCACTTGATTGATAGTGTGAATACGGTCTATTGTTGAATAGCCTTTACGGAATCCTGCCTGGTCCTTTGGTTGACAGAAGTCTAAGGTGTTCCTGATTCTATATGCGATTCCCTTAGTAAATACTTTGTAGGCAACGGACAGTATAAGCTGATCGGTCTATAATTTTTCAAGTCTGTGGCGTCCCCTTTCTTGTGGATTAGGATTATGTTAGCGTTCTTCCAAGATTCCGGTACGCTCGAGGTTATGAGGCATTGCGTATACAGGGTGGCCAGTTTCTCTAGAACAATCTGACCACCATCTTTCAACAAATCTGCTGTTACCTGATCCTCCCCAGCTGCCTTCCCCCTTTGCATAGCTCCTAAGGCTTTCTTTACTTCTTCTGGTGTTACCTGTGGGATTTCGAATTCCAGTAGGCTATTCTCTCTTCCACTATCGTCGTGGGTGCCACTGGTACTGTATAAATCTCAATAGAACTCCTCAGCCACTTGGACTATCTCATCCATATTAGTAACGATATTGCCGGCTTTGTCTCTTAACGCACACATCTGAGTCTTGCCTATTCCTAGTTTCTTCTTCACTGTTTTCAGGCTTCCTCCGTTCCTGAGAGCTTGTTCAATTCTATCCAATTTATAGTTCCTGATGTCCGCTGTCTTACGCTTGTTGATTAACTTAGAAAGTTCTGCCAGTTCTATTCTAGCTGTAGGGTTAGAGGCTTTCATATATTGGCGTTTCTTGATCAGATCTTTCGTCTCCTGCGATAGCTTACTGGGTTCTGTCTAACGGCGTTACCACCGACTTCTATTGCGCACTCCTTAATGATGCCCATGAGATTGTCGCTCATTGCTTCATCACTAAGGTCCTCTTCCTGAGGTAAAGCGGAATACCTGTTCTGCAGCTTGATTCCGAATTCCTCTAGTTTCCCTCTTACCGCTAACTCATTGATTGGCTCCTTGTGTACCATTTTCTTCCGTTCCCTCCTCAAGTCTAGGCTAATTCGAGTTCTTACCATCCTATGGTCACTGCAGCGTACGTTGCCGAGCACGTCTACATCTTGTATGATGCCAGGGTTCGCGCAGAGTATGAAGTCGATTTTATTTCTAGTCTCACCATTCGGGCTCCTACGTCCACTTTCGGCTAACCCGCTTGCGGAAAAAGGTATTCATTATCCGCATATTATTCTGTTCTGCAAACTCTACTAATAACTCTCCTCTACTATTCCTAGAGCCTATGCCATATTCCCCCACTGACTTGTCTCCAGCTTTCTTCTTGCCTACCCTGGCCTTGAAGTCGCCCATCAGTATAGTGTATTTTGTTTTGACTTTACCTATCGCCGATTCTACGTCTTCATAAAAGCTTTCGACTTCCTGGTCATCATGTCTGCATGTAGGGGCATAGACTTGTACCACCTTCAATTTGTACCTCTTATTAAGTTTCACAACAAGACCTGCCACCCTCTCGTTAATGCTTTAGAATTCCTGTAGGTTACCAGCTATTTCCTTATTAATCAGGAATCCGACTCCTAGTTCTCGTCTCTCCGCTAAGCCCCGGTAGCACAGTACGTGCCCGATTTTTAGCACTGTATATGCTTCTTTTGTCCTCCTAACCTCACTGAGCCCTATTATATCCCATTTACTACCCTCTAATTCCTCCAATAACACTGCTAGATTCGCCTCACTAGATAACGTTCTAACGTTAAACGTTGCCAGGTTCAGATTCCAATGGCGGCCTGTCCGGAGCCAGGTATTCTTAGCTCCCTCTGCTGCGTCACAGATCTGACCGCCGCCGTGGTCAGTTGCTTCGCGGCTGCTGGGGACTGAGGGCCGGGGTTTTATTGTTGTATTCATATAGGAGGTTGTATCCAAGTACTGCACCAGGGTGGCCGATCCTGCTCTGGTGAGAGAGTGCGTTACCGGTTCTGGTCACCGGGATCAGGCCGCACTCCAGGTTTGTTTGTGAAATTTTCTCAACACACGTTTTTTTTTGTATTTTCCGGTGGAGAATTGCGCGGCACCGGGATTTGAACCACGGTCCTCTTGCACGGGAGGCGGATACTCTACCGTCCCCGCAGGAGTTAAATTAAGAAATTAGATTGAGGTTTTACGTGACAAAACCACTTTCTGATTATGAGGCACGCCGTAGTGGAGGACTCCGGAAATTTCGACTACCTGGGGTTCTTTAACGTGCACCTAATTGTAAATACACGGGTCTTTTCGCATTTCGCCCCCATCGAAATGCGGCCGCCGTGGCCGGGATCCGATCCCGTGACCTCGTGCTCAGCAGTCTTACACCATAGCCACTGAGCAACCACGGCGGGTCCCGCAGGCGTTGTACGCCTCATTTAACCTACAGTGGTGCCCTATTTGATCAGTCAAGGGGGACCAATCTGAGCTCGGTTATACCGCACGGATGGCACTCGGCTAGAGAACCTGGTATTTATGA
Organism: Dermacentor albipictus; assembly: GCF_038994185.2. Taxonomy (NCBI): domain Eukaryota; kingdom Metazoa; phylum Arthropoda; class Arachnida; order Ixodida; family Ixodidae; genus Dermacentor; species Dermacentor albipictus. The sequence continues at coordinate 177,848,192 of NC_091824.1, read as the reverse complement.
CCTGCACATGTGTGGCCATACATAATTGAGGATACATATAATTTTTTTAGGAGGGTTCCCGTAAAGTGATAAAATAAAGGAAAAGACATTAAAAAGAAAGAAAAAAATGAAAAAAGGGGAAAAAAGGAACATAACAGGTGATTTAAACTCGTGGCCCTTGGATGTTGCCCGGAAAGATAGCTCAGTCAGTTAGTTCGTCAGGCCTCAGGTTACTTTCAAGCGCCATAGCTCCTGCTCCGAGCCTCATACTTACGTGGAAAGGGACTGATGTTGGACTGAAAGTGGCCGCCCGAGGAGGAGAGCGAACTCGAGCGGCTCTAGAGACTAGGAAAACTGCCTTAAAATATTTAGACTTGAGGGAAAGCTTCGCTAACAATCTATAACACGGCAATCAGCACTCGAGTACGACGAGAGAATTTATTGAGGCGTGGAAAATTCCCTTGAAATAAATATGGTTTGCGAGGAGACAAATGCTTGTAAGTATTGAACCTCTTAAAAAATTAGGGGGAATATGCGCTCAACGAGAGGGCATCGTCCGCACGAGACCACCACCAGGCCCCTTACTTGAGACGTGGAGGGCTGTGCGGCCGGAACAAAGCCTGCCTTCTCCGCCGGCCAAGAGGGGAAAACGCGCTCAAGGTTGCGCGGACATAGTATAACTCTAGCGTCTAGGAAAAGCTTAAATAGGTGCGAGGGCGGCACGCATAGCGTGGGAAGCTAGCCGCCAGAATAACTATCTCAAGGACGGCTGCTGAGATAGATAGATGCTGAGATAGATTCGTGTAATTATAATAACCCTAATAGGACTATTTTCGAAAGAAAAAAAAAGGAAACGGCCCAGAGGGCTATACTACGAGAGCTATGACTGATAACTTTATATATATATATATATATATATATATATATATATATATATATATATATATATATATATATATATATATATATATATATATATAGAGAGAGAGAGAGAGAGAGAGAGAGAGACTAGGAAAAGGACTAGGAGTCATGTTTGTATGTATTGTATCGTGAACACATCTGGATATCATTTTTTGTATATACCAAAATGCCTGTCATGAATAATCATTTATAATGCGCAATGATAATGATTTATGATGCGCAGTGTATTGTCTAGTCAGTGTAGATAGCGCGCCCTCTGCTCGTGATACGGTGCCTTTAAAACTGTGTATGTGTTGTACATGCGTTACTGTACTCTGACGAAGGCTGGTCCACCAGCCGAAAACGTTAAGTAAAAAGACGTCTTCCAAAAAGTTCGTCCTCTCTTTCCTGCGTGTATATATATATATATATATATATATATATATATATATATATATTCATCTCATCTATGGGATCGCATGCGCGCGCTCTTGCTTTGTCTCCGCGTGTAGTAGTTAAGAGAGCCAGTTTAAGGGCGGAGAAGAAGGAAGGAAAGGAAAGTCTCTGAAGCAAAATTGCAGCGCCGTGGTTTTAAAGCGCCCCCGTGGTAGAGAAACGGAAGGCGATATAAGCGTGCGTGGCCATGATACGCACACGACAAACTGCCTTAAAATATTTAGACTTGAGGGAAAGCTTCGTTAACAAACGATAGCAGGGCAATCAGCACTCGAATATAATTATAACCCTAATAATAATAATAACACGGAGTCGGCACTGCGAAAGCGCAAGGCGCACATCGCTGACTATGCGTCTCGTTCTTCTTGTACAGGCTTTGTTCCTGTCATCCGCCAGCTCCCTTACTGCGCTTTCAGTCAAGCCGTGTACAACAGAGACAACATGCGACATCGACGGTGAAGCTGAATGCGTTCCTTCATACACGGTACACGGATGATGCAGCGATTACAAGTCACGGTTACCTGACGTCAGCGGATTCAACTCCTATAAAGGCAGCGCCAAACGATGGGCTTGCCAGTGGGCACGGCGAAAGCGCAAGGCGCACATCGCTGACTATGCGTCTCGTTCTTCTTGTGCAGGTTAGTTACAATAATACAATACGCGGGGATGATAGATTTCTGATTGTACTGCCATGCCCATTTGTGTGTATGAGCATTGCATATGAGTGTTTGAATTCTTGCAAGCTCTTAGTATGTGGCGATATAGAAGGGAACCCGGGTCCAACCGTCGAGGAAATGTTGCAGTCATTAATAAGTGGCCAACAGGCAATTAGAGAAGACATTGCTTCTTTTAAAGAACGCCTTGAGTCAACGGAGAAAGCGATACATGGTTTTGAAAAGCGTTTAAACAACTTGGAAGGCAGTATGATTGAATTAAAAGCAAAAAACCACGAGAACGAAGAAGTAAATGTGACTGTGACTGCAGTACAGGAAATACTTAAAACGCAACAAGAAAAACTTATTGATTTGGAAAACCGCAGCCGCCGTTCGAATTGGGTAGTTTTTGGAATTTCTGAGGATCCGAATGAAACAGAAGCGGTACTGCGGAATAAGGTTGTCCGGTATGTCTTTCAAGATAAGTTAGGAATAAACTGTACATATGTGGCACGAATTCACAGACTTGGGAACGCACCCAATCGAAGGCCAGTCATTGCATTCTTACAGGATTATTCTGAAAAACAAGCGCTCTTGAAAAACGCACGCAAATTGAAGGTAACAGGCATATTGTTGCAAAACGATTATTGTGCAGACACGCTGCGCAAGCGCCGTCTGCTCTGGAGCAGTGCGAAGGAAGAAAAAGACAACAGAAGAAAAGTTAGGCTTATTCATGATAAGATTCGCGTTGATGACGACTTGTTCTTTTGGGATGACGTACAGCACACACGGAAACTCATTGCAAGGAAAAAAGAGAGCGCAGAATTGCGACCAAACCACACCTACTAGCAGTCACAGTCGAAGCAGTTTCGGCTGCTTTCACTAAATGCCCAAAGTATAGTCAACAAAATAGAGAAACTGCAAGATATTTTACTAGTATACGATCCTCATGTGTGTGTTATATCAGGAACTTGGTTGCACGACGGGGTACATGATGATGAACTCGTTTCGCCAAACCACCAGCTGTTTAGAAAAGATAGGTTCTCCCGAGGTGGTGGCGTCGCAGTTATTGCAAAGAATAGTGTTGTTGTAAGGGAATTAGATCAGATAGATAATCATGAAAGTTTGTTTTTGAGTGTCTCTGTTTGGGGTGTGCCATTAATATTATGTTCCGTGTATCGGACACCAAATGCTGATGATCACTTTATGTAACAGTTATATAATCACCTTTTGAAATATAGAGAAAAAAAAACTTAATAATTACTGGTGATTTTAATCTCCCACAAATAGAATGACAAAATTGGAGTTATGGACACAGGCTTTCCTCTGACTTACTCATTGATATCATGCTAACTTTCAGTCTTCAGCAGGTTGTGAGTGTATGTACTCGGGGAGGGAATATTCTTGACCTCTTATTCCTCAGCGAAGTCTTTGGTGAAGGAACCGTCGAAATAGAAACTGGCATTTCCGACCATAAACTGATTTCTTTTTCGTCACCGATGACCGTGAATAATGTCAGACTACCCCGAAAAGACACACAGTTTATGGATTATGCTAAAGCACATGATGAATCAATTATTGATTACTTGGACCTGCACCTTAACATTGTCCAGGATGATGTCGAGCTTTCATGGCAAAGGTTCAGGGAGACTGTTACTTATTGTATTGAAAGATTTATTCCACTGAAGGCGGTCAAGAAACATCCATCACACCCTTGGATCAACATAGATATCATTCAAGCTAGGCGGAAGCTGAAAAGAATGAAACGAAAACATAAAAAAACAAGGAATTCGCAAGTCACACAATTAAAAAATGAATTACTGGGAAAAGTGGAAGCTGCGCGAGAAAGATTCTTCAGTCATAGTCTTGCTGATTTCATTTCAAACGCTCCACAAAAGTTTTGGCGCTATTTAAGCCAGTCAAAAGAGGCAGAATATAAAATAAACATTAATGGTAAAATTATTGAGGACGCCCACATAATTGCTGAGCATTTTAATGATTACTTCGGCAGTGTATTCTCGGACCTAGATGATTTCGAACGGTCCAATACAAATAGATCTGTCTTGCATGATATAACGATTTCCCGAGAAGGTGTCTTGGAAATGCTCCTTAATATCAACGTTAGGAAATCTGCAGGCCCTGACAAGCTTCCGAATGCGTTTTTACGAAGGTATGCGGAACAGATATGTGTATTCTTAACAGATTTTTTCAAATTATCCTTACACTTAGCAGAGATACCATCAGATTGGCGTAGGGCAAGCGTTGACCCAATTTATAAAAAGGGCGATCATCTCACAGTGTCAAATTATCGTCCTGTTTCTATTACAAGCACATGCAGCAAATTATTGGAGCACATTGTTGCAGGCTTTATTCGTCAGTTTTTGACAGATCACAATGTCCTATCCCCACTACAGCATGGGTTCAGAAAGGGATTATCGACTTCAACTCAGCTTGTGTCAGTCGTTCATGAAATCTCTAAAGTACTTGACTCGTCCGGACAAGTTCACATGCTCTTTTTAGATTTTAGCAAAGCGTTCGACCCACGGAAAATTAATCTACAAGCTCGAGTGCATTGGTCTTCCATTAAATATTATGTCATGGATCCAAGCCTATCTCCGACACAGGCAGCAGTTCATAGAAATTAATAAATGTTCCTCAAGTGTCCATCAGGTAGCTTCAGGCGTACCGCAAGGCAGCGTATTAGGACCGCTTTTATTTTTAATCTATATTAATGATATAATAGACGAAATCCCCGATGATGTGAATGTCAATCTATTTGCGGATTTAAAAAAATCGCTTCACGAAACGATCACGCATGCTTGCAGAAATCGGTCATGGCAATTTCCAATTGGTGCAAAGTTTGGGGCATGCAATTAAACGCACATAAAGCAGTCTTGCTGCGAGTAACAAGAAAAAAGGAACCTAGTATATTTTCCTATGCTCTAAATGACACAAAAATAACTGAAGTTGAACAATACAAATACTTAGGCGTCACATTCACTAACAGATTCTTCTGGTCAGACCATATTTCCCTTACATGTTCGGCAGCTTTGCGGAAATTATGGTTCTTGAAAAGGAAACTTAAAAAGGCATCGGTAAACACAACAATTTTAGCATATAACACATTCGTGCGATCGAAACTTGAATACGCAGCGGTTGTATGGGATCCTCATACCAAAAAGGACATCATGAATTTGGAACGTGTACAAAGGAAGGCCGTTAGATTTATCTTTGGAAAATATAAAAGAGAAGATTCCCCGTCATTACTAATGCTTAGGAATAAAATTACTTCACTAGAACACAGGCGCAAAGTTAGTCGTCTCCAGTTTTTACATAACATCATAAATGGAAAAATCGGGCTTCAAATACCTCAATATGTAACGCCTCTTAATGCACGAAAAACAAGACATAGACACAACTTTTCCCTTGCGCCATTATTTGCTAAAACAAAATCTCACATGGTATGGTAAAACTTTAATAATTAAAGTCCTGCAGATCGTGAGTCTTCATGAAGCGGGCCGCTCCCACGTGGGAACCGGAAGGCCGAGCCTCTCGGCCGCATCGTGGGCCTGCTGGACAGCCCAGAGTTGGTCAGCCAGAAGAGGGCTGCGGAGAACCGCCTCCCATCTGGCAGAGCTGTTAGCGATGATAGAGCGTACCCGAGCACACCGCCAGAGCATATGGTCTAACGTGGCTATATCTCCACAATCGTGGCAGGTAGCGTTGGTATAAGTATCCGGATAGATTTTATTTAAGAGCGATGGATTCGGATAGGTATTCGTTTGTAGTAGACGGAGCGCTAATGCTTGAGCTCTATTGAGGCACGGATGAGGAACAAAGTAGGTTCTACGGCTGAGATAGTAGTGTTTAGTTATCTCGTTGTAGGTGGAGGGCGTGTCCCTGTTCTCTAGTGAGTCGGCTTCCGATTGGTCGAGGGTAGCGCGGTGGGCAAGTTCACGCGCAGCCCCGTGAGCCGACTCGTTGAGGTTGGGAGGAGCACCCTTCATCTGACCCTGATGTGCTGGAAACCAATAAATGAAGTGGTGCGTGATTGCCTTGCCCCCAATAAGTCTGAGGGCCTGTTTGGAAATGGTGCCTTTTTCAAATGCTCTGACTGCAGATCTTGAATCACTATAGATGGCATACCGTGAGCTATCCAGCAGGGCTAGTGCAATAGCCATTTGTTCAGCTATTTCGGAGTCCCTCGTCCGAACCGAGGCAGCATTGGTGATTCCTTGGCGACCATCAACAGTGACGATGGTGAACGCCTGACGTCCCTTACAAGAAGCGGCATCCACAAAGCTGACCTGTCGCTGATCACTGTGTATTTGCCTAAGGAGGTTGGCCGCCCTTGCCCTCCTCTACCGCGATTATGATCGGGGTGCATGTTCCTAGGTATTGGCGCGACCGTAATGTTCTCACGAATCGACGGAGGAACGTCAGAGAACTCCTCTGCTACTCTATCGGGGTGATATCCGAGTTCCTGCAAGATAGATCTCCCTGCCTTCGTTGTTGTGAGGCGAGTTAGCTGTGCGCGCTCCTGGGCCTCTGCGATCTCTTCAAGAGTGTTATGAATGCCAAGCTGCATTAATCGCTCTGTACAAGTGTATATGGGTAACCCGAGAACCCGTTTGGTAATCTTCCTAAGCTGTGCATTCAGTTTATCCCTCTCTGCCCGTTTCCATCGATGCATGGCTGCCACGTATCTAAAGTGGCACAGAACGAAGGCATGCATTAGTCGAATGAGGTTATCCTCCTTGAGTCCATGATGCCGATTTGATACTCTCCGAACTAAACGAACAGCACTTTCAGTTTTAGCAATTAGCTTGCGTATAGTCTTGCCATTTGTACCCCCTGACTCAACGATCATGCCCAAGACCTTGATTGAATCGACTTTGGGTATACGACAACCGTTTTTTGTACATAAGTTAATATCTTTGTCTTCTAACGATGTCCATCCCTTGGGCCTTGGACCGCGTTTCTTGGGACTATACAACAAAAGTTCCGACTTCAAGGGGGAGCATCTGAGACCGGTGGGTTCGAGATAGGTTTCAATAATGTCTATTGCCTCCTGTAAGGCTCCCTCAACCTGACCGTCATTGCCTCCTGTGCACCATATAGTTATATCGTCAGCATACATAGTGTGTTTGATGCCTTCAATCTCGAGAAGCTTTCTGCTTAGGTCAACCATGGCTATATTGAATAAACAGGGGGAAATGACGGACCCCTGCGGGGTTCCCCTCTCGCCAAGTTCCAGCAATTGGGATTCGAGATCGGCCACCCGGATGGTAGCCTTCCTATCCGAGAGGAACGATCTAACATAGTTATAAAATCTCTCACCCAGATTGAGCCGAGATATCGAGGCTAGGATATGCGAATGTAGAACACTGTCGAAGGCCTTTTCAAGATCAAGTCCCAAAATGGCTCGAGTGTCGCTAGAGTCGTTGTCTATGATTTGATTCTTAATCAGTTTCATGGTATCTTGTGTGGATAGGCCTGGTCTGAATCCTATCATACTATGGGGGTAAACGTCGTTGTTCTCCAGGAACCGGGAGAGTCGATTCAGGACCGCGTGCTCCGCTACCTTACCCACACAGGATGTAAGCGAGATGGGCCTCAAGTTGTCAACGCTAGGTGTTTTTCCAGGTTTGGGGATGAGTACTGCGAGGGCAGTCTTCCAAGGTAATGGGACGGTTCCACTCCTCCAAATTTCATTAATGTCCTCTGTGAGGTATGCGATTGATTTTTCATCCAGATTTCGCAACGCCTTGTTGGAGATGCCATCTGGCCCTGGTGCGGATCTACCATTGAGTCCATGTAGAACCCTACGAATCTCCTCAACGCCAAACTTTGCATCCAGGTAGGAATTGGCCTGGCCCTGGTAATCGAGATGTACAGGAGACCGCCCTGAGCCGACTGGGAGATATTTGTTGGCAAGCGTGCGGATTAGTTCGTCCTCAGAGGTCATTCGTGCAGCCTCATGTATAGTTCTAGCGATGACATGCCTCTGATTAGACTTAGTATTCGTCTCGTTAAACAGATGCTTAAGCAAGGTACAAGTTTTACCATTGCGCATTTGGCCGTCTATCGAATTGCAAACCTCGTCCCACTGCTGTTTAGAGAGGGTTGCACAATGCTCCTCAATGTGTTTGTTTAACTCGGATATCTTTTTGCGTAGCCTACGATTAAGTCGTTGACACTTCCATCTGTTGAGAATGGACTGTTTGGCCTCTAACAGATGGGCTAGCCTGCTGTCCATTTTCTCAACAGGAAGGTCGGTGCAGACCTTAGAGGTTGCACGCCGAACGTCATCTTGAACCTGAACCATCCATTGCTCTATAGTAGGTCGGGAATCTGAGGGAGGCCTCTCCTCCCGAAGCTTGCGGAATTTATCCCAGTCCGTGTACGAGAATTCGCGCTGTTTTTTACCCACGATAGGAAGCTGGGCCTCACAAATATAGTGGTCACTACCAAGGTTCTCAGCCAAGTTATTCCATTTGGCCTCAGTCATGTTCTTGACGAAGATGAGATCAGGGGTAGGGTCTCTACACGTGGATGTCCCGATTCGGGTAGGAAAGTTAGGGTCAGTGATCAGCGTCAGGTCCAGATCCATGGCATTCTGCCAGAGATGCTTACCCTTATTGGTATCATATTTATAACCCCAGACATGAAACGGGGCATTAAAGTCCCCTGCGACAATAAGAGAGCTTGAGCCTGCCATGTCTATGGCCTTGCGGAGCAGAGTCTTAAATCTTTGCCTTTTTTCGTTGGGACTACTATATATGATAAGAACATATATGCTGCCTCGGTTGACCCGACCAGGTATGACCTCTACCATAATATACTCAATATTACTACCAGCCAATTTGAGATCATGTGTCACATGAGTGAGTTTCTTACTAACAAGAGTACATAACCCCCTCCCCCCCGACTGCACGGCGACCGAGCAAAACCCAGGCATCGAGATGCCAGGCGAGAGGGTTTCCTGTAATAAGATAACCTGGGGCATCTTTTCACAATTGCGTAGATATTGCTGTAGGGGAGCCTTCTTCCTAGAGAAGCCCCTACAGTTCCATTGCCAAATTCGGAATGTCTCAAGGGGCGGTGCCATCTCTTACGAGCTGAACGCCGACCCTAGGTGGGGCTAGAATCGGGGCTACGTTGCTAGCTGTTGGTTCAGAAAGACGTATCGGCGGGTTCGGTGGCGTAACCGGGCCCACCACAAACTCGAGAAAGGATTCCATTTTGGCCAACCGTTGGTTGGTGTTTGCTTCTAAAATCGTCATCTTGCTTTGCATCTCAGTGATCCTATCACCTAACTGTTTCAGACTTTCGCTGAGAGCGGTTAGCATCTCGCGCACCTCTGATTTAGCTTTACGTGACACGTTCTCCTGATCACAAGCTATTGCCCTCTTCTTCGGTGGTCGTGACCCGTCGCTACCCTCGGCCATCGGGACTTCCAGAATTACCGCGTTGACGGTAGCGGTGGGTTGCGAGTTCCTAGCGCCCTTAATCTCTGCTATCTCAGCCATTAGCCTATTAATGTTCTCTCTCATGGTCGCGTTCTCGCGCTCTAATCTCGTGATTTTTTCCAAACTATCATCGTGCTCTGGCAGCGACCTCGACATCACCTCTGATGGTCCTCCACGGACCCGATCTGCCCAAGTGGGGCGGCCCTCCTTGTGGACCACCTGATGCTGGTGATCATGTCCTCGGGCTCTGGATCTTGACCTGGATCGGCTTCTGGGCTCGAAGCGAACCATGGAAGCAGATCGTCCCCTGGAGCGACCACGGGAATGGCTCCGGGATAAACTCCAGGAACGGCCACGATCCCTAGACCGCGATCTCGAGTGATGGCGACCTCCCTCGGGGGCTGTATGCTGGGACCGATGCTGGTCGAGCTCCGGGAACTGGAGCTCAGCACCGCGGTAATCCGGGGTAGGGCTTCTCATCCGGCTCCTTTCGGCTCTGGCTCGTTCTTTTCGGCGACGTCGAACGACGTATGGGATCTTAAAGCGTTGTCTGCATTCCTTTCCTGCCGTGAGATGGCCCTCACCGCACAACTTGCATTTAGGCGTGCACTGATGCTGCTCGTCTGGGTTCGAGGCCCCACATCCTCTGCATACGGCTTCGCTGGGTGTCGGACAGACGTCGACACGACGGCCAAGCCGTCCGCAAACGTAGCAGATGTCGATCTGCTTACGATATAAAGTACATCTGACCAGTGCATTGTCATACCTGACGTAGTTAGGTACCCGGTATCCGTCAAAGGCAACTATGACGGTGCCGGTGTCCTTAATCCTCTTGGCTGCCAGCGCCAGGGGGTTTCTTGCATTAACAATCTTGCGCTGCAACACCTCTGGCCCGTCACAACGGGCAACGTCTCGTATGACACCTTTGCACGTAGCATGTGGTGTGGTGCGGTATGCCGCTACCTCGTGCAGGCGACCCGCCACCAAAATATTCTTGATTCTAACATATTTGGTTGCGTTCTTCTCCTCGGGAGTACTGACCACGACTATATTCTGTTGATAGTTAGGCCAGATCGTGTAGGCTTCACGCTTCGAACCTTCGATGCAAGCAGCGGTGTTGATAGCATCAGCCACCACAGTCGGGCCTATCTTGGATATATTCAGGCCACCGCTCACTCTGATCACAATTTTGATGTCCTCCCTGGGAAGCGGCGGCATTCTCCCATGACGAATAATGCGGCTCTTGACACCAGCTCCGGTCCTGCCATGATCGTTGTGCCCGGGCACCGCGTTAGGCCTGGCTCCATTGCCGGGCCTGTCTTTCGACGATTTCGTCAAATGGTGTCTTCGGCCAGCTAATTGCCAGCCGGAATCCTCGAGGAAATCGTCGGGTGGTAGCTCCTCCCCTTGCACTGTATATTCCATAAGAGGTCTCGCTGAGCGGCCAAACGGCCGAGAGCGGTTTCCTGCCGCGAACTCTTATGGTCCACCAGCGACGCGGTCGAAGTGAAAAGAGCCGTAAAATTTGAAAACGTCCACTCACTGGCAACAGTCTGGTATCCAGTTGGAGCTCACAACTTCACGAATCCGTCGACGATGAAATTAGGCACCCACAGGCAAAAAATCCGGTCAGAAACTTCCCAAAAAACGGGAGCCGATGCGGACAAAGCATTGCGTGTTCTCTTCTTCTGCGTCTCACCAAATCTCACATGAATAGTTTTTATTTGCGTACTATAAACGAATGGAATTCTCTCCCTGTTGAAGTACTTCAATTGGGGAACTTCACAAATGCGTTGGAGAACTATTTTTCACATAAAATAACACAACCATAAACACAATTTTTTTCACTATTTTTCTCGTTTTCATATGTGAAATTTTCAGTATTTAGTTATGTTTAGTGTCCGATTGTTGTTTGGCACAGCGTTTTGATCCACATATAAATTCAAATGTGCGATTATTTTGTTGTAGTTACTGTGGTAAGGGAAGCATTGTGATCTTCGTAACGTGGCTATGGGATGCATCATTTTCATGCACTGTTTATATATACGTTTTTTATTATCTTTGTTGCATTGTTATTACTTTGTCAACTGTATTACCCCTCCTGCATGGGCCAGTATGTTGGCCTGCAGTATAAATAAATAAATAAATAAATAAATAAATAAATAAATAAATAAATAAATATTCATCTCATCTATGGGATCTAATGCGCGCGTTGTTGCTTTGACTCTGCGTGTAGTAGTTAAGAGAGCCAGTTTAAGGGCGGAGAAGAAGGAAGGAAAGGAAAGCAAAATTTGCGTAATGAATCCTTGCCAATTAGCTAAGCGTTCTGTCGTTCTAAGCCCTCGTTGCGTTCCCGCTCTGGAGAACCGGTGTCGAGGCCGCCGTCGTAGTACGCTACGACGCCGGCAGCGCGAGCCCTCAGCAGCAGGTCGCGCTCGTCAGGGCTCAAATCGCTGAAGTTGAGCCCAGCATCGCGAGCCAATCTGTCGTTGTCAGGGTCCATTGCGACGGGCGTCGAAGTTTGCGTCATAGAATGAAGTACCAGCTTATGGTCGCGCGTTTCTCCTTCCGCTAGCCACCATACTCCCGTTTTTGCTCTGCTGTGGCTCTGTCTTGGCTTTGTTTCTGGCCGCGCGTTTGCGTTTTGCGCAGAAAAGCTGCAGCGCCGTCTGCGGACGCCGTTCTACTCACCGATGGCGCAACGTCACTATGAGACCATGATGTCAGTACTCCTCGATCGGAGGGCGGGCGAATTGAACTGCGCTAGAGGTATGCGGATGTTTCAGAACGCATTTTCTCTTAAAATAAGTATCTCCTTGGCACGAAACAAGCATTTCGAGGTTTCTGGGATTGTATTTCAACAGTCCACATCGACTTAATAGTAACCTTTAGTGTCCCTTTAAGAAGGGCACAGGAGTTGTCAGGTGGAAGCAATGGCAAAGGCCCAGCAGAGGGCCAAGGTTTATCATGATCGGACAGCCAGGGCCCGTCGTTTTGAGGTGGGCGATGAGGTAATGATATTGTGCACATCGCTAAAAAACAGACTCGACGTGCAGTGGGAGGGCCCAGCACAGGTTGTTCAAAAACTGTCGGACGTTAACTACGTGGTGAATCTGCCAGGAAAACGGAAAACACAGCAAGTTTACCACTGTTCTCTGCTCAAACCCTATAGACAACGGGAAGCAGTGGTGTGTATGATGGTAAACGTTCCCGAAGAGCTTCCGGTCGAGCTTCTGGGACTAGGCTCAGTGACGAACAGGGAAGACACCGATCAAGTCATTAGTGACTTAATCAGTAAAGCACCGCTGTCGCCTGAGCAGAAAACCGAACTACACCAGCTCTTACAAGAGTTTCAAGGTCAGTTCTCTGAGAGGCCTTGTAGGACTTCTGTCCTTACTCATGAAATAGAACTTACCTCCCCAGAGCCAGTACTATCAACGGCGTACCGGGTGTCACCCCGCCAGCGCGGTATTATGGAGGCTGAGGTAAAGAAAATGCTACAGCTCGGTGTTATTGAGGCGGGTGAGAGTGATTATACCTCCCTGTCATGCGTGAGTGCCGCACGTCGCCCCTAGAAGATCGAAGCGGCGACCAAGCGCCGTGAACGACGAGAAAGACAACGGGTGCACGAGCACGGAGCACGAGGGCGCGGTCGCGGTGTTCGATCCAGGCGGGCAGCAGCTCCGAGCTCCTGGGCGGAACGAGGCGAGGGTTCCTGCCAGGCGAGACGTCCGTGGCAAGGCGCGGAGGACCGCGGAGCCGAGCGTGGACGTCCCAGGGCCCCTGCTGCCAGTGCTCGAGACGTTGGCTGACCCGAGGGCCGCCGGTCCCTGAGCTGCCACACCTGAGCGTGCCGAGCAGCGTTTCAGTCTGGCACAGATGTTGCTGTGCTAGACGAGGTCCTCACGTGTGACCGCCGCACGTGGATCGCGAGCGGCGCACGAGCTGGGCACCGAGGTCGTGCTGGATGTGCGACTGTAGCACGTCGGTCGCGAGCGACGTCCGAGCCGGACATCGAGGACGTGCGGAGCAAGGCGTTCCCTGGCTGTTACCGCTGCTGCGTCCGAGTGTGCCGAGTCCGGGAACCGTGCTGAACGGGGCCCGAGCGTGTGGTCGTCGCGGCCAGCTCCAGCACGGGAGACCGCACGGTGCCGTGACCAGCGAACTGTGAGCCGCGCAACCCGGGACTGTCTCAGCCCGTGGACATACCGACTGCAGTTTCTGTATATATTCTGGCTGCGACTCTCTGTATATATTCATATCTTAAAGGTTGCTGTGAGTTTTATAAACGCATATAAATGACTCTCTGTCTTTCTTCCGCATCACTGCGCACTAGCGAAAGTGCCGAACAGTCCTAATCACCACAATTTCTGGCGTCCGCGACAGGACTAAGCTCTAGTTCCATCCTTAAGAGCCGCACTTCGCTTGTGTGCAGTGGTCGGAAATGGACTGGGAGAAATTTATTCCGATAGGCAAGGAGCTTGGCTTGTCCGGTAAAGAACTAAGAGAGTGGATTGACGAGCAGCTTAACAGAGAACGCGATAAACGTGCTGAGGACAGGGAAGCAGCGCGAGTAGCCCACGAACAGGAGATCGCTCGACTGACGGCGGAACGAACTTTGCTAGAGACTAGATGTCGTCTTGCAGAGCACGCGTCTGGGACGGTCGAAACCGGAAGCGAACGCGCGGAAAACAGCGGTGAAGCCTTTAGAAGTCCCCACAAGCTTATTCCTCCCTACAACGAGAGCCGCGACGAACTCGACGCGTACATACAGCGCTTCGAGCGGGTAGCCACTAGCCAAGGATGGCCAAGCGACAGGTGGGCGCTGTCATTAAGCTTGTGTTTGTCAGGCGAAGCCTTGAGCGTGATCGGACGCATGGCTGCGGAGGATGTCACAGATTATCAGAAGCTGAAGCAAACTTTATTGCAAAGGTTCCGGTATACGGAAGAAGGATACCGTCAGAAGTTTCGGGAAACTAAGCCTGAGAATTCCGAGACAGGGCGGCAGTTTGCTGGTCGACTGCTTGGGTACTTCGATCATTGGCAGCAGATGGCAAAAACGGAGAAAACATACGACGGATTAAGAGATAAGATTGTTTCTGAACAGTTTTTGCTACGTTGCGATGAGAGGCTCGCCATCTTCCTGAAAGAGCGAGGATGCCGCGGCCTCGACAAGCTGGCCGAAGCGGCTGACCATTATTTGGAGGCGCAAAACCTGACAAACCTCGCCAGAGGAAAAGAAGAGAGAGGGATTAGTAAAACAACCCTGCAAAGCAAGAATCCCCAAACAGAGGCCAGGAGAGAAAAAGTTGAGTGTTTTCTATGTGGCAAGCAAGGACACCGTGCTGCAGATTGTTGGACGCGGTCAAAAGGACCGAAGTCCTTGTCTTGCTGGAAATGCACGAAACATGGACATAAAGCTGACGAGTGCCCGAACATAAACGGCAGCAACACGGAAGCGTCTAGTGCCATTGTTGGCTGCGACAGGATGCCTGCCGCCCGGAACGAAGCAAGTCCGGCTCCTACCACTAAATCTGAGGATAAAACAAGGCCCCCTGTAAGAACATATGGAGAAGACATCTGCCTTGGTCTTCAGACGCAAGAGATGCCGACGGCAAGCGGATATCTCAATGGACACCCGGTGTCGGTGTTGAGAGATTCCGGCTGCAGTACTGTGGTCGTCAGGCTTTCGATGGTGCCGGAAAAGAATCTCACCGGTATCACGCGTACCATTTACCTTCTGGATGGTTCGTTGAAGCGGCTTTCAGAGGCAAAGGTCTATGTAGACTGCCCCTTCTTCCGAGGAAGGACACTGGCACTCTGCATGGAAAGGCCACTCTATGATGTTGTTCTTGGGAACATCGACGGGGTGCTCTACCCTACTGATTTCAATCCATCACATGACCTGTCTGACGTGTCAAAGCGGCACGAAGACTCGGCGACAGCAGAGGAGCCTGTTCGACACCAAGGCGTGTGCCCGGATAGAGCTACCGTGAGTGCTGCGTCAAACCCTGCAACTGTGTCGACTGAGGCAACCAAACAGGAGACGGAACCGTCTACGGAAGCAAAGGGTGAAGGTGCTACTGAAAGAGCTGGAGAAGGCCAGGAGGGCAGGAGACGAGCGTCCATTCGGGCCAATGGGCGTGTGAGTGAAGACAGTCTCGGTCGCCGTCGCAAGCGGCGCAAGCCCAGAAGGGAGGCGGAAAGCCACAGCCAAAGTGAGCCCGAGGGCATTGACCGGAAAGGAGGAACTCCATGTCGGGGTGGGCTCCGTTCTTACCATCGACGCGTCCCTCGGGACCATTCAGACACAAGGTCACGCATTGATGTTGATGAAAGCATCCCCAAGTCACATCGTTACGTCTCGGCTGATGACACGTGCAAGTGTTCATTGTACATTGGGAACATGTCAAGCCAGGTGACCAAGGATGAAGTTCGTGCCCTGTCAGATGCCATCCGCAGTGTCCGCTTTATAAACAGGCACAGTGCATTCCTGGATTTTGAGAGCCCAGAAGTGGCTACTGCACAGCTGGAGCTCCTGCGCAGCAAGCAGCTCAAGGGGAAGCCAGTGCAGGTGGAACCTAGCAGACCCCGGAGCAGTTCCACATACAAGCCAGGCCCCCTGCTGTATGTGCGAGGACTTCCTGATGACAAAGGCATGGATACCCTTGGATCCCTATTTCCTGATGCCTTGCTCATTGACCGCCTTGAAGGCAAAGTGCTGCTGAGATTCAAGAACTATGAAAGTGCCATAAGTGCCATCAAACAAGTTACTGCTCATCATGCGACAGACTATAAGTTCAGCTTTGCTGCTTTTCGTCCTAGATGGAACCGCCGGTGTACGCCCCGAACAGTGTGGCGCGAAGGGTAGCGTAAATGTACAGGGTAGCGAAAATGTAGGCTCTGACTACATGAGCCGAGTATGAATTACATCGCGAAGTGTGCCTACTGCATTTATTGCGTTTGTGAACACTTCAGGAACTACTACTGCGCGTGTGGAAAGACTTTTGCATGTGAACACATGGCACCTTACAGACTGTGAACTTTGACCATGTACGTGCTTTGGAAAGTTGTTTTCATGAAACAACTTCTTAAAGTGGGGGGTGAAATGTCATGCGTGAGTGCCGCACGTCGCCCCTAGAAGATCGAAGCGGCGACCAAGCGCCGTGAACGACGAGAAAGACAACGGGTGCATGAGCACGGAGCACGAGGGCGCGGTCGCGGTGTTCGATCCAGGCGGGCAGCAGCTCCGAGCTCCTGGGCGGAACGAGGCGAGGGTTCCTGCCAGGCGAGACGTCCGTGGCAAGGCGCGGAGGACCGCGGAGCCGAGCGTGGACGTCCCAGGGCCCCTGCTGCCAGTGCTCGAGACGTTGGCTGACCCGAGGGCCGCCGGTCCCTGAGCTGCCACACCTGAGCGTGCCGAGCAGCGTTTCAGTCTGGCACAGATGTTGCTGTGCTAGACGAGGTCCTCACGTGTGACCGCCGCACGTGGATCGCGAGCGGCGCACGAGCTGGGCACCGAGGTCGTGCTGGACGTGCGACTGTAGCACGTCGGTCGCGAGCGACGTCCGAGCCGGACATCGAGGACGTGCGGAGCAAGGCGTTCCCTGGCTGTTGCCGCTGCTGCGTCCGAGTGTGCCGAGCCCGGGAACCGTGCTGAACGGGGCTCGAGCGTGTGGTCGTCGCGGCCAGCTCCAGCACGGGAGACCGCACGGTGCCGTGACCAGCGAACTGTGAGCCGCGCAACCCGGGACTGTCTCAGCCCGTGGACATACCGACTGCAGTTTCTGTATATATTCTGGCTGCGACTCTCTGTATATATTCATATCTTAAAGGTTGCTGTGAGTTTTATAAACGCATATAAATGACTCTCTGTCTTTCTTCCGCATCACTGCGCACTAGCGAAAGTGCCGAACAGTCCTAATCACCACACTCCCCTTTGATTTTAGTTGAAGTACCGGGCAAGGAACCTCGTCCTTGCGTCGACTACCGCAGGCTTAATTCTATCACTAAGGATCAAATTTATCCGATCCCTAACATCGAGGAGCGCCTTGAGAAAGTTAGTAGCGCTCAGTTTATTTCCACCCTAGATCTTGTCAGGGGTTATTGGCAGGTTCCACTTACAGAAGAGGCTAGTAGGTATGCGGCGTTCGTTTCACCAATGGGAACATTCCGTGCTAAAGTTTTGAGTTTTGGTTTGAAGAACGCGCCATACGGCTTTTCAAGATAATGGACAAAGTGTTGCGGGGACAGGAAGAATTCGCTTTACCGTATTTAGACGACGCAGCGATATTCTCCGCATCCTGGTCTGAGCATATGGCAAACTTGCGGGCAGTGCTAACCCGCCTGCGCGAAGCGGGCTTGACAGTCAATTAAGGCTCCCAAGTGCCAGTTAGCTCAGGCCGAGGTTGTCTACCTCGGTCACGTGCTTGGACGGGGTCGTCGCCGCCCCTCTGAAATAAAGATGGCCGCTGTGCGAGACTTCCCGCAACCGCACACGAAGACCGATATTCGGTCGTTCTTAGGTGTCGCCGGCTACTATCAGAGGTACGTCCCCAGGTACTCTGATATCGCGGTTCCCCTGACGGATGCTTTAAGAAAAACAGAGCCCCAAACCAGGCACGTACCCAGGGGGGGGGGGGGGGGCCCCGGGGGGGCCCGGGCCCCCCCCCCCCCCCGAAATCAAGTGGCATAGCCCCCCCCCCCTTCCCATCCACGCCACCACTCCTCACACATTCCTAAAGCGCCGCCAGATTAATGCTGAGACTTGGCAGCTGTTCATCGGTCAGCCTTATGCTGCCTTTTTCCCTCCTTTTAGATGGCGGTAGTTATCGGCATCTCTTGTAATGTGAAGGACAGTTTTCTCATACATTCCGCACCCGCGCGATTAACACGAGATGCGTTCAGTTGTCACCATCTATTCAACCGTCACGTGCATAGCTGTTGCTTTTGTTAGTTCAACCTTCTTTGTTTAGGCTGGTCCTGGGACCAGGAGAGGGATGCGGCTGTTACTCAGCTGGTCTGTACACTCATGGAACGAGTTGCGGCCGGAGAAAACGCCAATTGCGTTTAACTTTTCCCTTTGCTTCATTATTTCCTTGAATTACGGCTCGCCGCGACGCTGGCAGATGCCCGGAACCATATACACGTGATATGGGTTAGATAAGATGGGAAATAAAATGATGTGAAAGAACGTCCATCATGAAACCCTGCAATAACTCTTAAACCCATAAGCAAGATGACTGTCGCCCGTTACCTCGTCTGTTTTTCCTTAATTTTATAGCACCTTTCGTGCAAAATTGGTAACTGGAAACAAAAATCGCAAGGAGTTGAGAAATTAAGCGATCTACTAAGGGAGAGAGCCAACGCAACAACCAAACTGCAAGCAAAAGCGAATAATAAAAATGTTAACCGTTGTTTATGAGAATATTTATGGATCAACATCTTTTTATTTAAAAAGGAAGTAGAGAAAACGCTGCCGGAAGTGGAGAATAATTACTTGCTTTGAATGACGCTTCTACAGTTAACGGTCGAACCGCCTCGCGTAGCCACTTCTCTGCTGTGCTTATGTGGGTGTTTTTCTAACCTTTCTCTGTGAGCGCAGTACGTCTAGAATCGCAGAGTCCTGCGCTCTACGCGGTTGTATGGGAGTGGCGGCCGCACAGCGTTACGCAATTCGCGGAACTGTCAAAACTGCTCCACAAGGCGAAAATAACTGATATTCGAAACTATAACATGAGAAAGACTGAAGAAGCCGTAAAAAAATGAACGCAGCCTGAAATCAGTAAAAAAGAAACCTGGCATAGGACAAATCATGATGTATGCACTAAAACATAAGAGGGATAATATCATAAGCAATCTCGAAGTTACAGTAAAAGCAGCGGAAAAATTCTCACCTGACCTGTATACAGTACCCAGAGGAGTCCCGATACCTCACTTAGAAACAGTAATGAACAGGATACAGAAACTCTCCTATAACTAGCGATGAGGTCAGAAGGGCCCTGCAAGACATGAAACGATGAAGAGCGGGAGGAGAAGGTGGAATAACAGTCCATTTAATCAAAGATGGAGGAGACATAATGCTGGAAAACTGGCGGCTCTTTATACGAAGTGTATATCGACTGCAAGGGTCCCAGAAAACTGGAAGAATACAGACATTATACCAATCTACAAAAGAAGGAGACGTTAAAGAATTGAAAAATTATAGGACCATTAGCTTGCTCCCAGTATTATATAAGATATTTACCAAAATAATCTCCAATAGAATAAGGGCTACACTGGATTTTGTCAACCAAGGGAACAGGCTGGCTTCAGGAAGAGATACCTTACAATGGATCACATCCATGTCATCAATCAGGTTATCGCGAAATCTGCAGAGTACAATAAGCCTCTCTATGTGGTTTATATGGATTACGAAAATGCATTTGATTCAGTAGAGATACCAGCAGTATAGAGGCACTACGTAATCAAGGACTACAGAACGCTTACGTAAAAAGCCTGAAAAATATTGCTACATGTGTGTGGTATTTTTTTGTTTGAACGAGGTGCGTGGGCGCAATCACTCCAGAAAAGAGGAAGAAGAACGAACTGGGCTCGCCCTGTGAATCTAACCGGTCAGCGCTGCAACCGTTGTTGTAAATATAATCTGTAAATAGTTTCTCGTCTTACTGGCTCGTCCTTCGCGTAAGAATATATACAGAGGTTCTACAGCTGCCTTAATTCTACACAAGAAAAGCAGGGAGACACCTACAGGGAAATGGGTCAGACAGGGAGACACAATTTCTCCAAAGCTATTCACTGCGTGCTTAGAAGAATTCAAGCTATTAAACTGGGAAGGCTTAGGAGTAAAGATCGACGGCAAATATCTCAGCAACCTTCGGTTTGCCGATGACATTGTTCTATTCAACAACAATGCAGACGAGTTACAACAAATGATTGGATACCTTAACAGAGAGAGTGTAAGAGTGGGGTTGAATATTAATATGCAGACGATGACGATAATGATAAATAGCCGGGCAAAGGAACAAGATATCAGGATCGCCAGTCGGCCACTAGAGACTGTGAAGGAGTACGTTTACCTGGGTCAATTAATCACAGGGAACCCTGATCATGAGAAGGAAATTCACAGAAAAATAAAAATAGGTTGGATCGCATACGGCAGACATTGTCAGCTCCTGACTGGAAGCTTATCATTATTATTGAAAAGTGAGGTGTGCAATCAGTGCATTTTGCCAGTGCTGACATATGGGGCAGAGACTTCAGAATGAGTTAAGGACCGCGCAAAGAGCGATCGAACGAAGATTGCTAGGCATAACGTTAAGAGAGAGGAAGAGAGCGGTTTGGATCAGAGAGCGAACGGGTATAGACGATGTTCTAATTGACATCAAGAGGAAAAAATGTAGCTGGGCAGGTCATGTAATGCGCCGGTCAGATAACCGTTGGACCATTTGGGTT
Organism: Dermacentor albipictus; assembly: GCF_038994185.2. Classification (NCBI taxonomy): domain Eukaryota; kingdom Metazoa; phylum Arthropoda; class Arachnida; order Ixodida; family Ixodidae; genus Dermacentor; species Dermacentor albipictus. The sequence goes on along the minus strand of NC_091824.1, from coordinate 177,827,278 downwards.
ACGGAATGGGCACCAAGAGAAGGTAAACGCAATCGAGGACGACAAAACACTAAGTGGAGCGATGAAATTAGGAAATTCGCGGGCGCTAGTTGGAATCGGTTGGCGCAGGACAGGGGTAAATGGAGATCGCAGGGAGAGGCCTTCGTCCTCAAGTGGACATAAAACATGATGATGATGATGATGATGATGATGATGATGATGGAGGTGGTGGGCCCCCCCCCGAAAAAAAATCCTGGGTACGTGCCTGCCCCAAACAGTCGTCTGGGACGAGACAAGGGAAAGAGCCTTTTAACGCCTTAAAGAGCGCCCTAACAAGCCAGCCTGTGCTATGATCACCAGACTACACAAAAGGGTTCGTTATACAGTGCGATGCTAGTGAGCGAGGCATAGGCGTTGTACTGTGCCAACGGGAAAATGGAGAAGTGAAACACCCCGTCCTGTATGCTAGTCGTAAGCTGACCAGTCGTGAGCAGGCGTACAGCGCCACAGAGAAAGAGTGTGCGTGTCTCGTATGGGCCGTTCAGAAATTGTCATGCTACCTAGCCGGCTCGAGGTTTATCATTGAGACGGATCACTGCACTCTCCAATGGCTGCAGACCATCTCTCCTAAAAATGGCCGCCTCCTGCGCTGGAGCCTCGCTTTGCAACAATATTCCTTTGAGGTGCGTTACAAAAAGGGGAGTCTCAACGGTAACGCCGATGGCTTAAGTCGAGGCCCCTAACGTAGGAATCAGCCTTAAAGTTGTTTTTTTACTGATGTTCTTCTTCCTGAGGCAGTATTTTTAACATATTGCTTTTGTTTAGTGTTTCAAAGTCATGACGTGCTTTCTTGTGCAATTTTCCAATTTGTGGACGCGTTCTGAGTGCTGCTAGACTACTGTAAGGAACTAGGCAGTAGTATAAAAGGGGAAAGAGCCTGGCATGGCTTAGTAAGGGTTGTGTCGTGCTTGCTGACTGAGCGTTTGAGTTTCGGCGTAGTTCTAACGCTTGCTGGGAACGAGAACGAAAATGGCAACTCTCCCGAAGTCACTTTGCAGTGTCCTGTGTGAACCTGAACGTGAGAACGAGGCCTTCTCTGAGCGCTGCCCTCAAGAAATGCCGAGGGACGACCGACTTCGGTTATGAGCATCATCGAGCGACATCCCTCTGGACAGCGGATGCAGTCCCCTGACCATCGGGATCTCCTTCTCCCGGCGGGGCGGTCTGTTACGTTTCGCCTCCGACGTGCGGTATAGCCGGCGCGGATGCAACGGACGCCGGGGCTTCGTTCACAGCGGCGGACATTTTGGCCAGTTCAGCGCTGTCCCAACGCCTGCTAAGCGCGTCCAGGCATGTTTCAATGCCACGTGTCTTCGCGTGTGTGTGTGTGTGTGTGTGTGTGTGTGTTTGTGCATGTGCGCGTGTGTGTGCGTGTGTGTGTGTGCGTGTGTGCATATTGGTGCCCACGCTTGTCAAAGCGCGGCAGCCGGGGAGAGAAGCTCCCCAACTGTGAAGTGAGGAGGTCTGACCGGCGCCGGCCCGGTGGATACGTCACTTCTTGTCACAACGTGTCCGTGCGCCGCCGTCACGGGCGCCTCTTCCGAGCCGTGCCTTCTTGCCCTCGACTCCGAGAGTATAAAAGCAGCTGCCCCCGGACGCCAAGGGAGAGGCTTCAATTTCTTCCGTCGAGTAACGTGGTCTCCCGTTTCTCCGCTTCGGTCGACCTGACCGGCCGCTCTTTTGCGATGCTAAAATAAACAAGTTGTTCTGTTAGCAGTCGACTCATTCTTTGCCAGGACCTTCGGATGCTTCCAGCTGTGCCCCAGGCCGCCAGGCCAACGCTACCCTTGGGTGCTTGCGACCCATTTGCAACAGGATCAAGATTAGCTTGGCGCACTTCCATTTCTGCGGGATGGTACCACTGGCCCAATGCTCTTGAAGGTAGCCAGTGAGGGCGTGAATAGAGGCGTCATCTAGATTCCTAAGCATCGTGTTAGAAATGCGGCTGGTGTCGGCCGCCAAGTTGGCCTTGAGGCGTTGTAATCATAACTCACTTGAATGCTTATCCCAAGATCACTTTTGTCACGGTAATTTACTTGGCTAAGCTATAGATCATGTCAGGTCAGTAATGAATCTCGGGACAGTTTCTGGTAGTCATTGGCTCGCCTTCTTCAATGGCAGTGACATTACGTGAAAAACCTAAGTGCCCAGGTTTGGAGAGGCATGTCTCTGTGCTTGCCGCAAATTAGTTGTGTCCATCTGTTGCTCTTTGTTTAGCTACTCTACCATAAAAAAGATATAGTCAGCATCGAGAGACTATACAGTCAACGACCGATTTTCTGGACGCACAATATTTCGGGTACCTTTGCAGCGCTGCCACATACCCTGTAGAGTCAATGTATAAGAACTGGTGCGCGAATATTCGAATTTTCGGATAGTAGCTTCACATATTACGCTATTCGATATTCGCTTCGAGAGCAGCTGTAATATTCGGGCTTTTCGAAGTGTTGGCAAAGTCTTGGTAGCAAGTTTGTTTACTGTCTAATACAGTCAGCGACCCATTTTCCGGACACCCGATTTTTCGGACATGCCCGATACTTCGGACGCCTTCGTGGCACCGCCATGGTACCCCATAGATGGATGGATGGATGGATGAAAAACTTTATTAGGGTCCTTTAGGGCGCGCACTAGCGCGCAGCGGGCCGCTCCCACGTCGGGACAGAGAGGCCGAGTCTCTCCGCCCCGTCGCGGGCCCGTTGGACAGCCCATAACTGTTCTTCGAGGTTGGGGCTGTGTAGGACCGCATCCCAACGTGAAGAAGTGTTGTTTTTATCGCTGTGTAACGCGGGACATCGTCAGAGCATGTGAGGTAAATTCGCTAAATCATTGCATAGTGCACATGCATTTGTTGTCTGAATTTCGGGGTACACCTTGTGAAGAAGTAGGGGGTTTGGGTACGCCCCCGTCTGTAGAAGCCTTAGTGTCAAAGCTTGAGGTCTATTGAGTTTGCAATGTGGGAGGGGGTAGATCCTCCGAGCCAAATAAAAGTGCTTAGTAATTTCGGTGTAGGAGGAAGGAGAGTCCCGATTGTCAGTAGCCCCAGCGTCACGCTGCCCGGTAGCTACGCGGTTGATGATCCCTCGCGCAGCTCCGTGTGCCGATTCGTTGAGGTTGGGCGGGGCACCCTCTATCTGTCCCATGTGGGCTGGAAACCAGATCAATGTCTGTGGCTTGATCTCCTTGCTTCCTAGTATCCTTAGGGCCAGCTCGGATATGGTCCCTTGTACCCCATAGATACCCACATGAAAATGGGCTGTGAATTTCCAGCTGGAAATGCTCTTCCCAGCCAGGTTTCCAACTGGAATTGGCTCTCCAGCTGGAAATTTTCCAGAGCCAGCTTTATATAGCTTGAAATGGCACTTTCCTGCTGGAAGCGGAGTCCACCTCAGCTGGTCTTCCAGCTGGAAGTTTTTAAGCTCCAGCTGGAAACAGTTGAGTAGAGCATTTCCCAGCTGAAAGTAGAATCTACCTGCTGGAAAGTGGCAGGCATGTAATAGCGGGAGCTTCCCACTTGCACTAAGACATTTTTTATATCTGCCACATGCCCATACTTAGTCCTAGGCGATGTTTGTATCAAAGTAAATAACTTTTACTCTTGCAGCAGCAAAAAATTATATTTTTCTTCACTTGTTTTGTGACAGAAATCGTAATTGCATGATCTGCGTGGAAATTCTCATAACTCGGGGTACCTTCGATCGCGATCGGGCCCGATCGGGATAGATTACAGTCGAAAGTGGCCTGCGCACATTGGTTGCCAAAAAAAAGCTAATGGCCAGGAAAAACCGCCACTTTTATTGAACCTTATTTGTGGTAGACAAAAGCGACGCACTCCTGATCGAAAAGGTAATAGTAGTAGTAGTATTAGTAGAAAACTTTATTTGTTTTTTGGTAATGAAATCCCAGAGGGTGGAGCCTTCAGTCCAGAGCCCCATTTGCTGCTGCTATCCGGCTGGCCCGGTCAATCGGGTATGGCTGGTCGTCCAAGGCTCTGCTCGAAAGAGCGGCTTCCCACTGGGATCGGGAGGCGTTGGGTATTGCAGGAAGACCGGGTGGTTTGGAGCATTCCTACGTAGAACTGTAGAGGTCTGGGTGTCCTCCACAGAAAATGTTCCTATGGGTGGGTAGCGCAACCTGGACGAAGGACGAGAGGAAGTACACAATACGAGCGCAGATTAACAACTAACAACAACCCTTCGTCCGGGTTGCGCTACCCACACATAGGAACATGTTCAATCACCAACTCGCCCAGCTTGCCGTCTTAACTCCACAGAAAAGACATTTGTTGGGATACTGGGTCGGGTAAAAAGTGTGGCGGAGAGCAAAGTTGGGGAACGTATTAATTTGGAGCTGGTGCCAAGCGGCTGCATCTGCACGGTTTAGTTTCCCGTGTGGTGGAGGAAACGTTCTACGGGATAGTCTGTAGTGTTGTAGTATATGCGTGTGTGGAAGTGGTATGTTTTCCACCTTGTCTGGGTTTGACTGGCCTTCCACCGGTGCCCGGAGGGTGATGCCTCGAGCTGTCACATGAACGCGCTCATTCCCAAGGAGAGACGCATGTCCAGGGCCGGTATTTTGTAGCGATGCCTTTTACGATTCTATGCTTTTTCACGCTTTTCGTGCTTGGCCAGTGGTCAGAGCGACGGTCTGCCCACATTATCAACGGGATCGGACGGCCGTGTGTGGTGGATGATAAGAATAGCATAGAATGAGGCATAAGGCATCGCTACAAAATAGCGGCCCAGGTGACCACACTAGGTGAACTAGTGGGGTATGTTGGTTTTTGTGTAGCAATTTATAAGCCATCAGGGAAATACTGCCTTGTGCATAGTTTTAACATGCTTGCTGGGAATCTGTAAGAATATATGTTATCTCGGGGTTGAGCTCTGATGGCGAGAGCTATGACACATTCTTCCGCATCCGTGCAGTTGACGGTCTGTATTGTGGCTGATAATACTGTTTCACTCCCTCCAGTCAGCCACCGCTACCACTTTAGCTGCAATGTCGGGGTAGCACGCGGCGTCTATCTAGAAGTTGTCGCGGTCGTTGCCGTATGCTCGGTGCAGTGCCATTGCACGTGCAGCACGCCTGCCTTTATGGTGTTCGGTGTGCATATTCCGAGGTATGGGAGCCACTGTAATGTTTTCTCTCTTGTGTGGTACTATTGACAGGGGCTCGCGTGGGGCAAACTCTGATGTTGGATATTGTAATTGTCTGAGTTCATCGTACGTACATCGCCTTCCGGTCGATGTACGTTTCAGTCGTTCGATCTGATTTACTTTCTGTGCTTCAAGTAATTTGGCCAAGGTGTTGTGCAAACCAAGCTGTAGTTTGACTCTTGAGGTGTATGCAGGAAGGCTTGTCACCGTTTTCACCATTGTGCGTATGAAGATGTCCAGCTGGTTTGTTTGTTTTTGGGTGAGTCGATGGTAAGGTGTGTGATAGGTAATGCGGCTTACGATTAGGGCATGTATCAATCTTGCTACGCTGCCGACGTCCTCTAGCTAGGAGCTTGCCCAATTGGTCAGGATGAGCCGTCGCGCAAACAGCTAGTGTTTACAGCACAGCAATTACTTCCCTCCGAAAAGAGAGCACTAACATGTCGCACCTTCAGCCGTTATCAGGCTACAATGACCACGGCTCATATCTATTCCCTCGTGCAGGGCGCCGATACAATCGCCGCCACTTTTAAAGCGATAGCGTTAAGGAGCCCGTGTCGCAGAAAATCCGGCGTCCCGCGTTGGACGTCGTTTCGACAAAAGTATTTTCGAACCCCACATACCCACGCCGTTCACGTCAGTCAAGGAATTCACTGAACTAATTGAATTCCTCAAGATACGTGGAAAAACTGTAAAAATCGTTCACAACCTACAGATATGATAGCTCCTGGATTGTAATTTGAATATACGAGAAAACATAATTCTGTTGCACGAAAACTCAAACAAACCCCTTTTCCAGCGTTTCTACAATGCACAGGCCGGAGGCGGCATCCGCCGTTTGCGCACACCGGCGCGTCAAATCTCGGGATTCCACGGAACCGGGCACCTGCTTCCGTGAAACGCTTCCAGATGGCGCTCGCCTCCACCGGTCGATTTAGGTACCACTGGCCTCCTTGAAGCCCTTGGGGTTCAGCGGGAGCAGTGGTAAAGCAAACAGGTCCGCAATAGACATTAGTAAGAGGCGATTGGAGGATTGGTGGAAGAAAAGTAGGGAAACGACAAAAGACGGAGACGTACAAAAGCACAGTTCGCAATAGGGGATCCGAAAATTTGGACGTGTTAGTTCATAGTGCTTTTTTTTCTTTTCTTTTTTTATTGGTGAACCTAGGTAGGATATCAGGCAGCATAGTAGCAAGAGCTTGGTGGTGCAACCCACCGCCCCGTTCCAAAGGGGACGCTATAGCATCCATCCATCCATCCATCGCGGAATATTCTGGAAGGGGAAGGTTTAGGTGACGTTTGTGTACAGCTTTTGAGAAAGATTTACCTAGAAAATACCGTTTGCGTTGAATGGGAAGGGATGAGGAGCAAGAAGAAAGTTGATATCAACAAGGGACTGAGGCAGGGGTGCTTTTTATCCGCATTGCTGTTTATAATGTACATGGTGAGGATGGAGGGGGCGCTAGAAGGAAGTAATATCGGGTTTAATCTCTTACAAACAGGCGGGTACAGTAGTAGAGCAGCAGCTTCCAGGTTTATTTTATGAGGACGACATTGTGTTGCTAGCTAACAAGCAAAGTGATTTGCAACGTCTGGCTAATATCTGTGGACAGGCAGGGCCAGGAAATACCTCGGATAACAGAATATAAATACCTTGGTATATGGATAAACGAAGGTAATAGATATATGGAAACACAGGAAAAAACAACAGTGATGGGGAAGAGAAATGGGGGGGGGGGCAGCCATAATGTTGCACAGAGCGCCATTGGGATACAATAGGTACGAGGTGCTCCGAGGTATGTGGAAAGTTGTAATGGTTCCAGGACTTACTTTTGGAAATGCGGTTGTTTGCTTTAAATCAGGGGTACAATCAGGACTCGATTGGAACCAAAGGTCAGAGGGACGCCTCGCATTGGGCGCTCACGGCAAAACTACAAATGAATCTGTGCAGGGTGATATATGGGCGGGACTAGTTTTGAAGGGGGGCAAGCACGCAGTAAATTTGAGTACGAAGAACGACTGAGGAATATGGAAGAAAGCAAATAGGCTGGGAAAGAGTTGAGGTATTTGTACAGCAAAACAATGATTCACGGTGGAGGAAAAGAACTAGGAAGCTTACCAGCAAGTATGCGGCCTGTAGGGTAGGCATCACAGCAACAAAGAACGTCAAGCGGAAAGTCAGAGAGGCTGAAATAATCTCATGGGTGGCGGCAATACAAAAGAAACCTGCCATGAGTAACTAAGAGGAAAAAACGAAATCAGGAAAGATAGAATTTGACACTCTATGCTTCAGCGCAGAGGCCTCAGGTGAACACCTGAGATAATAAAGGCTAGAAGCGTGTCCAAGTGAGGTTTACAGTTTATATCACACGTTGCTTACACTGTGTAGTCGCAAAAATTCTCACTCGCTTCACTGCAATACACCGACTGCTTCGCCTCATTACACAAATGCCGTGCGTTGAAGCAATCAATTTACCGTTTTCTTTTTTTTTTCCGTAAGAATCGTAGCAAGCTCGGTGTTTTAGTAGAGTTGCCCGCTTGGTCTACGCTTTATTCCAATAAGAGACGAGACAATTACGTGCTGGACACGTGCTTTTTGTTCACGCATAGCCAGTTTAAGAAAATGGTATTCCACAAAAAATGGGGGGGGGGGGGGGAGGGGTCAGAGCTAAGCCGCACGCGCGGCAACAGGAAAGTGCTTATGGTTTGAAGCATGCTCTGAAGGCTTATGGACGCACATTTGCAAATATATGCGCACTTCTCATTCCGCGTGCCATGCACTCAGTCCCTCTGTGTGGCGTCAAAATATTTTGGACAAGTGCGCGATCCGTGTAACGTATGCGACGTCTACACTTACCTGATCTTACTAGCGTTCTTGGGAATATGCACTTTGAACTGCAACAGAAACTTGCCGTGTAGTCGTTATTGTTGTGGCCTCAAACACGTGGTGGTGGTGGTGGTGATGATGATGATGATGATGATGATGATGATGAAGCCTCAATCAATGGCACAAACCCGCTACAGGGATAAGGCATGAATCGGGTGGTAATATGATTGAAAAACAAAATAAATTAGTTAACAAATAAATAACACAAAAAGTAAAATAAATGAATAATCTGAAATAAACAATAAAGCAATGATAAATTAGATAAAGTAGGGTTTAATACGATAGTCAGCCTTGCCTTGATAGGAGTAATAACAAGAATTTATTACTGAAATACATAAGGTAAAGGATATGTAAAGGACATGTTCATGTTATATTTTGAATAATATAGAGTATAGAGTATAACAGCACTGTTTAAACACAGTCCTAGATTTCGAAGCGGAATTTCCAGACATCGTTTTCGATTAGTAGAAAACCGCCGACACGATAATAAAAAATGATCGATGGATTCTGACTCATTGCAGAGGTAGCCTAAAGGGGATAACGGCAGACCATATCTCTGCAAGTCAAAATTAAGTGTTTCAATACGGCAGCGGCAGATTTGTAAATGATAGTTCGAATAGCCGGTTAGGAGACCATTGTCGGTTCCAAGGATGATCTAGATGCATGAAATCTGCAGATTTTGCTAATGACAGGCCTTTTTTGTCTTCAGTCAAAGAAAACTGCCTATATATGGGTGCAGTGATGTGCGCAGTTGCCGGCAGCACAAATATCACTGGACCTTTTAAAAAAGCTCGTGTTAAAGAATCGGCTATTTCATGGCGCTTCAAAGAACTAGGGAGAGCAGCGAAGGAGGATACCACATGTCGTGGTTCCCAGCCCATCTAGATGGCTCAATTAACCCGTTTGGATGTAATACTAACGAGCAGCCGCACCGGAGAGCGCGCGATTTGACGTACCGCGCTGTCGCGGGTAGCCAGGCTTGGAACGACGTCAACATCCACAGAGGTCCATTATGTACGTTCCACGAAATTACTTCCCATTATCGACTGGGCAGGAGGACATTTCCACCCCCTCGCCCCAAATTGAACAAACATCAGGCTAGCACACTCAGACTTCTGCAAACCCGTTCGTATCCCACTCCTCGGTCCCTTAACAGGATGCATCCTGACTACTCACAGTAGTGCCCCAAATGTGGTCATGACTTATGCTCTTTTGAACTCATGCTCTGGCTGTGCCCTGCCCTTAACGCCTCTCCACCCATTACGAAAGAACAATGGCAGGAATTCCTTAAGAGCAGAAATCTCCACATTGAACTCCAGGCTGTCCAGAGGGCCCACGATATTGCGGCGGGACTTCATCTCCCGGTCCCATCGTGGGCGGAGCCACCGACTTGATCTTCGGGAGCCTTCGGGAGCCTTCGACTTTGGCTCCCCAAGATCTCAGTCCCGTAGGACTCCAATAAAGTTCTCGTCATGTCATGTCATGGCTCCATGATGATGCCGCCGCCGTCTTCCTTTTCGATGTGACACGTGTCCGCGTTCCGCATGAATTCTTTTTCAGCGTCGTTGAAAGAGGAGCGACGCGGCTTTCGGCAGCGAGACGTGGCGTTCTCAAAGGCCTGTACACAACCCTTGCGCAACGTTGCACAGGCGTTTCTTGAAGCATGTCAAGTTGCTTCACGTGCCTCACCGCAGTGCAAGTGATACGTGCTCTATCACCAAATGGGCGTTAGTGCCCACTAAGTGCATCGTGTTCACCGCGGTGGCAGCTCAGCTTCGGAGCGTAAACATCTCGGAGGCAACTTCGGAAGCCGTGGCTCTGGGTGCCGCCATGCTAGCGGAAGTGGCCGGTGGCGAGAGCCAGTAGGCGCGCAGCTCTGAGCCTCCGGCGGCAAAGGAGTATATTTTCCGTATACGCCGCCCGGGACCGGCCCTGGCCCAGGCTTAGAGTAACACAGGCCCAGGCTGGGCTCGGTCATGTGCACCCGGCTTGAGCTCAGGTTTCATAAAGCGGGCCCCGGCCCGGACCGATAAATTAGGCCCGTGCACTGCTGTACGTTCTACTCCAGTGGTGGCTACGTATGGCGCGGCTGAACGCGGCCGTGTGGGCCGTATCTTGAAAGCGATGTGCGATGAGTAGAGTCCGGGTGCGCCGAGGGCTGATAGCTTCGTGTACGCTGCGTTCTCGCCGCTTAGTTCGCGCTGAAGCGAGAGGCAGCACGAAGGCTACTTCGCTCGCTGCTGCGGCCGCTTTTCCTCGCTCCAGCGTTTTAACAAAGGCCATGCTTTTTAATTTAGGGAGTAAGTGAATGTTGAGTTTATACTGCTGATAAAACTACTATCCTTAGTTCGTATAGCGGTATATTAAATTGTTATCGAAATCGACCCTTCGTCATTCCGGCGAAACTGGGAATATTTTTTGATAACCTACACATATTTGCCCGTAATTGTGTTGTCGTTTTAGAGGGATCCGATGCCACTATAAGCTCACTTGGAGAAGCGAGACCGAGGGGCCTGATGTTTGTTAAGCATTACAATATGGAGCCAACAAGTAATGAAGAAGAAAAGCGTAGTGTAGGGAAATTTACTTGTTGTTTTTAATAGAAGTGTAGGAAAGATAAGGCAAAAGGAAATGAACACGAAAGAAACAACTTGCCGTTCTTGGGATTCGAAACTCCGCCTTACGCGTGTGTCGTGCTGTTCTACGGCGGCAACTGTTTCCACTGCCACATTCTTGGGTATTTTTTGTGCGTGCTTAGTATTTGGCACGGGTACAGTGTCGGGCAGCACCTCTCGAGGCCGTGGTGACGGATGTGGAACACCCTTTTTGACCGACGGTATCACCTGAACGTGGACGTTTTGGGCAGGCAGCTGAACCCTCGTATGCTACCTGAAAGCAGCAAACGTGTCAGATTCGGGACGTTCGCTGTTCAATGAACGAGCATGAATGAGGAATGAGGACAGCCGCCAGCGTAGAAAAACTGGTCATGAAACGCACGCATAACGGCGAAGGCTGTGGGTTCGCATTCCACCAGCGGCAAGTTGGCTCGTCCACTTTTATGTTATCATTTTTTGGGGTATTTTAAAACAACGCAAAACGCTGCAAAATGTGACGAACAAAGACACGGGGAAGGGATCCAAAGCTAAAGTTTATTCATCGCAAATTAAGAAGTACAAATAAATTTCGCTAAGCTCTCTGGGCTTCTCTTGGTTTCATGAAGAAGAAAGTTACTTTTACGATAAGAAACAATAAATATTTTCGTATTATCATCCTAAGTGGACGATGGAGGGACCCCTTTTCTGCCTTTATTCAACTTTACTGATTACAGAAACGTTGGCACGTTCCTTCAGGTTCTAGTCACTTGAAAAGATGCCTTACAGGATCTGTGTATAATGCTCTTTGCAGAAGCAAACAAGTTTTTAAGCATGATATGCTTTTGGTTCCCGTTGTCGGCGATCTTCAAGTGACCTTGAGGCAAAAGCAAGAGCCGTCGTCTGGGCATTCAAACGACAACATCCGGGCAAGTTGCGAGAACAAAACGAGATGATCCTGGCAACCAGCCTAGACCACACTACATACGCTCGTTACTCCCCGAACAAGTTAAAAAAAATGTTGCTTTCGAGTCCTTTCAGGTGTTTGTTCACAATATCACTCAAGCTGTAACTTCTAGTGCGCTGAAACTTCATCTGTCATTTCCAATAGCGGCGTTCAAAAGGCATGTACAGGGCAGTATACACTTGATTGCCATCTTTTGGAGCTGAGACAGAGGTGACTGTGTTCTTTCACGCCAGCGGCCCGTGAGGTCCGCGGCGCACGCGCCGGTAGCGTCCGGCAGCGTCCAAGCCGGCAGCTTCCGGCGCACCGCGGATTGGCTGTTTGACCGGCACGAGACTTGCAACGAGGTTCTGTCTGTGACGGGAAACTATTGCGTCCCTACGGACCAGTGCACAGTGTGGCGTGGCGTTGCGAACGTGCACGGGCCCCGTTTAATGTATCGTCTGCAACCAATCCGCGTTGCGGGTGCCCATTTCGGGCTTACACATACGCTCGATTACGGGAGAGCGAGCATTGTTTTAAGGGCATGTGTTGCTTCTGACTATCGATTTCATTTTCACGCTGTTTCTAAACAAGAGTTACACTGGCAGTTGTTTCCTGAAAAGAGCAAGAACAGCAGATATTTACAATTTTTTAAGAATGGGGACAACTTTTTGGCGACGTATGCTGAAAATTTGAACTGTGTAGGTTGCTTATGTGCGCTGAAAACAGTGGCTAAATGCTCGCTTTCTCTCAATTTTTTATGCATTAGACAGGACATTTAATTGTTTTTCCCCGGTATCCTCAGTAAACTATGCGGAACACAATAGTTTGCGCTCTTTTCGTCTACCTCGTTTTCCCCTGTGTTCCTTCTTTTTTAGGCACAATTCTTCCTAAAACAGCCATGCACCAACTCGTCCAGCGAAAAGTTCTTATAAACGATGTTCACATTTCTTTTTAGTACGAAGCAGTGTACTGGGTCACGAGTGATAAATGATTACTATGTGTAGGTACATTACAGCCTTCGTAGAAAGTTACTACCAGGGTGTCATACTGCCGCTAACCGACATGTTCCCTCGACTTCTTGAACAGCTGCACGAGATACGGACTTGAAAATCTGCGAATTGTGATGGAAAATATTAAGCGTAATGCATTGGGGATACTTTCACTTTGCTGCTTTACATGTAAGTGTTGCAGATAATTACTAAACCATTGTTTTTACAATTGCTTTATGCATCATATGAGATCCGTAGTTTGTTTCTCTAGTGTCCTCAGTCAGCTAAACAAGGAATCTTGTATTTTTCCGGGGAAAAATTAGGGGCACGGTATGGGTAATATGTAGGCAGTGTTCCCAATGGGCTGGTTAAATGCGCCTTTTTCAGTATAGAATAGCGATGCAACTGAGGTTGATGACGTCATTGGTGGGCTTTATGTGGGGCGTAACACTTGTAGCTACAACTGAAGTGAAATTTTGCGAAGAGGAACAATACGTCAAGGTTATGTGTGAGGGTAAATGCGTGTGAACCAAATAAAGCCTTATAAACATTCCTAAGCAAGTATTTGGATGTATCACGCTGCTGTCATTGGCTAGGTTTCCCAATGTCCCAAGAGAACTTAGCGTTTCAGATATCTTACATTTGAAGGGGTAGCCTGCATTTTAAGGGCAATGTGTCGGGACGTTGTAACCTTTCAAGCTCATTTAGAAGCCTTATGAATAATTATTGAACGCTCATTTCTTTTTCTTTTTACTTTTTCATGCGTGATGCATTATGTTCGCCTGGTGCCCTCCTTGAACTAAAGGAGACAAGTTCTGTATGTTTTGTAATGACCGTGTAATGGACAATGTGTAGATAAAGTTAAGATTCAAGAGAAGGGAACTTTGGGCCAGTTGGTCCGACATGTCTAAACGGGAAAAGAACAGCGACTTCAGACGGGACGTGACGCTCGTCCGCTCCTTCGTCAAGTCGCGGTTCTTTTCCTTTATAAAGTTCAGAGTATGGACGAGTAATCGAGGCAATGAATTACGTACTTCATGCACGCGCCATGTAGAGCGTCCTGATCGGGGCAGAGCCCGTTGACCCGGCGGCAAAACTATAAGTGCCACCGAGAGTGGTGGTGCGCTATGGAAACTCTGTGGCTGGACCAAGCAGAGTTTGTAAAAAATTCTTAATCAAGTGTTAGGGCGCGTGAGATGACGACTATCAGTGTCGCGACATAGCTACAGGTTATAACAGGTTTATATCTCGTGGAAAGGGGGGGGGGGTCATGGTATACGTGCAATGTGCAACAATTTGTTTACTTTCCTGGTACAGTTAGAAGCGCTGCAAATAATTACTGAGCCATCGTTCCTTTACCCCTATTTTTATGCCGTCTATACTTGGTTTCAGCGATGACCTCGGTTAACTAAACGAGGCACTTTCTTTATATTTGCGAAAATAAAGTGCGCGTTATGGGCAACACGTAGGTAAACTTCGAACTGAGCGGACAAATTATGGCATTTGCAGTAAAGTTGCGCATGCAAGTAATCCGGAGCTTTATGAATGTGTTTTGCGAACACAGCAGAAGTCGACCCTCTGCCCTGGGAGACCTGTGAACTCAACCGATATCGAATCTATCGAAAATAGGGTGGGGGAGAAGAGGGTGAGGGAGCGAGGACACCATGGTAAATGATCTGGCGAAGTAAGTAACGTAGGTGTTGTTGAATTACTGGCTTAAAAAAAAATTTACCAACAACCCGCCGCGGTGGCTTAGCGGCTTTGGCTAAGCACGATCCCGGCCGTGGCAGCAGAAGTCATTTTGGGGGCGAAATGCAAGACCGCCCTTTTCCCGCGTATTGGGGACTTAATACGGTGTCCCCCGCTACGGCTCGAATCATCATGAAATTGTGGTTCTGGAACGCAAAACCCCAAAATGGAATTGAATTCAAAAATTCCCGACAAGTTCTCCAAAGTAAGGTTTCAAACGGAGCCGCCAAATATGGGCATCTTTTTAAAGTATGTGATATAGTTACACGGAAATGAAACATTTATTGCAACTGCTCGAAAAGAAAACAGATTCTCTAGAAATTGGGCTGTAATTCTCCACAGTCGCACACATCTCCTATTTTTTTTTTCTTGCGAATATTGAAAGTAACTTATCTTCATTATACATTGCTGTTTATAACCTCGACAATACCATTCCCTTAACTAGTGATACATTTGCACTGTAAACTTAAACATCAAGTACGTTATCTTGTTTAGTTAATAAAATTATTTGTAGCAAGTGGCATTCTTTATGTGGGCTGTAATGCTGCTACTGGGCGGGGCCTCTGTCAGGCACTCGTTACGTTTTGTCGCTACATCACCTTCAGATTTTATATTGTTGCAAGGAATAAATGCAATGGAAATAATTTTCGCGCGCCCAAATAATAAATAGGCCTATAACTGACAGACGAATTCCCAGGCTCTTTCACCGAATGTACTAGTGATTTCCAGTATATATTTCCAATCTATATTCCCAACGATTTACCATGTAATCTAGCATTTAAAGTATGTCTGTATACGCTGGCCACTGCGTTGTGTACGACATAATTACCTCTACTGATGATCATGATCGCCTTAACAATTCATTTGCATGTTTCCACAAATGACGCATCACTTGGCAAAAGAACATGAACTTGAAAGAAACCATGATAATGGCATTGTGTACAAAACAATGACCTTCGATTTTTTATTTCTGTTTAGAGGATGTTTCACTGACGAGGCTGAGCCATTACAAATACCGGGGTGTACTTTTTACATCTAACATATCATGGTCCAAACATATTCATATATATATATATATATTTACCAATCAACCCGCCGAATATATTACATAAAAATCAAGCTATTATTATTATTATTATTATCATCATTATTATTATTATGACTTGTTTTGAAAACGTATGTACATTTGACTGGAAATCAAACGCGAGGAGCAGGCTGGCGACTGAGACCGGAAAGGGAATAACACCGGCCTACTCTTCAGAAGGGAGGTAACAGCAACACAGAAATAGAAGCTAGGAAGTAGAACTTGATGCTGGATGTGTTGGTTGATCAGGGTCAAGCGGGCACAAACAAGGGCAAAGTGAGGAGCAGACAACACAAGCGCTTACTCCCAACTGGTCGTGTGCTTACAAAATTGCATCATTTGAACACTTTCCTTCATGACGTCACAAGACCGAAATGCCGACATCAGGTGGCCATGCTCAGAAACGTAGTTTCTTTGGATGACAGAAAAACAGAAGGTGCGCTGACACACAACACACCCGCCTTTCTGAGCATGGCCACCTGATGTCGGCATTTCGGTCTTGTGACGTCATGAAGGAAAATGTTGAAATGGTGCAATTTCGTAAGCACACGACCAGTTGGAAGTAAGCGCTTGCGTTGTCTCCTCCTCACTCTGTCCTTGTTTGTGCCCGCCTGTCCGTGATCGGCTATGCGTAACCAACTAGCCCAAAAGCCGGTTGAGTTGGTTATTTTTGCTTTTGGCGCAACAATGTATTCATTAGAAGTTAGGAAGGAGGGGAGGAAAGAGGAAAGAAAGCGCAAGATGACAAATCTCGAAGAATAAAGTGAGGCAAGGCACCAAGGCAACCAGTAGGCAAGCTCTCCCAAGTAACAAATGACCTAATAAAGAAACGACAAAGAATATAAGTGTTCAACTGAAGAAATAAGATAGAATTCGCGGAACTGTCAAAACTTATCAACAAGGCGATAATAAGTGGTATTGGAAATTATAACGTGAGAAAGACTGAAGAAGTCGTAAAAAATGGACGCAGCCTGAAATCAGTGAGAAGGAAACTTGGCATAGGACAAACCAAAAAGTGTGCATTGAAAGATAAGCAGGGTAAAATAATCAGCAATCTCGAACGTATAGTGAAAGCAGCGGAAGAATTCTATACTGACCTGTACAGTACTCAGAGGACTCACGAGAACTCTATTCGAAACAATAATGAACAGGATACAGAAACTCTTCCTACAACTAGAGGTGAGGTCAGAACGGCTTTGCAAGACATGAAACGTGGAGAAGTGACAGGGAAAGCTGGAATAACAGTCGATTTAATCAAAGATGGAGGAAACATAATTGTTGAAAAACTGGCTGCTCTCTATACGAAGTGTCTATCTACTGCAAGGGTACCAGAAAACTGGAAGAATGCAAACATTATACTAATCCACAAAAAGGGAGGCGTTAAAGAATAGACAAATTATTGGTCGATCAGCTTACTCCCAGTACTATATAAAATATTTACCAAGATGATCTCCAATAGAATAACGGCAACGCTGGATTTTAGCCAACCAAGGGAACAGGCAGGTTTTCAGGAAAGGATACTCTACAATGGATCACATCAATGTCATTAACCAGGTTATCGAGAAATCCGCAGAGTACAATCAGCCTCTCTATATCGCTTTCATAGATTACGACAAGGCATTCTATTCAGTAGCGACACCAGCAGTCATAGAGGCATTGCGCAATCAAGGAGTACAGACCGCTTACGTGAATGCACTGAAAAATATCTACAGAGATTCCACAAGCACCTTAATTCTACACAAGAAGAGTAGGAACATATCTATAAACAAAGAGGTCAGACAAGGAGACACAATCTCTCTAATGTTATTTTCTGCGTGCTTGGAAGAAGTGTTCAAGCTATTAAACTGGGAAGGCTTAGGTGTAAGGATCGACGGCGAATACCTCAGCAACCTTGAGTTTGCCGATGACATTGTTGTATTCAGCAACACAGCGGACGAGTTACAACAAATGATTGAGGACCTTAACAGGGAGAGGTAGGAGTGGGGTTGAAGATTAATATGCAAAAGACAAAGATAATGATGAACATCCGGGCAAGGGAACAAGAGTTCAGGATCGCAAGTCAGCCTCTAGAGTCTGTGAAGGAGTACGGTTACCTAAGTCAACTAATCACAGGGAATACTCATCATGAGATGGAAATTCACAGAATAAAAATGGGTTGGATCGCATACGGTAGACATCGTGAGCTCCTGAAAGGAAGCTTACCGTTACAATTGAAAAGGAAGTTATACAATAAGTGCATTTTACCGGTAATGACAAATGGGGCAGAGACTTGGAGACTGACAAAGAAGCTTGAGAACAAGCTTGAGGACCACGCGAAGAGTGATGGAACGAAGAATGCTAGGCATAGCTTTAAGAGACAAAAAGAGAGCGGTCTGGGGATCAGAGAGCAAACGGGTATAGACGATATTCTAATTGACATTAAGAGAAAAAAATGGCGCTGGGCATGTCATGTAATGCGCGGATTAGATAACCGTTGGAGCATTAGGGTGACAGAATGTACAGCAAGCGAAGGGAAGCGCAGTAAAGGACGGCAGAAGGCTAGGTGGTGCGATGAAATTAGGAAATTGCTGGTGCTGGTTGGACTCGGTTGGCGCAGGACAGGGGCAATTGGAGAACGCAGGGAGAGGCCTTGGTCCTGCAGTGGACAGATAGGATGATGATGATAGTGATGCAAACTGTGCGGTTTGTCTTTACTACTCAATGTGTATTTGTATTTACTACTTATTTTTTGCACCGCGCCCCCCGTCCCTGCTATAGGTCAATAAGGCTGCCGTATGTATATATAAGTAAATATATGGGCTGGTTTTTGGGTGATACGCCGAAATGAGTTTCCGCTTTATATATATATATATATATATATATATATATATATATATATATATATATATATATATATATATATATATATATATATATGTGTGCGTGTGTGTGTGTGTGTGTGCGTGTGCGTGTGTGTGTTTGTGTGTGTGGAGAGAGAGAGAGAGATAGAGAGGGGGGGGGGCGGATGCTTTTGGACATCGCGAGGCAGGTGACCCCTGCACAGCAGATTTTACGCCTGCGCTACCAAAGGAATCACATCGATATGCACACGTATGGCGAGGCCACAACGGGGAAACAAATACTAGGCATCAGTTAAGAGAAACGGCAGGACGTAAATACGGGGTAGTCTGGGGCTTTCATGGAACAAATGTGCGCGCCTCGGGGGACCTGACTGCTTGGTGGTATTACTAGTTTGTGTATGCGCATTATTTTTGATGGTGCATGTACTGCAGTTTTGACTCGGCTAATCGGCTATATACGAATGGCAGTTGTACTGCGACCACTCATACGATTTCTTCTTAATAAATATTTTAATAAGATGCTACAGCGATAGGAAGTCGTACATGCGTTCATCGTTACGTGGTGGGACCCCTGCCTGTAGAAGAAAGAAAGAATGGCAAAAGACAACGGCAAACTGCTCTGTCGAGTTTTGCCATATCGACAACGCAGAAAAAAGAAAGCTTTGCTCCCATTCTCAAGGTATCGCTTCCCGTGTTATACTTCAGCATTCCAATTTCTCCTCAACAACGCCATACGTCGGCGCTGTTTCGAGAATGCGAAAAGCTTAGCACCGATGGAGGTGAGGAGAATGATTTGGTGCCACTAACGCTGTAGGGGCCCCTGATCGGTGCACTTCAGGTGCGCTCTGTTTCGGGCCTTCTCGCAATGGCCCCGTTGGTGGCTCGAAGCACCGCCGCGTTGCTTCTTTCTCGCGTGTCCTCGAGCAGGCCAGCTGGCTTCGTCGTTGTAGGCGGGCCTTGCCGCGGCGAGTGCCGATCTCGCTGGCTGCCGCACTTGGCCCTGCAGGCTCACGAGGCCCAACAAAGGGCCGGGCACTCCGCGCACTCGCGTTGTGGAGCGTTGCACGGTTAACCTGCACGCGCAGGTGGGCGGCTCTCTACGTGCAGGCTTTTCGCAGGTGCCTCTTGTGGTGCAGCACAACAGCTGCCTGATGATATGGACAGCCAGCAAACCACGACACCGGAAACCCGCTGTTTTACATTGCGTTAAACAGTATGACGCCATTATATATACAGCTAAGAATTGCAACGCGTTGCTGCTCGTCTCCGTGAGAAAAATGAGAATGCAAAATGAAAGCGAAAGATTTGCCATTCGAGGCTCATGTTTAAAACCTGACGCTTGCGCAGCGCGAGATTCTGTGGAAGACAGACTTTCGCTGCACTTCTTTTTGTGCGCTCAGAACAAATTACTTCAACGTGCTCTTGCACTGTACAGATGACCAATGACAGTATATAATCTTGGAGAAACTTAGGCGAGAATGGACATGCTTTATTTTTATTCCCGCGCGAAAATTCAAATTTTCAACGTCCTGCAATTTTTTACAATTTGCCGCCAAATTAAAAATAACTTTACACGAGAGATCCCAGATTCACCTTGATACGCGCTTGCCATGGGACAAAGTATGCACAGTAAAAATCCTGAAAAGAACTCGCAGTCCCAATACATATTAAAGACTTGCGCATGTAGACCAATTTATTTAGTAACCTCTGCTGTCGGGCTAGTTGGTACATGGCAAGAAGTTGTTTTAGGCCCAAGATAATCGCCTGTCAGCGTCTTATTTTGTGCCTAACACGATTTCTAGCCATGTTTTTAGCTTCGTGTTCGAAAGCTCTGTTTGGCATTTTTCGTTTGTGTTGTGGGCTCGCGCGAGCAATTTAATTTATTTCTATTAAATATGTTGCGTAACTGCTGTATAAAAAACACGAAACCACAGCAAATTTTGTTAACTTTTTTGGACCCGCTCGAAGTCGGAGCATCGTGCAGTTCCTCCCTTGTGCACATTTTTTCATACTGAAACGAGGGTGTGCTAAAAAATAAGCCCGGTTCTGGTCTACGAAAGTACGTTTTTTTTTATTGAAGTGAATGTTAGGAGAGGTTGGCGCCTTTATGGTGGCACCGGCTACTCCTTGTCACTTGGCAAACGAAACAAATTTGCGTAAAAAGGGAGAATAGCGACACAAAATATAACACTCAGTAGAACACTGGGTGAATAAAAAATATACGGTCCAACAGTAGATGAGTCGCAAAGTTATGTGCATTAGTTCAGTCCACGTACACATATATAAAGTCAGATGTTTTGAACAGCCAAAAACACAGCACAAGTAATACACTGCAAGTACAGAACAGAATCATATATATCGCGTAAAAGTTGCGATCACCACATAAAGCACTTATGAATCACCAACAACATTTATGTAACTCATTTAGCGTATTCGAATCATCGGGTACCTAATATTTTCCCAAAATGTTGGTGTCCTCTAAAAACTTTTTCAGAGCAAGAAGTGCTCTTTTTTGAAGGCCCGCAGTTGGCCATGGGCCCAGTATCTTTTTAAGAGTGAATGGTCTTCTGTCTAATATACACAAATTAGCTTGCAGTACCGTTCTTTGTGTATCGTATTTCGTGCATTCGAGGAGAAGATGATGCACATCTTTGTCTGGGTGGCCACAAGAACACTGCGGACTAGAGACACGTTTTATTCTGCACAAGAAGTGTTTCGTAAATGCAGTACCAAGACGCAGTCGGTGTACCAATGTTTCAAATTTTCTGTTGTCTCTTAGAGTTTCCGGCATTGAAAAGTTTATACATGGGTCTATAGAGTATAACTCCGAGTTTTTAGTTTGCTGGTCAAACCAGGTAGTTTTACTGAGGCGACGAGAAATATGTCTCAGGATCAGACGGACTTCACTACGCAATAGGGGAAGATTGGTTGTCTCTGCGTTATTGTGCGCTCGATTCGCAGCTGCGTCCGCTGCAGTATTACTGGGAATATTGCAGTGCCCAGGTATCCATTGAAATGCAATTACGTGGTTCATTGCGTTTGCTTTAGTAAGTTCTTTGAGTGTCTCATACAATAGCGAAGTGTTCAAAGGATTTTTCTTATTGCTCTGTGGTGAGGTGAGAGCGGCTTGGGAATCGCTAAAGATAACCCATTTTTGCGAATGTTTTTCTGATGTTATGAAACGCAAAGCACACAGGATTGCAAATAGTTCTGCCATGGTGGAAGATGTCTCCCGGGATAATTTGAATGTTTGCTCTAGCGCTAAATGTGGAATGACGAATGCTGAAGTCGAGGAACCTTTATGACACGAACTATCTGTATAAACGTGGATGTACTGGGGATATAATGAGTAAATTTGGAAGAGTGCTAGTTCCTGTGCGGCTACTATGAACATGTCTCTCTGTGATATAATCCCGTCAACCGATAATTCTATTTTAGGGCATGTTAACATCCAGGGAGGGTAACTAACATCCACTTTGCATAATTCAAATCTTGGTAACAATGCTTTATGTTCTCGAACAACATCGTGAATTTTGCTTTTGTTTCTTTCGGTGAGCGCGAGGTTTAATGGATGCTTCTCATGTTGGGTTCAGATGCGATAAATATGTCGGCATGTTTCAACCATTCGTATGACTGGAAATGGAGGGTGACGAGCTTCAGCAATTACTAAAGAACTCGAGGTAGCCTGCGGAACCCCAAGACACACTCGTAGCCCCCTTGCTAGTAAACGTTGGAGACGTTCCTCAGAAGTTTGCGATAATCCATGGAGAATAGGGGCCGAGTAAGCAATCTTTTGTTTTATGAGTGCATTATGAACTTGTAGTAGCGAAGAGACTGATCCTCCCCACGTTGTGCCAGCGAGTCGCCGAAGTACGTTTATTACTGCGTTGGTCTGCTTTTCAATTGCGCGGATGTGTGATGCCCATGTTAGTTGGCGGTCAAGAATAACTCCAAGAAATTTATGCTCTTTCACCAACATCAAACTTTGCCCGTTAAGCGTAAGTTGGAAATTATTCAGCTGTCGTCTAGTGAAAGGAAGTACGGCTGTCTTTGCGTATGAAAGACTCATGCCTCTTTCTTTTAAAAAGGTGTCGATACTATCAAGACCCTCTTGCAGCGTTCTTTGAATGTCTTGTATATGAGATCCAGAGGCCCATATGCAGATGTCATCTGCGTACAGAGAATACTGTAGACCAGACAGTAGTTTTGGTGGCAAGGCTGCCATGACACAGTTGAATAAAAACGGACTGAGAACACTGCCCTGCGGAACGCCCTGCGTGATGCTGTGATAATTACTTTCTCCTTTAATTGTTTCCATAATTATTTTTCTATCTTTCAAGAAATTTGATACCCAGCGCAGCGTTCGACCATGTAGGCCAAGCTCTAACATACCAGCAAGGACGTGTATGTGACTTACAGTGTCGAATGCTCTTTGAATGTCTAAGAATACTGCTACTGTCACATTTCCGCAACTTCGTTCATGTTCGACGCATGTGGCAATGTCTAATACTGCATCCATTGTACCTCGATTTTGTCGAAATCCGGTCATGTGGTCGGAAAACATTTGTGTGTTCACACCACCATTGCAATCGACTGTCTATCATCTTCTCCATTAGTTTGGAAAAGCAGCTTGTGAGACTGACGGGTCGGTAGGAGTCAAGGCAAAGTGGGGTCTTTCCTGGTTTTAGCAGTGGAATTACCCGAGCTAATTTCCATGAATCCGGAAGGGTCTTTCTTATCCAGATATCATTAAATATCTCCAAAAGAGTCATATTTCCTACTAGACCTAGGTTCTTTAGCATCACATACGTTACACCATCTGGGCCTGCGGTTTTCATTGTACGGCATGACGAAAGAGCACTTTTCAATTCATTTAAACTAAACTCACAGTCAAGTTGAGGATGTTGTGACATAAAGCATGCACGAACCTTCTGGTCTGCTAGTGTTGTTGAACTTGCGAATTGTAGGCAAGTGTATGAAATTCCTGGTCTGGATATAAGTTGACAGAATTCGTCAGCAACAAATGTTTCCGGAGTGCTTCGAGCTACGGCAAGGGCTCGGAAGGGATGGCTCTGGGTAACTGGACCACTAAAAGAACGCACAACGGACCATATTCTAGGAACTGGAGTAAACGGAGACAGCGACGCGCAGTATTCTCGCCATCTTCTCGTTCCTGATTTTTGTAAGCGTCTGCGCGAATTTGACTGAACTTTCTGTGCCATCTTGTAGTCATCTAGCTTTCCACTGCGGCGGTAAGCCCGTTCTGCGCGTCTTCGAATTGCCCTAAGGCATTCATATTCCCCGTCGACTGCAGCGTATTCATTCGGAACAATGACTTGCTTTGTGCAGATCTTGTGAGACTCACAAAATATATTTGCAAAACTTTGAATGTTCGGGTTTTCGCCCAATGAGTTACTTAAGTAATGCCGAAAACTTTGCCAATTAGTATATTTTGAGTAGCGCCGGGTCCCCTCACTCCGTATGAGGCGATGTTTTACCAGGATCGGAAAATGATCACTGCCGTGCGTTTCTATGTCTGTTGACCATTCAACGCCATCAAGAAGGTCTTGTGAGCAGAGTGTGACATCTATACAGCTTGAGTAACGAAACCCCCGCAAGAACGTTGGAGAGCTGTAATTTAACACGATAAGATTACTTTTTTCTGCGGCAGACTCTATGATGTTTCCACGGGAATCGTTATATTCACTACCCCAGATGACGTTATGTGCGTTGACGTCTCCACAAACCATCACATGTGAGTTCGCGATGCCAAACACGTTCACCAAGCTGTCTACTGATATTTTGCTAGAACATTGTAGATAAAGACTAATCACTGTGACGCTTGTATTTCTAAATGATATCTTGCATGCTACGAACTCCGGTATATTTATATCGCTCGACTGTATTAAATAGGACGGTAGGTCTTTTCTCACGCATAACATCGCTCTGCTACTTCCAGCAATGCGCGATGATTTATATATGACATAGTTCGAAAGACGAAAGTCATCGCGTACGCCTGCCTCCTGTATACATAAAACAGGAAAGTTATGTTGAGCTAGTAGTTTGCGGAAATCAGCTGACTTATTTCGAAGACTATTAGCATTCCACTGAAATATGAAAACATTGTTATAGCGATTATTCATTGTAGGCCTGCAGTGGAGCTGTTGGTGGTTGTGGAAGCACCAACGATTCCATAGAAAGCAGTGCTTTTACCTCTGGAAGGTTGTTTGCGTGTGGAATGGCACTGAGAATTGCACGCAGAGCTGTGAATAGCATGGGCAGGATCATCTGTGCCACGGGTAAAGACGCGTAATCACCAAACGACGCTGAAGCTCCATGTGTGCTCGAAGCAGGTCGCTGAAGAGCGGACTGAGATGGTCGCTGGGATGACAGGTGTGGTTGAGGCGAATGTTGAGGTAGTTGTTCAGATGTTAGGTGAGGTTGCCGTGTCACTGGCAGAGGGCGTTGTTTAGAAGGTCGGCGAAGTTCACTCGAAGCCTGGGCAAGATGAGTAGTGTTCTCTGGTGGTGGATCGTGTCGCTTGCTGTCAGAGCGTTGTAGACCTGAGTGCTTTAGAGCTGCAGAATAGTTCATGTTGACCACTTGTTCTTTTTCTTTGTTGGCAGTTGGAGGCGCGCATCTTACAGCATCAAGGTTGGGTGGGGGCGCATTACGAGGAGGTAGCCTTCCGTATTTCAACTCATGTCTGCGCAACCTTGAGGCAGCTCTGCTCTGAGGGCCCCCGGAGAAGGAAGCTGTATGGTTTCCGCCACAGTTGGCACACTTTGGCTGACACACAGACTTGCACTCTGAATGGTCGTGGTCTTCTGAGCATATCTTGCAGCGACGTGGACTGCGACAGTTCTTCGATAAATGTCCAAATCTCTGGCAGTTGTAGCATCTCAGAGCAGGGCCGTGATATTCTTCTACGGGATGACTCGTGAAACCTAAATGCACTCGTTGCGGCATTGGTTTGTCTTCTCTGAAATGGAGAATGGCAGTTCTCAGAGGGCGTGATTCTACCGCTCCGTCTTCTTGGCGATTGTAGCGCGCCTGACGACGGGCAGATGTCACGCCAAAATCCTTCAGGAAGTCAACCAGTTGTTCTTCTGTATACTCAACTGGCACATGGCGTATTTTGCCAACATTCTTGGTATAAGATGCCGGAATGAATGGTTTGACTCCCAAACCAGCCACTTCGCTCATCGACAGCAGATGTCTTGCAGATGAGACTGAAGTAACGTTGACAGAAAAACTTCCATCTCTATTCACGCGGAATGACTGTACTTTTTCCTTTGCCGCGGCGACAATTTCCGACGCAGCGCGGTTTGGATTCACTTGCCAGAAGTTGCGTCCTTCCTGTGAGGGTCGAAAAACAACTGGAATTCCATCAGGCCGCTTCTTTTTATATGTTACCAAGGAGAACGGCCTTTCATCGCAGTCTATGTCTTCATCATCACTTAGCTCATAGGTAGATGTCTTGTCGTCGTCAACCCGTGGTTTCTTGGCTTCACTGTCGCCTGTCTCAGCCATATTCACTGAAGGTGCGCTGGAAGGTAGGGCAGCGTTGAAAACTAGCGTCGCCGGCTTCATGACATTGGGCGCGTGTTGAGGCACTTCGGAGTACGGCGCCGATTCTGCGGCACTCATGCGCCTAGGAACGCGCTGTCGGACATATGGCTCGTGCCGGTGTTCTTTGCTGCCCACCGTCGTGGCAGGCGTAGATGCGCTGCGGAGCGCAGCAAAACCACGCGATATTGTGTGTGATCTTTAGCACACAGGAATCCCACGGGATGTGTGTTCTCCCTGGACAACAGTGAAGTCTCAACACAGCACTGATTCTTCGAAGAAAACAGAAAATAATATCTCACCGAAGAAGCAGCGGCCGCTCGGAGGGACTTCTTCTTCTTCCACGAAAGTACTTTGCTATCACAAACATTTCGCTGAAATCAAAAACTAGTCGGGAACTCCCTCGGAACGTCCTTACCTTAACGCACCTTCTAAATGAGGACCGTTAAAAGCCTGGAGAATGCCTGCCACTTTGGCGCACTCTCGCTGTACTGACCTGTATAGCGTCTTTCGTATACTTTGCAAAATTTCGCCCCTTAACTCTGCTTTCCGGGTTGGGACGATTCCCCTGTTCTTTTTTAGAGCGCAGCTCTTTGGCGTCCGTTCCTGGGTTTCGCGTCGTCGTCGGCGTTGTCGTCGGCCTCGTAACCAGCTCCGCCCCCCTTTCATCCCCCCAGCGCTAGCAGCGACCGACTGATACCGCTGGATGCCGCTGACGCCGCTAGAGAGTCAAGATAACGCGACTGCATAGAACACCGTCGCCGCCATGCAGAAAGAGGAGGAAAGGGTCCCCCCCCCCCTGTTCTTGTGTGGCGGATAGGGTGCTCTTCAGTTGCCGACGCGCCGGTTATTTCACGTAGGCCCCGGCACGTCGACGAATACGTGACCACCTTCCCACGGCTAGACCTGGTTCTTAGCGCTACGGAAGCGAGGGTATCATATTGTTTGTGTCGGCATCGGCGGCGTTGTCCCTGAAACCAACTCCACAGCTGGGGTTGACTCACTATCGGCGTCAGCGGCATCAGTCAGTCGCTGCTATCTCTTCCCTCCTCCCTTTATCGTGTTGTCCGCTTGCTGCGCGCGCTTCTGCCCCCATCGTTTGCCGTGGGTGTACACGCCACCCCCCTCCCCCCTCTTCCTGCGAGTCTCCGGTTGTCAAAGCGCCGGCTCGAACTTAATTCCTTTCTTCGCTCCTTCGGTCAAAGACAAACAGCAATTTCCTAACACTTATGCGGGAGAACATCCCGTTCCTCTCGCTCGTAACGCGTCCCACGGCTGTGACAACCTCGCGAGGCACTTGTATAGATCTCGTCTTTGAGAATCAAGCATTGGTGTACCAAGTCGAACATATATCAGTCTATTTCTCCGACCACAAAGCTTCCTTCATGACTGTCAAGAACTGTTAGTGGAGTCTTTGTTAAAGGAATACGTGTGAAAAATAAAAAAAAAAAATTCTGTGATAGCGCATACATGTGTTGCTCGATTTCTTTGCCTCAATCTATCCAAAAGGTGAAACAGCTTATTTGCTGCGCTCAAATTTCGCATTAGGAAGTAACGTAATCGTCGGTAATTTTTTTTGTGTACACACGTTTATGAACGTAACCTCAGGCGATGCCGGTGACACCAAAAGTGAAGTGCGCTCGTCGGACATTCTAATGTCCCCTACAAATTAGTCAACAAATAGCGTGCTTTGATGTTTTATATAATTTAATGGACTCACCAGCATATACAACTGATCGGCCAGGTACATGCAATGTTTTCACGCACTATATATATTTTTGCTTGCTTGTGCGAATTCCTTGTATATCGACGGACACGGACACGGATGAGCGTCTTTAAAAGTTAGCGCTGTAGGGATAGAGCGCATTTCAATTGTGCTAATTAATAGTGCCGCATAATTTCAATTTTGTCGTATATTGTCTTATTATACTTGGAGGGTGTCCTAGCTAAATTTAGACAAGCTGTTGAACAAAACTGGTACAACATACGATTATGAGACCTGCGTTGTTCGTTCCTCTTCCACAGCCAGGATAATTCTTGTGCGCTACTTGTACAGCTATTTAGGGAACACTCACTAAACCGGTTTGTAATTTTTTGAATTCAGGGCGTGACTTGCGACTGGAGCACCGCGTCCTGAAACATCCTGCGCCGCTCAGCTGCTCTCGTGGTGCCGTGTCCTGCGCAGCTTCTCGTCTTCGCTTAGCCGAACAGTGAAAGCACAAAATATCTTGGCGGCGGACTGACATTCCAACACCGTATAGGCATCATAATCGACTATTGTGTTAGATTTCTTTTTAATATTTTGGCTAGCGTTAGTTGGGACACCCTGTGTAACATTTACGTAATGTAAGTGGGTGCGAAGGCATAAGCAAAAAATAAACGTGAAAGTTGTTGGACAATTCCTGTTTTTTTTTTATTTTCGACAACATGGAACAAATATTAACAAACTGGCAAACAAAAGCCAACCTAAAATTGAACAAAAACAACTAAAGCTCATCAAACAAATTATTCATAGTTGTAGCGCAAGAGTGAACAGTGTTGTTGGTATGGTATCACGTGTAATTTCCAAATTCCGACTCTTGTTCACACGTCAACGTTTAGAAAGAACAAGTAGAGAATAAGGAAGGCGTCTGCCAACGTATGCGTGTTCCTTCTTTCTGCGTTCTTTCGGAAACGACCTATGTTGGTTGCTAGAAGGGGCCTAGAGCGGGCCTTATTCATGTTCTCTTTTATTAACACGTCACGGATGCGCACGCATCAAGGATGTCGCAAAACTTATTGTCGCTAGTTATGTTGCTACAGATGAAATAAGTTGTAGTAATGTATACTACTAATTCCAAATGAACCTTACGGGTGCTCAAAGATCCAAAGTCATTGACAAAAATGTGTAAGCTAAGGGCGCCATGCATATTGAAAGTTTGCGGATTTGGCTCCTGTGCTTCCGCGTATATCCCTTTCTACACATTTAAGATAGTACCTGTAAAAGTGCCAAAGGTCATGGAAATTACTGTTGTTAATGAGCTCAGTTTGCAAATCTGGTGCGTCCGTGCTTGAAAAAAATCCTCAACACCGACAACTGGTGCTTCTTGAAGTGGCCATATCTTGCTTGTTTTGCGCTGTTGCCTTTTGAGTCGCAGAGAGCAGCCACTGCTGCTGCTGCAGGCGTCCGCCTTTAGACAATCCACACGACACCAGCAGGAACCATGTGACTGCAAAGACAAGGGAATGGAGCGAAATGGTTCTTTGATGTGAAAACTGGTGCCAAACCTATGCGATTCATCGGAGCAGTGCTGTTCAAAAAACATTGTAAGTACAGTGGGCTCTGAGCCTCCGCCCAGGCTACCTAAGCGCGCCCATTTTCGGGGCAATCAGTCACAGTGTTGTCATAGCGTTCCGTCGCACTGCCTGCAATTTTTCTGCATTGCTGCAAACCTACACGTTATGTCGCAGTGTACCGATACCCGAGTACTGGTTGTTCAGGACCGGCGTTTCACTAAAAATGCGGTTTTATGTAGCTTGGCTTTATCTTCATGTTTAGGATGAAAATAATGCGTGGGGTACAGAGGGCATTGTCTGACAAAGATATTCGTGTATTCACAAATTCACGTCATATATTTTTGCTTTAGTAGCAAAAACGACGCAGTAGCTTTACCGAGGGCCTAGTTGGCATATGCTTGGCATGGTTAAAGAGCGCGAAAAACAAACACACCACAAAAGTAGAGAGACCACTCCTTTTCTTTCGTGGTGTGCGTGATTTCTTTTTTTTAATCACTTCAAGACAGCACCTGTTCGGTCATATCTTTTTTTTTACGTCACTATGGTGAGCTTTTAATGCAGATATTGTAAAGCTCGCACTTACACTGAGAACGAAGCATTTTGCAATGTTCTGACAATTTAGGAAGCAAAGTGTCTTCAATGGAGCGAATGGCGAATTCCAATTAAGGTTGGCATAAAAAGATTGCAAAAAAGGTTTTGTTCGCATGTGAAAAATTTACACAGAAATCGAGATAGTCAACTCACCGCAGAAGACTCACACCAGACGGCCATGCCTGCGGATCTTCAGCAGCTCTGAAAAATATGTGCATTATGGACTTTCTGAACTCTACGTTTTTTCATGCGATTGGTTGAGGCTGTTGTCCTGGTTTCAGCAAAACTGGAGACAATTATCGCTACTGGAAAAACATTTATGTGGAAGTGAGTCAGTTCCTCATGAATACGAGAATTGCACAACATGGGTCACGCGTTAGTAGTATAAGTGTTGCCTCGGGATTACACTCCTTGCAGTGTGTGTGTCTCAGAAAGCAAAGAAATACGAAAACTCTAGCATGCTGACAGACAACGTGCAGGTTCGCGCTCAAACGCGGCCTCTACAATTGTTAGATATGAAATGAAACATTGGCGGAAAGGGAGGAGATACTTCCCATCCGTGGAAGTGAACCTGATTAACATTCTTAATTATTTGCGTGGATGCTTTTATTGGCAACATTTTACGAGCACATGTTTTCAAGCCCGTCTGTAAGTGCGGTGCCAAAGTACGGAACTACGAGCGTACCATGCTCTTCCACGTCGCTTGTCCCATTGTGTGAACAGCCCGAAAGCGCATCGCACCACTGCCTGCTTTCCTTCGAATTGTGTCCGTTCCTAGCGAGTTATTCCGGTCGGGAGCGCTGCAGCAATTGCTGCGTTATTTAGTTTCAAAATTACAATGTGTCACAAGAAATGAAAATTGTCACTGACTCGTGCTGAGAGCACGAGCTCCAAGTTGCGTCATCAGTGACAACTGCGAAAGGCTGTGCCAGTTTTGTCTAGTCTGCAATAACCCAACGCAGCGTATGTATACGTGCTATCATAAAATGATACTGACTCGCCGAAACGCGCAATTCCTTGTTCGCTACGGCAACATGCAAAACGGAAGCTCAGTGTCATCTATCTGCAACCTGGTTATTTCGCTTCGCTCATTTCAAGCGCGAACAAACGCTAAGCGTTGTTTACGCCTTTTTGTTAAGATACTACATCTGGAGTCCTTTTTTTCTGCGCGCTAGGCTTTCTTTTATGTTCACCATGCGAGTATGTGCAGAATGCTTGCCCAAACAGTTTGACTGACCAGGCTTGTTGCGCCAAGTCCGCATTGCTGCGATGAAAATGTATCTGTATTTCGCTCCACTTTTTCTTTCTTTTAAGGTGAAGGAGCACTATAATAAATGTATTTAACGCTTATTTATTTAATTACTTACGGCAAACATGAATGTGCACGTATCACTAGGCAGCTATATGTCTCGTGAGACGTAAATGTTTGCGCGTGTGCTGACTTTCTGACAAAAAAAAAATTAAATTGCCAGTTTCGCCCGGAGCATTGAAAGCGGTAGTTCTCGCGCGTTGCGCTGCAGCTCCTGCGTGGGCGGCGTGGCTGCCCAGCAGGTCAGCAACGGGCGGCGGTGCAGAGCCGATTGGGCAGAGCGGGGACGGTGCGTCCGCTCGAATCTTTCGTTCAGCCCAAGCGCGTTGCCTGTGTACTTTCTCCCTTCCCTCCGTACCCCGTCCTGCATTTCTGCCTCCTCCACTTATTCTCCTCCTTTCCCCCTGTCCGGTTGGCTTTGGAATGACCGGCAGTGCCTTTTCCCAGCATTGGACGCCAGCCTTCGCACTTTCCTCCTGCTACTCTTTCGTTTATCGGGACGAGAAGATCAAATTTGGGACTCGGAGGTAGCCAAAGTTCTATCGCATTACAAAAATATGATAGCTTCGCCTTAAAGGCGAAGCAACGAATGCGATAGCAACATGTACTACGCTAAGCGCAAGACTCGTAGCTGTAGTGGTGGCATGAATTGAAGCGAACTTGTGTCACAAGTTTCGAACCTCTTCTCTCTCCCGAACCGATTCCTGAGGCAGAGCGCAGCCGCGCCAATAAATATACAACATTTTCAGGTTTCAGCTCTGTCATTGTTTCGCACTTATAATATTCAAGTCTGACGAGGCTTAAGATAAAATGCATGCGTTGTCGCTGTTTTGTTTCCTGAAATTTGTTTGCGGGCTGCCATTATCAAAATCTTGCGGAATAATTTTGTCGAGAATGTAAGACCTGGTATGGGCAACTTCAGTGATAAAATGATGTGGCAACATAACCCGCATATACCGCATGTTTTTTATACCATACATATACCTAAATATAGAGGGTGTTTCAGCTAACTTTAGCCAGGGCAGGCGCGTACCCGGGGGGGGGGGGGGCGGGGGGGCCCGGGCCCCCCCCAAAATCAAGTGGCATAGCCCCCCCCCCCTTCTCATCCACGCCACCACTCCTCACACATTCCTAAAGCGCCGCCAGATTAATGCTGAGACTTGGCAGCTGTTCATCGGTCAGCCTTATGCTGCCTTTTTCCCTCCTTTTAGATGGCGGTAGTTATCGGCATCTCTTGTAATGTGAAGGACAGTTTTCTCATACATTCCGCACCCGCACGATTAACACGAGATGCGTTCAGTTGTCACCATCTATTCAACCGTCACGTGCATAGCTGTTGCTTTTGTTAGTTCAACCTTCTTTGTTTAGGCTGATCCTGGGACCAGGAGAGGGATGCGGCTGTTACTCAGCTGGTCTGTACACTCATGGAACGAGTTGCGGCCGGAGAAAACGCCAATTGCGTTTAACTTTTCCCTTTGCTTCATTATTTCCTTGAATTACGGCTCGCCGCGACGCTGGCAGATGCCCGGAACCATATACACGTGATATGGGTTAGATAAGATGGGAAATAAAATGATGTGAAAGAACGTCCATCATGAAACCCTGCAATAACTCTTAAACCCATAAGCAAGATGACTGTCGCCCGTTACCTCGTCTGTTTTTCCTTAATTTTATAGCACCTTTCGTGCAAAATTGGTAACTGGAAACAAAAATCGCAAGGAGTTGAGAAATTAAGCGATCTACTAAGGGAGAGAGCCAACGCAACAACCAAACTGCAAGCAAAAGCGAATAATAAAAATGTTAACCGTTGTTTATGAGAATATTTATGGATCAACATCTTTTTATTTAAAAAGGAAGTAGAGAAAACGCTGCCGGAAGTGGAGAATAATTACTTGCTTTGAATGACGCTTCTACAGTTAACGGTCGAACCGCCTCGCGTAGCCACTTCTCTGCTGTGCTTATGTGGGTGTTTTTCTAACCTTTCTCTGTGAGCGCAGTACGTCTAGAATCGCAGAGTCCTGCGCTCTACGCGGTTGTATGGGAGTGGCGGCCGCACAGCGTTACGCAATTCGCGGAACTGTCAAAACTGCTCCACAAGGCGAAAATAACTGATATTCGAAACTATAACATGAGAAAGACTGAAGAAGCCGTAAAAAAATGAACGCAGCCTGAAATCAGTAAAAAAGAAACCTGGCATAGGACAAACCATGATGTATGCACTAAAACATAAGAGGGATAATATGATAAGCAATCTCGAAGTTACAGTAAAAGCAGCGGAAAAATTCTAACCTGACCTGTATACAGTACCCAGAGGAGTCCCGATACCTCACTTAGAAACAGTAATGAACAGGATACAGAAACTCTCCTATAACTAGCGATGAGGTCAGAAGGGCCCTGCAAGACATGAAACGATGAAGAGCGGGAGGAGAAGGTGGAATAACAGTCCATTTAATCAAAGATGGAGGAGACATAATGCTGGAAAACTGGCGGCTCTTTATACGAAGTGTATATCGACTGCAAGGGTCCCAGAAAACTGGAAGAATACAGACATTATACCAATCTACAAAAGAAGGAGACGTTAAAGAATTGAAAAATTATAGGACCATTAGCTTGCTCCCAGTATTATATAAGATATTTACCAAAATAATCTCCAATAGAATAAGGGCTACACTGGATTTTGTCAACCAAGGGAACAGGCTGGCTTCAGGAAGAGATACCTTACAATGGATCACATCCATGTCATCAATCAGGTTATCGCGAAATCTGCAGAGTACAATAAGCCTCTCTATGTGGTTTATATGGATTACGAAAATGCATTTGATTCAGTAGAGATACCAGCAGTATAGAGGCACTACGTAATCAAGGACTACAGAACGCTTACGTAAAAAGCCTGAAAAATATTGCTACATGTGTGTGGTATTTTTTTGTTTGAACGAGGTGCGTGGGCGCAATCACTCCAGAAAAGAGGAGGAAGAACGAACTGGGCTCGCGCTGTGAATCTAACCGGTCAGCGCTGCAACCGTTGTTGTAAATATAAGGGGAAGACGACGAAGTGCCTTCTTGGTAGAACGCGCTTCCGATGGGCTGTGTGAATTTTGGCCTTTTTCGGAAGTCTTTCGATCTTGTTTTCCTAGGCTTTGTGCTGAATCGACGACGGAACTCGAGAGGACCACGAGGATACCGCTTTCTCCGCAAGTGGGACCTTATTTCCTCCATTTTTGGACTTTGTGTGTTCAACGCAGCACGTAGCTGAGGCGCTGAGGCTACCGCGGCCGATCGGGCCCGCGGCGTCCCCACCGGAGGATCGTTTGCCGCTCGTGGTCGCGCGGAAGTTGTGAATCATGGCTACTATGGAAGGAGCGACTACACCCGAGGAATCTTCGGTTCCAGGACAATGGTACGCTAGCGAAGGAGGAAGGTACGTGCCGCTAGAGAAGAGCGGGCAGAAAAGTGCGAAACAGCGAGCCCGGCAGAGGCAAGCCGGCAGGAAAATGGCGGCCAAGTCGATCGAGCGTCAGCATACGCGCATTCCAGACGGCGCCGAGAAAATTGTTCTCCGACCACGTGGCGGCTTAGTTAAGCTTACAAAATATGGAACAGCATATCTGACTGACGTCATCAAAATGTCGGCGGGGATTAACCCACGCGAAGAGAAGGAAGATATAATAACTCCAAATATGAAGCAGCACTCCGTTCTCGTCAACACTACGAGTGCGGAGAGGAAGCTGAAGTACGCGAGCGTGAAACACCTCATGTTCGACGGTGAACAAGTGGAGACGTTCGCCTACGTGGCCACCCCCGAGCACTGCGGAAAGGGAGTCATCCACGGGGTTCCACTCGGATACTCCATCGAAGAAATTCTGTACCGCCTAGACCGCAAGGATAACCCCGAGATTCGAGGCGTCCGCAGGCTGGGAAAAGATTCACAGTCGATCTTTATCCTCTTCAAGGAGAAAGAAGTGCCAAGGTGGATTTACCTCAACGGGGCACCGCACAGATGCCAGCTGTACCGCAAAAAATACGAAGTGTGTGTCGCCTGTGGCCGACTCGGACATCGCGCTGACGTGTGCCCAGACCCGACGAACGTCAAGTGCCGGGGCTGCGGCTTCGAGAACCCGTCAAGTGACCACAGGTGTGAGCTGAAATGCCAGCTGTGCGGCAAAGGCCACGCCCTAGGAGATCCCAAGTGCCGAGAACTCTTCCGCACTCCTTACGAAGTTAAGAAGCGACAGTGGGAGAAGATGGGACAAGCAACGACGACTGGTGGGGGACATCAGAGTCGACAACGCGAACCCAAAGAGGGAAAAGACTTCAAGTTCCGCGAGGACTCTTTCCCAAAACTGGAAGCAAATCAGAGCAGACCATCGCCGCCGCCCAAAGGACGCTCCGGTTCCCGTGCCAGGAGCCAGTCCAGGGGGCGCTCGAGCTCAAGGGACCCTGCCAACCCATGGAGACGAGGTAGGAGCAAGGAGCGTAAGGGTGTGAATTTCGCGGGCAAGGTCTCCCAGGAAAATAATCAGAGGGATAAACGGGACGAGGAAATTGAGAAATTAAAGAAAATGGTCGAAAAATTAACGGGGATAGTCGATTCGCAACGGTCCGAAATCCAAAACTTAAAGAAATCACAGAGGCAGGCAACCCCTCCTCCGCAACAACCCATTAGACAGATGACCCCCCCAGCGGCACGTCAACAGCCGCAAGGAGAGGATAAGATGGTCACAGAGGCGTCCCTCCCGCCACCAACGAAACGCAAAATTCAAGACGCCGACCCTATTCAGGCTATAGAAAAAAGGGTCGAAAATTTGGTAAGATTAGAGGCCAAGATGAATGAATTTATGAACCATATCAACATCCAAATTCAAACTGTCCTTGGGGCAGTTCAGAAACAGGCCGAGGAATGCCAAAGGCTAAGGAATGAGATGGTCGCCATGAACGGGTGGCAACAGAATATGGAGCAGATCGTCACGCAACTGCAAAATGGCCAGGCGCGCAAATGAAAATCAAATCTGGCATTGGAACTGTCGCGGCTTCCGGCGCAAGCGGTCGATTCTGCAACAGTACCTTCCGCTATTAGATGAGACTCCGTTGGGGATTGCCCTCCAGGAAACTGGAGGACCCGCAAAACTGTCAGGTTATCAGGCATTTCATAGTGGCAGGGGGGAGAAATCCTCGGTCACAACACTCGTGAAAAGAAACATCGCGGCCATTGAACACGATTTAGAGTCGAGAGAGATCGAGAACGTGTTTGTCGAAATTATAACCGGAAAACAGAAGGACCCTAGTTTATTCCTTCTAAATTTATACAGCTCACCCAGGCAAAGGAAGGTGAGGTTCAGGGCTCTGCTTCGCAAGGCCCTCAAAATTTCAAGCAACCAGCCACTGTTGATAGTGGGGGACTTTAATGCACATCACCAGGAATGGGGGTACCCGCACCAATGCCCGAAAGGCAGACAGCTGTGGGAAGATACGCATGACATAGGGCTCACTCTGCACACGGACCCTGAGAGTCCAACGAGGGTGGGCAATAGCGTTAGTAAGGATACATCTCCAGATCTAACATTCTCGAAAAACATTAAAGATCTAGAATGGCATAATTCGGATCAAAATTTTGGCAGCGACCACTACATAATTGTTTCCATACTGAAAGTGGGCCTTCAAACGCGCAGGGCTCGCGCGCCGGCCGTCGTTGAATGGGATAACTTTAGAGATATCAGGAGAGCGCAGGAACTGGGGCCCATCAGAAACATCGAGGAATGGACGACGGCGCTCAAATCGGACGTTAGAAGGACGACAAAAACGCTCGAAGGGGATAACGCCCCGGAGATAGCGGACAGCCGTCTTCTGCATATGTGGGAAGCTAAGCAAAGCATGGAACGTCGTCTCAAAAATCAGAAATGGAACCGCAACCTCAGAAGAAGGATTGCTAGGCACAATAAGGAAATCGAAGATTATACTTTTACATTGTGCGAACAAAATTGGGCCAACAAGTGCGACGAAATGGAGGGGAGCATGCACCTCTCCAAGACGTGGAACATCCTCCGGCATTTGTTGGACCCTGCAAGCTCGAAAACTCAATCCGGTATAAGATTGGCAAAAGCTAGGCACGCGTTCGTAGGGAACGATGATTATTTCATGAAGAAATTAATTGAGACGTTCGTGGGGGAAACATCGCGAACTCCACTACCCGACTATGGTGGAGCGCCTAACGAGGCGTTGGACGCCCCCATCACAGAAGCGGAAGTGCGAGCAGAGATTGTAAGACTCAGAACGAAATCGGCTCCAGGCCCTGACGGGGTAACGAACAAAATGCTCAGAAACTTAGACGATGATTCCATTAACTATCTAACGAAGTACATGCAGGAATGTTGGGAAAAAGGCGAGCTCCCAGAACAGTGGAAGACGGCAAGCATTACTTTAATACCAAAACCCGGGAAGCCTCCGCAATTGGAAAACTTACGGCCAATTTCCTTAACTTCATGCGTGGGGAAATTGATGGAGCACGTCGTCCAGACCAGACTGATGGGCTTCATGGAGCAGGGCGATCTGTGGCCACATGAGATGGTCGGGTTCCGACCTCAATTGTGTACGCAGGACGTCATGCTCCAAATCAAACATGATATAATAGACTCAAGGTCTAAAGATGCAAAAGCAATTCTGGGACTGGACCTCACGAAGGCTTTTGACAACGTAAAGCATGAGGCGGTCCTGGAAGGGCTGAACAAGATTAATGTAGGTACCAGGACATATCGATACATCAGGGACTTCCTGACGGGAAGAACTGCTTGCATGAGGTTCCAAACGCTGGAATCCCCCACAATTGAGCTAGGGAGTAAGGGTACGCCCCAAGGATCAGTGCTGTCTCCCCTACTCTTCAACGTGGCTATGCGAGAACTCCCCGAGCAATTGGCAAAGCTCGAGGGATTAAAATTTAGTATATATGCGGATGATATCACCCTCTGGGTCAACCGGGGAAGTGATTCAGCCGTCGAAAGCCTGCTCCAGGCCGCCACCGACATCATAGTCGATTACGCGGCCGAGAGAGGCCTAGCATGCTCGCCGCAGAAATCAGAATTGTTTATATACAATCCGAAACACTTAAGGTGCAAGGCACCATCGGAGATCAAAATTAAGGTGGCGGGTAAAGAGGTACCAATAGTAGAGCAAATTAGAATCTTGGGCCTGATTCTCCAGTCACACGGCTACAATGGCGAGACCCTCAAGAGGCTGCAGAATCACGCATTACAGACCCTGAGCCTAATTAGGCGGGTGGCCAGCAAAGGTCGAGGGCTAAAGGAAAAAAAAATTATTTAAGCTAATACAGGCGTACATATTCAGCCGGGTGAGCTATGCAACGCCATATCTCGATTTGAAAGTTGTGGAAAGAGAAAAGATTGATTCTCTAATGAGAAAATGCGTAAAACGAGCGCTGGGACTGCCCATGTGTACATCAACAGAGAGACTGATGGCTCTAGGAGTGCACAACACATGGGCAGAACTGGCGGAAGCGGTGCGAACCTCTCAAATTGAGAGACTTAGCACCACGAAGACAGGAAGAGCCATATTGGCCAAAGTTGGAATAAACCCGGACAGAGGCCCCACCCAAAAGGTGGAAGTAGATAGGGAAATTAGAAAAAATCTGATTATCCCCCCTCTGCCAAAAAACATGCACCGGAACATAACAAAGACAGGAGGCATAAACGAGCCGAAGCATTAAAAATTAGATTCGGTAATATCTCGGAGCATGAGGTGGCCTATGTAGATGCGGCGGGAGGTAGCGGCAGTTTTACGGTGGCAACGGCTGTCAGCGGCCGGGGTATTCCCGTGACTGCTGTCACTCTGCGCGGGCGCAACATAGAAGTTGCCGAGGAAATTGCGATCGCATTAGCTTGCGCTGGAACGGACGCGAAATTTGTGATCAGTGACAGCAAAACTGCCATACAAAATTTTAGCAAGGGAAGGATCTCGCCCTTAGCGGCCAGAATCCTAGGCCAGAGAAAGCTAGATAGAAAAATTCAAATAATTTGGACTCCGGCGCATGAAGCCGTCCCCGGCAACGAGGCGGCCCACGAGCTGGCTCGAGATCTCTACCACCGAGCCGCTACAGGGCCCCTCGATGACCGAGGGAGCGGAGAGCGAAATATGGGGAGATCACGCAGCATTATAGATTGGCTCGTAGACTGGTATCCCCGCCAGACCCAAAATTAAACAACAGACAAGCAGTCGCGTGGAGACGACTACAAACTTATACATATCCGCACCCGGTTATGGCGAACCACATGTTCCCCGAGGCCAGGAGCGATAAGTGTAATCTTTGTGGGGCGAGAGGGACCCTCGACCACATAATATGGGAATGTCCGTACTCTCCCGGGGGAACGCACAAAATAGACAGTAGAGACACCTGGGAGACCCTGCTGCGCAGCTCGGACCCTGAGCTCCAGCTCCGGCTCGTCCAACTGGCCGAAGAGGCTGCTGGGACCCAAGACCTCCCAGCCTGCATCTGAGGCGGCGGCACTCGCCCCCTGACCTGTGCGTCGGGGGGTGGGTAGATCACCTTTTTCCGTTGGACATTAAAGTTTATTCTATCTATCTATCTGTAAATATAATCTGTAAATAGTTTCTCGTCTTACTGGCTCGTCCTTGAGTTGAGTTGAGTTGAGTTGAGTTGTTGTAGGCTACTGGTGGGATTAGCCTTGCAGTTGCTGCCGGCAATTGCTCCACCGTAGCGACACTTAAAATAATTAAATCACGTAATCCGACACAGACCTCCCAATTACAAATGTGCACTCCTCAGTTCACCATGTGGAAGCCAAATCCGTGTCCTGTAGGTAATTTAACAGAAGGCGAGAGACCTCCTTCCTACACAGCCGGTTCCCGCGCGGGAATACTATGTCCTGAAGCGAACTGTGAGGAAGTCCTGTGTTCTTGAGGGACCCGAATAACACCCTCCTTTCCGCGTTATATACAGTACAGCACATTAGGTAATGTTCGATGTCACCACACACACCACACGTTGAACACAATGGTGATAACGCCAGGCCAGTCTTAAACATCCACGCAGGGGTACGAGCAGAGCCCGTGCGAATGCGGAGCAGTAAGGT
The DNA here is from genome assembly GCF_038994185.2 of Dermacentor albipictus. NCBI lineage: Eukaryota > Metazoa > Arthropoda > Arachnida > Ixodida > Ixodidae > Dermacentor > Dermacentor albipictus. The sequence continues at coordinate 177,787,151 of NC_091824.1, read as the reverse complement.
TGCTTGGTTTCTTTGGAGACCCTTGACCACACATGGCTTGTGAGGTGAGCTCCACAAAGAACTGAAGTGGCACGACACCGCTTCTCTGAAGAGTCTCCCGTCTTCTTGAGGCACTTTTCTTGAAGGATTCCCAGACAGCGCTCTATGGGCGAGGCTGTCCGCCATCTCGTTGCCTATGATACCTATGTGTGATGGCACCCACTGGAATCGTATGGAGAAGCCTTTGACACTGAGATTTTGCACCGAACGTAGGGAGCTTAGAGATAAGGCATCAGTAGGGAATCCGTGCTCTAACCTTTGAAGGGCGGATTTCGAATCTGTAAGAATGACCACAGGTTGAGGCGTACAAAACCGTAGCTTTTTGAGAGCTGCCTCAATGGCAACGCTTTCGGCCGTTGTGGAGGACACGACTGCAGTGAAGCGAACGGAGCAATCAAAGTTCAAAGAGGGAATGTGAAAAGCAGCTGCACTAGATCCTCTGACCTTGTCCACAGAGCCATCAGTAAAAATTTGAAGATGACGTGCATATTCCGTTTCAAGATGTTCCAGTACGAGCGAACGCGTTGCTGCCAAAGGAGAACTCCGCTTAGCACGAACGTGAGGAACTGCCAACGAACTATCGAGGCTCGCGAAAGACCAAGGTGGTTTCGACCTCTTAGTTCGACCTCTAGCGTCAAGACCCAGGTAACCAAGAGTATTAAGGGCCAAGTACGCTCGGGACTCGGATCTCTTTCGAAGGCGCTGTAGAAGGGCTCGGCCGGCTGCCGTCTGTTTGAGGCGGCCAATTTGCAGCAATAACCTTTGTGAAGCGACTAAGCTAAGAGGTCTCGATAGAGATTCATAAAGTACTGCATTGTTAGGAGCAGTCTGCGGAACGCCAAGAGCCCTTCTTAGGCCCTTTCTGTGCAGAACCTCAAGTCGTTCCAGCTGTGATATCGATGGGGAAATTAAAGGGAGCCGATACATTATTCAACTCGTCACTAGTGCATCATGCAACCTGATCATTGAAGAAGGGTGATTTCCCCATTGCTCACTTGCAACTCTACGGATTACATTGAGACGCGAAGATATCGATGTCACAACCGAGTCCACAGCTCGTCGCCACTGTAGGCGGTAGTCGATAATGACGCCCAAAAAGCGCTTATGTTTAAATTGTCGAAGACAAGATTGATTAAGGTCTATCTTCAGCCGCGCATACCTTCTTCCTCTACCTGGAAACATTATGAAGCCAGATTTTTCCACCGAGAGAGTCAACCCCACACCTTGAAGGTAATTTTGAACTGAAAGTAATGCCTGTCGAGCTATCAGAGCTAAACGCTTGTGTTGATATCCGGTTAACCAAAGACAGATGTCGTCCGCGTATATCGACATATGGACATGCCTGCAATGTTTTTGCACTTCAGCGGGAAGACCAGCCATTGCAACGTTAAAGATCGTTGGGGAAAGAACACTTCCTTGAGGTACACCTCGCGATACCACCCTTTCGGTGCTTGTGGCACTTCCTAACCGCACTTGAATTTTCCGATCACTGATAAATGAGTGAATGAAGCGCAGAAGATAGCCCTGTACGCCCATGGCCTCCAAACTGTTTACTGTTGACAACTGTTGACAATTCAGAGCGATCCAGGCAGCTGCAAGCAACAGCTCGAAACTAAGCCTTTTCTGCTGCTTTCTGCAGGATCCGGCGCCCTACCTGACTACAGCACCGCGCTTGTCATCGATAGCCGCACAGACGACTGGTCCCTTCAACAACCTGCGCACTTCGCCACACGTGTACAACTTGATACGGAAGCTCCAGTGACTTGGTGTGGCAGTGGCATCTCATGCGCATATCAAGAGTTCAGCCCTTCCTGCGCAACTGACTACAGCTTAAAAAGACGTGCCCGACCTTCATCGGCCACAATTCGGAGCGATCCAGGCAGCTGCAAGCAACAGCTCGAAACTAAGCCTTTTCTGCTGCTTTCTGCAGGTACGTTCTACAGCTGTTTTTTCTGCTTGATATTATTCTTAGGCTCCTGGATCGCTCTGTTTCTACTGTTTATTGTTAAATATGGGTGATAATCCTTTAAAAAACCTTGGACAGACACTTGCTGACAAACCACCGTCGACTGTTAAAGAACTGGCAAAGGCTCTAGTTGATGTTACTTTGCGCCTTGAACAGATCACTACAATAATCAGAGCAGACATCAAAGGTATAGCTGATGATAACAAGAAATCATCTACCGATATGGAAGGACTCAAAGATTCTATGACCCACATGAACTCCATATTTGAGCAACTCAGAGCAGATGTGAAAGGCGTGTGCAGCGAACTCACTGAGGTAAAGGAGAAGCAGTCCGACCACAGTCGAGATATAAAGGAATTAAACACTCAAGTAAAGACCATGACGAAGGAAATGATAGAGCTAAAGCAGTATAGCCGTCGGAACAACTTAGAAATCAAAAACGTCCCTGCATCTTCTGAAGAATCTTTACCCGATATGATGCTGAAGATAGCCACATGCCTGAAGGAGGAGCTTCGACTGGAAGACATTGATGTGGTTCATCGGGTTCCGTCAAAAGACAAAGGACGACCAAACATTGTCGTTAAGTTTGTTTCCAGGAACGTTCGTGACCGTCTGCTGCAGAGTGCTAAACGTAACAGGTTAACGACATCGTCACTTGGTCTTGAAAAGAACGAACCTGTGTACATCAATGAGCATCTTTGTCCAGAGTACAAGATCTTGCTCGGCAAAGCCATACAAACGAAGCGGGATAAAAACTGGAAGTTCGCTTGGGTGTCACAATCTAAGATCCTAATGAGGAAGCTTGAAAATTCCACTGTACTGCACGTAAGAACTGAAGAAGACCTAGCCAACGTTATCTAATGTTCATATCTCTAACTAGCTACTCCTTTTCGTCCTTATGGCATATTCAATCACTGAAGTTAACACCGAATTTCATGCAAAACCATGCATGTCTATACTTCACTGCAACATCAGAAGCCTGAATAGAAACAAAGATTTATTGTGCGCATTTTTAGCGCAGCATCAGTTTTCCTACGACATCATTGCGCTCTCGGAAACATGGCTAAGAAACAGCGAACACATTCCGATTTCCGGTTATCATTTTCTATCTAACCCAAGACAGACTTCATCACGTGGCGGAGGTGTTGCCTTATATGTTAGACAAGAACTAAACCACATCGAAATGCCTCAATTGCTTATAAGCAATGATAACATCGAATCACTTTTTATCGCAATACCTACGGCATGGTCATAGGCGTAGTCTATCGACCACCCAGTTCAATTTTACAACAGTTTTACAGTGCTCTGGAAACCATTCTTTCCGGTTTGACCGATAGAAACTTTAACTCTGTAGTTGTAACCGGGGACTTCAACATAGACACTTACGGAGACCTAAATGCCGATTATTCTTTGTTATTACAATCATACAATTACAAGAACACAATCTCTCAACCCACAAGAATTACAGCAACCTCAGCCACAATCATCGACCATATTCTATGCAATCACAATAATATCCTCGCAGGTGTATACAATACGAGTATAACAGATCACTCTCCTGTCTTTGCATTAATACCTAGTGATAGAAGCATTACTAGAAATAAACTAAATCCACGCACAGGTCGAATAAATTACTCGCTGCTTCGTGAAAAAATTAAGAAGATAAATTTCTCTGACGTACTCACTGCAGACAACAATACCGAATGTGACAAGCTACTGAAAACCCTCTCCCGTGTCATCTCTGAATGCACAACAACCAATGATCACAGGTACGAGCAGCCGTTGTGTCCATGGATGACTAAGACTATATTAAGCGCCATTAAGGAAAGAGACACTTGGTATCAGAAGTGGAAACAGCAAAGACATAATATGTACTATCTACAGCAGTTTCGTAGATCCCGCAATTTTGTCGTTGCAATCATTCGTATAAGGAAAAAAGAGTTTAACGCGCAACTAATCCGTAAGGCTCAGGGTAATTCTAGAAAGATGTGGGACATTATTAACAACGTAATTAGTGCACCTGTGAAAAGGCACATTGCTCCTGACCGGATTGACACTGAAAAAGTTGATGAGTTCAACACATACTTCACCAACGTTGGGCCAGTTCTAGCTGACAGTATAACTCATCAGACATGTGATGTTAATTACCCGTTATTGTGCTGTACATTTTGCCTTAAACCAATAGAAGATACTCTAGTACAAAAAATATTAACCGATATGAATGCTAACAAGGCGGCTGGTCACGATGGCATTACTGTCAAAGTTTTAAAAGATAACGTTGACCTCCTCTGCCCTGTTCTTACAATCATATTCAATCTTAATATCGCACGCGGTACATACCCTGAAGCTCTAAAGATTGCTAAAGTATCTCCTATATATAAATGTGGTGATAATAATGACCCTGGAAGTTATCGACCAATCTCGGTTTTGAGTATTATTAATACCGTGTTTGAAAAGGTTATTTCTATTCAATTGAAAGAGTACCTGAGCACAAACAACATTTTAAATGAATCTCAGCATGGCTTCAGAACCGGTCGCTCTACGTCCTCAGCAGTGCTAGAGTTGTCGCAGCATATAAACGAAGCACTCCATAATAATGAATTAGCCCTAGTAATATTTCTAGACCTCAAGAAAGCTTTCGATACAGTTATTCATTCCATACTACTAAAGAAACTTGAATACTACGGTTTCAGTGCCAGTACTTTAAATTTATTTGCTAGTTACTTAACCAACCGACAGCAGTTTGTTAAAATTACTAATTTTACGTCTTCGTGTTCTTTTGTTAAAACTGGTGTGCCACAGGGTTCTGTCCTAGGACCAATTTTATTTTCCTTGTATGTCAACGATTTTCCTTCAATTCTCACATCTGCCAAAGCTGTCATGTACGCGGACGATACTGCACTATAGTCGGATACAACTTTAGAAAAAAGGGGGCGTTTACTCCTCCGAGGCGGATGCACACAATCATCCACCAATGGGCGCGCACTCTGGACCGACGTCATGCGCCGGACGGCCGGTGACTTCGCCGCTTCGGTCATCTGGGCGGGGCCTCCCCTTTTTTCTAAAGTTGTATCCGACTATAGTGTTTACAGGCAAAACACTTCACGAAGTCATACAGATTGCTAATAAAGAACTAATCTGTGTTTCATCGTGGTTTGGAGCAAACAAACTTACACTTAACAAAGCTAAAACTCACTACATGATTTTTCATTCTAGACATAGTCATGTTAACAGTGCACCCCTGCAAATATATCTTGATAATAGCATTCTGGAACAGGTGAACACAATTAAATATCTGGGCGTGACACTAGACAGTAGTTTAAACTGGAAACCACACATTGATAATGTATGTTCGAAGCTAGCGTCAGCGTGTTATGGGCTCTTAAAGGCGAGGGCATGCTTCGATATTTCGGTACTGAAAATAATCTACTTTTCTCTCTTTCATTGTCATATGACATACTGTTGCGAATCATGGTCGTCCACATTTAAAACATATTTGGATCCAATTTTGCGCTTACAAAAGAGAGCGGTGCGGATAATGACGTTTTCTTGTCCATTCGAATCCAGCAGTCATTTATTTTGCAGGTTGAAAATACTTCCCTTTACCCTATCCTCCGAAATGAAAGTTGCTATTTTAGTGAATAACATAATATGTCGCAATCACTCATTGTCGTTTAGTATATTTGCGATTCCTACACGAAATACTAGACACGCCACTAACATAAATTTCAATTTACCAGTTACCCGAAACACATACGGTCAAAGACTAATTCAGTATCATGGTACAAAGATATGGAACGCCTTACCAATAGAAGTGAAGAGTGCCAGTAACTTTATATTTTCTATAAAAAGATTATATTTCTCAAAAATTAGTTAAGAATGTTGCTTTGTGGTGATATTTTTTCTGTAACACTATTCTATTGTTGCACTGATGTATGTTTTCTTTTTTCCCTCTTGTTTCTCATCCTGTACAATTATGTATAATCAATATACATTTGTTCACCACTGTCCTGATCGCCGCAGCCCAAACGCATGTATACCACATGGGCCCACACTAGCCTTGGCTATGGGCCCAACAGTTGTTTGCCTATGTTGATGTACAAATTCATGATGAATAAATAATGTCTAATGTCTAAATGTATTGAGCTCTGAAGGATGGTATCATAAGCCTTTGATACGTCTAGGAAAATAACTAGTGTTGAAAGGCCGAAAGCTCTATGATGTTCAATATGGCTTATCAAGTCCAAGACGCTGTCTTGCGCGCTTAAACCTGTTCGGAATCCCGTCATGCATGTTGGCAGAGCCCTTCTATCTTCGAGCCACCAAGATAAACGCTTACTTGCCAGCTTCTCCATAAGCTTAGCCACGCACGACGTCAGTGATACAGGACGATACGAGGCCAAGTCTGTCATTTCTTTGCCGGGCTTCAGCACTGGGACAACGCGAGCCACTTTCCATGAAGGAGGAACGTCGCCAGTCTCCCACACTCGATTGAGATAGCTTAGAAGCATCTTTCGGTGTTCCAGAGGTAGGTTCTGCATCATCTGGTTGGTGATGCCGTCAGGACCTGGTGCACATCGACGCCGCAGGCCGCTGAGTGCTGTCTGTAGCTCTCGAAGTGTAAACGGGGCGTCCATCACAGACGTAGATGTTGCAGGTGGAGTGCAGGGAGGAATTCCTGAACTTGCACTGACAAATGCATCTGCAAATTCCTCTGCCAAGCACATGAGAGGTTTCTGCTTGCGCAGTGCAAGCGCTTCAAAAGGTTTACTAGGACGAGAATCACCAGCAAGACTGCCAATGACTCGCCAAATCCTCGTCATCGGTGAGAAAACCGTCAAGCTAGCGCAGAAGGACGCCCACTGCGACCTACAGAGCTTGTTCGTATGGCGTTGAATGGCAGAGTTAAGCCTATTGAAGGTCGTCTTCAAGGATCTGTCGTCCTTCTTCCGCATCAGTTGTCGCTCCGCCCTTCTGCGCGCTGCGCAAAGGTTCCTGAGTTTTAAATCCGGAGTCGGAAAATGAGTAGGCAACTTGACCGCTGTGGTAGCAGCCATCTTACCAGAAATCATTTTGTCAATCACATCACCAGAAACACATGTTAGTTGCTCCCTGTATTTGTCCCAATTAACAACATGGCTAATTTTAGAGCCGCGCAAATGGAAGTCGGCAGTAAACACAAAAATTGGATAGTGATCACTTCCCATGCGGTCAAGTGCAGTTGACCACTTCACGCGGACGTCAGATGAATGCAAGGTTAGGTCTATTGATGTGGCTGAGGCTGGAGGCCGGAAGAAAGTGGGACTTCCGTCATTGGCCACGCACAAGTCCAAACTATCGATAACTTCTACAAGTTTGCGTCCGCGGGAATCTGTGTTCCTGTCACCCCAGAGAGAGTGATGGGCGTTGAAGTCCCCGCAGATAATTCGGGGCGCCGGGCAACGGTCACAAAGCTGCTGCAGAAACAAGTCCATTGCTACCTTCTTCCGCGGAGACACGTATACGGATGCAATAGAAAGAGTTCGGAAGCCAAGACGTATCCTCACAGCCGCTACCTCAATACTGTCGGTGCAAAGATCGGTGACGTTCAAAGCCACATGAGGAATCTCTCTTCGTATGTAAAGGGCAGCGCTTCCCGCGGGAAATGACTTTATGCTGCAATTCTTATGAGCGACATATCCAGTTAAAGATCTCCCGCTTGGTAGGCCAGCCTCCGAGACGGCTAATACTGGAACACACGTATCTTTCAGAAATAATTTAAGTTCTGCTAATCGACTTATAATCCCAGCGCAGTTCCATTGCATAATAAGCGGCACTTTTCGGTGATTGTTTGTTGCACGAGGTTGAAGAAGACTAGCCATATTATAAGGTGAAGGTCGCTGCGAAGGTGGTAATCATGGGCTCAAAGGAAAGAACGAGCTGTAGAAAGTTCTTCAGGGTGCCAGTCTGCATCACTTGAACATATGAACGCAGGACTTCAAACATAACTCGCAGAAGGTCGGACAGTTCCTGATTTTTGAGCTCCTTATTTTGCTGTACGCACTGCCTCACAACTTCAACAAAGGTTGCGGACTTGGACCCAGTCTTGGCCACTTCAGCTGGTGTCTTCATCTCTTTTGAGGCGAGGGAATGTCCTCCATGTTGTCGAGTCTGGCTGTGCAACTTGTCCGGCTGTCTGGCTGTCGAGTCTGGTCGCTGAGAAACTTGGACACTTTTTGCTGCAGCAGATCGAACAACCGACTCACCCACAGAGGACTTTGCCGTCTTGCTAGGCTCAGGTCGCTCTCTGACGTTGCTGGTTACCACGCTACGAACGTCCAACTCTAACGCAGGGAACTCAACTTCCGAATCTAACGCCGGGAACTCGTCACTTCCAGGTATCCGCTTCTCAGTAGGTTGTGGTTTGGGACCACTAATGAAGGACACTCGGCGGTGTAAGGCGCTTACACGGAAGGGGCAGCCACCAAAACTCGCTGGATGGTCACCACCACAATTAGCGCAAGCAAAATCTGCCTTGCAGGCTTTGTAATCGTGGGCGCCACCGCATCGTTTGCAACGTTGATCTTTGATGCAAACTTTAGCTACATGCCCAAAGCGTTGGCACCTAAAGCATCGGGGAGGAGGTTCAACGAATTCTTTGACTGCATGCTTGGTAAAACCGAGGTCAATGTTTTCGGGGCGCTCGGTGTTAGGAGCAAGCGTTATCACAACACAGTTAGTAGGTTTCGCTGCCCATTCTTTTTCTTGAGTCTCCACCCGGCGCATGAGACGTTTCACGTGCAGAACCCCTTGCGGTTTCAAGTAGTCAAGAAGGTCGCTTTCCGAATACCACACTGGTACTCCCCTAATGACACATGTGTTAGTCATGTAGGAGTGGGGCAGCCGGGCATTAACTCTTATGTCCCCAATCTGAGAGCACCGGAGCAGAATGTCAACTTGCTCTTCCGTTGCGACATCTAAATAAAGCGCGCCTTGCGATGTGAAGCGGCTGCGAATCGGGGCAGATCCCAGCAGTTCCTTAATGGCTTCAAAGAGCCTGATAGGGTTCCGCTCTCTCAAATCAACACCTTTCTCTGTTGGCAAAACTACCACTGGGATTCCGACCGTTCTTTGCTTCCGATGACTCACCACCTTGAAGCCGTCGCTGTCCACTTCCGCCATATCAGCCACTTCCTTGTCAGGGTCGACGATAGTTGTGTCGTCCCCACTGACCGATGATGACGCACTGGACTGCTTATCGTCCCTGATGTCTGGCAGCTCCACACCTTGCGAGGCCATGGCCGCCTCCGCCACGCTGGCTTCCTTCGGATGGCGCTGTCCCTTTAAAGATGCCGGCGCCGGAGCAGCCCTACCCTTCCCATAGGGACAGTACCTCCTTAAAGATGCGGCCGTCTTCCAAGGATATGAATATTTCACTTAATGAATAGCAAAACCTATGCAAAAATTACAGAGCTGAGGTGACAACAGAGCGAACAGCGTCGTCTTCCTCTTCCTTCTGGCTCGTCCTTCGCGTAAGAATATATACAGAGGTTCTACAGCTGCCTTAATTCTACACAAGAAAAGCAGGGAGACACCTACAGGGGAATGGGTCAGACAGGGAGACACAATTTCTCCAAAGCTATTCACTGCGTGCTTAGAAGAATTCAAGCTATTAAACTGGGAAGGCTTAGGAGTAAAGATCGACGGCAAATATCTCAGCAACCTTCGGTTTGCCGATGACATTGTTCTAATCAACAACAATGCAGACGAGTTACAACAAATGATTGGATACCTTAACAGAGAGAGTGTAAGAGTGGCGTTGAATATTAATATGCAGACGATGACGATAATGATAAATAGCCGGGCAAAGGAACAAGATATCAGGATCGCCAGTCGGCCACTAGAGACTGTGAAGGAGTACGTTTACCTAGGTCAATTAATCACAGGGAACCCTGATCATGAGAAGGAAATTCACAGAAAAATAAAAATAGGTTGGATCGCATACGGCAGACATTGCCAGCTCCTGACTGGAAGCTTATCATTATTATTGAAAAGTAAGGTGTGCAATCAGTGCATTTTGCCAGTGCTGACATATGGGGCAGAGACTTCAGAATGAGTTAAGGACCGCGCAAAGAGCGATCGAACGAAGATTGCTAGGCATAACGTTAAGAGAGAGGAAGAGAGCGGTTTGGATCAGAGAGCGAACGGGTATAGACGATGTTCTAATTGACATCAAGAGGAAAAAATGTAGCTGGGCAGGTCATGTAATGCGCCGGTCAGATAACCGTTGGACCATTTGGGTTACGGAATGGGCACCAAGAGAAGGTAAACGCAATCGCGGACGACAAAACACTAAGTGGAGCGATGAAATTAGGAAATTCGCGGGCGCTAGTTGGAATCGGTTGGCGCAGGACAGGGGTAAATGGAGATCGCAGGGAGAGGCCTTCGTCCTGAAGTGGACATAAAACATGATGATGATGATGATGATGATGATGATGATGGAGGTGGTGGGCCCCCCCCCCCCCCCCCCGAAAAAAAATCCTGGGTACGTGCCTGAGCCAGGGTATAAAAATATGCCGATGCACTCTAAAACAACACGACCAAATGCATGTTGCTCACTATTGTATGTAGTGTGTCACGCTATTCTTTGTATTCTGCTTAATTAGATAATTAGTCTATATAATTAATCAACTTCGGAAGCAACGAAGCTAGGAAAAAAATTCCAATTAGAAAGTTGCTTAGCGCTTTGCAAAACGTCCGAATAAACAGTTTCTGTCTTTCTATCAAGTATTACGATTAGTGGTTTTCAGCTTACTGCGAATGCCCACGAAATAAAATAAAAAACACCACGTGACATGCCCGCTTGCGCGCCGTGATTGCACTGCTCCCAAGCGTTGCGTGCACCAACGAACATAGCATTTAGCAGGGTGTGCTGCCGCTGCGTCTGCTTATCGCTGTCACGAACCGCCGCGAGGGAAGCACATCGCTGGCGTCAACACCACAGCCGACGCCTTCGTCACTGCCCTGTCGCCTTTTTAGGAGGCAGCACGCCCTGCTAGGATGCTGTGTTCGTTTGTACGCGGACAGGTTGCGAGCGCTGCAATCACGGCGCGCAAGCAGCTATGTCGCGTGGTATATTTTTTTATTTCATGGCATCCGCACTAAGGTGAAAAACACTAATACCTAATAAATAGAAAGTTAGAAACTGTCCAATCGGACGTTTTGCAAACCGCTCAAAAACTTTCTAACTGTAATTTTAGCCTAACTTCGTCGCCTGAAAGGTCGGTTAATTAATCTTGACTAATCATCTAATTAGGCAAAATACAAAAAAATATCGTGACACTACGTGCAACAGTCAGCAATATGCATTTGGTCGTGTCGTCTCAGAATGCATCGGCATATTTTTAAGCTCTGGCGAAAGTTAGCTGGGGGACTCTGCATATACGGAACCTCACGGTGATGGCGACGCCGACGGCAAAAAGTTCTCTTGTGAGCGTCCTTATGATTGATCGCAATAGAGTGACATGTTCATTCGCCATGGATGAGTGAGGGAACGTGGAGCCGGACTTGACGTCCAGGACGTTTTGAAAACACATTTATATTACATTTTGTACAAGTGATGCAGAAATACTGAAGGTAAGATATTCACGTTCAAGCTCAAAATGCGGATCCTTTTGTCCCCAAACGACCGTCTCCTCTTTTAAAGCGAAGCTTTCTTTCCCTCTTCCTTCGACTTGCCCACTGCTGCTGCTGCTGCTGTGGCTGCTCCTGCGAGAAACTGCGAGAAACTCGTTTTCACCCCACCGCGTCGAATGTGCGCAATGCCCTCTGAAGCTCCCAGGCGGTCGCCAGATTAGCCTCTTGACAGCGGTAATTATCCGTGACTCAGAAGGATTGCAGAAACTGCCACGCTTCTCTTTCTACTAACGTGCGAGGCCAGAGGGGACGTAGATGCAACTGTAGAGAGCAGGGAGGAGAAGAGGCAGTTTCCATACAAGGGAAGGCGAGGGAGGATGGTGCCGTAGGGAGGTAAGGAAACCCTACTACTATACGACAGTGGTTGCGGGAAAATTGGATAAAAAGGCACGGTACGATACCTTGCTGCTATTTCTGAAAAAGTAGCTCCATGCAAATATGTCAAGCGGACAAACGGGCGTGGAGGTGCAGAGTCGCATTAATTAAAGCGCACCGCAGGGTCCAGGCGACACTACGGAAGCGGTCGACCGGCAAATCAACGCTTCTGTGGCCGCCGCGGTAGCTTTGCGGCTACGGCGTTGCTCGAGGTCGCGGATGGGATACCAACCGCGCCAGCCGCATTTCGACGGGGGCGAAATGGAAAAGGCAATTCCGCTTAGATTTCGGACACGTTAAAGAACATGACAAAATTAATCAGGAGTCCGCCACTACGGCGTGCCTCATAATCCGAGTGTGGTTTTGGCACGTACAGCCCCATAATCGAAGTTTAATGCTTCTGCCACAATGCGATGTGCCATGTGAGGCAATGACAATAGTCTACCCTCCCAGAGGTTATGAGTATGCCGAACAACTCCTCAAGCAAACACCTCTTCCTGCGTGTCCTGTGCACTACACAGGCAAACAGCAGCGGTGCACGCAAGGTAACGTTTAACATAAATTCACCACTCTTAATTGTGTTAGACTAAACGTTGAAGAAATTAAGCTTTAGCCGTCAACATCATCGTTAATTACCGTCAATTAAGGTTTCCAGCACGGAAAGCTTCGCTTACATCGATTCCCACACTGCGTGTGATCTGCATAATTTTTAACGTCTCCGTCTTCCTGGCCCACTCGCCTTTCCACAATCCGGACGTTGGTAGGCCTCTTCCTCCGAGAAGAGCTTGGCCCAAAACATACTAATCCTAACTTCGCATGCCGATAGCATATCACCACTTACACATTTAACTGACCTAAGTGATCACGCAGTAATCCATGCCACAGTTCACCTCAAGTTATCGCATCAGAAAAAAAAAAATAAGAAAACTATCACGCTCTACGAGAAAGGAAATTACGAGGCCATCAATGAAGAACTAACAACATTCTGTCTGCTATTGGTTCTTTACACACTTCTTGCGGCGCTCTGTTGAGTGTCATTGGTCCCTCGTTAAAAACAAAATGCAAGAGCTAGTTGCGAAGCACATTCCCACCATTACCGTTATACAAAAATCGTCATCCCCTGGTTCAACGCGTAACTCAAATGCCGCAGTAACAAGAATAAATATTATTACGGTTGGCGAAACAGTCAAACAACCCATGCGCATGGGCCAAATATCATGATGCAGATAAAACGTTCTCAGCGCTATCTCAAAAGGCTAAACGGTTTTTCTTTTCAACCGCATTGCCAGATAAGTTCCGAAATAACCCAAAGTGATTCTGGAAGACCATTAACGTAAATTGTCGCTAAGGGCCCCTCAGCAGGTCCAATAGCAAATCTTTGCCATACGCTGCTAGTTGTTACATGTACTCTAGGGAGCGTTCTCCCCCCCAAATTTTTCAAATCTGCTCATTAATAGCCGAGATAGAAATATTTCAGTGCCGCGAACCCATGATTTCAGCAGGCAGGCTCCACTGCCAAGCAAGATACTCTCTCCACTCGCCCCGTCTAGTTTCCGCAAGCGGAATTCCTTCCCTGCGTTCTCCCATACCGAACCTCGAGGGTCGCGTCACGCATACGTCACAAGCCCGCATTCATTTTTTTTCCTCGCTTTTTTTTTTCGGCGCTGCGCACTTCCGTTGAAAGCGTCGCGCGCTAGCTATTAGAGAGTTTTAGCTTGAGCGTTTTTGCGGCCAGCGGGGCGGAGCGGGCGAGCGGATACACCAGCGGAGAGGCGCGCGAGAAAATAGAGAGTTTTAGCCCAGCGGGTTTACGGCCAGCGGAGCGGAGCGGTCTCCACCGTTGCGCCAGCGGAGCGGCTCGCGAAAAAAGAGTTTTAGCCCAGCGGATCACCCGCTCGAGCGGGGTAAAGAGCGGGGCGCTCTGCTGCCCCACCTAGTGGTTCGAATAGGAGTTACTGAAAAATGAAATTGAATTACGCTTGCTTTTATTATGCAAGAAATGTTGAATAAAGATATATTACATGTTCTCAGTGCATTATTTCTTAATAATGTACTGAGTACTAATGTACGGGTCAGCGCGGCAGTCGCCGTCGTCGATGCAGAACTGCCGGCGTTCATGTTCGCGGCTGCCGTCTTGCATTTCCCATACACGCCCGCGCGCCCTTACGCACGCTCGCGCGCTGCGTATACCCTCCGCTGGGGAGTGCTTTCCAGCGGGCGTAAACGCTGCTCCGTAAAACCGCTGGCCGCCTCAGCGTGGTGCGCATGCGCAGTCGCGTCTCCGCTCGCCCGCTCCGCTCCGCTGGCCGTAAACCCGCTGGGCTAAAACTCTCTAATAGTTTTAGCCGGGCGGATCGACCGTCTTTTCGAGCGGAGTAGAGTCACTTGCTCTGCTGCTCCACCTATTGGTCACAATTCGAGTTAGAGTGAAAAGAATATCAATTAAACCTGCTAATAATGCGCTGAAACTGTTTAATAAAGGTAGGTTATGTGTTTTTAGTTAGTTATTTGGTTAAACTTCTAAACGGGCCTGAGCAGCGGTCGCCGTCGACAACGCAGCAGCGCCGGCGCTTGTGTTGACGGCTGCCATCTTGAATACCCATACACGCCCGCGCGCTTTTACGCACGCTCGCGCGCTGCCTATCGCTCCGCTGGAGAGGGCTTCCCAGCGGGCGTAAGCTGCGCTCCGTAAAAACGCTGGCCGGCCCAGCGACGTGCGCATGCGCAGTGGCGTCTGCGCTCGTCCGCTCCGCTCCGCTGGCCGTAAAAACGCTAAGCTAAAACTCTCTATTAGAGAGTTTTAGCCCAGCGGGTTTACGGCCAGCGGAGCGGAGCGGGCGAGCGGAGACGCGACTGCGCATGCGCACCACGCTGAGGCGGCCAGCGGTTTTACGGAGCAGCGTTTACGCCCGCTGGAAAGCACTCCCCAGCGGAGGGTATACGCAGCGCGCGAGCGTGCGTAAGGGCGCGCGGGCGTGTATGGGAAGTGCAAGACGGCAGCCGCGGACATGAACGCCGGCAGTTCTGCATCGACGACGGCGACTGCCGCGCTGACCCGTACATTAGTACTCAGTACATTATTAAGAAATAATGCACTGAGAACATGTAATATATCTTTATTCAACATTTCTTGCATAATAAAAGCAAGCGTAATTCAATTTCATTTTTCAGTAACTCCTATTCGAACCACTAGGTGGGGCAGCAGAGCGCCCCGCTCTTTACCCCGCTCGAGCGGGTGATCCGCTGGGCTAAAACTCTTTTTTCGCGAGCCGCTCCGCTGGCGCAACGGTGGAGACCGCTCCGCTCCGCTGGCCGTAAACCCGCTGGGCTAAAACTCTCTATTGTCTCGTTCGCGCAGCGCAAAATTTTGCGCGCTGTGCACAAGGGCAGAAGACTAGCGGTATAACTCAGTGTTACGCGAATACTGAGGCAGAACAAGCCGCTCGCAGAGCATGATCACGCTCTGCAATATGGTAGAAAATGGCATAGTTTCGGCACCTGCGCACGTGACTGCACGACCGTGGGAACAAGCACACGAAGCAGAAGTACATCTCTCTTGCTTCGGTGCGAAGTAAAAAAAAAAGAAACGCGAAAATTCCGTTTGTGTGTTTTGTTATTTCTCTAAACTTCAATTCATCAATTCAAGCAACAGATCTCACAAATAACAGATGGTACCTTGAATAATTCTCGAAGTGGCGCGTCACCACGAGCGACGTCACACTGCGTACCCGAGTACGTAGGCGCCGGGACGCAAGTACGTCACTGTCCGGCTTGGAGCGCAGCGGGCGCGAGAAGGGAAAATGGCTTTAGGATTGAAATTTCAGACCTTTCCGCGGCTCGTAGCGCTGTAATTCTTTGCAAACACAATCGTTGGCGCGCATTGTATGCTCTGCGTTTGTCAGGTCAAAATGGCCAGACCTGGTGAGGGGTCTTTAACTGATGAACATAACCAGCCTGTCCCAGAAGGTGATGTCGCCCAAATTCTGAACAAATCTTTCTGCTTCGTATTCACCAGTGAACCTAAAAAAGAAATATTTGAAACCCCATTCTTCAATCACGACACTATGCCATCATTAACGTTTGAACCTTATTGAATTTTGAAAGTTATTGAATCATTGTCACTAACTTCTTCATCTGGCATTGATGGAGTCAATTAAAAATACTCAAAAACACAAAACATATCTCAAGCACCATTTTAGCACACATTTTCCAGCAATCTCTTCTATCTGGAGTGGTGCCGCTAGACTGGAAGGTGGGCAGAATTATCCCATTTGCAAAAAAAGATGCCTCAACTACCAATCCCAACTGCCCTCCCATTTCCTTAACTTGTGTTTATTCGAAAGTTATCGAGCATATAATCTGCTCACACATAGTAGAACTCCTAGTAGCTAACAAATTATTCCATCCTAACCAACACGGCTTCCAGAAGGGACTATCTTGTGACACACAGCTTGCGCTATTCGTGAATAAAATTAGCTCTAGCGTAGATACTAACACACCTGTAGATGCCATCTTTTTAGACTTCGAAAAAGCAATCGATAAGGTTCCACACAAAGGCTTGTTTTTAACACTATGACGCCTAAATTTAAGCCTCCCGATTTTTTATTGGCTATACGTGACTTCCTGACTAACCGTCGGCAGTTTGTTTACGCTAACACTTCTTCCCCTATGTCCCCCGTTCTTACTAGCGTACCACAGGGTATTGTCCATGGTCCTTTATTTTTCTTGATCTACATTAATGACCTTCCCACTAACATTCAATCAAACATCCGGCTATTCGCCGATGATTGCGTTCTTTACCGCCCTGTACTTAATCCTTCCGATTCTGCCGTTCTTCAGTTACATCTTAACCGCATTCAAGCATGGTGCGAAAAATGGTTAATGAACTTGAATATTCAAAAACCGTGCTAATTTCATTTCATCGCAAACCGTCGTACCAAACGTTTAAGTACACCATTTCTTGATCAGAAATTCTCTTTTTAAGCACTTCTAAATACATAGGCGAAAAATTAAATTCCGATCTTTCTTGGTTATCACAGATATCACATGTTACTACCGACGCTAACCGCGCACTTGGCTACTTGAGACAAAATTTAAAACTTGCTCCTCCTTCACTAAACATCCAAGCATACTTAACACTAGAGTGGCCTAAGTTAGAATACGCATGTGCAGTGTGCGACCCTTTTCAATCTAATCATGCACATACACTCGAAGCTGTCCAAAATCGTGCGATAAGATTTGTTTATTCGGATCATTCATATTACACCAGCGTATCTTCCCTTAAATCCCGCGCCAATATTAAAGCTTTAGCGTCGCGACGCAAAATTTCTAGCCTTTGTCTTTTGTATGAATTCTATCACGCATCGCCTTTCCCATCTGCTACCACTCCCGCCCACCGGACTTCATGCCGCACAAGCCACGGAAAAGCAGTTTATCCACCAGCATCACATTCTTCGGCCCATCTACATTCATTTTTTGTGCAAGCAGCGAAAGACTGGAATAACCTGCCCACCGACGCCATGCACCACTCCCGACCCCAGCAAATTCAAATAATTCATCCATCACCTTATCTACTGATGTAACAATCCATCCCTCAGGTAATACCCCTCAACGGGGAATTTGAGGTATAATAAATAAATAAATAAATAAATAAATAAATAAATAAATAAATAAATAAATAAATAAATAAATAAATAAATAAATAAATAAATAAATAAATGCGCACATCAACTGTGCACAGACAGGCAAAAGGGAAGCACAATGACTCGGTCTCCGACGCGGCAGTTTGGGCTGGAGACGGCTTTGAAGAGATAGTCTGCTCGTTCACCATTTTCGTGCTCTTCGTGTGTTCTCTACTCCGCAAAACCAGTGGCTGGTTTCGCGGAGTAATACATTCGCCGTTGCCTGTGTCTTTTACCGTGATAAGCAGTTAACTCGAAGAAATTGGTTTTGCTTCTATTGTGCTTCTACATTTCACTGTGGAGTCTACTGTCGCACTTCCATTCTCTCATAGCATCTGCTCGTGCGTTGTCGCCGCACGGCCTCAAATTACTGCGTCTTCGGTACTCAACCCCTCCAGTCCCAGCGGTTACAAATGGAATCACACCATATCGCTGCCTACATAATGTACCAAATAAATTTTACAGAATACAACTAAGATACCGAAAGAGGACAAACTGTAATTTGCCTACGCTAGCATTCTGCATAAGATCAGTTGGATGCTACTATTTGTATTATTTAGGTGAAAGCTTTATATGCCCCATAAAGCGAAAGATCAGGCACCCGTCGGGTGTTAACATCCGATGATACCAAAATCGACGTGACCAAGCTTGCTGACGTCACGTTCCCGGCGCTGGACCTGGTGCGGCGCGCACTGCGAAATCCCACCGTAAAGGGAATGAAGTTGAACGAAAATGAATTAAGGTGGATTTAAAAAAAAAGAAAGAAACCGCGTGTTGATAAAATTGCATAAACAGGCCTGGAGTGCGGCCTGATCCCGGTGACTAGAACCGGTAACGCGCTCCCTCGCCAGAGCAGGATTGGCCCATCCTGGTGCGGTACTTCGCCGCAACCACCTATATGAATAGAACAATCAAACTCCGGTCCTCAGTCCCCAGCCGCTGCGAAGCAACTGACCACGGCGGTATTCAGACCTGTGACGCAGCAGAGGGTGCTAAGAATCCCTGGCTCCACACAGGCCGCCATTGGAATCTGAACCTGGTAACGTTTAACGCTAGAACGTTATCTAGTGAGGCGAGTCTAGCAGTGCTATTGGAGCAATTAGCGGGCAGTAAATGTGATATAATAGGGTTCAGTGCGGTTAGGAGGACAAAAGAAGCATATACAGTGATAAAAAACGGGCACGTCCTGTGCTACCGGGGTTTAGCGGAGAGACGAGAACGAGGAGTCGGATTCATGATTAGTAAGGATATAGCTGGTAACATACAGGAACTCTATAGCATTAACGAAGAGGGTGGCAGGTCTTGTGAAACTTAATAAGAGGTACAAATTGAAAGTCGTACAGGTCTACGCCCCCCCCCCCCCCCCCACCCATCCAGTCATGATGACTAGGAAATCGAAAGCTTCTAAGAAGACGTGGAATCGGCGATGGGTAAAGTCAAAACAAAATACACTATACTGATGGGCGACTTCAATGCCAGGGTAAGCAGGAAGCAGGCTGGAAACAAGTCAGTGGGGGAATATGGCATATGGTCTAGGAATAGCAGGGGAGAGTTATTAGTAGAGTAAGCGTAAGACAGCTGGCATAAGGAAGTATAATATGGATAGAATTGAACTTGCTCTCAGGTACGGAGGAAGCCTAAAAGCAGCGAAGAAGAAACTAGGAATAGGCAATAGTCAGATGTATGCGTTAAGAGACAATGCCGCCAATATCATTACTAATATGGATGAGATAGTTCAAGTGGCTGAGGAGTTCTATAGAGATTTATACAGTACCAGTGGCACCCACTACGATAATGGAAGAGATAATAGTCTAGGGGAATTTGAAATCCCACAAGTAACGCCGGAAGAAGTAAATAAAGCCTTGGGAGCGATGCAATGGGGGAAGGCAGCTGGGGAGGATCAGGTAACAGCAGATTTGCTGAAGGATGGTGGACAGATTGTTCTAGAAAAACTGGCCACCCTGTATACACAATACCTCATGACTTCGAGCGTACCGGAATCTTGGAAGAACGCTAAAATAATCCTAACCCATAAGAAAGGGGACGCCAAAGACTTGAAAAATTATAGACCGATCAGCTTACTGTCCTTTACCTGGAAAGTATTTACTAAGGTAATCGCAAATGGAATCAACCTTCTGTCAACCAAAGGACCAGGTGAGATTCCGTAAAGGCTACTAAATAATAGACCATATTCACACTATCAATCAGGTGATAGAGAATTATGCGGAATATAACCAACCGTTGTATAGCTTTCAATGATTACGAGAAAGCGTTTAATTCAGTCGAAACCTCAGCAGTCATGGAGGCATTACGGAATCAGGGTGTAGACAAGCGGTATGAAAATTATAGGCCTCGTGCACTGCAGCTTCAAGCCGCGCATGTAGCGCCCTCTGTCGCGGGTGACGGCGATTATAGGTTGGGGGTGAATGCGAAGTGGACGCGTTGACAACGTAGGGGAGCATGGCGCCTCGTCGCGTGGTTGTGAAAACCGGGTTCAGGAAAGGCAATTCGCCGTATTGCTGCGTTTAAGGCTGTCACAAAAGCTACAGGAACACTGCTGGAAAATTGCCGCCGATCAAATTCTACCCTTTTCCTTGGAAATCGTATGAGACTGAAAGAAGACAGAGGTGGATCGCAGCTGTCCGCCGAGCAAGGTAAACACTATCGCTTAATGCCAGTATGATGTTGCACATTGGGCTTCTTGGTATATCATGATGGAGGCAAAGTAGTTGCGCATCAAAAACAGAACAAAAGAACACAGACAACACACAGCAAAGCGCCAAATGTGTGTGTCGTCTGTGTTCTTTTGACCTGTTTCTGATGGGCTGCGCCTTTTGCCTTTATAATGCCAGTCTGTGCGCCTTATGTATTCAGACACGTTATCTTCTTGTTATCTTCTTGCTTTCTAACAGCTCAGAGGGAGAGCTGTGGCAACTGAAAAGGAATGAAACGCGAATATGCAGTGCTCACTTCGTGGGAAACAAGAGAAGCACCATCGATCAGCACCCAGCGTACATTCCAACAATATTTCCACCTTGCTACAAAACATGTCTCAGTTAAAACAAGTCACATGTATTTTAAATTAGAAGTGTATGTTAATAAAAAATCAAACCTCCTTACGGCAGCCTGGCCCTTGGTGATTTCGGCAATCTCCAATATTTGATCAATGTTTTTTTGACGAATTGTTTGTAGAAATCTTTTTCAGGGATAGGCATCTTTGAGACCATGTTTTCACTTTTCAGAATAAAAGGAGAGGTCGAAGTGACCTTTAGCGCACTGTGTATGCTGCCCTCCTTATCTAGTTTTTTTTAGCAACTCTCGGTCGAAGCTGTCGTCTGCTAGATGTGCCGTCGACGGCACCTGGATCATGTCCCTGCGCTCCTCAAGCTCCTTAATGGCACAATTTACACCTGCAAACTGCGAGAAAAGAGCTGCAGGGTTCACCATCTGCAGAATTGGTTTTCGCGAAGGTCGACTTGCAAAATTGATTGCGTCCATCAGCGGCAAAGTCGCATCACACACACACAAAAAGTAAGAAACGAACTTCCCGTACGGGAAAAGACTTCCTTGATTGATTTTTTGACATCGACGTTGGGACGCGATGATGGTTTCTTCCATGCGCATGGAACATCCGTGCACGATGTATATTCGTATTCATTTACGAATATTGCCATGGCCGCGGCGTGCTTGCACCAGCCTCCGCAGCCAGCTTTGCATGTACAGCTTGCGTGCAAAATATTTTTGCAATTTTCTGACAACTAAAAAAGAAAAAAATGAAGCGGTTAGCGATATTGAGGCACTTATTTATTTATTTTTTTTTTTGAAGAAAGGATTGGTTCACCTCAAGACGCACATCGTACTCCACGCTTTTCATCTGGGCGACACATTTGCCGACGATGTCCGACGGGCCTCTTGCGTTCACCGATCCTTCTCTTACTGCGTAAACGTGGCTGCTATAGTACAACCTCGCACCCATGCGTAAGCAGCTCTTCTTGAAGTAGCCATCGATATTTTCTATCTTTAGAAAGCCGCAAAACAACACACGCCGATCACTCGTCAACGCCATCTCCACCCATAGCGCAGTGCGCGGCGCGGCCGTAAACAGTAGTGCCCCCAACCTGAAATCTCCGAAGATGGCCGCATGTGGCGCTGCATGTACCGGTACAGTGGCGCCCCGTAACCAGAGCTCGAGGCCTATACACCATAGTCCTCCACAAAGAAAGCAACAAAATCCCAATAAAGAAGGGCGTCAGGCAGGGAGATACGATCTCTCCAATGCTATTCACAGCGTGCTTACAGGAGGTATTCAGACACCTGGATCGGGAAGAATTGGGGATAAGAGTTAATGTAGAATACCTTAGTAACTTGCGATTCGCTGATGATATTGCCTTACTTAGTAACTCAAAGGACCAATTGCAATGCATGCTTTTAGATACGGGACATTTTCCTGAGCCAACTTCGAATTCACCAGACCACATCGAATGGCGTCACACCTAATTAAGGAGCGCAGAAGCACATCTACCACGTTGCCGAGGCGCCGCACGTCCAAACAAGTGCGCCGCAGGTGGAGCTATTCACTGCTTGACTCTTCCCGAAAGTGTAGCGGGAGCTTGGCACGGTTCCAGGTAACGTAGATCCCGAGCAAAGCTGCTTTGCAGCACTCAAACGTCGGCCCCATCCGCCTATTGTGACGGCGCTTGCAAGCCAGGAAGGCAATACCGCAGAGATAAGTAAGACCTCGGACAATTGGAGCCCAAGGAGTGACCCTCTGCGCCGGGTGTGACACAATCGCACGGGCGCCTACCATTGGCCGAAAATGACGCCACCTGAGCGGGCTCGCCGACTGGCCGAACGTGACGTGACTTCGAGACACCGAAGGGGTTAAAAGTCAGAGACCGAGAGCAGCAAGAGAGCATTCCTTCCTTCATCTCTTTCGAGCTTCTTGCCACGGGCCGGAGCGTCCGAGTTGCTGCCGGCCCGTAATGATTTTACGACTTAATTTCTTTGTACTCTCGCTGTAAATAATGTAAATAAACCTCCAGTTTTTTATCTAATTGTCCTCCTCAACCTCGGCCAACTCCCGCACCCAACGGCAAGGTCCAAAATCTGGGGGACAGCAATTGGTATTGTCCTTCAGATCCAACAATGCTCACTGACCTGGAGAGGCAAAGGGTGGGTCGAAAAATTAATCTGCAGAAAACTAAAGTAATGTTTAACAGTCTCGGAAGAGAACAGCAGTTTACGATATGTAGCGAGGCACCGCAAGTGGTAAGGGAATAATCTACTTAGGGCAGGTAGTGACCACGGATCCGGATCGTGAGACTGAAATAATCAGAAGAATAAGAATGGGCTGGGGTGCGTTTGGCAGGCATTCTCAGATCATGAACAGCAGGTTGCCATTATCTCTCAAAAGAAAAGCGTATAGCAGCTGTGTCTTACCAGTACTCACGTACGGGGCAGAAATCTGGAGGCTGACGAAAAGGGTTCTACTTAAATTGAGGACAACGCAGCAAGCTATGGAAAGAAGAATAATGGGTGTAACGTTAAGGGATAAGAAAAGAGCAGCTTGAGTGAGGGAACAAGTGCGAGTTGAGGACATCTTAGTTGAAACCGGGCGTGGAACCGGCGAGATGGCGGTGACCTTACAAGTTTTCTTCTGCTCACGCAGGTGTTTACGGCGAACTTTTCCCCGGCGGTCCTTTCTCACGGATTACCGTTCGACGACGTATGCCTGGAATTGTTCGACAGCGGTTCTTCGTCTTCAACAGATTTGTTCGAGGCCTTCGAGCTACAACAGTGTCCAGCTGGTGACGAATTTGAACATTTTCCGATTCCGAGCTGGCAACATTGCTAAGAGGGCGTTGACGCTGTCAAGTGTCAGCTACAAAACCACCGGAGCAGCACTGTGACGATGGGGCATGGAACCGGCCAGATGGCGGTGTCCCTTGCAAGTTTTCTACTGCTCACGCAGGTTGGCTCTTTTTACCCTTTGAAAGCGTCGCGCTTCATTTTGCCGGTTCCACCCGAAAGGCTTTATCTTACTTTTTCCTGTCGGCGACGCGGTTCTGTGTTGTCGAATAGTGTGCATGTCAAGCGGCATTTTTTCACTTTTTCGTAGCCCGGCATTTTATCTACTTATTTTGCTGCTTTGTGGCGGAGATATTGAGTGTAACCCAGGTCCATCAACTGCTGAACAAATCCAAGAACTGTTAAAGGTTCAAAGTGCAATACATTCCAAGTTGTCGCAGCTCACCGCAGACGTTACTGACGTTAAAGCTCGCCTTCTTTCGTTGGAAACTAAGCTAGCAAAGATCGACACAATTGAAAAAACCTTGGCTAACGTTGAAGATCAGCAGCGACAAGATCATGATGCTTTGGCAGGCATGATTAAAAAATTGGACGATTTGGAAAATCATGGGAGGCGCAATAATTTGCTTTTTTATGGCTTGGCAGATTCTAATGCCAATGAGACGGCAGGCCAGTCTGAGGAACTCATAATAAGTCTGTGCACTGCGAAGCTTGAATTGCCTTCGTTAGCTATTGAACGTGCACACAGGCTGGGTAAATTCTGCGCATGAAAAAATCGGCCCGTCATTGTTTGTTTCAATTCTTTTAAAGACCGCCAAGCCGTGCTTGCAAAAGCATTCAAGCTCAAGGGATCGAGGGTTGCTATATCTGAAGACTTTTCCCGTACTGTCCGTAATAAGCGAAAGAAATTATGGGCGTATGCCAAACAAAACAGCGAAGAAGGCTTGAAACCAGTTCTGAAGTTTGATACGCTTCACTTGGGGAGCAGGTGCCGGCGTTGCACGGGAGCAATGACAAATTACTGTTAATGCTGCGATGTGCCCCGTCAGCGTTCTGTTAGTCAACTGCCGCAGTGTCAAAAATAAAATTGATGATTTTCACTTTTTTCATCGTACTATCCAACCGACCATTGTTTTGGGAACAGAATCTTGGCTTGACCCGACTATCGCGAGCACTGAAGTATTTCCGGACACGTACAGCCGCGGCCACGTCTGTGTAGAGCGCGCGACCAGACAGCCTTGCTCTGCGGGGCGACACCGTGCGGCAGTTGCGGGATCTGACGCACTGTGCCCATGAGCATGCGCGGCCTAATAGACGTGCAGGTCGGCGCACGCTGCTTTAAACCAGAAATTATGTTGGCAAGCGCACGTGTTTTGCCGGTTGTGCGCATTACCCGAGGGCGCCATCTTACTACGCGCGATGACAAGGGAATTGCGCACGTGAGTGATAGCGTGTGCGATTCTGTTAGGGCACTTGATATGAAAAACTATTGCTTCAGCAATCCCAGATAATGTTATTGGCCAATGAAATGACAACATCGCATGCGTGCTGCCTATATTAGTAATAGAAGTCAAACCTTTTCGCAGAATTTATTCGCAATGGCTCCCCGACTCACAGCGGATGAGCGACGCGCTATTGCTATTATGGGGCGCACAATGTCCCAAAGAGCGATAGAGTCGGGCGCCTGTTATCAGCTGAAACGCGTAATCTTTTGGCATGGCGATACCGAGAGCGCCCTGAGGAAGCGTACACATTCGGTTAAACAACTGCCCGTTTCAACGTTGCCACTCGTGCAATGCAGTTCTGCATGTATATTAGGCCGCGCATGCTCCTGGGCACAGTGCGTCAGATCCCGCAACTGCCGCACGGTGTCGCCCCGCAGAGCAAGGCCGTCTGCTCGCGCGCTCTACACAGACGTGGCCGCGGCTGTACGAGTGTTTTCGTCGTGACCGCTGTGCACGTGGTGGAGGGGTGTTTATTCTTGTCCACAATAGTATCCCAAGCGTGCAAATGGAATTTCCGGATAATGAAACTGAATCGATTTTTTGTAAAGTAAGGCTACTGAATGGGAAGGCAATTGTTCTTGGGTCATTTTATAGGCCTCCTGGTCCTTCTGTAGAACCACTAGTTCATTTAACCAATTTTCTTGAAACTATTAAGAATGAATGCCTTGTTCTAGGGGGTGACTTTAACCTTCCGGATATTGACTGGTCAGCTGGGAAACCAAGGGATACTGCTCGAGGGAGCCTATACTCAACTTTCTTTGATATTTTAGATCAGAACACTTTTTATCAGTATGTGCACGAGCCATCACGCACTGACGGAACAGGTCATGTACTCGACGTTTTGCTCTGTAACGTGCCTGATCTTATATACAATGTACGGGTGTTGCCAGGGTTGAGCGATCACAACGTTGTTCTAGCAGATTTATCAGTTCTGTATGTGAAGGTTGCAAAAACACCTAGTCGAAAGATTTATGCCCACAGCTGGGCCAACTACGAGGTGATTAGCGCTGCTTTCGAGTCGTTCTTTCCAACTTTTGATGCACTCGCAGATAATCTAGATATCGAACAACTATGGAATACTTTCAAATTGAAATTGTTCCAACCACGTGAAGCTTTTGTCCCATCACGAGTTATATCAAGTAGGCGAGCTCGAGACAAACCCTGGTTTAACACAGAGTTACGTGCCCTTGTTCGACGACAGCGACGAAACTATCAAAGATATGAGGCGTCTAATTCGCCAGAGCATTTGGCCTTGCTGAAAGCAACAAAAACTGAATTTAGGCAGAAGTCCGACATCGCTAAGGACTTCTATTTCTTTAATCTAGGAGAAAGACTTGTCAGGGATACCAAAGAATTTTGGAGGTATGTGAAGCGTAATGGCAAAGACAACAGATGAATACCTGCTTTGATAAATGAGGAAACTATTATTCATGATAATGAGTCTAAAGTTGAAATTTTAAGCCGTTATTTTTCATCTGTCTTTTTGCCGTCTAGCTCACGTACTGTCTGTTTTGAATTACCTGCTGAAATAGACCCCATGCCAGAAGTTACCTTTTGTGTCGATGGTATCCGCAAATTATTAAAAGATGTGAACCAGGCTAAGGCATGCGGCCCTGATGACATTCCTGCCGCTATAATACGGAACTGTGCGGACGCATTATGCTTTTATTTCGTCCGGATGTTTCAAAAGTCCCTCAATGAAACTGATATGCCAGATGATTGGAAGTTAGCGCGAGTCGTGCCCATACATAAGAGTGGGGTGCGTAACTCCGTTCAGAACTACAGGCCCGTTTCCTTAACTAGTATAACCTGCAAAATTATGGAGTATGTAATATACAGTTGTGTTATGGCCCACTTAACTAAGCATAATGTTCTATGTCCCTGCCAACATGGTTTCAGGCGTGGTTTGTCTTGCAATACACAGTTGGTAGAGTTTATTCATGATTTAGCCTCGGCAGTTGATAAGCAACAAGTTGTGGACTGCGTTTTCTTGGATTTCAGTAAAGTATTTGATGTAGTCGCACACAGTCTCCTACTCTCTAAATTAAAAGCTTATAACTTGGTTGGTAAAATAATAGCGTGGATTGCCGAATATTTGTCATTGCGGAAAGAGGCTGTGGTTCTGAACGGTATATCTTCGCAATATGCATCAGTTACGTCGGGAGTTCCCCAAGGCTCTGTGTTGGGGCCACTATTGTTTTTGTTGTATATTAATGATATTTCAGCTGGTATACAGTCTTCATTCAGGATGTTTGCCGATGATTGTGTTGTTTATAGAGTCGTAGATGCCATTTCCGATTCACAAATCCTGCAAGTTGACCTAAACACTATAGCAGACTGGTGTGTGCGTTGGGATATGCCATTAAACATAAATAAGACTGTTGACGTCACCTTTACAAGAAAACGAGCTAATCATACCTATAGGTATAAAATTCATGATTCAACTCTAAAAGTAAGCAAGGAATTTAAATATCTAAATGTGTTTTTTACTTCTGATTTACGATGAAACTAGCATGTTAAGTATACTGGAAATAAGGCAGTATCAGTTTTGGGATTCTTGCGGCGCAATTTTAGTCATTTACCGAGTAACTTGAAGACGCAGTTGTACTTCAGTCATGTACGTTCAATACTTGAATATGGATGTGTTTGTTGGGACCCACACACATCTGAGCTTATAAACAAATTAGAAAAAATCCAGAATACGGCAGTTAGATTTTTTCTTGGTAACTATAGCCGGCAGCTTAGCATGACAGAAAGCAAACCTAAACTTAAATGGTAAGAGCTGAAGGATCGTAGAAGGCATATTAGATTAAAATGTTTTCACGATATTTATTATTCTAAAACAGGCATAAACCGCGAAAAATATATCCAGGCACCACACTACATATCTAGGCGACTTGACCACTGTTTGAAGGTCAGGGAATTTTCTTGTAGGGGTGACGTCTTCCGTTATTTTTCTTTTGTTAGAACTGTTCGAGATTGGAACAGTGTGGCATCGACCATTGTATATATTACAGAAAATGATGCTTTTTACCACGCGTTGAAATAACTTGTTGATGTATTCATTCAAGTTTGTAACCTCCCTGCTGTAATGCCCTACGGGGCGATGCAGGTAACTAGTAAATAAATAAATAAATAAGAAAAAGAAATGGGCATGGGTAGGACATGCAATGAGGAAGGAAGATAACCGATGGTCATTAAGGGTTACGGACTGGATTCGAAGAGAAGGGAAGCGTAGCAGGGGGCGGCAGCAAGTTAGGTGGGCGGATGAGGTTAAAACATTTACAGGGACAACACGGCCACAATTAGCACATGACCGGGGTAGTTGGAGAAGTATGGGAAAGCCCTTTGCCCTGCAGTGGGCGTCGCCAGGCTGATGATGATGATGATGCAAGTGGATTAACGAGTTTTAATTTAAGGTGATTACTTAGAGAGATCAAACTGCTATCGCATTCAAGTCACGTAGGGATTTTGAAGTGGCTGTCCATTTTCATCAAGAACTTCGCTATGTTGCACTTTCACAAGTACACGCACTGCATCGCACTCTCAACTAATTACACCTAAGAGAAAAATTATGATGCTATTTGTTGCTGATAGTCGTGTTTATTGCGCCATAAAAACAGAAGTTGAGTATGTTAGAAACAACGCCACCGAGTGTCTCAAGCAAACGTTCAGAATTAGCAAGACTGAAATTGGATGTATTGAGACATACAGGGTCATTTGCCATGTCCGCTGAACATGTTTGAAAGGGTCACTGTAAACTCAAGCGTAACAATAAGAAGAGTAAATTTGGCAAGTTGGTATTGATTCATGTCAAAAAATATACTGCCACCAAATAGACCAAGACGTAGGGAAGAGCGCTCATTTTGTTTCCTTCCTTACGTCCTTGTCTGTCTACAGCGCAATATTTTTTTCACATGAATCTAGCGTATTGTAGCTGTTTTAGTTTTTCTTTTTTTATGTCTTAGCCAGCTAGCTGACTAGCTACGTTTTTTGAGAAGGTGGTGAAAACCCACAGTTTTGCATTTATCTAGAGGTCGCGTTTCAAACATGCACTTGGAGTCCCTTACGAGGAGGATAGAATGACAGAAATTCCATACTCTGAAAAATGACAATGATGACGGCCAAATGTGATCGCTCCTGTATTCGAGATAGATTATGGATGCAATGCATCAGCAACAAGAAGTAAATTGCACTCAATGCATTAACAACATACCCATAATCATCAGCCTTAGCTCGCTGCAACTGTTTACGGACAAATAAGTAAATGTAGAACAACGACGTTGCTACGCTTAGAGGTCCAAGAAAACTGTTCAAGATCAGACCATTTCGTATCACCCATTCAAGTGCGAAGAAATTGTGTTTTTCGGTGGTTCCAATTGGAGTCACGTAGTAAAATGACACCTGTAAAAATGCCCAGTGGCTATTCGGCGATGTTTATCTACCTGCTTCAGGAAGACTACATAAGAGAATGAGAAAGTTTTCCATTCGGGGCAAAATATAACAATTACGCCAGTTAAAGTTTTCCAACGTCTTTAGAATTTGTGATATCAGATGTTCAGATGTCACTCTCTGCTTTAACATTTTTCTCTCCTCGCCCATGGCGACCTCTACGATTAGTCGTAATGGGCGTGACGTCACGTCGCGCAGGTTACATACAAGCGCGCTTTCCTAGGACTGAACTGATTAGTTCAATACAACATGTGCTAAGCGTGTATGGTAATGATCCTGAGTGACGTGAACAGAGGTGCGAAAACGTTCCAGGATTTATTTCCCGAATTCGTAAGCGTTGGCGTAACGTCGCGAGAAGGGCGAAGTACGTGGCTGATGCACCATCGTGGCGGGGTAACCAGCTGTAGCTCTTGCGTTGACGCGGGATGTTCTCATATAGAGAACTCGTCACGAGCGTAGTGTTAACCGAGTCGTCCTTTCCGTACACGGAGTGGTCGAAATGGAAGTTTTGTACCAACGGCGCACAAAAATTTTGTTTCATATGCCTTACGAGATGTGAATTTTACGCTTGTCGCACGTCACACGCAAGGGGGGACTATAACGCAGTACTCGGTGCAACGTGCCGCGATGCTACGGCGAACAAGAGTGCTTCGAGAGCATGCTCACCTCCACGAACGTAAAAAAAATAGGCCTCGGCACGGGCCTCTCTCACAGCGTTAATACGCACATAAAACAGGTTGCGAAGGGCGCTGATTGTCCAATCAGTTGGGTTGATCGGAAAGAATTCGATCGTATCGGAATAACCTTTGGGGTGCCCATCCAACAGCCAATGTCATTTTCTCTCGATCCGAGTTCCGAGGGAGGATCGACACCTTGACCCCGCGTTTGTCGAAATGCTCGGTGCGTCTTTTAGTGGTCTGCGTCGCTCTGCGTCGAGAGTGGAGCGTGAGCAATTAGTTTGTCCGCCGTAGCTGTCGCGCCGGGCTACTCACGCGGGCGGTGCTCACTTCTTCTGCCTGCTGTGGTCGACGGTGGGCCTGCGGTCGGGATCCCCTTGGTACGGAGTCACGTTCTCGCGGATGCGACCCCGCGTGCCGACGATGCCGGTGTGATGGTGGTTGATCTCGTCGGTGGCCGAGTTGAACTGGTACTGCTTCTGCAGCTCGCGCGTGCCGAACACGACGCCGAAGTTTGTGTACATGAAGCTGGGCTGCTCGGGCTCGTATCCCGGCGCCACTCCCGTCAGGATGATGCCCGTGCGAGCGGGCGCCACCAGGCACCAGGCGAGTGTGGCCACCAACAGCAGCTGCTGCAAGGGGAGGAAAAGAAGCGACGCTGGATTGGTCCGCGGATGTTAAGATCGCGCGACCACCCAACGGGCATAAACCATTAAATGGCTATACGACTGGTACTGCGAGAAAAAAAAAACTGTGAGGGATCGTTATTCGCAATTGTTTCCATCAGTGAAGCTGCATTTCACCGAAAGCACCTATCGAATGTCACGCTTGCAGTGTTAATTTAGAAAAAAGAGTTATTATTAAAATTTGGGGTTTTACGTGTCAAAACCACGATCTGATAGTGAGCCACGCCATAGTGGGGGAGTTCAGAAATTTAGACCACCTGTGTTCTTTAACGTGCACCTAAATCTAAGTACACGTGTGTTTTCGCATTTCGCCACCATCAAAATGTGGCCGCCGTGGCCGGGATTCGATCGCGCGACCTCGTGGTTAGCAGCCCAACACCACAGACACTAGGCAACAACAGCAGGTGCCTGCAGCGTATGGCGCATTACAAGATTGAACAATGTGGAAAAATTCTGATTCAACGTGCATTTGACCGAACAGTGAATACCAGAGATTTGCATGCACGGGAGCCCCTGGAGGCGAAGTTGTCGTAATATGCTAAGTGTGTAGTATACGTTCAGCACACATTTCTTCGCCAACTGGATGAGGAAATCAGAAACGCTCACGTGTTTTTACTGTAGAGATCGCTGGGGGCCCCTATATAACAAATTGTGTAGCTGTATAGCTGTAGGGCTTGAATGCTATTTTTTCCACCAGGGCCGGATGATTTCGTATCTCGTATGCTAGCTTTAACATAGACCTCTGATGTAAGTGGCTGATCGGGCTTGGCTTGAATTTGGGTTTCATTTATCGCGGAAATGCTCCTTTCATTTGCTTTCAGTTTTCTAGAAGCCAATAAAATTACGCACTCGCAATTTTTTTTGTCATCTAACTCTTTTCTCCGTCACTGTGGAAAATCGAAATTTTGATTTTAACATGGAAACGGAGAAATCGCTTTTAATCGGCAACCACTGCACGTACTTTAATTAGATTTCTTGGGTTTAAAAGAAAATGTTAGAATCTAGTCACTCCAGGGCCTTAATTCTTGCTATAGGCCGCCAGGTATTTTTTTTCTGCAGATTAATAGTATGGGATTGTTGAATAGATTACAAGTAACACGGCGCAGTAAGGACGAAGTACAAAACTTCTCCCTCATTCTTACTGCCCTATATTTCCTTCCATTACGATGAATAACCCACATAATCAAGCCTAGTCCCTTCTGAATAGATTTCAGTTCCTGATTCGTGTGCGTCCGATTGCTCTTCGCCCCGCCGCGTTGTATATTATCATGACATTACAAGGCCAATGGTCACTTCCATGATACTCGATATCTGTGGGCCATTGTATTCAAGACTGTTAGATCAGACGAGAAGAGTGGCTAGCCCAAGCATGCTGAATACGATGGTTCATTAAATGGTCGGTGATTATCGAGAACACAGACTGCGATGTTTAAAAAGTCTTCCCCCCTAAAGGTCTTTCTCAAGGATGACTGTGTTCCAACCCACACGGTGTGATGGACGTTGAAATCCTCTCAAATTATGCCGCCAAGTAGTGAGTCTAAAAGGCTCTCAAGCGCGGCAGTTATTAATGTGAAATCGTTCTATAACCACACTAAGCGAAAATCCGTCGTATAGCCGCCGTGACTAAAATATAGTACCGAAAATGGCCGACGACGCAAAGAGTAAAAACGCGTCAAATGCTCAGATTGACGTCAAATTTCTCAGGTAGGTTGCTGTAAACTAAGTTAATGGCTTTGAAAGGAAAAGTTTGTACATCTACGTTTGGGTGGGAATCGAGCCCGCGCCTCCGGACTGAGAGACGAGCACGCTCAACCGACGTCTACGCTGAAATTGTTGCGACGCGGGAAGAGGCCGGATGTAGACACATGAAAGATCACTTCCAGTGCGCCGCTGATTGGTTTATCAGTTTTGCGACCACGGTCGCGCGACTGAAAAATCGAGCAGAGAGCGACTGGACTAATATGGTCGCTTTTCGAGAAAAGCGACCGTTTGTGACCATTTGCGACTGGTCGCTTCGCGACAAACTTGGTCGCGCCACCACTGTCAGTCGCCGGTGTGACTCAGCCCTAAAGGTGTGGCCTAGTGCGTGCCTGATTGTACACGTCACGTCACAGTCATCTGGCTGACTAAAGGTTTGGCTTAGTGCGTGCGTCATTGAGCACGTAACGGCGCAGTCAATGGAGAGGAAGTGGCGCCACGCCATCAATGTATAAAATGAGCGCATTCATGACGTTCCGAGTCCTATAAATGGTATATAATGCTTTCGCATTCCCACACATAAGCAGTCTTAAGTGTCTCTGACGAATGTTTTGTTCTTGTCTCATGTGAGGGAGCGGACGGTCAACGTCGTCAACCACATTAATAGGAATAAACTATTCTTTGAAAATCAGCATAGTTGTAGATACAAGTCCTGTCAAACGCAGTTTTTCGAATTATTATCTGACTTCCATTCTTCCATTCATGCTTTACAGTAGACCGATGACATTCTTATTGATCTCGCGAAAGCCTTCGACAGGGTATCCCATAAACTATTAATAAGCAAAGTCTGCAAACTTCAGTTAAACCTTAAAATCACTACGTGGAATAAAGATTCTTTATCTAACCGTTAACAACGTGTAATAATTAATGAATGCCGGTCAAGTACCAGGTCGGTCTTGTCCGGGGTACCGCAGGCATCTGTGCTGGGTCCCCTTCTTCCTTTAATTCATATGAATGATATCGTGAGTAATATTGGCTCAACTATAAGACTCTCTAAGAACGTAAGAAACTGGTACATATGGAGCCGATCAATGAGTGAGTTAGCGGTAAGAGGGAAAATAGAGGAATTCCGGATCAAGCTACAGAACAGGTATTCAGCTTCAACTCAGGAAGATGACCGTAGTGTTGAAGCAATGAGCGACAATATTATGGGCATCATTAAGGAGTGCGCAATAGAAGTCGGTGGTAGCTCAGTTGGACAGGATACAAGTAAGCTATCACAGGAGACGAAAGATCTGATCAAGAAACGCCAATGTATGCAAGCCTCTAACCCTACGACTAGAATAGAACTGGCCTAACTTTCCAAGTTAATCAACAAGCGTAAGACAGCTGACATAAGGAAATATAATATGGTTAGAATGTAACATGCTCTCAGGAACGGAAGAAGCCTAAAAGCAGTGAAGAAGAAACTAGGAATGGACAAGAATCAGATATATGCATTAAGAGACAAAGCCGCCAATATCATTACTAATATGGATGAAATAGCTCAAGTGGTTGAGGAGTTATATAAAGATTTACACAGTACCAGTGGCACCCACGACGATAATGGAAGAGGGAATAGTCTAGAGGAATTTGACATCCCAAAGGTAACGCCGGAAGAAGTAAGGAAAGCCATGGGAGCTATGCAAAGGGGGAAGGCAGCTGGGGAGGATCAGGTAACAGCAGATTTGTTGAAGGAGGGTGGGCAGATTGTTCTAGAAAAACTGGCCACCCTGTATACGCAATAGCTCATGACCTCGAGCGTACCGGTATCTTGGAAGAACGCCAACATCATCTTAATCCATAAGAAAGGGTACGCCACAGACTTGAAAAATCATAGACCGATCAGTTTACTCTCCGTTGCCTACAAAGTATTTAGTAAGGTAATCGCAAGCAGAATCAGGAACACCTTAGACATCTGTCAACCAAAGGACCAGGCACGATTCCGTAAAGGCTACTCAACAATAGACCATATTCACATTATCAGTCAGGTGATAGAGAAATGTACGGAATATAACCAACCTTAAAATAGAGCTTTCATTGATTACGAGAAAGCATTTGATTCAGTCGAAACATCAGCAGTCATGGAGGCATTACGGAATCAGGGTGTAGACGAGCCGTATGTTCAAATACTGAAAGATATCAATAGCGGCTCCACAGCCACCGTAGTCCTCCATAATGAGAGCAACAAAATCCCAATGAAGAAAGGCGTCAGGCAGGGAGATACGATCTCTCCCATGCTATTCACAGGGTGTTTTCAGGAGGTATTCAGAGACCTGTGTTGGGAAGAATTAGGGATAAGAGTTAATGGAGAATACCTTAATAACTTGCGATTCGCTGATGATAGTGCCTTGCTTAGTAACTCAGGGGACCAACTGCAACGCATGCACACTGACCTGGGGAAGCAACGCAGAAGGGTGGGTCTAAAAATTATTCTGCAAAAAACTAAAGTTATGTTTAAAAAAATTAAATTATGGGGTTTTACGTGACAAAACCACTTTTTGATTATGAGGCGCACCGTAGTGGAGGACTGCGGAAATTTGGACCACCTGGGATTCTCTAACGTGCACCTAAATGTAAGTACACCGGTGTTTTCACATTTCGCCCCCATCGAAAGTAATGTTTAACAGTCTCAGAACAGAACAGCAGTTTACGATAGGTAGCGAGGCACTGTAAGTGATAAGGGAGTACATCTACTTAGGGCAGGTAGTGACCGCGGATCCGGATCATGAGACGGAAATAATCAGAAGAATAAGAATGAGCTGGGGTGCGTTTGGCAGGCATTCTCAGATCATGACCAGCAGGCTGTCATTATCCCTCAACAGAAAAGTGTATAACAGCTGTGTCTTACCGTACGGGACAGAAACCTGGAGGCTTACGAAAAGGGTTCTACTTAACTTGAGGACGACCCACCGAGCTATGGAAAGAAGAATGATAGGTGTAACATTAAGGGATAAGAGATGAGGAGATTGGGTGAGGGAACAAACGCGAGTTAATGACATCTTAGTTGAAATCAAGAAAAAGAAATGGGCATGGGCAGGACATGTAATGAGGAGGGAAGATAACCGATGGTCATTAAGGGTTACGGACTGGCTTCCAAGGGACGGGAAGCGTAGCAGGGGGCGGCAGTAAGTTAGGTGGGCAGATGAGATTAAGAAGTTTGCAGGGACAACATGGCCACAATTAGTACAAGACCGGGGTAGTTGGAGAAGTATGCGAGACGCCTTTGCCCTGCAGTGGGCGTAACCAGGCCGATGATGATGATGATCATACTCTTTGCAGACGATTGTGTAACTTTACGCAAATAGCTTCTCAACATGATATAAATGCTTTGCAAGCCGACCTAGTCAAGCTGACCGAATAGTGCTATCTATGGCAGGTGGAAATTAATACAGGGAAAACGAAATAAGTTTCTTTTTCCACGCTCACTAACACGCCCCGTAATTTTTATACGATTGACAATACCCTGATCGAACAGGTTGAGTGTTTTAAATATTTGGGTGTATTTTGCACATCTGACTTAGCTTGGGAGAAACACGTAGATTATGTCACCAAAAAGCCTTTGAAAGGCTTTTAAGCCTTTCAAAGGCCTCTTAAGGCCTTTGGAAGGCCTTTGAAAGGCTAGGCCTCTTAAGCACCGACTATGACTCGCACATTCGGAAACGAAAATGCATGCATACACATCCTTGATAAGGTCTTCTTTAGAGTATGCATCAATCATATGGCATCCAACTAACGCTAGTCTTACAAAACGCCTGGAATCAGTTCATAATAAGGCTGCTAAGTTTATTTAATCTTCTAACTCAACATACCCTAGCGTTTCCCTTTTAAAGCGCACGCTTAATGTTGTAAACCTTGACACTAGGTGCAAGTTTTTACGATTGTGTTTTTTCCACTCTGTATATTTTGGTGACTCTGGATTCCCGGTTACACGCATTGTTCCTGCGCATCATATTTCCACACCTACCGATCACATACACAAGGCATCACCCATTTTCGCAAAAGCAGTAAAATATCAAACTTCCTTCTTTTGTTATCAATTAAAGAATGGAACGCGTTACCGGAAAGCGTTTTGACAATACGGGAAACTGCTTCTTTCGAGAAAGCCCTACTTGCCCATCTTGAACCAAGAACAGCGCAGTAATTTGAATGTAAAGACTATGACTTGATTCATGTAAGAGTTCCACGTTAGCAGAGTACATAATTATCGAATTGTGTTATGTCAAGCAGAATGTTCCATTGTCCTTGATGTTCTTTCTCCCTTTTGTAACTTTACTATGTGCCGGTTTTCTGTGCGTGCCTTTCTCTTTTCTGTTGTACGAGATGCAAATTCGGATTGTGCAAATACCCCCCCCCCCCCATGTAATGCCCCCAGGGGCCCTTAGGCTATCTAAATAAATTTAAAAAATAAAAATAATGACGACGCTTCTTTCTGTAAACTAAACTTTTCAAGCCACATATTCCGGTTTTTCAGTGTCTGCGAACACACATGATAGCTCAATTTGGTTTGTTGCCCGTCCGAGCATAGCGCGGAATGACATAATTGGAAAGCCGGAACAGTCGCAACCTTCAGAAGTAGATAAGACTGTGAACTGCTGTTCATAAATTGCATTCGCCCAACTGTCTGTTCAAGGGGTGTCCTGAAGCACCCCTCAAGCTTGGTGAAAAAACGCAGTACGCGGATAGCATATGCCGCTGCGAACATCTCAGCCAAAATCTGTAGTCGTGTAGAGCGTTCCGCTCACAAGCGGCACGCCTTTTTCTCAAACACCGTTCAATGGATGCCACATCCGCTTCGAAGCTGCCGGCCGCTTGCAAGATGTCATCACATGCAAGATTTCCATAGACACTTGCTATTGGCTGATAGCTGATATCAATCAAGCAGGCTGTTTGGATCAGTCCGCCTTTCTCCATTGGTACTGTGTATATTCGCTGAAGCAGCTTAATAAGGAGGCTGGAGTAAGCGAAAATCTGCTTTCAATTTTTATAAGAATAACTTACTTCCGGAAGAAGCCGACTATTTGCTATGGCTGGGCCTTGGCGGCCCACGTAGTAATTAAACTTATGCCACCCTGCTTATCGCTGTAACAGCCTTTGGGTCTCGGTAATTTTGATTAGTTTTGAACACTCAACCAGCTTCGAACCAGACGAACTTTGAGGTCACGTGCGCTCACTCCGGGCTAGACGCCTTGCCAGGCAGCTGTTCGTATTAAAACCTTGAAAGCGCTTCAAAATCATTTCAGAAGCTATTATCCGTCGGCAAAGCTGTAGCAGGGTAAAGCCGCACCACGTGGCACGGCCAGAATGGAGCCCTTGAGCGCGCACTGCAGCCCTGCCTTGCGCTCAGCAAACGCTGTGCAGGCGCACGACAGTCACGTGGGGGGCCGCGACGAGCCCGCTCGCCGAGTGCACTGCGGCTCGCCGAGGCCAACAGCGTTTGGCGCGTCGTGGGCGCCACAGTCTGTGTGAGCATGCAGAGTCAACTGCGCTCCACGTTCAGTAGGCTGAACGCTGTGGGCATGCCCCGCTTCGCCGTAGCTTTCGCAGTGCAAGACATTGAAGGAGCGGGAGCACCGTGACGGCGATCAAAGGTGATCTTTTATTTCCAATAGCTCCACTTCGGCTGAACGCCTTGAAGAACTTTTTGCTGCAAAGTATTTCTCAAGTCTAGTCTAGGTTAACTTCAAGTGCATTTCTTGACTTCGATAAGGAAGTTACCGAAAGGCAGAGCATCGATTGTACAGCTATACCAGGCAAGGACAGTAGTTTCATCCACCGCATAAACTTGTAGGCATTCGTCTACTGACAAAGCGTGGCGTGACGCGCGGACAGGCGATCATGAACGCACCTTGCTCGATGACCGCGAATACTCGCTGTCAAAACACTGGCGCGAGGAAAAGCGACAGCAGCGGCGAACGAATCGTGCTGCCTCTCGCTTGAACGCAGCCTAAGCGGCAAGAACACAGCGCACACGATGCTATGAACCTTCGGCGCGCTTGGACATCGCAGATCGCCTTCGAAACGGAGCCCACGGGCCACGCGGCGACGCTCAGACGCGTCATGCGCTGCCGCTATTAAAGAGCAAGTTTTTCAGGGCCCCTTTAAAGCCACAAGACGTTCCATAAGAATATTAATGCGTCTTGAAAACAGTTATTCAATATTGCCAAAGCTAACGGTTACCTTTCTTATTTTGTTCATGATTCATTCTAAGCAAGCACAGCACCAACTCAAGGGAGAGAGCATCCTAGTAACGACCTAACTGTATCCGCGAGTACAGCAAATAACAGTCGCTAGCAGCTGGCCAAGATATTCATCTGCACTGTCCTTCCGGTAAAGCCCGCCTGCGATACGCGGTCTCTGACGAAACGTGCGAGTGCTTCAGTTGTTAACGCTTAGTCGACTCGAGAATGGCCTCCTCTTCTATCGGCTTCACTTCTCCGCCTGCTCACGTTGCGAACGACGGCAAAATCGCGGTTAGCAGGCACCTCCCTCGACTACGAGCTTCAGCGCGCAAGGGAGAAAGCGCAACCGTTGTAGTCCAAGGACGGTGTCGTGCAGTCAACGCCTGCACGAGCCGGGCTTTTGTGTGCAATATAATGAGAACAGTGACGTGAGGCTGCGAAGGGTACGATAGAGCGCGCTTGTTCTATCGATTTTTTTTTATATGCATGTGCCTCAGTGAAAAAGACGAATAACGGATAGAGTTGGAGTGTAATAACGAACACTCGAAGGCATATGTGGCGCCTTTCATCTGACAGCGCAGAACCGACGCGTGCGGCTGTGGCGGGTATTTTTCCGTTGCGTAAATATCGGTCACGCCTTGGCACCAACGGGTTAGCAGAATGTGTGGGCCGGTCCTGGCGAAGCAAAAAAATATGTAAAGAAAAGAAACAGACAGGTTCTGTCCGAGCTGAAGAATCGCCGTGCCGCCAATCGCCGGTGCTGCCGACCCAGCCTCTTGAAGGCGGACAATGAGGACTAGTTGAGTGCGGCTCCTTTCTAAAGGTTCGGGAACTCGTTTTTCTCGGTGACCACTGTGCGAAATTTGATGAGGTTGGTTGTATTTGAAAGGAGAAAAAGAAAAGACGTTTAAATCTTCCGACTATGGCAAGCGGATTGTAATTGTGTAATAAATAACGATGTCACAATTCTGTATACTGCACCCATTAATGCACCGCTATCAAGCATACCCCAGTGTGTGTCATGCACAAAGCAGACGTCAAGCATACCACTATAAGCAGTCTAGCGACTGTACGTCAGGTGTAAACTCGCATGTTAGCCTTGTCCGCTTTATGACTAATACATATTTATTACAGAACTGATATTACGTCCCCGATTCATAAAGTTTGTGCTTGAGTTTTTTTAAGCTTACCGATTGTCAGCGATATTCGTAAAATTGTGATGTGCTAAATCTAAATCCTGCTCACGGAAGTTGTTAGAATTTTTCTTTCTCTCTCAAATGCATCAAATCTCATTCGGATCGGCCAAGCGATTGTCTCACGAAAGGATTTCTGCATTTTTTGAATATGGGGATATGCATATGGGAATATGAATATGATGTATTTGAATATGGAACTCAGATCTGCATTTAAGCTTCCTCTCAAATGAAGCCAGGGGCAAGGAATGGGGACTGTAGTAGGAAGGTAAAGGATAGAAAGGCGTGTAACATTATATATACATATAGTGTGGAGAGAGGTTTGATAGCTTAGCTTGTAGTTGAAACTTAAAACACATGGCAGGATCAAGCATTGCCGAACAGCTACTGCTTATTTTGCTAAGAGATTCGGAAGTGCAACTTCCTTCACCAGGGGTGTATTGGTCATGTACGTACGTGTATAGAAACTGCCCGCCGCTTGCTCTTTCTTCCGGCTGCGCCTCGTTGGGCGAGATGAAAATCAAATAAACGTACATATTCCTTCTCCGACGTCTTTTCCATCCCACTGTCGCCCGTGCTCCAACGAACGCGGAACTGAGCCTCCTTCCAGTCGCTTCCCCGGCTTCTTCGCCGACGGTACCAAACTGTAGCGCCCGTCCTTGTTTGCTGTTTTGTTGCATGGCTGTGAGTGTTTGTCCACCACTTTGCGCTAGGCCGCCGCGTTCAGTAATACAGCAAGTCGGCGGGTTGTTTTCCCGTCGCAACGAATGTTCAGAGCGCGAAAAAAAAAGGAACAATGGTAACAAAGAAGACAGGCGCTCATTCACAACTAAGATTGAGTACGAAAATCACACACACACACACACACACACACACACACACACACACACACACACACACACACACACACACACACACACACACGCACACGCACACGCACACGCACACGCACACTAATAATGTCATATGAGCATCTGTGAAAAGAGAAATACAGTCAGTGACCGGATACTGCACCTCCTTTTCCGAAAGTGCGTCCGAAGGCAGACTGTAGTGCACACTTTACTGCACACGTAGTATACAACATCATTACTTAATAGTCGTAAGGTTTCATCTGCATCTGATCACTTTGGATTCAACAAGTTACATAAAAGTACATCACAAGAAATTTCGGGAATCTTGTGTGCTCTTTTATTGCAAACTTTGTCATCAGGCCAAATTTCTAATGATTGAAGGACAACCAAAGCCATATCATTTTTTTAATCTGGCGATCGCTCATCAGCACTAAACTACAGACCCATGTAAGAAAGCTAGAAAGGAATGGGTAAATCAACAACTATACAAGCGCATACAACACAAAGACAAATTATTCAATAACTTCTTAAAGACTCGCGACCCTGACATGCTTAAAGAGTTTAAACAAGTTAGAAACAAGCTGAGCAGTGATCTCAAGAAAGCTAAATTGCAGTATTACGCGCAT
The DNA here is from genome assembly GCF_038994185.2 of Dermacentor albipictus. Classification (NCBI taxonomy): domain Eukaryota; kingdom Metazoa; phylum Arthropoda; class Arachnida; order Ixodida; family Ixodidae; genus Dermacentor; species Dermacentor albipictus. The sequence goes on along the minus strand of NC_091824.1, from coordinate 177,745,698 downwards.
AGATTTGAAGCCTCTATGAGTCATGGTCATAAAAGGTGGAACATATACCGCGAACTAATAGGGTCATCTTCACCGAATGTGCCACACGGTTGTAAATGGAGACACGTACCATGGTAACGATGCAGCTAATTTATTTAATAATCATTTTGTTAATGCCGGTGCTTCAACTTCTACGTCTCCTTTTTGCACTGAACGTAATATTCGAACTTATATAAAACATCTCGTCAAAGAGACCATATTTCTTATGCCTACGTCTGAAACTGAGATATTTTCTGTTCTTAATTCCTTGAGTAACAAATCAGCTGCTGGCGAGGATGACATTAAAGCCCAGCCAATTAAAGCAGTTGCTCACATAATCTGTGGCCCCATGGTACACATTTGTAACAGTATATTATCAAGTGGAATTTTTCCTAATACAATGAAAATAGCTCGTGTCGCTGTAACCTTTAAGGGTGGAAAACACAATGACTTGAATAATTATAGACCAATTTCGGTATTGCCAGTATTTTCCAAAGTGACTGACCGTATTATATATAAGCGTCTGAATAGTTTTTTTCTGGATAAAGGCGTTATCTCGGATAAGCAGTATGGTTTTCAGAAGAATAAATCGACCGAAATGGCATTATTAAAAGTCCGAGGTACAATAATAAATAACATCGAAGAAAGAAACTTTACCATTGGTATATTCCTAGACTTTCGCAAGGCTTTTGATAGCATAAAACATAATATATTACTAGAGAAACTCCAAGTTTATGGCATTAGAGGCATAGCATTAGAACTTATGCATAGCTACCTTGAATCTAGATTTCAGTACACTTCCTTGAAAGGTTACAGTTCTGAAAAGAGCATGATTAAATATGGGGTACCACAAGGCTCCATTTTAGGGCCATTATTATTTATTATTTACATAAATGACCTAACTAACATTCCATTGACAGAGGAAATCATACTGTATGCTGATGACACTAATGTCTTTTTTTCCGGAGCAGACCTTCATGAACTAGAAGTTACCGCAACCCATTGGTTACAAGAACTTAGCGAGTGGCTCTATCTAAATAATCTTGACTTAAATGCAAAAAAAACGAAATTCACAGTTTTTTATTCCAAGAATAAGCAAACAGATTACGACGTAAAGCTTTTTTACTCTGGATCGCAACTTGAACATGTCTCAAGCCATTCGTTTCTGGGTGTTACATTTCACAACAACCTAAGCTGGACAGAACACATAAATAAGGTACGCACTAAGGTTGCACGATCTGTTGGCTTGCTACAACGGATCCGATGCATTGTGTCTATCGGGCTTCTCATACAATTGTACTTTTCGTTTGTGCACTCGCATCTTAGCTACTACCTCTTAGTATGGGGAAACGGTAATAAAACAGATATAGAAAAATTGGCAGTTTTGCAACGGCGAGCTGTCCGGTTGCTGAACTTCTCGAAACAATACATAGGACCTTCTATACTAATGATGCGCTACAACATTCCTAATATTAGAAACTCTTACAAAACAAAGATCCGCATACGGCTATTTAAGCAGATCTCCAGCAACAGGGAACTATTTTCAACTCTTTACCTGAGTAGAGACACGGGATACAACCTACGTCACACATCAATAGTAATAAAGAAACCAAGGACAAAATATGGCACGCAAACGATCGAATATGAAACCATTTCTTTATGTAATATGCACCCTAACATTGTTGACGAAGCTATAAATTCTAGAACAATTCACAAATTTAAACATGCAATACAAAACATAATATTTTCTGATCACTGTGTGTTTAACGAATGTTAATAAAGTTTCTTTGTTTAATATCAATAGTAATGTTATTAATGTTCTATTCTGAATGTATAATTTTTGTTAATAACAGAATGGTCTTATTTTTCCTGTGCTATATTTATTCAGTTACTTGCTATTTGGCAAACGGTTTATACTTTTCATTGTGTTTAAAATTTTGCTGTGCATAGTTAAGTTTTGTGTCATATTAGTTGTACTTTGTTATCAGTTGACTGCTACTTCTGCTGCTCCAGCGAGGTAAAGGCCTTAGTCAGTAGGATTACGCCCTCCTTTTGCCTTGCCTTGCGGGCAAAACTTGTATTTATGTTGCCCAAATAAAAGTTAACTAGTACCGTCTGCAAACTACTTGAACATGTCGTACATTCGCAAATCATAACATACCTAGAAGAAAATAACATATTCTTTAAATATCAGCACGGCTCTCTTAAGGGATATCCATGTGATGGGCAGTTAGCTGGATTTACTAATGACTTGCCTTCACGGGTTGACGCTCGCAACCAAGTTGACGGCATCTTCGCAGATTTTTCAAGAGCTTTTGTCCGTGTTCCTCACCACAGGCTACTACTGAAACTAAAGTACTTAACATTCACGCAGAAGCCATTGCATGGATAAAAGATTTCTTGTCGTATAGGACTCAATTCACAAGTATTAATAACTACCACTCCCCCTTCATTCCAATAACGACCGGTGTTCCACAAGGGAGCGCGCTTGGTCCTTTGCTTTCTCTAATCTGTATTGATGATTTGCCTAACTGTATGTCGTTCCGAGTAAGACTGTTCGCCGATGATTGCGTTACCTACCGTAAAATTTCTACTGACACTGACCATGAAGCACTGCAATCAGACCGAAACGCATCGAATACATGGTGTTCAGATTGGCAAATGACCCTAACTTGTAATAAAACTAAATGCATGTCCTTTACATGCTCCTCGTCTCGCATTCAAACGTCATACTCTCTTCGTAATACTGTTGAGTTTACTATTACGTAGGAATGCTTAAGAATCAATTTTAAAACTCGTCTAACATGGCGTCATCACATTAACGTCACTCTTGCATCTGCTAACCGCACGTTAGGACTAATCAAACACAGACTAAGGCAAGCGCCTTCACACTTGGAAAAACTCGCGCATACTGCATTAATCACACCTGAAATTGAATATGCCATTTGGGATCCGAACCAGGACTACATCGTACGTAACTTTGAATCCTTGCAAAGCCGTGCTGCTCGTTTTATGTTTTCAGATTATTCCCCGTACTATAGTGTTTCATCTTTAAAAGATCGTGCCGAATTGGATCCCCTATCACTACGACGGAAACACGCGGGCCTATTGCTCTTTCATAAACTTTATCATAACGAGCCTTTGCATGATTCGACTTCTTTCAGTCACCATTTGTCATTTTTCCTCGCCGAGATCACCCTTTTAAGGTCAAACGCCCGGCGCGTCACTCAGCTCTTTGCGCACAAACATATATACGCAGAACGATATCTGACTGAAATGACGTACCGTCAGGCATTGCTACTGAAGCGCACCCCCATAAATGTCAGCAAATTGTGCGCACGCCTCTGTGCAATGCGAAAATGTATTACTTTTAGCTATCTTTATTTAGTATTGTAATCTCCTGGTACCTTTGTTATCCTTCTGTTATTGTTTCAAATTATTCTCTTTTCAGTGCCTTTGATGTATTCCGAATTATAGGTGCTTCAATTGTCTAATTTGGTCTAATTATGTGCTAATTTGGTTTCATCCAAACTTTGATTTTATTGCAGAGTCGTGTTTGCGTATATGGTCGCGTTTGTTGCTTTTCCTACCAAATGTTATAAAAATATGTTCACGTGTGGCCCCCCCTCCCCCCCCCTTATGTAATGCTCTCTTCCAGAGGACCTTTAAGGGTATTTTGAATGAATGAATGAATGCCTCTAATGTGCGTGAAAGTTTATATTGCCCAGAGCAGAAGACGCGTAGATCATCAGTGCAGATAACACAAGAGCAACACTCAGACTGACGCGCAGTCTCGTTTGACAGCTCAATGTGAAACACGTGGGGATGTGAGGCGCGTTTTTATGAAGCGGACGTTCTTAGCACGACAAGGCAGGAAGCCGCGAGGTTTGTGATAGAGGCCTTATCACATTGGGCGTAGTAATGAGTGCATTAGTCTGCCTTTCCATGCTTTTCCCTCCCTTTTTGCGCTGTTAACATTCACTATGTAGCACAGACAGAATGCAAGGCTTCCTCAACTATAGCCTGACGGTCACTCGTACTAACTGTGGTCCGCAAACAAAATTTGTTTAATAATACTATATAACGAAGTCCGGCTGTGGTGTAAGCGGTATTTTGTTAGATGTGATGGGGCTTTAGAAGCGTCGTAGTATCGCGCGATGCGCACACAGACGGTGCAGGAGCTGAAAACGCATGTTTTGACACCACGCTACACCGGATAGTGGCGACGCGACGTTGGCAAAATTCTGCTGGCACTCGCGAACAGCTGCCTCGTTATCGTCAAGCGATGCAGCTACTTCATGTAGGAGCTGCATGCAGCCACGTGACGGAGTGAGCTTCACAGCGCTACACGTATTGGCTTCGCCAGATTGGTACGAAAAAACGCAAAGCGTCATTGCGCTAACTGCACCGAGCGGACCCGGCCCGTCGGACCTACCACTTCGTACAAATCGGAGCTCGCTGGCACTGTACGTGGAATAATCCGGTATGCACGGCGGTCGGGAATACGTACTACTTCGGTTATTGGGGCATTTAGAATAGATCGATTTCGTTATGCACGGAGCGTTTAACAACTGGTTACTGCGTTTGCTTTACAAAATATTCGAAACTGACAAAGCGCCTGGACCATTGTGGTAGTGGAAGTTCAATGCGGCAAAAACAAAAAGCGAAGAAATTGAGACACAAGATAGAATGCAGAATGGAAAAACCAGTGACCACTGTAACAACGGAAACTTCCCGAGGCCGGGTCAGATAATTCGCGTCAAAGGATGTAGCAAAAAATAAAGAAAAAATAAGAGCAAAGAGAGACTGCGCAGCATATAAGACAAGCAGCTGAGAGCTCACTGATTGCGAAAATAATTTCGACAGTATCGTGTACGGTGCCGAGGGTACATAGACTAGACGCTAGACGAGAGGGTTTCGCGGCAATGCACACCGCTGACAAGTCTGAAGAAGGCCCAGAAGGCGTCAGCGGGCATTTCGCTGTAACTAGGGAAAAGGAGCGACGCCGGAGGGATCGCTGACGCTCAAGCAACTGGACTTCAAGTGGGCGCAGCAGGAGTGGGCCAGCGTACGAAACGGGCCAGCGCAGCAGAATTGCGGGAGCAGCAGCACGCTTCTTCGCAAGCAGCCACGAGTGAGAAGCAGCGAAAGCTAAGGAGAGCAAAAAAAAAAATGCAACGGTCGACACGTAGTCAACAACGAGAATTTTGTATGCTAACTACCACACTGGTGCCTCCTTTAAACGTGCGACGACAAACCACGCTCGTCTTGACGACTCAAGGACTCGTCCAGTGACGGCCTGTTTTTTCTCTGAAAATCACGTCCCCTACAGAAAAGGAACGACGTATCGTGCACATGGGCCCGAAGCTGTTCAGAATCATCTACGAGGCGAATCGCAAAGAAGCGTCAAGGCACTCGAGGAAGAATAAAGTAGATCATTCCTCCGCTTGTGGCGGGTCTCGTTTTTTGCCACACTCCCCTTGTGCAACGTATCGAGCATTGGCCACATAGGCTCTGAAACTCGCTGTTGCGTCCTTCTTTTGCAGCATATGAGACACGCGGTGGCAGTCCAGTTGCGCTATTGATGCTCGAGTGTGCAAGATAATGACGTCAGCGTAACACAACAATGGCAAGTAAAGTAATCGGGAGCCTACACGAGGCGCACTTTCTCGTCGCTGTTTCTGTTGCACTGCCCTGGATCGCGAACAACTACTGCGGCCATCAGCTCTGTTAGCATGTGCAGTAGCTTAGAAATTCCAAGGTTACGTAATGTGAAATTCGTACAAAATTACTGCGGCTCGCAAACTAGACTAATGAAATTACATTATTTGACCTAGTGGAAACAGTATAGAACATCAGTTTCATGGATGTGCACTCAATAAAATAGATAGGTTAATTACTATTTAATTGCAGACATTTATATATTGCGTTTTCAATGGCCGCTGTATGTGATCGCGAAAATGTCGTGCGAAACTAGGGGCACACCAAGACGAAGAAAGGAGGAACACGGCGCCGACTTAACTACAATTGATTTTATTTTTTGACATGTGGGCATATTGACAGTAAAAAAAAAATATGAAGGAAAATAAAAGAAACATGATACACGTATTCCTATCTCCCAATAACCTACACCATCGACTTGCGTCACAAGCACGTGCTGTACTATCTCCGAGTAAAAAAATCGAATTTTTTGGGAGAGAGGGTCAGAGAACGCATACTAAAACAATTTTATTTCAGGCGTGCTATTTGGGCAGCTTCGATTATTTCTCTAGTTCTTTTTTTCTTCTCTGTTTTGTTGCTATAACGTTTGTTCCTGAAAAGATTGGAGCGCAACCACAATCCCTGCATTGGAGGCCTAGTTGGCCACTAATCGTTTTGTGTAGGTTGTAGTCATTATCTGTTAATCTCTCATTTAACAGTCTACCTGACTGTCCTCTCTTCCTGTTGTGTTCCTTCGATATTGCGCTTTCGCACCACGAACCAGTCAGCCCAAGCCACAACCCTAGCAAAACGTAGTGTTGTTTCAGTGTCTGGGCTGGTACGGGCTTCGATAAATCAGCGACGTATACGATATGTCTTGTTTAACAAACATGTCCTGCTGCGGTCGACACAGCCTCGGCTTATCGCTCCAAGAGTTGAGCTTTGCGGCTTGCTTTCATTTTAACGATTTCTACGCCTTCCACGAACCATTACCGCATACCACTGGGGAATAGAATTCACGCACCTCTGAATGCTGCGCGCTATGCTGCTCCAATAATTGTGCGAATTTGCGCGCAATGTGGCTTACGAAACCGTGTTGTAATGTAGCGGACAGCGACATAGTGTAGCACCATGCGCCATTCACCCTCCTCAGCAGTTGGCGAAAACGCAACGCGCGCAGTCTGCAGCGCTATGCGCGCGAAAGTGAGTGCGCGCCATACGTACGGAGGCGAGCGCCGAGACGTCCCCAGAACCGGACGCGTGTTGTGCAACTCCCTTGTCTCGGCGCGTGACGCGTTGCTTGGGAATGCGCGCTTGCAGTGCGCGGAGCGGCCTACATACCGGAGGCGGGCACTACTCGCCGGTTCGCGCCGTCGTGGGCGAATACGCAAACGCGCTGAACGGGTTTTCGAAAGTTGGCAGTGCTTGCGAAGCGGTGCAGGCCATCAGAGCCTGTTGTTCAGACATCGCACAAAATGTGCGCGGCGCAAAATCCTCGCGACTTCCATCACACCGCATAGGTCACAAATGCAATACGTTAACGTAACAACAACAACAACAAAACGTTTCATGTTTTAGCACGGCACAATACGAAGAAATAACAACTTTGTCATGAACTATAGGCCACAATAATGTAAAGCTATTCCATTTTCGCAATTAGCCCTTCGTATACGATTAGCCAGAAATTTTCAGGCCACGCCAACTTGGCCTGTCCTTTTACGCAACGTCGCGAAAGCATCTCAAAACAACGCGCACACGCCGATTATGCAAGATTATACCAAACAAAAGAAAAAATAAATATTCCCGATGCTATATGTCCTCGTTCTCATTATTTGCCGTGCGCTATTGGTCAACAATTTTCGTGCCGCGCCCGCCTTATACCTATCTGTCCCACGACGTCATAAAAGCTGCGATAGCTCACGTCAAAGTACATGTGCTTGCACTAATCCCACATTATTCCGTATAAGAGCGTTACAGTTCATCAGTCCAACATGACTGAAAGAGGCATGCACACTCAGCAGCCGCGCCACGGCTGCTTATAAACACTGTGCCCTCCCCAGATCCCTAGGTGAGAGAAAACGACCGTTCGACCAAACGGAGCGTCCAAAGTCATCGTAGCCGACCCGCCTTTGAGGGGGAGGGTTTGCGCACTCAATTCCGCACAGGTTGCACTGACCACACCAAGGTGAGAGGGTTTTCGCAGACACGGTGCTGCCCCGAGCAGGCACCTCTTTATCCCAGTGTCGGCTCCGCAGGCAGTGGCCGCCGCGTCTGTCCATAGACTGACGACTTCTAAGCCGCGTGAGACAGCACCGCAGAGCATCTTCCCGGAGCTCCCCTGCTCCAAACAGACCGTGACGGTGTCGGCGTACACGCTAACAATGCTTGCTCCGCCGACCGCCCCTAGACATGGTGGCGCCGTCGGGCTGGGGACTGACGTATCCTCGTCCTTTCAAAACGAGTCGCCCCCGCAGACGTGCCGGCGCCTTTCCGACGGTCGCTTCCCCGAACATCGCCAGCCCCCGCCGGTCAAAGGTAACAATGGCGCAATGACGGGCCGACCCACGGTGCAGGTGCAGTTCGCCGTTAAGAGGCCACATACACAGCTTCGCTGGTCATCCGTCTTCAGTGAGTGCAAGCGCACTGATATTTTTTTTGTCAGGGCATGATTTCCACGAAACGGCCAGGCGCGTCGTATATGAAGGGCGGGCAATGCGAAGAGCAAGCAGAGAAACACACACAGTTCGCACTGACCGCCCTTTATATACGACGCGCCTGGCCGTTTCGTGGAAATCGTGCACTGACAAAAAAATATCAGTGCGCTTATGTGCTTATATATATATATATATATATATATATATATATATATATATATATATATATATATATATATATATATATATATATATATATGCAGGGTGCTCCTTTTCCGCTCGGAAAAACACTTTTATATATATATATACCCGCTCCTCTGAGCTCTTCCATTCCCTTTCTACTTCTGCCACTTGACCGGCTCCCCCCCCCACACACACGCATGCACGCACGCACAATTTTTACCGCTTTACGCTTTTAGACTTCTAATTCTAACTCATTCAAAAAATTATACAGGACGCTTTAGCTAGAGGCTCCGCCATTGTGAGAGACGGAACGCCGTGCACTATAAACGCGTCTTTAAGACGTCTGCGAGAACGATGCCAATCCGCGCACATTCCGGCATTTTGATGACTGCAAGAGCGGAACATTTCGGTCTAGGTAACTGCGGGTCCAGCCAAAACTGAAACTGCTTTCAGACTTAACACTCGCACCGGAAGCGTCACAATGATCCAGTGTGTTATTCAAGACAACTTTCACTCTCTTACCAGCACATAAAAAGACAACGTCATGGGCATAAGCAACCACAAGAACGTTGCAGTTGCGCCAATAATGCGAAGCATTAATATGAAATCTTGAGCACTATTATATGCAGCAAGACTTGCAGTGGTGTGTGTAGTATCGGTAGGAGCAAACATTTGCAGATGCGCAAAAAAAAAGCGCTATCGAGAAGAAGGCAGACATGCTTTCAATATCCGAACTCCAATTTGAGTGGTGGCGCTTCACGGTGGTGGAGAGACACGGAACTGCTTTCTCTTGTGTGGAGACCGTGCGCTCTGGTGCGAGGACTCGCTGCTCTGGAAGGTTAGCCGCCCAAGAAGCACGGCGCAGCTAGAACTTCTCCTCGTTACAACCTCTATGCACGTAAATTCTATTTACAGCAAGGCATCAATGTGCACAGGACAAAAGGATGCGAATGGTCGGTCCAGCTAGCTCGGATTCTCGGCCGGAGCCGCTCTTCCTCCTGTGAAGCCGTCGCACGCTCACGTCCGTGCCTAGCCGGCTGGTCAGCCGAGCCCTTCCGTGACAACAGTCTGGGCTCGACAAAACAACCCGCTCCGCAAGAATGCATTCCGCCTACGGTCTCGGTTTTTTTGTACCTGCTGGCGGGGGCCACATAAAGGGCGTCCTTATTATGCCTAACAGCAACTTTCGACGTTTAAAAGGAAAAGAAAGAAAGAAGAAAAATGAAAGTAGGAAAAGAAGAAACAAAAAAAAACGGAAACAGAAGATAGCTTCTTAAAAATTGTCACGTACGGGCACGGAGGCCACTTCCGAGTCACCGCCGTTTGTTCTTTTCCCGGCGGCCTGAGTCCGGCCACGGAGCAGGTTCATTCTCCTTCCTTTCCTGCTTGTCGCTTGTTACCGCTGGCTGCTTCCAGCTCGATGCCGGTTCCGTGAATCACAGCACGTTAGACGCATCATACTTTTCTGCTGTGGCATCTGCAGGGGCGGATGCAACAGCGTCAGCCTTTTTGTTGGTCTACAAGCCTGTGCGCTTAGGATTTGCTCGACAACGGGCATCTCTGTCGAGGTAAACACTAGCTTTGTTACTCATCTAAAACGAACTAGTCGGGTTTCTTTAGGTCTTCCAATGTTTCCTCGATCCCCAACAGGAAAACAGCTAGGTCAAACAGTCGCAGTGGGAAAGTAAGCTGCTTACCCGCTAGGTTCAAATCACCGTCGCGGCGTCCCATGTTTGGGGAGGCACTGGAGGGGCGAAACGCGGGCTCGTGATGGACGTCGGTGACGTGATGGGGAAGTGCGACGATAACCGGACGCGCGTTCTTTCCACGGGTCACGACGCGCCAACAGCTCCTGGCGATTATTGCGTATCAACGTGCAAGGAAGCACACTGCCCTGAGGGGTAAGATGAACAGCCTGCTTTCACACGGAGACCGTTTGATGGCGCTGTCTCGTGCGTGCCAGAGTTACTGCTATAGGGGTTGAGGGACGGACTTCGGGATGAAGACCCACAAACTTGGGGAGTATTTATTCTACATTATATACAGGGAGGTGAGCGACAAGTAACATTCGTACAGTCATTACGGGCCGGCAGCAACTCGGACGCTGCGGCCCGCGGCAAGAAGTTCGAGAGAGGTGAATCAGGGAATCAGGGACTGTCCCAGAATGCCAGGTCTCTCTGGAAGGCTTCTTATAAACCCTTCGAGCACTGTAAGTCACGTCATGTTTGACCAATGGGAGAGTCCGCTCCGATGACGCCACTTTCAGCCAATGGTAGACGCCCGTGTCGCGGTCTCACACCTGGCGGCTCTCTGCGGTCTTGCCTCGCAGACTGGCAATGCACTTCTAACGAGGAGAAGGGGAGGGATGCTCATGCTCCATTGTCGGAGGCCCACCTGCTAATCCCGGCGGCGCACGAACTTGTTGGCACGTGAACTTGTTGCCTTAAACTTGTTTGCTCGGCCGCTCCTCTGGAATGTGCTTTCCTGCTTCGGCATTCCTCAATTAGCTGTGCTGCAATCCGATGTGGTCTGGGGAACTCGAAGTAATCGCAGGAAACAGCTCCATATCTAACAGCTCGTCCTCGCCCCGGTTGTTCTGAATGGCCGGTGAACTCAATTCGCTGGCCATGAGGAACGCTGAAAGAAGCTGCAGGGTACTGGGGTCAAGCCTCGTTTGACAACCCTCGGGATCCTTGGCCCTGGAGAACAGACGTCAAACAAACCAAACAACACAGCGCTGCACCACGCGTAAGCGCAGGCTCTTCACCCCTGACTCGCCAGGCTATTACTGAGTCAAAATCAACCCTGATCTTTTATTTCCCCAATTTTGACAAAACAGTTGTAACCACCCCCCCAAACAGCCATCCATTTCTCCTCGAATGCCGACAAGACCAGAGTACTATTGTTGTTGCAAAACAAAAGCGTCGTTGACGATGCAAACAACAAATGAAAACAGCTGAACATAACTTAAGTGGCCTAACTACACGAACAGCATGTTTCCAGTCTATCGCAGTGGCGTACTTATCGCATGTATTGGTGCCACTGAACAATCTGGTCAACCTTACAAGTACGTAATCACAAGCGCACTAGCCTTGTGGTCACTAAACAAAACGCGTACTTGCGTTGTAGGCAAACTTTTCACTTACGCTTACTCACGTTTCTTCCCTGAAAGTCCTACAGGACACGTGACATAAACGAACAATTAAACTTGCGGGACTTACACACTCCGCAGAACCCTTAAACTAATGCGTCTTTTAATAACTCGTTCCACGCGTACTTATAATAGAAGTCAGAATACGGCTGCCCTCCACACACACTAGCAACCCAGTCATAAAGTCTGCTTCCTTCCGTCCACACAGGACACGCGCTAATGGAACTAAGAACGCTTCTCCGTGCAAATCATGCACTTACTAAAAACCTACGCGCTTAACCTTACAAAATTCAAAAACACTTAAAAAGAAAGAAGGTTAAATAACACACACGCGCGTTACCATAGGCCTTTCGACGATAACCTTGACCTTCAGGTTACTCGCACACACACAAAAAAAGCCTATCTACTTATTAATGAGCATCTCGCGAGACTACATGTTTACATAAAACGCATCTTTCAAATCTCGGAGCTTTCTCAAACCAAAACATAAGCAAAGCTCAAACCTTACACATTGAAAGAAACTCTAGTCTCAAATCGCGAAATTTTCCGATGCTCAAAAATAAAAAACAAACACTTCATTTCTACGGAAGCGCTCTTGGCCTCCCGTTCCCGATTGCTTACGTCTGACTCATACTCTGAGCCGTCCTCGCGGTGGTCGCGGCTTGAAAGCTACTCTGGCTGCCGAGAGACAACAAAAGGGCTGACTAACTATCAGCTCCCCCAAGACGTTACGGTCTCCTGCCAATTTGCGTCCTCGCGCCCCGCTTTCAACACAAACTCGATTGACCGCGTCGCTACTCCCCACCTGGTCTCGTCCTGCCACCTTGCGTTTCTTCGAACTGCACGCTGAGCTGTGAAAAGAACTACGGAACGACGAGGAGCTTAACTGCCTCGTGCCCTTTGTCCGCGTCCGTGCAGAACATTCTTCGCGGTCCCCTTTTGACCTGTGGCTCGCTCGTTTTGGATGCGTCAACATCGTCAGTGACGACCGCACCTTTCTTCTCCTCGCGCCCTGCCCATTTGGGGTTCTCGCCATCTTTGGCGGCGCTACATTAATTACCGTCTTTCGGTCTTTACCGCGCTTCTTTTTACGGCGCTTTCTCTTTGCACTCGCTTTCATGTCGCCTCGTGCCTCGTGCTGGCCGGTACACATTTCGTCGGCCCGGATCGGTCTCTTACCCGCACAGTCTGAGTGATTTACATTTAAATCTACTCTCTCTCTGCCTCGACTGGCGGACAGCTTAACCGACTCTGGCACAATGCAGCAGGCTTTACTCGAGTAAGACAACTCGCACTCTTGCGAACTGCCCTCTACTACATTGCCCAGCGCACGCTGTGCATCGGCACACAGCCCGTCGGTATCGATCGCTGTCTCACGCGCACAGTCCGAATGATTATTAACTGAACCATCCCTCTCTAGGCTATCTAGACTGGCGGAGAGCCGCACCGATCCCTGAACAATGCAGTTGTTCTCTCGTGGACTACGGAGCTCGCCATCCCGAGAACTACTCTCAACTGCATCGCTCAGTTCGCACTTCACTTCTGCACGCACATCTGGCTCTACATGGGTGCTCGCGTCTGTCGCGTCAGCAGTACCCTTTTCTTCGCTAGCAACCTCGCTAACTTTACTAGCGACGCACACACGCGGTAACTGTGCCAATTTGTTCGCAGCTGGCCTAGCTGTCTCCACAGTCATCTGTTGGCACAGCACCTCGTCGCTCTCACTCTGGCCTTTAACGGCCTCTATTGCCACTAAGGCATCGTTAGCAGCTAGCCTTTTCCCTTTACTTATGAATCTGCAGCTAATCTCACAGGCACTACTCTTCTCGTCGGCTTCTGGCGAAAATCCGCTCGATGCTGCCTCATTCTTTCGCTCTGTACTACGTACACAATTCTCAGACAGCCGTTGTCTCTGTGCCAATAACTGATCACAATACTGTATCTCTTTGATCAGTGCTGCCTTCTCTCTCTCATACTTTTCCTCTCGCTCACGTTCGCGTTCATTCTCACGTCCGTGACGCTCACACCTAAGAGTAAGTTCTTGAAGCTCATGCTTCCGTTCATTCTCGCGTTCTTTACGCTGACGCTCACTCCTAAGCTCACGACGCTCTCGCAAACGTACACGACGCACACGCTCCCGTGGCTCCTGTATCACTTCCCAAGCAAGCTCAATGCTTTTATCATCATTGCCACTATCGTTAATCGCTTTTATGATAGCTGGCGTTTTCATCCGTTCGTCCGCCTCAACTCCCAAATCGTCGCACACCAACAACAAGTCTAACCTCGTCAACCTTCTAAGATCCATGGCAGCTGCCCCGACAGGTGGTTAAAACTGTTTTCCTTAATTAATTTGTGCAAACACACAATGCAACAAATTCCCGATTCCCAGAACTATCAAAATTGAACACACAACCTTTGAGTCTGGCGAATCATAAGGAAAAAAACCACGCGCTCACTTACGGTTGCAGCACCCTGCCATCCGGTTCATTTGTCCGCTGTTCCCGGTTCCTTCCGGACTCCCTGTGTCGAAGGCTCGCTCCTTCTTCGATACTCCCAGTCTCTTCGGACCTCTTTCGACGAAGGCTCTCTCTTCTTCGCTCTTCCCGGTTCCTTAGGATCTCTCTCGACGAAGGTTTATCCGTAGCGCTGCCACCAGCTGATGCATTCGGAGGCGATCCTACCGCTGCCAACCAGATGTAGGGGTTGGAGGACGGACTCCGGGATGAAAACCCAAACTTGGGAGGGATTTATTCTACATTATATACAGGGAGGTGAGCGACAAGTAACATTCGTACAGTCATTACGGGCCGGCAGCAACTCGGACGCTGCGGCCCGCGGCAAGAAGTTCGAGAGAGGTGAATCAGGGAATCAGGGACTGTCCCAGAATGCCAGGTCTCTCTGGAAGGCTTCTTATAAACCCTTCGAGCACTGTAAGTCACGTCATGTTTGACCAATGGGAGAGTCCGCTCCGATGACGCCACTTTCAGCCAATGGTAGACGCCCGTGTCGCGGTCTCACACCTGGCGGCTCTCTGCGGTCTTGCCTCGCAGACTGGCAATGCACTTCTAACGAGGAGAAGGGGAGGGATGCTCATGCTCCATTGTCGGAGGCCCACCTGCTAATCCCGGCGGCGCACGAACTTGTTGGCACGTGAACTTGTTGCCTTAAACTTGTTTGCTCGGCCGCTCCTCTGGAATGTGCTTTCCTGCTTCGGCATTCCTCAATTAGCTGTGCTGCAATCCGATGTGGTCTGGGGAACTCGAAGTAATCGCAGGAAACAGCTCCATATCTAACACTGCATGTACAATCTCCTATTTGATTCCTTTTGTGAAACGCATTCGTAGTGTATTTAATTGCCTTTGATTTGTCGCGCGTTTTTTTATGCTTGTACGCTTATTTATATTTAACTTCACCCGTTTAGGTACACCTTCGCTCTCTTTTTTGCCAATTTTTTTTATTCCCTCCATCGTCCCGAAGTGGGGTGAGTGTGTAGCAGCAATGAACTCACTTCGCATGGATGCAGCTGAGCCTCTATTTAAGGCAACCATTTCTCGGATCTAAAACGTTGGTTGTAAAAGAACTACTGCGTGTTTGTGACTGTGTGTTTGGGTCGAGGGGTTGGAGAAACGACGTGGCGGGCGTAAACTTGTTCTGCACTGAAAACCTCGGCGCAGCGCGGGATGGTCTCAACTGCTGACGAGAGTTCTTTGCGCGCGCATGACTTTAACGGGAACGGGCGGTTAGAAATGATTGGAATCATGTCACCGACTTCGCCGGCTTATGTCGCAGCAGCACCAATGGGCACAACCCAGAGCTCGTGTCGTGTCCTTCCCCTCCGGGCCTCTCGCTTTGTTCGAAACCTCGGTGGCCTATATATATGTGATGGCGGCGATCCGTTCATACTGAATAATTATTGCAATCTCTTTGGATTTCGAAAGTAGATAAGGAAAAGAAAGCAAGTTCCAGCAATACCGCATTGTTCTGATGAGGAAATGCAGACGTGACACACGAAGGACCTCTAGGCCACTCAGGTTTCCGCCAGCCGTGCAATGTAGGACAGCGTTCGATCGCTCGGGTTAATCGGGCGTGGAATTGCGGCAGGCACCGTGCGCACCTGTTGCCGAGGAATTCCCCCAGCGGCGGGCCACCTTGGGGGCCGGCGCAGCGAGTGTGGCGCGCGTCTCTGTGGTCGCTGGCCTGCTTCCCGGCGCCTTGACCGACGAGGATTAAGGCAACGAGTGAGTACTATAATTAACCACCGTAGTGTTGGGCCTCTGATTAGTTTGGACCAGCTGGTGTTACCTGAAGGCAGTGAAAGTATATGAATGACGGATCTTTTACAAAGAATATCCTTTCCTGTTGATTTTACGGTCGCTACGTTACTGCGTATCCAAGAACGCTGCCAGCTGTCTCGAGTATTTTCTCATGACTTACCTCCCTCTTCTAAGAGGCACAGAGAGAGAGAGAGAAAAGAAAAAGTTTAGTGATACGATATGCAGAGAGGCCGGCCTGAGGTACACTAGCTCCTCAAGCCAACTAGCCTGCGCTGGGGGAGGAGGCACAGGGAAAGAAAATGGGAAGAAAGAAGAGCATGATGGGTGATGATGACAACAGAAGGAGAATGTAAAACATATAACAAGCAATTAGGACTAATTAAAGCCTACAGTCTAGTCCCGTACAGTCTACTGATGATGATGATGATGATGCTGATGATGATGATGAAAAGCTTTATTTATCCCTCTTTAAAGGGAAGGGGGCAATGGAATAGAGGTTGGGGGGGAGGAACTACTTGAATTAGGCCTCCTTTATCCTCTCAGCCCACTCCAGGATGGCCTCCTGAAGATCCCGCCTGGAGCTGCGCAAGGCAGCCTCCCACTGCTCCTCACTAGATATTAATTGCTTGAGGAAAGGGGGAAGGGGGTGCTTAGGGCGCCCTCACATGATGTGGTTTGAGTCTGCTTTGCGAGAGACACAGAATTTACAAGAGGGAGAAAGGTAAATGGCGGGATGAATGCGGTGGAGGATGTAAGGGGTGGGAAAGGCGCGAGTCTCCAGCTATCGCCACAGAACTTCACACCTACGCGGGGATTTGGCCATGAGTGGCAGAAAGGTTAAGCGGTCTAATCGGTAGTGTGTGAAGATGTCGTGGTAAGTAATAAGTCGATCCAGCGCTGTAAACGGCGCCTCCTCCGTGGCGAGGTCCGACGCATCTGATGTCTGAGCCCGGACTGTAAATCCTCGGGCACTGGCATGAGCCGCCTCGTTTCCGGCAAGGCCCGCATGCGCGGGAGTCCAGATTAATGCCACAGTTTGATGGAAAGGTTGGGCCAACAGGAGAGAAAGGGCTGGCTTAGAGACCCTACCCGCTCCGAAGTTATGTATGGCTGCTTTGGAGTCGCTAACGACAACTGATGAATTAGGGATTGTGAGGGCCAGGGTTATGACCCGCTTCCTCCGCCTCCTCCGAGGAAGAGCCAGGAATAGAGGCGGCCGCAGCGACCTGGCCGTTAGAGTTAATTACTGATATTGCGTAATGATTTCTGTTCCCATATTCGGCGGCATCAACATAGAGCACGTCTATTGAGGTGGAGAATTGTTTTTGAATAGCCTTTGCTCGCTGCCTCCTGCGCTGTTTGTGGTGCACAGGGGGCAGGTTTTTAGGAAGTGGGGGATGCAGAGGTTCTCGTGTCTGTGATGTGGAATGGTGTATTTAGTCTTGATGATGGGTGCCGGAGTGATAGAAAGAGTTTGTAGAATCTGTCGACCTGTTGTGGTGTTAGAAAGTCTGCTATATTGGGATGTGAGGTGGGCTTCTGTGAGTTCAGTAAGTGTGTTGAAAGTTCCAGTAAGCATTAGCCTATCAGTGGAGGTAAGTATGTGGACCCCCAGAGCGAATGTATATATTTTGCGTAGAAGAGTGTCGATCTTATCTGATTCTGATTTAAGGAAATGTAGATATGGTGTTGCGAATGTAATCTTACTGATAACGAAGGCCTGGATCAAGCGGAGAAGGTCGGCCTCCTTTAGTCCGCCATGTTTATTGGAGACTCGCCTTTGAAGGCGCAGGGAGTGATCGACTGTGGTGTGGAGTGTATGTAGGGTATATGTGTTGAGCCGGTTGCTTTGAATGTGTAAATCGAGCACCCGGAGCTGCTCCACTCTAGTAACGGGGATGTGGTTTAGGATGACCTGTATACTAGACATGTGTTTTCCGGCCCCCCGGTGGGATGGCAGAAGAAGTAGCTCGGATTTTTGAGGGGAGCATGTGAGATTCATAGCCACGACGGCGTCTGCTGCGGCCTGTAGAGTGTCTTGAATCACTCCATGGGAGCCGCCAGTCGTCCAAAGAGTGATGTCATCGGCGTAGAGTGAAAACTTGAGATCCGGAATAGACCGTAATGCTTGCGCCACCGGCATCATAGAAAGATTAAAAAGAAAAGGGGACAGCATTGAGCCTTGGGGCGTGCCGTAGCTACCTAAAGCGTACGAAAGGGATTGCTCTGTGTCTGTGTGTATCGTTGAGGTACGGTTGGATAAGAAGGTACATATGTAGTCATATGTCGTTGCACCAACCCCAATGAGATTAAGCTCTCGGAGGATGGCGCAATGCGAAACGTTATTGAAGGCTCCGTGGAGGTCCAGACTGAGAATTGCTTGCGTATCTAGACTGCTATTGGGCGTAATGATGTCATGCTTCATTCGATGCATGATATCTTGGCATGAGAGAGATTTTCGAAAACCTACCATTTCTGATGGATAAAGATTGTTGTCTTCCATGTATTTACTGAGTCGGTTGAGGATGACGTGTTCGAGTGTTTTACCTAGACAAGAGGTTAGTGATATAGGCCTGAGATTAGAAGTGTTCAGTGGTTTGTTTGGCTTTGCGATAAAAATTACCCTGGAATCTTTCCACGAACTAGGGAGGGTGCCAGGGTCAAAGCAGTGATTGATGTACGCCGTGATGGCTGTGACAGAGTTGTCGTCTAGATTGTGGAGTATTTTATTGTTAATAAGGTCGGGGCCTGGTGCTGACATAGTGCGCAGGGTGGCGAGGGCATGGCGAACCTCTGCTTCCGTGATAGCGGCACTAAGTAGCTCGTTGGGGTCGCCAGTATATTTTGGCATGTCATACTTCTGAGCGGGAGGCAGATGTTTATGGCGGAGGTCGTCAAAGAATCCGTTGAGATTGTTTTTGTGTGCATGTATCAGTTTGTTTATGCTATGGTTGTGGTGTGTGCGCGATGTGGTAGGGTCTAATAAGTGTCGCAAGAGTTGCCATGTGCGCTTGTTATCGAGGTTGTCGTGCATGCTTTCACATACCTGGCCCCACTGCTGGCAGGCCAGTTGTGTGGCGTACTCCTGGATCTGGAGGTCTAATTTGGCAATTCTGAGTCTTAGTTTTCGGTTGAACCGTTGCCTCTTCCACCGTTTGAGAAGAGACTGTTTGGCTTCCCACATGTGTAGAAGCTTGGAATCAACCGTAGTGAGAGTGGTTTCGGGGGGCAGAGTGGTAGTGTGTGTCTGGGCGTCTGAGTGCAGTTGCTGAACCCATTCTGCAATGTCTTAAATGTTTGTGGGAGCTAATATCTGGCGGGCCTCTCGAAAATTGTCCCAGTTGGTAAGGCTGAGGCGTTTGGGTGCAAAGGGTTTGTGTTTGAATTGTAGTGTGATAGTAATGATGTAATGGTCGCTACTGAGGTTAACTTGTGAGTTGTGCCATGTGACGTGTTGGATTCTGTGTGTAAGCGTAAGATCGGGGGAGGTGTCCTTAGCTACGCTGTTGCCTAGCCTGGTTGGTGCATCGATGTCGTAATGTAATGTGAGTCTGTGGTCTTGTATGTGGATCCATAGGGCTCTGCCCTTAGGAGTAGAAACAGAGTGACCCCACAAATGGTTGGGTGCGTTGAAATCTCCAAGAATTAGGAGGGGGTGGTGGGTGGCAGCGTCAATAGCTTGAGCGAAAAGGGAGTCAAAGCGGTGATGTTTGTCTTGCGGACGACTATAGACATTGGGAATGTAAAGGCCAGATGCATTATTTTTGCGAGGAAGAATTTCTAGAAAATCGTGCTCTATATCGACGCTGTCGAATTGGGAGTGATTGGCAGTGAGATGCTTTTGCATAAGAATTGCCGTATCGGGCCGGGAGACCTTATTGGTCTGATAGACATTATAACCTGGGAAGCTGATTAGTCCGTGAGTTTCCTGAAGCGCAATGACAGCTGAGAGATTAGAAGAGGAGGCTAGAAACTGCTAGAGGTGTGCTTTCTTTTTTCAAAACCCCCTACAGTTCCACTGCCACACTTCAAACTCGGAGCGTGTCGGGTTATTGGCCATTGTTAAGCGGAGCTAGTGGGGAGGCGGATGGAGCAGGTGCAACTATGTTAGGATGATTCGCGGTGACTCCAGCTATCCAACTTGTAGTTTGTTGGATGTGTGCTTGTACGAATTCAATAAATTTGTCGAGCTTTTCATTCCTGGCTGTGTAATCTGTATTGATTTTTTCAATTGCAGTGAGTATATTATGGAATTAAGTCTCCAAAGCGGTTAGCCTGTCGTTATAATTTAAGATTGTCTCGTCCAGGGTGTCCTCTGATCGCGGAGTGCTCGGAGTTTTACGTTTGCTGGGGGAAGGGTGAAGCGGTTCCCGTTCAGTGGAGGGTCTAGTATCGATGGGGCTGTGTGAAGAGGTTTCGGGTAGGGCTGATGGATGATGAGTCGAAAGGGTCGTATTAGATAGAGGGGCTTCAGACGTTGAAGTAGAGGGGTGACGAGATTGAAGTTCTAGCTTAAGTCTTTGAATTTCGGCTTTTAGAATTGTATTTTCTTCAAGGAGGGATTCATTATTAGCAGTCTGGTTTGAGGAGCAGCTGGAAGAGGCCACCTTAGCCCAGCTTACCTGGGGTGCGTTGTGCGAGGAGTTGGCGAGTGTAGGGCTTGGTGATAGAGCTGGCCAGGCGAGGTCTTGGGTTGCATAGCCAGCCCCGCGGTCCTTGTTTCTGCTGCGACTTCTTCGCCGGCTTGAGTCGCGAGTGCTGTCGAGACTGGGAGTTCGGTTGGTGGGTGAAGTGTCTTGTTTATGCCTGGGACTGTAGGGCGCGGTTTGAACCTTTGTTTGTACAGTGATGAGCCGGTTTGATGGTTTCCGTTGCACACAACACATATCGGGTCACATTCGTGGTCCATGGGGGCGTCTTTCATTCCACACTTGGAGCAGAGTGTGTCGGTGGCATTAGTGCAGACGTCCTGGCGATGACCAATCCCGCGGCATCGGGTGCAGGCTTCTACCTTCTGCCTGAAGGGGTGGCAGCGAAGTGAACAGCCGTCGTAGTTGACGTAGAAAGGGATGATTTTGCCATGGAATATGACCATGATGGTTTCAGTATTGCCCAGGCATCGTGCACCCCCAATAATCAACGTTGGGTTGCATCTGCGGAGGGCTGAGGCGATGTCATCTTCTGAGTAATCTGGGGGCAAGTGAATGCATCTTCTGCAGGTATCGATGGGATCGGCCACATGTGTGGCGACTTCGTAAGTCGAGGAGGATAGCAATAGGGGCTTGTTGGTACAGCATATCTTATTTTGTTATAGCGCAAGCTTGACAAGGACAACAGAAGGCACATGTGACACACACAGCGCTGTGTGTGTCAGATGTGCCTTCTTTTGTCCTTGTCAAGCTTGCGCTATAACAAAATAAGACTTCGTAAGGGCTACCTTTGAATCGCAGACTCTGCATGTTGTGGTAGAGATCTGCACGTCCCATGTCTGGTGTGCTGATTAGAACGGTATTGTTGATGGTGTTGACATGAATTTGGTCAGAACTGGTGCGGTCGGTGATGGGGAGCCCCGCAGCCTTGAGGATGACTTGTCTGAGGATGCATGCATGGATTCCAGCGCAGTTCAGGCCCCCACGAACTCTTAGGATGATATTATAATCGCTGCGCCGCAGTGTCGGGGGCTTAGGTTCTGCTCTTGATTGAGTCCTATGAGCCACTGTGGGGTATGCTGGTGGCGAAGGACGCTGAAGCTGTCTTGAGAGGTTATCGTGGATCTTGCGCCACGTGCGCGCGCCATCGATTCCAGCGGCATCGCGCTCCGTTCCTGCGCCCATGCTAGGCGGAGCTAGGCCCAGCAGCGAGGTGGTCAGCCGAGAGCCCTAAAAAGGGCTGCGGCTCGCGTAAGGGAGGTCGGAGTTGCTAAAAGAACTGTCAAGAAGTACCGATAACACTCAAATAGGTCCGGGCAGGAAATCAGGCTCTTGAAGTGATTGTCTACTGAAATTCTACTGTCCAATCCCGTGCTTTTTAAAGAAACAAAGTAAGGCCTGAAAACTCGGCTCAGCGTCTGGCCAAGGGCCAAAAATAACGTCCTCCGATGACGGCAGGCTGTCGAGGCGCGTAAGGTCATTGCTCGACTTTGTCGTTCTTCCACGTACTGGGGACAGTCACACAACCCGTGACCTACAGCCTCATTCACGTTGCACAGCTCACGGCCTGGAGACTCGGTGCGTCGCATGAGCTGCACGTACCCGCGCGTAAACGGCACCCCCAGCCTAAGTCTGTGCAGGCGACTGGCACAGCTGCGCTGAATTTTTGGTGGTAGCCTAAGTTTCATGGTAGGGTCCAATCTTTGGAGCCGTCTGTGGTGATTTTATACGGATTGTCCCAGTGCTTTTTGTCGCTTTCCGGATGACACATGAGAGAAGGCAGTTGGCGCCCGCTCTTGAAAACGCAATTGCAAGCAGCGGCTCTGGTTCTTCGACTGCCTTCTTCACTTCGGCCTCGGTAAGTTAGTTGCTGTGTGCACCACATTGACTGGGAATCCTCTGAAATGTAATATGGTGGCCGTTCTCTTCCGCTAGAGTTTATAGCTCGGCAGTTAGAAGAGCCAACACTCTGTCAGAGCTTCCCTTCCTTACAACTCTAGGTAGCCGCAGAGCCGATTTCGCGTCACTGAACACGTAGTGTCCATGCTTGAGGAGGCTGTCACGAAATATAGTGAACTGCCTCTCTGATGACCACTAGTTCCATGGATGTTGGTGTCGTGTAACGCCGATGAAACTGTCGAATGACTTCATGAGCAGGCACGACGAAAACCGCACCTGACAGACACGACGACACCGCTCCGTCCGTGTACACATTCATCGAGGAGCCATATTCTTTCGACATATATTCAAGTGTTATATGACTGAGGCTCATGGTAGATATTAACGATTTTTTCAAAATTCCTGGAATAGAGAGACGTAGCCGTACGTGAAAAGTTAGCAGGGGCAAAGTATGATGGCATAGCGGATTCTTGGCATTTAATGGCTTTCGAAAAAGTACAGTCCGGCCGTATGTCGAGCAGTGTCAATAAGTGGTGATGTCGGTGACGGCACAGCAGACGCATCGTAGAAAGACAGGTACAGGGGTGACGCGAGCTTCCTTAATTATGTCATAGGTGGAGTTGCAGCGTGGAGCCCCTGGGCATGTTCTGAGCACCTGAGCCCGGGCACATTTCAGCGTACGCAAACATGACGGGTTCATACTTGATAAAACTGGCAGGCTATACCGAATGTAGCCGACGTGGAGAAACCGGTACAGCCGGATTAGCGAATGCTATGGGCTCCACTTCATACCGGCCAGAAAGCAGCAAGTCCAGTTAATTAAAAAAAAACATTGCTGCATGTTCCAAGCATGAAATACCGCGGTCAATGACAACACCGAGGTATCTGTGGTGGGTCAAAATATGGAATGAAATTGCCATTGATAATATTCGGATAACAACACATAAGTTTCCACGTGAACGCTATCGCTACGCTCTTATCTATGGCCAGTTGCAGTCCTTGGCACTGCAGGTACTGAGACGCTAAGGAAATAGCTTGCTGTAATCTTGTACGAATTCGCAGTCGCGTGACTCCAGACGCCCATATGACATCGGCGTAGGTACTGATGCTTACTGTATCAGGAATTAGTTATTTGCGCAAGGCCAATGAGGGCAACATTGAAAAGGGCCGGGCTGAGCACTCCTCCTTGGGCCACTCTACAGACGACAACAGTGTCTTCTCGTTCTGCAATCATTCGTGGGCACGAAGACTGTGCGGCCATCTAGGTAATTTCCAGTGCAAATGTAGAGAAAGCCGCCGATGTACCAACTACCAAGGGCATGAAGTTGGCTTCGTTAATTACATTGTCATAGGCACCGCTTATGTCTAAGAAGACTGCTCCTACAAGTCGGCGCCTCTTTTTTCGAGTTCCATCGGGGACACGAGATCAATGACCCCATCTATAGGAGACCGTCCACGTCTAAATCCGGTCGTCATTTCAGGACGAAGCTCATTATTTTCCATGAGCCACTCTAATCTGGTGAGCACCATCTGCTCCTATAGCTAAAGCTACTGGTCGGTAAGGACAACCAGGTGGCGTTAAAGTAGGACAGCAAGACTTTCTGACCTTCCATGCCAAGAGAGACAAAACGGAAGGAACGACAGGGAGGTTAGCCAGTGTAAATACCGGCTGGGGAAAGGGCTAAAGGGAATAAAAGGAGAAGGAAGAGAGAAAAAAAACGAAGAAAAATGCACACAGTAACGCGATGTTACGCGCAACAATAGTCAAAGGCAGTCGCACAATTCACATGTCCTTAAGGCCTTGAGTGCCGAAACCCGTCTGGACCAGTGTTCTAGAAATTTCTATTCTGTGAAGGGGCGATTGTCCAGTTTTTCGAGCGCGGTCACGAGCACTTTTCTTTGCACATTGTAACGTGGACAGTCACAGAGGAGGTGCGTGATCATCTCTTCGCAGCCACAGGTGTCGCAAGCAGGGCTGTCGGCCATTCCAATGCGGAAGGAATAGGAGTTCGTGAATGCCACGCCGAGCCATAGGCGGCAAAGAAGTGTTACTTTCGCTCATGGCAACCCTGGTGGAAGACGAAGTTGCAAACTCCGATCCAATCTGTGAAGACGCGCGTTCGTGAATTCACTGGTGTTCCACAGAGTTAGCGTAAGCTCGCGTGCGAGGGAGCGTAGACTTGTGGCTGCATCTGTTCTTGACAATGCTATGGGCATAATCTAGGCACCATCATGGGCCGACCGGGCAGCGTTATCCGCACTGTCATTTCCCGAAATTCCGCAGTGACCCGGTATCCATTGGTAGATGATGTTGTGTCCCTTGTCGATTGCGTAATGGTGGAGTAGTCGGATGTCTGCGACTAATTGCACATTTGGTCCGTGGTTGAAAGGGGACAGCATACACTGGAGAACTGCCTTTGAATCACAGAAGATGGACCATGAATGTGGTGATTTCAGACCAATAAACTCCAGAGCAGCACGGATAGCTGCGAGTTCTGCAGCCGTCGATGATTTAACGTGAGACGTCTTGAATTTGATAGTGACAGATTGAGCGGGAAGTACCACTGCTCCCGTTGAACTTTTAGAGGAGACAGAACCGTCCTTATAAACGCGGATGCGTTCGTTGTGTTTTTCATGTAGGAATGAAAGAACGGTTTGTTTGAGGGCGAAAGATGACATCTCCATTTTCTTGTAGATGCCGGGAATAACAAGAAGGACCTGGAGTGGATGCAGTTACCACAGCGGTAGAGATGGTCGTGCTGCAGGTGTGAAGTTTGACGGTAAACTTCCGTGGTTGGCGGCAATGATTCTGCTAAACGCTGAACGAGGTCGAGCGGCAGGAAGTTAGGCGAGATGATGCGATGGAAGTCGAGCGAAGTGGTGCATTCTGATGTGCACCCTTAAGGAGTCGACATGAATATGCGTATTGATAGGGTAGTCATGCGCGATGGCTATTGTTGCTGCCGTTGGTGCACACCTGGGAAGGCCAAGACAAATTCGCAGAGCTTGAGCTTGTACAAACTGGAGGGCTCGGAGGTTGGTCTTTCCGGTGCCACCTAGTACAGGTAAGCTGTAGCGTAGGAGACCCAGGAACAGTGTGTTATAGAGCTGGAGCATTGCACTCACAGACGCACCCCATGACTTTTCTGCAAGAAATCTGAGCACGTCTGTTATCATCACTAGTTTCCGTTTTAGGTAAGAGACGTGAGGACTCCAGGAGAGGTCTCGATCTATTATCACTCCTAGAAAATGGTGCGTGTTCTCGTAGGCAATAGGCTGTCCATTAATACTAACAAAGTATTGTCTCATTGCTTTGCGCGTGAAATCAACCATAGAGCACTTCTCGGAGGACACCTCCAAACCACCTGCTCGAAGATAGCTGGATGTTAGTGTGGCCGCTTTTTGCAGTCTGGCGCGCACCTATGGACGCGTCGCTCCTGATGACCAAATGCATATATCGTCTGCATATATCGACACATGGACGGATTGTGGAAGGGTGTGAACCATGTCGATGAGTACGAGGTTAAATAGAGTGGGGCTCAAGACTCCGCCTTGTGGTTCTCCACGGTAGGTGTCGTGTTGTGATGATGCACCATCCACTGCTTGCACAAAGAATGACCTGTCCTTCAAGTAGCTGAATATCCATCGAAACACAAGTCCACTTAGGCCGACATCGCCCAAGGCGTCCAGGATGGCTCGATGTGTTACGTTCTCATAAGCGCATTTAACGTCCAGGAACATCGCCGCTGACAGTCTCCTTAGGCTTCTTTCGTGTTGAACAGACGAGACAAGATCTATGACATTGTCTACTGAAGAGCGCCCGCGTCTGAAGCCTGCCATAGCGTCAGGGTATATCTTGTAGTGTTCTAGATACCACTCTAGACGCGTCAGCACCATCCTCTCCATCACTTTTCTTAAACAACTGGCCAGATCATGCCAAAGTGAAATACCGTCACGTCCAGGTGCAGAGGATTGTCTCAAAGTGGCAAGTGCAGCGTCCAATTCCGGCACCGTCAAACGAAGGTCGAAACAAGCACCTTTAGGAGGTTGTGCGAGTTGATCCGATGTGAAACATGTTAAAGTATTTGAACTGGTAACTCTCTTACACAAGTCTTTCACGGCCTGCACATCTGTCAGAGATTGGTGACGTGCTAGAGCACGGAAAGGATGTTTTTGCTGAGGAGGGGCACGGCGACATCGTACTATCTGCCAGATCCTAGAACGTGACTTTCGAAGATCCAGTGACGAACAGAAGGTCCTCCACCCTTGCTTTCCAATTTTATTGCGATAGCAATTATATGGACACTCCAGACGCATTTCTGCCGTCGCCGTGAGGCTCTGTATTAAGAGGAAGCTTTAGCTCGGGCCCAACTCACGCGGCCTATTCAAATACATGTAAAACGCAGAAACGCGTTTCGGAGATAACCCCTGGACCGATTTTCATGAATTTTTTTTTGCATTTCAGAGAGAACGGTAAATTATACTGACTGTTAAAAGTGGAATGTCTTTTTGAGGTTTGAATTTCGTTACAAGAACTTTCAAAAATTCGAAAGTTAAAAAAAAGTAGAAGTACGAAACTTACAAATAATAGCTCAGCATAAAAGAACAGATATCGCGGTTCTGTAAGCGGAATCCATTAGATCATTGAAAGCGTACAAGTTCGATATCCTAATTTATATCTTACGTAAGTTTGTTACATTGTGTACAAGGATTCTGCAAAAGCTGTATTTCCATATTACTGAATTTTTTTAGATTCTAGTGTAACATATCAATTTCGTCCGCTTTGGATGTACTATGAGATGCAATTTACAGAATTGTGTTATCATTTCTACTTGCTAAGTTACCAGAGTTGTAAACTTGATAGTATCGTTTTCTGAAAATTTGCGATTTTCGTCAATCAATTTTTAATAAAGAAATGGCGAACTAAATAAAAAATTCGAAACCAGCAGTCACTAGATTTTACGTTTTTCTTTTAAATGCAACAAACCTCGTCAAATTTGGTAGAGTGGTTGCCGAGAAAAATGAATTCTCCTTTCACATGTATTTATATAGGGGCACCCGAGCTAAGGTTAGCTTCGCCGCAGTACAAGTATCTTATGCGGTATGACATACAGAATGTCTTGCGGTGAAGCATAGAAAGCGTGCTTGGCCTTCGATGCAAAGCAGCTTCTCAAAGGAGCACGCTGATCTCACGGCTAGTTATGCAGTCCCAAAATCGGCGCCCCGCGTGCCGTATGCTGTATGTGCGAGCCGGTGAACGCGGCTCAATATCGTGTGCGCGAGCGAGGAAGGCGGACCAGAAGCGCGCTGTCTTCTGCCGCGGGCGAGGCACGGCGATGATGCGAGGGAGGTGGGGCGTTCTTCCACGGCGACTGCTGCTTACGGCACCGCCGTGCGGACATCATCTTCACATCATCTTCATCATCTGCAGCGCGCGCGTAGTGCCCGCAGCTTCGGATACGCTGTGCTTTCGACGTTTCGCTCGTGTTGAAAGGAGAGATACACGAAGTTGAATTGGCTCGCTGCTGCTGCTGGAATTCCTCGCTCTAGCGTTTTGACAGCGAGTTTCCGCGGCCATCGAGCGAGATGTGTTCACGTTTACCTGTGCGCGCGTAGCACCGTGCTTGTTGATTTAGTTAGTCAGCGAATGTTTACAAGTTCATACGGCCGATAATACAAGTATTGGTGAATAGGCGAGTTGTTGCGTCATATTCTTGTCTTGCTTTAGCGCAACTCAGTTTGAACATGAAGGGGAAGGTGACAGGATTAGCGCTGTGAAAGTACTATCCTTGCTTCGTGTATAGCTATCTACTAATTTGCTATCGCATTGGTGCTTCGCCTTTCAAGTGAAATTGCGACTTCTTTTTAAGGTGACGCCGTATTGTTCGTTGAACTCGTTCACATAAAACAAAGTCTAATGTCGATTTAGTTTGTCTACACTTCCTTTTCGCTTGACGACGGATCACGTGGAGCCGTTTATAATTAATATAAATTATTGTTCATGATTAGCTTTGTTGTAGTCTGCACTGGTGAAACAATAGTGTCTTCTATAACAGATGGTGAAGCGATGTCTCCACAGTACTCTTCGGCACATGTAGAGAATGTGGACCAATCAGTGCAGCGTATAGTAGACGCAGTTGATTGCACAAACTACTTCATCTGCACATATGTTTGTATATGATTGCTCCCATGCGTTTCTACGTCCGAGCAACAGCTGACAGACCTGACAGTAGGCTCTGAGATACAAGAATGAAGTCTGAGCGACTGCCGTAGGAAGTGCCGTGGATGTAGGTGGGAAACCAATCGCAGGAGGCAGTAAAACCACAGAGAAAGAAATTCAGCAATAGGGGACACTCGGCGAAAACTGGCAACCGGAAACAGGTCACGCCTAGCGTATATATGCCCCATCCATTAGCTCACGCTAAAACCGAAAAAAAATGTGCAATGATCTCACAATCTTTCATCTTTCTTTTCTTCTTTCCCGCTGAAACTAAAACAGTTTTGCGTATAAATGAACTTATACTTTGCGACTTAATTTTTCTTGCGTTGCCTAGCAACAAGCTGACGGCACGCCAGACAAACCAAATGCATGCGTCATGCGCCCGACAGGCCACCGAAGCGAGCGAGGCCAGCTGCGCATGTGAAGCTCGCCTGCTCGGTGACTTGTCTCTCTTTTCATTGCGATATCTATTATATAGACACTTCAAGCGAATTTCTGCCGTCGGCGTCGCCGTCGCTGTGAGATTTCGCATAAAGTCCAACGGCGATAAAATCGTCGGCGCGCGCTGTACCTGCGACCGAAAGCGTGCGATCGCGGCTCTATCTCGCGCACGAAATGGAAGCGCGCCGCTTCCGGTCATGCGCAAGGCCCCGGGGCGAAGGGGGCGCATTCTCCTTCGGGCGGCCGCGCGCGCCCGTCCATGACATCCAGGAAGTTCCTACCGCGACAGTTCATTGCGGTACTTCCCTAGTAAGCATGGTGAGTCTCCAATAACCACACGAGGCCCTGGGGTATACCTTGCAACACATTCGGTAGGTGGGAGAGGTCAAGTCGTCGTATGTAGGTACCGATGATTGAAATGTGGCTTAAGCTTTAGTGTCACACCTAGGTTAGTGCCAGACACACTTATTCACAACTGTCATGTTGATTGATCGTATGTCGAACAAACGTCCTGTCGTTGTGTACACACATTCACATTTTGTTCTTGTGTCCACCTTCACGTGACCATAGCTTAATGAATCCGAAAAGGTAAATTGTGACCTGAGAGTTGTCTCGCATAACAAAATCATTGGGAAGTGATATTTAAAAACCCGTTGCCTAAAGTCAGACAGGCGGCCTCTTAGACCTCCAGCGTTCCGTTGCACTATAACCGGATACATTTTCTGTCCTACGTCTAGTGTTCTGTCGTGATAGCCTTGATTTCCGCCCTTATTTTAGAGCCGCCAATAGCGGCTCCATTGCATCTAACGCCTTCAGGACAGATATTCAGCACAAGGGGCTTCAGGTGGAGATACTTCTTCGGCGTTCCCGAAGAGCTAGGAGGGTAATGAAAGACTGGGGAATGGAAAGGTGATAGCCACACTTAAACAGCTAGTAAACACTATGCGCGTATTGCTCTCCGGATTGGTAGCGCCAACTGCAACAAGAGGCACAGGTCAGGACACGGACTCCGCACAAGGTGTTTCTGATGCAGATTAAAGCCATGTTGTGGACGACCCAGGCTATGATTCGCGAAACTCTGAAAGCGGTTGACACGCCTCTTAACTACACCTTAGCAAAATTGCCGCATCTTGTAACAATTATTGTTTAGGACTAAAAAACAAAATTTTCTTTCGCTGACAAGCATAGGTTCGCGGCTTTTTTCTGTAGGTTGATGTTTTGGTACGTAACACTTCAGACCACATCGAAATAAGACCACGTAAAAAAGAAGACGGCAACGACTTCCTCCCGCAAAACAACGCGCGCCATGGACGAAGCTGCAGGCCGAGTCTCCCTTCCGATATCGGGACGGTGGAACGCAAACTGGCGCGACGCGGCGGCACATATGGCCTGCCTGCTTCCCGCGAAACGGGTAGCCGTTTTTAGCCCATTTGCCCACCTCGTGGGAAGCGTGTGACATTCGACTACCCTTCGCGTCATCTCAGCGGCAAAGTTCGTTCGCCGTCTCGGCAGCCTTCCTAAGATCAGTTCTCGATATTGCGGACATGTAGACATAGCCTGAGGTGACACACAGGCGGCTGTCACTAACTTGAGTTGAGCAGCATGCGCTCTTATTATGCGAAGCATATTAACGTAGGTTTCGGGCCTTCGCGCGACGCCCGGCGGTGGCCACCATTGACCCTGAAGTGGGGTCACGTGACATTGCGTCACGTGATGACGTCACACAGGCTGCAGATGGGGCCTCATATCGCGCCGTCGGTCGCCTCCCGGCGGTGGCCACCATTGACCCTGAAGTGAGATCACATGATGTGACGTCACGTGATGACGTCACACCGGCTGCAGATGGGGCCTCATATCGCGCCGTCGGACGTCGCCTGGCGGAGGCCTCCACGCTTCCGTTCGCGCCGTCGCGCGCGACGCGGCGGCGGCGCCACCATCGCTGCACCACGTGATACATGCTTCGCATCCACTGGGCTTAACTTTGATAAGCCTCCAATTTTTTTGGTGGCAGCCCGCGCCTTGAAACGATTGCAACACAAGCTGACGTACGCCACCCTCAAGTGCGACAAAACATTTATTTTTGTAAGACGCAATGGTGCACAATAATTTTTGCGCTATTGCAATATATGTCATAGACACGTGCTAACTGGCCGAGGCTAGCTAGTGCATGGTGAAGTGGCGCGAGCCTAGTCGCGCGGCACTTTTTCGTGTTTTGCAGGCTGTGCTTACCGCTTGGAAAAAAACTTTTAAGCAGCTCTTATTGAGCAGCAGAAAGATGGATAGGGAATTTTTAATGGTGGCGCACAGTTTTCTGATTGACAATCTTTCTCCCCTTATAATATTTGAGAAGTTAGTTAATTAACGAAAACTTATTATGTAGTTGGGCGAAATGAAAAAAAATTGTCTGACTTACTCCACATGGGACTCTGTCTGTCACCATCAGTCAGAACTAGTGCATTATACACCAGATCGCAGGGGCAAGAGACACTCTACCCCTCTCGACCAGATTCCCATTAACCTATACGCAGAATCTGGTCAGGTGATCTCCAGAGTCGAAACAATCGGGATTCTAGGTCTGATACCAAATGCAAAGGGAAGCAACAATCAAACTGTTGTCCGCGTCAAGGCAAAGACGGAAAGTATGCTCCAATTAATTACAAGAGTCTCGATCCGCAGAGGCGGCCTTATTGAGAGCAATCTCCTTAGGGTGTATCATGTGTTCCTCATGAGCCACATAAACTACGTAGCATCGCCGCTCAACTGGTACCGAGCAACTGGTGTGTGTGCGTGCGTGCGTGCGTGCGTGCGTGAGTGAGTGAGTGAGTGAGTGAGTGAGTGAGTGAGTGAGTGAGTGAGTGCGTGCGTGCGTGCGTGCGTGCGTGCGTGCGTGCGTGCGTGCGTGCGTGCGTGCGTGCGCGCAGTGTAAAGCCCACGTCTCGCCAGCGCTGCTTTGCCGGCGCTCACGTTCGCGGTTCTGCTCACGCCGCCGTTCTTGACGGGCACGCTGCGGTTCAGTCGGAACACGCGATGGGCCAGGCGCATTGACGGACCGACGATCGGCCTTAGCGGCTTCCCGCCGCCGGTGTGCCCCATCTCGCTGTCACTCTCGTCGTCATTCTAGAAGGACACGTTGCTCCTCTTCCGTGCGCGCGAGACGCGTCCGCCTCATAGAACCGCTCAAGAACGGCCGATAGGGTCGCTATAGGCGACACTGGCCTCACTCTACAGAGGAACACACATTGGACGATACATACATGCACGTTTATTACGGCCTACACGGGCACGGTTGCTATACCGGCGCGCCTTTTAGCGGCGGTTAAGGAGCGCCGCGCTTAGAACAATGTATCATCAATCACTCGACTTCACACTTGCGACAAGCGCACTAGCATGAACAATGGGCCGCCCATCACAGGTTTTTACAGTTATGCTAATGAACCTATAAGTGTGGACTATTTTACGCTAGCTCTGGAGACAAAAAATTTTCTTCGTCGACGCGACGTTGTACACGCACGGACGCAGAAGAAGCAATATACAGCTTCGCAGTAAAGGCAACTGGCCGCAGGTGCGCCACGAACCCACGTCTTCTCATTACGCGTGCGATGCTTTTACCAATTGAGCTACCGCGGCGCCGTTTTCCCATCCGATTTCTGATGTACTTATGTTTAGGTACTAGAACTACACCTGGGATCGTTAGCCAGCGCCACACCTCAAGGCCAGAAAGTGAAGGTTCATGCAGTGAACTTTCCTTGCTACATATTCGCTGGAACATTGTAACTAAATTAGGTACCTTCGAAATTCAGAGGAGCAAGTTTCAGTTGTGTAACCCTTTGATGACCTCTCTCATATCGCCATTGTATGAACTCACTAGTGCACAGCAGCTTCATGCAAAAGAAAACAAATATAAGGCTTGTTGTAAGCCATTTCATATAGGCGTCGAACGTACGTGTCTGATTCCTAAGACAGAGATGGGTGAATTGATTTGGATGAGCAGAAAGACAATGTTTATTTATTCTTTGTATGCAAACCATATCACGCTTCCCGGCAACTGGAGCGTATGTAACCGTAATCTTTACCGGGAAACGTTGGTGGCGAACGCTAGGCACGAAGCGGGCTATCTGGTAGAAACGCGGCGTCGGGCATGCGCCGCGATGGATGGATGGATGGATGTTATGAGCGTCCCCTTTGGAACGGGGCGTTGGGTTGCGCCACCAAGCTCTTGCTACTATACTGCCTAATATTCTGCCTAGGTTAAACAATGAAAAACGACACAAAAAAAACACTATGAACTACCACGCCCAAATTTTCTGATCCCCTATTGCGAAATGTGCTTTTGCACGTCTCCGCCTTTTGTCGTTTCCCTACTTTTCTTCCACCAATCCTCCAGTCGCCTCTTACTAATGTCTATTACGGACATGTTTGTTTTACCACTGCTCCCTCTGAACCCAAGGGCTTCAAGGAGGCCAGTGGTGCCTAAATCGACCGCTGGGTAGACGTCTTCACATTCTAATAAAACATGCTCCCTAGTTTCCCTAGCTTACCACAGCAAGCACATGCTTCTTCTTCCTTCTTATATCTCGCTTTATAGGTGCGTGTTCTAAGGCATCCCGATCTCGCTTCGAAAAGTAATGAGCTTCCCTTTGAGTTATCATAAATGGTTTCTTTCCTGATTTCGTTTTTTCCTCTTAAGTAGTTACTCATGGCAGGTTTCTTTTCCATCGCAGCCACCCATGAGATTAATCCGGCTTCTATGACTTTCCGCTTGACCTTTGTTGTTGTGTTGTCCACCCTACAGGCCGCACACTTGCTGGTAAGCTTCCTAGTTCTTTTCCTCCACTGTGAATCAATGTTTTTCCTGTAAAGATACCTGAACGCTCTCCCAGCCGGTTTACTTTCTTCCATATTCCTCAGCCGTTCTTCATACTCAATTTTACTGCGAGCTTCTCTCACTTCAAAACTAGTCCAGCCCATATCACCCTGCACAGCTTCATTTGTAGTCTTCCCGTGAGCGCCCAATGCGTGGCGACCCACTGACCTTCGGTTCCCGTCGAGTCCTGATTGTACCCCTGATTTATAGCAAACAACCGCATT
This sequence comes from Dermacentor albipictus, assembly GCF_038994185.2. Lineage (NCBI taxonomy): Eukaryota > Metazoa > Arthropoda > Arachnida > Ixodida > Ixodidae > Dermacentor > Dermacentor albipictus. The sequence continues at coordinate 177,711,421 of NC_091824.1, read as the reverse complement.
TCCAAAAGTAAGTCCTGGAAGCATTACACCTTTCCACATACCTCGGAGGACCTCGTACCTATTGTATCCCCATAGCGCTCTGTGCTTCATTATGACTGCATTTCTCTTCCCCTTTACTGTTATGGTTTTTTCCTGTGTTTCGATATATCCATTGCCTTCGTTTATCCATATACAAAGGTATTTATATTCTGTTACCCGAGGTATTTCTTGGCCCTGTATCTCCACTGTCTGTTCACTGTTTTCATTGAATACCATAACACCTGATTTTCTAACACTAAACTTCAAACCTAAATCGTTGCCTTCCTGTCCACAGATATTAGTCAGACGTTGCAAATCACTTTGCTTGTTAGCTAGCAACACAATGTCGTCCGCATAAAATAAACCTGGGAGTTGCTGCTCTATTACTGTACCCGCCTGTTTGTATGAGAGATTAAACCCGATATTACTTCCTTCTAGCGCCCTCTCCATCCTCACCATGTACATCATAAACAACAGCGGGGATAAAGGGCACCCCTGCCTCAGTCCCTTGTTGATATGAACTTTCTCCTCGCTCCTCATCCCTTCCCATTCAACGCAAACGGTATTTTCTAGGTAAATCTCTCTCAAAAGCTGTATACAATCGTTACCTAAGCCTTCCCCTTCCAGGATATCCCAGAAAATGTTGCGGTCCACGTTGTCGTAGGCTCCTGTAATGTCTAAAAAGGTCACATACAACGGTCTGCTTTCTGCTTTTGATATTTCAATACACTGAGTAAGAACAGACAAGTTGTCATCCAAACGCCTACCTATTCTGAAGCCATTCTGAAGCTCTCCCAAAATGCCATTATTCTCTGTCCATGCTTGAAGCTTTAATTTGATTGCCTGCATTGCTAGCCTGTATATTACCGATGTAATGGTCAACGGTCTATACGAGTGAATTCTGTCTTTCTCCCCCTTTCCTTTATAAATTAAATTCATTCTACTTTGTCGCCAACTGTCTGGTATTCGTATATCTTTTAAAGTTCTTTCCACTGCTTTCACCAGAGCTTCTTTACTTTTTGGTCCTAGTTCATTTATCAGCCTAACGGGAACCTCATCTAGCCCTGTGGCTGTACGCTTAGGAATTTTCTCTTCCGCCTTCTTCCAGTTTAAATTTGTCAGCACCAGCTGCTTTTCCCCTTGGGTCTCTTTCATGCTCGTTTTTTCAACAAGTATAACCTCGTCATTGCCTTGGAAAGGTTCGGCTGTTGCTTTTCGGATGTAATTTATTGCCGCTTCTCCTTCGAGTCTGTTTTCATCTTCGTCTAGGATATGTTGTTGTATCGTTGTTGACTTCCTGCCTGATAATGTTATGTGGTTCCAAAATATTCTAGGTGCGGCTTTCTGTTTCTCACGTAGTTCTGACAACCAACGTTCACTTTCACCTTTTAATTTTGCTTGCGCCAGTATTTGAACCATAGACATTTTCTCCCGGTATATTTCCCATTTACTAGTTACTTCATCCTGTGGCAACTGCGCCTTCTTTGCCTGCCTGTGCTCTCGAGATGCTTTCTGTCGTTCGGCGATCGCTTCTCGTATCTCCTTGTTCCACCAGCTTTTCGGTTTCTTTTTTACTTTCCAACGAACATGTTGGTTCTCTTTCCATATTTCTGTCTTTATTACACTTATAAGCTCACCATATTCCCACTCTTTACTTGGCCATTTGCCAAGTTCTTCCTCAACTCTAGTGACTGTATTTGCTATTTGTTCAGCGTTTAAATTTGGACTGGCCATTTTGCTCTCCTTGCTCTCTTTCCCAACTACATATCCCATTTTCAATATGATGCGTTTATGGTCACTCCCGAGGCTGTTAAACCCTTCCTCATCGATGACCATTTCTCTCAACTTATCATGAATTCCTTCTGTCATCAGACAGCAATCAATGGTCGATTGCCGGTTTCCCATTTCCCACGTGATCTGTCCTTCACACTTAGGCCCTGTATTCACGATCACGAGGTTATTTTGCTCACAAAGGTCCAGCATTGACTTCCCGTTATTGTCGGTATAGCCATCTAAATCCTGTATGTGGGCATTCATGTCACTTAATAGGACAATTCCAGCACCACTCCCGAAACTCTTAATATCAGCGCTTATGCATTCCACTAACTCTTTATTCTTCTCTGCGCAATTTTTTCCGGTCCACAAATACGTAACGCCCAGCCAAGTTTCTTTCCCACTCATTGTACCTGATAACTAAAGATGCTCTTGACATTGTGAATTTACTCTTTTCCATTTGGCTCCCTGATGGATGAGCGTTCCGACTCCCCCTCCCTTTCTTTCCGACTTAGTTCTGTTGCACCCTTCCCAAACATAATTGTCAATAACTGGTGGCTCTTCTGAGTCTCTAAGGTGCGTTTCCGTAACCGCATACACCCCTATTTGTTCTCTGTGTAACTGCTCTTCAATCTCTGCCCACTTTTCCTTTCTTCTGCCGCCCTGCATGTTTATGTAAGCTATTGCATGGCGAGCTCTTTTTCTTCTTTTCCTCCTTTTTCTATTATCGACGGCGGCGCTCTTCTGATGTTCCCCTAGGGGACCTTCTTCATTACTATCTTCTCTGACCTCCTGAGCGCCCGCGGGCCCCCTAAAAAAGCAACAGCGAGACCACCAAGTCGCCAGCCCACTTCTCGTGCTAACCTGTAATTGAAGTGGATCCTGTCTCGTTTAAAACCACCGCAACTTCTCACTTCCCTGTTTACTTCGACAACCTCGAAACCTTTCTCTTGGCTCATTTTCCATATTGCCTCATTAGCAGCCACTACGGCTCTTTGTACGTGACTGTCACGCACAGGCACCTCCGGCACCGTGCACACCACAATCTGCACCTGAGGGGATAGCTCACGCAAGTCGTCCACCCCCTTCACCAAGCGCTGGGCTAGTCCTGGCCCTTTCCTGTTTAGGAAGTCATTTAGTCCAGAAGCGTACGGTGAGGGGCTAGTTGGTATGACATTATGGGAACAAAGACAAACTGCGCAAAAAAAGGACAAGACAGAGAAAGAACCACACGACACAGACGCAGACTAACAACTGGTTAAATGCTCCAACGCCTCTTTCCTACGAACAGAACGCATGCGCACCAACCACAAAGACCAATGCCGCTATCACGTAGTCGAGCCTAGAAACGCCAACTCCTTGCGGTACAAATGTATGGAAGCCTCACTAACACATTTATCTGGCCCTAATCTCGCGATTTCTAAAGCTTCGATTACTTAACGCTCTTTCTTATCCCTTGCGCGTCCGACAATCTTAGTCCCGCCGAAAAGTGGGGTACAAACATTGCCGTCATGCCTGCAGGTCTTGCAATGCTTAGGAAGATGCTGTCCTCTAGAATCATCTAGGGAATTGGCATGTTCTAATAATCTAATATTAATGCAGCGGCCTGTTTGTCCAACGTACACGTTGCCACAACTCAGCGGAATCTCATAGATGACATTCGCACTACAGGGCACAAACTTGTTCCTGTGGTTAGTGCTGCACTCGATTTTCTTTTTCCTATCAAGTCTAACTAAATTGCACAGACTGGACAGCTTACAAGGTGCCGAAAAGAGAACCTGTATGCCGAATTTACCCGTGACCCTCTTCAGGCCGTGCGAGACCCTGTGGACATAGGGCATAACTTCATACTTCCTCCTCTCCTGTGGATCCACCCCACGAGGCTTTGAACTTGGTCGGAAGGACTTCAGCAGGGACTCGGCAACAGCCCGAAGAAGGGCCAATGGAAAACCGGCTGACCGAAGGCGATCAGCTTGGGCGTCAAAACTAGACTGAACCTTATGTGGGCAGGACTTCACTAACGAAGCCCTGAGGCACGTTGACGCAATCGCCCTCTTGACCAGCTTCGAATGGCTCGAGTTGAAGGGTAGAAGTGCTTTTTTTGACCTAAGCATGTACGCCCAGCAGAGGTGGTCAGGATCGTTAAAAAATAATTTTAAGTCTAGGAATTGCAAGCAAGAGTTTTCAGGAAGTTCAATAGTAAAATTAAAACTGGCAAAAGCAGACTTAAAGGATGCTAAAACCTCCGATGCCACCTGTGTCAAGTTATCATTGTGGTCTCAATTTAAAATAATTAAAAAATCATCAACGTATCGGAACACACGAACGATGCGGTCGTCAGAAAGTACCCGCGATAGCGAGCGGTCAAGTTCGGCTAAAAGGATCTCAGACAAAACAGGGGCTACACACGACCCGATACAAATGCCGCGTTTTTGCACATAAAATTTATCCTGAAAACTCACAATGGTTGAAGAAAGATATGCCTTAAGCAACTCTAGAAAACCTTCCACAGAAATACCACACGCATTCTGGAAAGACACAGCACCAGATCGTTCAATACAGTTCCGGACTGCGCAGAACGGGTCTTCGTGTGGAAGGGAATAGAACAGCTCTTCAATGTCAACCGAGAAGCCCGAGTTAACAGCAGAAAGGTTATCCCCTAGTGCTTGCGCCACACGGTCTGAGCTGCTGACCTTGTACGGATCGTCTGGTGTCAGACTTCCCAGATGGCGCAGAAGGTACTGACTGACCGCTGCTTGCCAGGAACCAGTTTCCGTAACGATGGCTCTGAAAGGGCATTCCATCTTGTGGCTCTTGGCACTGAAGAACACTGAGAGCACAGTGACCTTGTTTTTCACCACTTCACTTCTTAGCCGATCGAGATTCAGATTTCTTAATAGAGCAACCGCCTTTGCCTTCACTTTAGACGGTTCAGATCTACAATCCTAAAGTTATTTAAGACAGCGGACATGGCCTTGTCACTAAAAAGCTTCTGGGGTAAGACCACAATGCCTCCTTCCTTATCGGCCGTCATCAAAGCGAGATCAGAATTCCTAAAAAAGCTTGTCACGAATTTCACCACGGAATTTCCTTTCTTCGTGCCTTTGAAAGTATTGCGGATCACATCAACGCATTCTAAATGGCAACGTTCTTTCTCTTGGCCTTGAACTTTGTCAGCAATCCTATGCGCCGTCGCCAAAGCCTCGTGCTTGCTCAGAGGGACCTCCAGGCTGAACTTCGGTCCCCTGCTGAGGACACTCTCAACTTCTTGTGGAACGACCGCCCCTCCAAGGTATAACACCGGAACAGCACCGACCTGCTTTCTGGGGGCCTTGGGCAAACTCCGTCGCCGCGTGTTCCAACGGAACTCGGCACATGACTGGGCCAGGGCCTGGTGACCCTTGAGAGCCCGGAAGCCCGCGGGGCCCGTTCCCTTCAAGCTGAAGCACAGACACCGTAGCCAGTCTTGCAACAGGCGGACGTGTCTCCCACCTGCTACTATGACGAGGTTGCGCACGTGGGCATTTTCCGCGAGCTTTTCTTTTGCTTGCTCCATGACAGAACCCACTGTGCGCCCTGGAGATGTCCCTACCGCCACTCTTTTGTCGCCTTTCACCCTCTCCACAATTGCTTTTGAGCACCCAGCCAGGTTTGAATCGCCTGCAATAATCACCCTTTCACTCCTTTCACTCTCTCCTACCTCTCCCTGCTTCACTTTGTCATTTTCCGCGTGATTCGGACTCGACAAGGGGCCTTGTCCCCTGGGCTCCTGCTTTTTCCGCGTAGCGGCCTCAAGGTAGGTGCTGCTCTTTCCAGCTAACCTTTCATCCCCCTTCCTGCGTTCCACGTATTTCTCTGACCCTCCCGCGCCTGTCGCGTCGGGGGTCTGCGTTCCATTGTCACGCACGTTCTCGGTCACAATGGCGGCCCTGTTCAGCTTTTCCTCTGCTGTTTCCAGTGTCTTTTCAACTACCTTCCGTGCCTCACGCTCCGTGTTTAGCTAATTTTTCAGCTCTTGCACCTGTTTGTGAAGCTCTTCCTGGAGACTCTCCATTTTCTGCAGCCTAGTATCGACATCACATTGTGTGCCGGTTGATTCGACGCCCTCTCCATTTTCACACGTCTCCTCATCTGCCTTGAGGGTCGCCCCCCGTACTGCCTGCTTTACCGGCTTTCTCGCCATGTATTGCACGGCTTTTTGCAAATGCTATAATACTATATCAATGCAGAGCACGTGCCTTCTAGAAAAAAACCGATACGCACAGGATCCAAATCCTCAAAATGCCGCAAAGCAACTCTCACCACTGTTTCAAAAACAATCAATGCCGCGGAGACCAAAGGTATGACGCGCTCAACCACGCGGTCACGTTCTCACTTTTCTACCAAACACGCACAGTAAAACCACTAATAGCTATTTCTCTTGCCACTTCCAAGCTACTACTTAAAGACTACAAACACTCGACGTCCCACTAGGCTGCACATGTTGGAACACGTGGCATGAAAGGACGCTCTAATCATCCTGCAAAACAAACGTTGCGGCGCAGCGATGCGGCGCAGGCGAGCGCCATCTGGAGGTAATGCAAGGAACCAGGGGTGCCTTCGTGGTCTCTAATATACCCACGCGCCGGTGTGCGCAAATGGCGGACGTCGTGGCCAGTCTATGAATGGTAGAAACGCTGGAAACGGTTTTTTTTAGTTTTCGCCTAACAGAATTACGTTTTCTCGTATAGTCAAATTGCCATCCGACGCTATCATGTTTTTAGGTTGTGTAAGTCGTACTTTAGAATTTTTTTACGTATTTTAGCTTGAGAACTTCAATTAGTTCAGTAGCTTCTTTGCACTACATGGAGGGCCTGGGTATGGGTAGAAGAGTACGCAATTGGGCTGGTTGGTTGATGATTACGAGCAATAAAAAACAGCGCTAAACAACAGGACGAGCGAAGGGACACAGACAACAGCGCTGACTTGGTTCGAAAATCATTTTATCGAAACGACGCGCGACGCCAGACACCGAAGCGGGACGCTGATGCCAGATTTTCTGCGACACGCGACCCTTAAAGCACCCCTGAAACGGTTCGGACACATTTTGTAGACGAATAGGGTACAGCTATGGTAATCATTCGCACTACAATTTGTGGGAAGTGTCTCATATTAAGAGAGCTACGGACGATTACAAGGTACCCTCCTCCAATCATCCATTTTCTCCTCAACTCATTCGCCGAGTGATCGGGGCTAAACTCCGCCTTCACTGGCTCTGCGTCATGATGGTACGTCGTTTCGTCGACTTCTGGATCTCTAGGAGTGAGCGTGCGAAGCCTCTCCAAATTCTCCGCCAGCTGCTTGGCAGTAGACTCCAAGCGAGAGCTATCGAAGCAGCATGCGTTGCGAGCATTCTGTCGCAGCGCCGAACATGTCTGGTATTCCGGTAGCCACAGGGTAGCTGGGTGTTTCGACGGATCGCTGGAGGCATAAGCTCAAGCGGTTCAAGGAACTTTAACGTAGAGGTACGTGAGCGGCCTGACCGATCTGCACTGTCCGCAGAGCTTAACCAGCCAAACAAGGCGCTAATATTGCTCTAACCAAGTGTAAAACGTTTTAAACATTTACAAAAACAACGTGTTAACGATTACACTCGTGCGAAAATTTACACCAGCAGCAAAGAAGAATACAATTCGTTGCTACTACTGTAGCTCTATGCCGCCAGGTGGCTGCACCGTGCAAACCATTCGCATTTGTGCTTCTGCTCATCCCGTGAAACGGCGCAGTCGAACGGCCCGGCCCTATTCCCTTGCGCTTGCGTTTACCCGAATACCGGACTCGCGAAGGGCTATTGCGGTAGTAATCCTCTGGTGTAAAGTGACGGCCGCAAACGCGCAAATCCTGGCGCCGATCGGATAACGGCAGTCCGATGCGCTGCAGCAAGTCCGCTCGTCTGCTGCTTTGCAGAGAAACACGATGTCGCAGCTTGACATATTGCCAGTCGCTATGTTTGCATCCCACAACGCAAGAAAGTCGAATCGTAGTGCTCGCGAAAAGGTCGAGTCTGACCGCGGAGCTCTCGTCAAAATGGAGCACGTTGTAAGTCTTGCTGCGTGCCGGAAGTGCTAATTGTAGTGAGAAATTGTACTTGTGCATGCTCTTTCTGTTACTTTCTTTTTATAGAAACAAATTAACTAACATTACAACTATTACGAACATTATTTGTTCACCACAAAGGTGCAAATATCAATGGCACGCCCTGGGCAGCCAATCAGATAGCTCGCCCTACTGACGTCAATTGGGTGATTTACATCATATGGGTAGAGGCGGCTGAAAATTCCCCCGAGCAGTGTGTTGCGATAGGCAGCGATGTACATTTTTAAAACCTTATACATGCTTTACGCGGAGGACTTAGATGCGTCAATTAATGATCAGAAGGACCTACTCTGACGCCTTGGTACGTTTGTACAAATAGTCAAAGTCGTTTCAGGGTCCCTTTAACGCTGTCGTGTGAAAAAGCCGATCTTTGGGAATGTGCCACGACATCTCATCCGCTTGATACGTATTGGTGGAGCACTGACGGGGGTTCATCTGGAGATGTAATTTTGTCGGCGTGCGTCGACTCGCGAAGGTGCTCCGCGGCCCTCGCCCATCTCCAGGCATCCGGCATCCACGGCCGCAGGCCCTCAGTAGCCCTTCTGACCCGTGCGAGCGCGGCGGCTGCGCCGATAAGCGACCCCACGCGTCGTGCGCCTGCAAAAAATCCGGGCGCCACTTCTCGCTGGAGTTCGCGTACCCGGAAGCGCCCGTAGTCGCTGCGGGCTGAATCACTCTCGCGCACGACATTTCTCGTAGATCTCGTCGCTCGATAGCACCTCGGCCGGATGCCATGGCGTATCGAGTTCTAGGACGAAGCGAGGCGTGAAATCGGTGCGTGCTGGCTCTAATCTCTTTCGTCTTGAACCTTGTGCAGCTCTTTCTTTCTTTCTTTTTACTATGACCGCAGCTTTGAGCTGCGAAATGTCCTCCTGCCGTGGTAGGTCAGTGTTCTGCTGATGAGCACGAAATGCCTTCTCGTAATGTAATGAAGGAGAAGAAAGGGAACCCAGGGGCCCAATTTTGCGTAATGCGAAGACGCGGGTTCGTATCCCACCTGGGACCTGTTGTTTTTACATCCACTTTCATTTCCATGCATTAATTTACAAATTTTTTTATTCATTTAGTAAGTGCAAGTAATTTCCCCTATGTTGTGCTTCGTGTCTTCGTTTGTTGGCTTCTCATGATATGGCTAATAAAAATTGGACCCTGGTGATTTCCTTTCTTCTCGTATATTAATGAACGAGAATTCAGACGGGAAGCCGAGGAGCCCGATTTTTATTAGTCGTAGTCATACGAAGCCAACAGACAATGATACCAAGGAAAGCGTGGAGAAAATTACTCGCTTATCTATTTGAAATGTAGAAATTGTAACTCAATGAAAATGAAAGTAGAGGAAAGAACAACTGGCCAGAGGTGGGATACGAACCCACATCTTCGCTGTTCCGCTTGAGCTACTGCGGCGCCTTTTCCCGGCGCACACTTTATTGTGTACGTGTGTAGGTGTACTATAGTTATACGGTTAATCCTGGGAGGGTTAAAACTACATATTTAATCAGACCCGTAGTTATTTCTTGCCAAATTCACCCCCCCCCCCGCACACACACATGCACAAACACTAATTCAAACAGAAACCCACGGAGTTTACTCGGCAGCTTCAGAGGATGATCGTACGTCACGTTGGAGTGACAGTGAAGAATCAAACACTGTCAATGTGAGCTTAGAATCTGGCTCTTCACCGGGCGAATCTGTGCCCTGAAAAGCAAGCGACACTCGCAATAGCTGCGAGCATAGTCGTCGAATCGTCACGTGGCACGGGCGTTCGCTGCTCGTGCATGACGTATACACGTGCCAGGGTGATCGCCCGTGCTCGCGCACTGCGCATTCCGTAGGCGGCGACACTGTTTGCGACGCGCGCGCACTCTCATCAAATAGGAGTGCTTTGTTAAACAAATACCGAAAATTTCAAGAAAGTTCGAATATTGTACATGCGCGTCTTACGCCTAAGGACAACTTGACAACAGTAATAATCCAGTGAACTCTGGCGAAAAAGAAAAGAAATAGTATGCCGCGTAGCAATGTGAATGGCACGGAGTCAAGTAGCGTGGCAACGCTTACACCGCGCCTTATAACAACGCTCAACCTGCAAGTGCCCTTGATTCTAGGGAGTTTGTGCATGAGCTGGAATATCATTCTTGCGACTGTTAATTATGCCATATCCTGTGCGGGCGCAAGTTACATTCTGCATTTATTATTATTATTATTATTATTATTATTATTATTATTATTATTATTATTATTATTATAGAAGATAATAAATAAGGCCCCACTGTGCGTACTATGTACCTGAAATGGTCCAGGATGCTGCTATAGAGAGGCAAGCACCACTCTTTTCGATACGCACGATTAATAGAACGTACTCGGTTCTGAGAGGCCGTGGGCACGTGTTGTGATTTATTCCGCGCTGACCTCCGACAAAAGGATAAGAACGTGGCCAGATAAATGGTCGACTGTTGGGAGAGAATCTATTTCTTTTTTTGTTGTTGTTCTAGAGCAGATTGTCACAGACATATTTCCTCTCGAAGAAATGGCCATAGCGTATTAAACGGTCAGACGAATTTGATCTGTTCCGATCGTGTGCATTGTTGTACTAATCGTTTCTTTGTTGCAAACCATTTATTATACGCACACATTCGCACAGAGCCAACACAGTGACAAGACATGGAATATCTTTCAGTTCATTTGCCATCATCAGCTCGCATTCAACTTGCAACATTGTCAGCACGTAATAAGTAGGAAAGTTGTCTTATGACCCCCTTTGTGGCTTACGAGATTTCTTGAAGAAACGATCGACCGTCGCAATTTGTCTGTGGTGTAAAGCACAGTCGCCGTTTGTTTCAATACATGAATGTCATCATGCTTTGCCTATACCGGGAGCAGTCATTCGCATTCCTCTTTGTTAGTTAAAAATAAAGTAAGAATCCTGGGTCGAAAAAAAAAATTCGTTAGATCTACTTCTCATAGAAGATAGCAGAAACGGTTTCCGTGACGCCAGTCCCGAGCGTTGTTCATAGAACAAAAATGCAGAAACATTGCGCCTTCCTGGGCAGCCACTTTATTGCGGTGACAAGGTGCCTGGAAAGTCGCTTGTTTTCCTTTGTCCTTGGATTGCAAGGACGACGCGCTTTTGCCTACTTGGCTCGCTGTGCGCCTGACAAACGGAGGCGCGCAGGCGTGGGCCGCGGCGACGCGGGCCCGCATATCGGCGCACACGTTTACGCATGCGGCAGGGCGCGCTTCCAGTCGAGGAAATATTGGCACACGCACACCGCTTGAATGATTGCCGCTCCATCCTTTCGATTATAATCCGTGCGCGCAGGTGGGTGTATGCGCCTTTTCCCACGTCAGTACTTCGAGTTTTCTTGCATGACTCGGTGGCGCTTAGCTGCCCCTGCTCGCGCCGTTATTTGGTTCCCATACCGGCAGTCGGTCACAAAGAAAGAAAGAAAACGAAAAAAAATAGCAAACAAATTCAGAAAGCCATGACAAGTGACAAATTCAGAAAGACATGACAAGTGTTGCTTTGATCACAAACAGAGACGCTCTTTAAATAATCCTGGAGAGTTTCGCCTGGCGGCAAACCTAGTGCGCTACTTCAGGCGGGTGTGATGAAAAAGCCACCGTTTCGCCCGAAAGGCGAAACGGTGGCTTTCGCAATCGGTGACCGATTGCGATAGCAGGTTAGTAGATGGCTGTATAAAGTAAGGATAGTAGTTTTATCGGCCATGTGGACTTGTAAACATTCGCTTGCTAACTAAATTAACAAGCCCGATGTCACGCGCGCAGCTAAACATGAACACATCTCGCCCCAAGACAGCAAGAACTCGCTGTCAAAACGCGTCCAGCGAGAAATCCCGGAAGTCTGCGATTGAATTGACCTTCGTGCATCTCTCGTTTCAACGCGAACGAAACACCGAAAGCACAGCGCATACCAAGCTACCGCCACTGCGCGCACTCTGGCCACGTGGCAGATAGCTTTCGGCGCCCGCACGGCCGCGCCGTAAGCAGCAGCCGCCGCTGAATAACGCCGCCTCCTCCGCGCCTCGCGCGCGACAGGAGACGGCGCGCTTCCGCCCAGCCTTCGTCGCTTGCGCAGGCGAGATTGAGCAGCGCTTGCGGGCTCAGCACGCTATCACTCGCACATGCGGCATACTGCGCGCGCGGCGACGCCCTTCGACTTGCTACGGAACCTCACAGCGACGCCGAGGCGGAAACGCTCCTGGAGTGTCCGTATAGTTGCCATCGCAATAAAAAGGAAATTATACGCACAGTGCGCGAGAGATGCACAACACGCACGAAACACACCTTGTAGGACTTAATCGTGACCGCAGCGGTGCGGTAAGCGCTGTACTCCGGGCTGTTTTTTTCTCCTTGATGAAGCATGTTCACGTCTTATTCCAAAATCGCAGCAGTCACGATGGCTCGCGGAAGGATAGAAGCGTTCGGATGTGGACGTGCTGGCGCTGCAATTGGCAGTGGTCACGTGGCGTCATTCCAGCAGGCGAGCAAGCTTTAGGAGTAAAAGCTCGCGACCTGGCAAGCACAGAGATTCAGCGACCTGCGATGTTCTACGCGACGCTTCCACTTGCGACCGAAGTGTGACGTAAAAAGAAGCAGCGCTTAGCAGAACTTCCACTGCAGCCTTACTCTAATGAGAAGGACGCTTGCACAGCTGTATTGACGTCGACGGGTAAGCCAAGCCGAGAATAACGAAGCCTTTCCGTCTGCGCCAAAACTGCGTCAAACCCGGTGGCTCATCCTCTCGCAACACCGCAAAGTTCATTTGCATCGCCCAGTAAGAAATAAAGCTAGGCTCAGCCGTTGCGTATCTGTTTGTGTCGTTTTCATTCAACCGGCGTTCCCCACGGCAGGCTTTACGGCTGACGAACTTTTTTGTTTGTTACATTGTTTTTCGGAGAAATTGCAATGCAGTTTAACAGGCTTACAGGACTTATACATGCATAAAACTGAGCATGCACTCATTATTCATCGAGTATTCCAACCCATGGCCACGTAGATCCTGAACAAAGATTCTTAGCTTTTTCTTGGTATGCTGAGAGAGCAAGAACTCACGGCTCTTTATATTATGCATACTGGCCCTCTCGACCGTGTCTTGGCTCGGGTCCACTCACAGGCGGCAAGGGTTCGTGAGAAGGAGCTCTGGCTTGGCGGAACAGAGAGCTAGGGATATATATATATATATATATATATATATATATATATATATATATATATATATATATATATATATATTGTGTGTGTGTGTGTGTGTGTGTGTGTGTGTCATTGCAAAATTCGCGGAAAGTATTCTGCTCAAAAAGAGGCTCTGCGATGGCTGTGCAAGTGCGCCGTCATTGCGTCACCTCATGGTGACGGCGAGACCTCTGTTTTGTGCCACGCTTCATCCGTCGTGACCCCCTGACGTGACCTGCCGGGTCCATTGCTGCGACGAGGGTATGGTGGCACTTCCGGACGTTGTGCTTGTTATGCGACGTCGAAACGCGTGGCACGTTCGCTTGCCGGCGTGACTTCGGACCCCTTTTGAAGCGGTCTACACACTGAATAAATCTAGCGGAGGCAATTGTGATTCCAGTGTTAAGCCATTGAAAGACCATTGTTACGTTTCGCCTACGACGCGCGGTAAAGCCAGCGCGGATGCAACGTACGCCGGAGCTTCGTTCAAAGCGGCGGACATTTTGGCCCGTTCGGAGCGGCCGCGACGCATCCCCGCCGAGCGCGTCCCGGCATGTTCAGTGCCACGTGTCTTTGTGTGTGCGTGTGTGTGTGTGTGCCCACGCTTGTCAAAGCGCGGCAGCCGGGGAGAGGAGCTCCCCCAGTGTGAAGCGAGGAGGTCTGACCGGCGCCGGCCCGGCTGATGCGTCACCTCCTTGTCCCAACGTGTCTCTCAGTCCGTCCGTCGCTGCTGTCCCGTGGTGTCATCTCGTGACCTTCCTTCTTGCCCGCGACGCCAAGAGTATAAGAGCAGCTGCCCCCGGACGCCAGGAGAGAGGCTCCGATTTCTTCTGTTGAGTAACGTGCTCTCCCGTCTCTCTACTTCGGTCGACCTGACCGCCCGCTCTTTGCGATGCTAGAATAAACAAGTTGTTCTGTTAGCAGTCGCCTCATACTTTGCTGGGACCTTCGGATGCTTCCAGTGTGCCCCAGGCCGCCAGGCCAACGCTACCCTTGGGGCTTGCGACCCATTTGCAACAACGGGCGCCAACGGTCCGGTTGCAACAACGGGTGTCAGCACTGAGGTTCCAACAGCTGGTGGCATCGCTGAGATTCCAACAGCCGGTGCCATCGGTACGGTTCAAACATCTGGTTGCCAGCGGTGAGATCGCGACAACGGAGGCCAGCAGCGAAGATATGCGGTTGACTGTATGCTGAGCAGCACAACGACCATCCGGGAGCAGTGCAACGAGCCCTGTGTGATGACTGGTTGCCTGCAGCGGAACGACTGCGCTGAATTCTTGGCTGCGAGGTTTGGTGAGTGCGGGACTTTCTTCTTCTGAGTTTTGCCAGGCTTTTGTTAGTGTCAGAAACAGAGCTGGTAATTGTGGTTGTCGTTGCTGCCGGGTTAGTTTGCGGCAAGACAATAGTTGGCAGTAGAGAAAGCAGCATTCAGAGCAGCCATGGATTTGAAGTCGTTGCGCAAACCGATATTGCTAGAGCTTGCAAGAGAGTTGGGTCTGGATGTCTCAGACAAACTCGGAAAACCAGAACTGCTAAAGGCTATTCTTGAGTTAAAAGCTGAGGATGACGAGCTGTCGGAATGCCTTGAGACCATTGAGGAGAGGGCAAAAAGACAGGAGCGCGAACTTAAAGAGAGAAAAGAAAAAGAAGAGCGCGAACACGCTTTGGAAATGAAGCGTCTCGAGGTGGAGATGGAACGCGCTCGTAATGGAAGTCAGGCACACGGTGCAGGAGAACGGGTATTGTTCAAAATGACTGACCTAATGCGGCCGTTTAAGCTTGGAGAGGACATTGGTTTGTTCCTGGTTAACTTTGAGCGAACGTGCGAGAAGCAGGGGTTCTCTCGGGAAACGTGGCCACAGCGCTTGCTCACTTTGTTACCCGGCGAGGCGGCCGACGTAGTCGCTCGCTTGAATAGAGAGGAGGCAGAGGATTTCGACAAAGTGAAATCGAGTCTGCTAAAAAAGTACAGGCTGTCAGCGGAGGCGTTCCGTCGGAAGTTTCGAGAAAATGAGAAAGGCAAAAGTGAGTCGTATACAGAGTTTGCCTACAGGCTAATGTCAAACATGCAGGAGTGGCTCAAAGAAGAGAAAGCGTTTGGTGACCACGAGAAAGTTCTGCAGTGTTTCGGGCTAGAACAGTTTTATAGTCGGTTACCTGAGAACGTGCGGTACTGGGTCTTGGATAGGCCAGACGTTAGTACGGTGGCTAGAGCCGCTGAGCTAGCCGAAGAGTTTGTGACGCGTCGGGCTCGCGGAGCTAAGGACGGTCAAAAGGGTGAATTTGGCTCCAAGTTTGAGAGGCCGAAGTTCACGCCCATGAGAGCAAAGGGGGACACACGTAGTGCGGATGCGAGTGAAAGCAGTCCGACCGAACGTAAGAAGACGGCGGCAGCCGAAGCCGAACGCAGAAAGCGGTTCGAGGCGAGGCAAGCGCGCGTGTGTTATACGTGCCAGAAGCCGGGTCACTTTTCGGCGCAGTGTCCGGAAACAAAAACAAAAGTAGTGTTTTTGTCATTATGCAGCACTGACGAGAACATGAAGCTTCTCGAGCCTTACATGCGAGACCTCCTCGTAAACGGGAAAGAGTGCCGAGTGCTTCGCGATTCCGCAGCTACGATGGATGTAGTTCACCCCTCTTACGTAGAACCCGATATGTTCACGGGCGAGTGCGCATGGATCAAGCAAGCCGTGGAAGCTCACAGCGTGTGTCTGCCCGTAGCAAAAGTGCTCATTGAAGGTCCTTTCGGAGCACTTGAGACGGAGGCGGCAGTGTCATCTATGCTGCCCCCCCAGTACCCGTACCTATTTTCGAACAGGTCCGATCACCTCCTGCGCGAGAAGGGGCTTTTGTTTGGTGAGGCTAGCGTTCAGGCCTTAACCAGATCGAAGGTTCGGGAGCTCGCTGCAAAGGCGGTAGTTGCGGGGCCGACGTTGTCGAACGATGAGAAAGGGTCAGAGGCGCAGCAAGCTGATATTCAGAGCACGCCCGAATTGAATAAAATTGAGCCTGTCGCGTTAAAGACACCAGATACTGGAGAAGAAATTCCCGATGCGGGAAAGTTAGAAGAGCTATCTGCAGATTTGCTCATCGCGCCTACGTCAGACGGACTTAATAGGTTGCTAAAAGTCAGCCGGGCGGCTTTGATAGCCGAGCAAAAGAAGGATGGCAGCCTAGAAAACATACGCTGCATTGTCAAGGAAGGTATCGCCAAGAAAAATGCTCGCTTTGTGGAAAGAGGTGGGGTCCTGTACCGGAAGTATCTAGACCGCAGGGGAGTGGAGTTCGATCAGCTGATCGTGCCTCAATGCTATCGTCAGGATCTGTTGCGCTTGTCGCATGGAGGTTCGTGGTCCGGACACCTAGGAGTTAAGAAAACTAAGGACCGTCTCTTGCAAGAGTACTATTGGCCAGGGTGTTTTCGGGACGCAGACCACTTTGTGAAGACATGCGACACCTGTCAGCGGGTGGGAAAACCAGGGGACAAATCGAGGGCGCCGTTGAAGTTGGTACCTATCATTACGGAGCCTTTTAGACGGCTCGTTATTGATACAGTGGGACCTCTGCCGGTAACAGCCACGGGGTACAGACACATTTTGACTGTGATCTGCCCAGCGACAAAGTTCCCTGAAGCAGTGCCTCTTAAAGAACTCAGCTCAGTTGAGATAGTCAATGCACTACTGTCCATATTTGCGCGAGTTGGTTTTCCTGCGGAAATCCAATCAGATCAGGGCACAGTGTTTACTAGCGCTTTGACGACAGCCTTTCTCGAAAGGTGCGGGGTAAAGCTGTTACACAGCTCAGTGTGCCACCCACAGTCGAATTCCCTTGAGAAGCTCCACTCCGTCATGAAGCGCGTGTTCAGAGCATTGTGGTTTGAACAAGAAACTGACTGGGAGCTGTGTCTGCCTGGGGTGATGTTTGCATTGAGGACCGCGCCGCATGCGGCTACGGGGTTTTCGCCAGCTGAGCTAGTGTACGGTCGCTCGCTGCGATCTCCGCTTCGCATGCCTCGAAACGGATCACTGCACTCTCCAATGGCTGCAGACCATCTCTTTCACAAATGGCCGCCTCCTGCACTGGAGCCTCGCTTTGCAACAACATTATTTTGAGGTGCGTTACAAAAAGGGGAGTCTCAACGGTAACGCCGATGGCTTAAGTCGAAGCCCCTAACGTGGGAATCAGCCTCAAAATTGTTTGTTATTGATGTTTTTCTTCCTGAGGCAGGATTTTTAGCATATTGCTTTTGTGTAGTGTTTCAAAGTGATGATGTGCTTTCTAGTGCAATTTTCCGATTTGTGGACGCGTTTTGAATGCTGCTAGACTACTGTAAGGAACTAGGCAGTAGTATTAAAGGGGAAAGAGCCTGGCATGGCTTAGTGAGGGTTGTGCCGTGCTTGCTGACTGAGCGGCTGAGTTTCGGCGTAGTTCTAACGCTTGCTGGGAACGAGAGAAAAATGAGAACTCTCCCGAAGTCACTTTGCAGTGTCCTGTGTGAACCTGAACGTGAGAACGAGGCCTTCTCGGTGCGCTGCGCTCAAGAAACGCCGAGGGACGACCGACTTCGGTTATGAGCATCATCGAGCGACATCCCTCCGGACAGCGGATGCAGTCCCCTGACCATCGGGATCTCCCTCCCCCGGCGGGGCGGTCTGTTACGTTTCGCCTACGACGCGCGGTAAAGCCAGCGCGGATGCAACGTACGCCGGAGCTTCGTTCAAAGCGGCGGACATTTTGGCCCGTTCGGAGCGGCCGCGACGCATCCCCGCCGAGCGCGTCCCGGCATGTTCAGTGCCACGTGTCTTTGTGTGTGCGTGTGTGTGTGTGTGCCCACGCTTGTCAAAGCGCGGCAGCCGGGGAGAGGAGCTCCCCCAGTGTGAAGCGAGGAGGTCTGACCGGCGCCGGCCCGGCTGATGCGTCACCTCCTTGTCCCAACGTGTCTCTCAGTCCGTCCGTCGCTGCTGTCCCGTGGTGTCATCTCGTGACCTTCCTTCTTGCCCGCGACGCCAAGAGTATAAGAGCAGCTGCCCCCGGACGCCAGGAGAGAGGCTCCGATTTCTTCTGTTGAGTAACGTGCTCTCCCGTCTCTCTACTTCGGTCGACCTGACCGCCCGCTCTTTGCGATGCTAGAATAAACAAGTTGTTCTGTTAGCAGTCGCCTCATACTTTGCTGGGACCTTCGGATGCTTCCAGTGTGCCCCAGGCCGCCAGGCCAACGCTACCCTTGGGGCTTGCGACCCATTTGCAACAACGGGCGCCAACGGTCCGGTTGCAACAACGGGTGTCAGCACTGAGGTTCCAACAGCTGGTGGCATCGCTGAGATTCCAACAGCCGGTGCCATCGGTGCGGTTCAAACACCATGAAGAGCTGACAAAAGTCACGTGCTCATTCATCGGACAGCAAGAGAAATACCATTTTGCCCACCGAGTATGAAACTCAGGTCAGTGCGCGGCCAGGTGCAGCTGGGAGCACGATCCAACCAAGTCCGGCATTTGTCGGAGCTTGCGACGGGGCGGCCTCAGCAATGTGGTATCGTGTTGTCAGACATGTCGGAAGCAACCGCGATGCGCTCGTGCTGACATTGATAGTGCTATGCAAAAATTTGAACACGGTGAAGAATGTTCACGAGCAACTGGCTTCGATTATTTTCCCACAGCTCTTCGACGTCCAATCGATTTCATTAGAGATGCCTTCCTGTGATCACACAAGTCGCTTAGCCCTCTCATAGTTCCATTCCGGCGTAACGACAACGAAGGAGTTTCCTGGATCCAGACGCGCACAAGCATATTTGCTGCAGCGTAGCGGCAGACACGAGATAAACCACCTTAAAGAAGGTTAGATTGTTTCCCGGCCTGTTCACTCACGCTCTTGCCTGATCTTGCCTGAACCAACCGACCAGTATGTACTAAATGGCGAGCATTATTCTTCCTTCATGAATAAAACTCCTAGCGTTCCCCAAAGAGGAACATTGTGAGAACTGGTATATTGAACGTACCTAATATTAATATTGTGAGAACTGTTCTACTAATAGTTATTATGATGACCGAGAACCGGTCTTTGTTCAGTCTCGCAAGTTCGGTCAACAGTGTCATTTAGCTAACACCGTGCTTGAATGAATGCGTCATAAAAGTTATGCGAATTCTGCAGTCATAGTACCTTGTAGAACAACTGCTCGGAGCTTATACATCGCACCAAAAAAGCATAAATTGCAATTTTAACCGTTATGTAATAGCGTGATCAACTTAGTTTCTGAAATAACGCAGGTAGCATGTTTACTCAGCCTTTATCATCAGACAAGTATGTTCAACATGTATGCTCAATCGAGCTGCAAACTCTGGAGGACACTATAGGTACCGCAATGCGCTATCACAAAACAAGTGAAATATTTTCATAATTTGCTAGTCTGTATCATGTTAATGTGTGTTAGGCCAGATCAGAACATTACACTGAAGCAAAACGTAAGGATCTCTTTACCGTCAGAACCAAAAGAAAAACCCTTTAAATTGGGGATGAAATACGTTTGCCGCACTTATGAAATTCAATTAACATCATCTTTGGGCACATATATAGCTAGATTAACAAAGACGCCAGATTTCTTGCTCCGTAGTCTTTGCTAGCAGCGGAGCCGACACGAGGTGCCCTTCTACAGGGTGCCGCAGCTATCATGCGCCAAATTAAAACAACAACAGCAAAACACAAAGTTTTCTAGGTAGATTGAACCAATCATATGTTAGCAGGAAACAGAACAAGCGTGCAATATCTTTTTCGGTTTCGAATTATTTTGCAAAAGTTAAATCTAGCTTTAATTGACACATTTACTTCAAAAGTTATAACACCTTGCCTCTAGCGTATACTAAAAAAGATTTATTTAAATTATTTGCACCGCGCTATCTTTTGCGTAGCTCCATTCGTCCACGCCTAAAGAAAGCCCGCAAAATATACATACGAGTTTATCTATTTTAATGGAAACAGATCTAAAAAAAACGACAACAAAACAAATAGAAGTTAACCGATCTGATGAAGCCTTCTTCTGTATCGGTTCTTTCAGCACAGCTGATGCTATAGATGGTCGAGTAGCCGTCGCAGTCCATGCGCTAATAAACAATTATAATAAATTAACTGATTTATTACTGGTTTTAACGCCAGTATTGCAGTGATAGTAATGCGGCGCAGGTTCTGCACCGCCCTGTACTCTCCAAGGCTCGCGAATCATGGCATTATTTCGCGCGGCTAGCGTCAAACGTCTCCAATTGTTAGCGCACCGTCACAGTGCTGACAAAATTCCGACCGGGTGAGGTAAGTCTAAACCTCAAGAATCGTTAAACGACGACGACAAAGGCGTGCATCGTGATGATGAAAAGAAAGTACAAAAGTATGTGCTTACTTAATTGGTACGTGGTTGTGACTCCATCCGAGTCTCGAGCTGTTGTGCTTAACAAGGGGGCTATAGGAAGGTCTTAATAACCCCTCGCGGTGTTGTGGTCATCGATGCCACCTTGGAAAACTTGAGGAACTTGTGAGAGTATCAGCGCCTTCGTCAGGTTCTGCGGTCGAAGAGCTCCTGCCCTCTGGGTCTTCTTCTCTTCGTCCTTCCCTTTGTGTCTGCTCAAGGCGTAAAGGGGTAACGCTTTTTCGGAGAAGAGGGCAATTATCTCGTCATGTGAACACACGCTTGAACGTTTCTCACACTTGACAGGTCGATCATAACCTGCCGAACGCGGGAGCCAAGACGGCCTTCAAAACCCCCTCGCGGTCTAGTGGTAGCCGATGTCTTGGAAAACTTCGGGAACCTGCGGAACTATCAGTGCCTTTGTCAGATTCTGCAGACGACGAGCTCCTGCCCTTTGGGTCTTCATCACCCTTTCACGCTCTCCTACCTCTCCCTGCTTCCCTTTGTCCCTTTCCGCGTGATTCGGACTCGACAAGGGGCATTGTCCCCTGTGCCCCTGCTTTTTCCGCGTCGCAGCCTCAAGGTAGGTGCCGCTCTCTCCAGCTAACCCTTCACCACGTTGCACGCATTCCACGTACTTTGCTAGCCCTCCGTCTCCTGTCAAGTCGGAGGACTGCGTTTCATTGTCACGCACATTCTCGTTCACAATGGCGGCCCTGTTCAGCTCTTCCTCGGCTGCTTCGAGTCTTTTTTCGACTACCTTTCATGCGTCACGCTCCCTGTTTAGCTCATTTTGAGCTGTTCCACCAGTTTGACAAGCTCTTCCTGGAAGGCCTCCATTTTCTGCAGCCTAGTATCGACATCACAGTGTGTGCCAGTTGACTCGATGCCCTCTCCATTGTCTTTCGTGCCCTCCTCAGCCTTGAGGGGGCCCCCGCGCACTGCCTGCTTTCGCGGCTTTCTTGCCATGTATTGCACGGCTATTTCTCATGCAAATACTATAATAATATAATAATAATGCAGCGCACGTGCCTTTTAGCAAAAACCGATACGCACAGGATCCAAATCCTCTAAATGTCGCAAAGCAACTCTCAACACTGTTTCAAAAGCAATCAATGCTGCGGAGACCCAAGATATGACACGCTCTTGCACGCACTCAGCCACGCGCCCACGCTCTCACTTTCCTACCAAAACACGCACAGCAAAACCACTAATAGCTATTAGTCTCAACTATTAGTCAACTATTAGTAGTCTCAACTATTACTAATAGCTATTAGCCTCTCTCATAACTCAACGTCCCACCCGGCTGCACGTGTTGAAGCACGTGGCGCGAAAGGGCACTCTAACCATCCTGCAAAACCAAATGTACACGAAACACACACCCCGCACACGAAATACGAGGGACAAAAAAAAGGAAAACAAGAAAAAAGAAAACCACCCAATTACTGTTTAAAGGCAAGAAAAACGGCAAATAAAAAACAGAAGCAAGCTCAAAGCACGCACAAAAACTTATGATTTTGTCGCCGCCACGGAGCCCCGAAAAGCACGTCCAGTCGCCACAAAATCTCAAGCAATCTCTCTCCCATTTTCAAAGCGCGGTGGCGCCACCTGCTGCTCCAATCGCTCCGAGCTGCCAAGCGAGGCGACCGCAGGTAGACGCAGTGCTTGCGCTGCTTGCGCTTCACATTTCTTCGTTCTCACGAAGGACGGGATGTTGAATGTTAGCTAGCGAATTTAGTTAGTGAACTTCAGCTCCTCGGCAAGATTGTGCTGCAAATCGGAATGGCTGTGGCAAGTTCAACGTCCGCAGGCGGAGCGCATCGTTAGGGTAAGTCAGTGTTACCTTTGCATGCGGAAACATTGGTTCTGCGTCTATTCTACTTTGATTTGCACATCTGACAATACGTCATGAACTTGTAAAAGCCTTGCAGTACGCGATATACTTTACCTCCGCGTTGTAGTGCCTGGAAAAATCTCGCGGCTCGCATCTTGAAAACAGGCGGCATGCCGTAGGTTCGAGTGAGCGTAGCGCACGTGCGCGGATGCCCAGATCTGTCCGTTTCTTGTTTCGGGACAGCGGAAGAACGAATTAACATTAGTTCCGCCGTGTCGGATCTACTGTGCAATGTATGCATACTTTTTTAACAAACATCGCCGCTCTTGCCCTCTGGCCAGTAGTTACGATTAGCAACACAAATCAGCTTTCACACGTAACGGTTTCGAATAGTTGCTGAAAGGTATTGCGAAATTTCGTGGTCACTAACGCCAGTGCAGGGAATTCAATCTGTTACGCATGAGTTCGATTGTCATGAGCGTCAGAACCTTGTAGCGGTGCGAACACTTTCGCGGCATTTACTTGTGAATCAGCTGCGGAGTTCTATGGCGAGAGCCGCTGTGTAATCAGGCAGGCCCTTGTGTTATCGAGGCCCATAGACAGAGAGACACATACAACAGTGCTGTATGCGGAGGCGCTCACTCACTGCTGTGTTCAGCAAGTTGGACACGTAGCTGGTAGAGATAAGCAAGCTAGACTCCATATCCACCCCCCCCCCCGCGCCTCCAGAAAACAGTGAAATGCAGTATTGCGCTTTCTGTGATCAACCGGACTCAGTGAGCGCCGGTTGTACTTAAGTGTTATTTCTACCTTTCTTCCCCTTTCTACTCCCCTTTTCCCCAACTCCCGTGCAGGACAGCGAACCTGGAGCTTGCATCTGGTTGTAACTTGCGTCTGCCTTTCCCCTCTCTCGGTCACTTTGTTTCTTTCTCTGAGTAAGCGGTAAATCTTCGTGAAATACTCGCCGTTGCGTTTATCAGACTCGTAAGTACGTCCATGTGTCTTTCTTTCTTTAGTTCTTGGGTAGTGCCTGTGTGCGCGCTTTTATATGTACGATATATATATATATATATATATATATATATATATATATATATATATATATATATATATATATATATATATATATATATATATATATATATATATATATGCTTGCTTGAAATTAATCCTTGAAGGCGATCGAATGGAGTACTGAATGAATGAATTATTCGTTCCCCTCAATTAGGGATAGGAACCCAGACAGACAGCTACAAAAAAAAAAGAAGCTTGAGAACTTGTGGGGCCCCGAAAACGAGTGCACGCATATATCATACAGGGGCGGCACGCAGACACACTTATGTCAGCAGGCAATGACGAAATAACATTTCAAAAGAACACTTGGTGTAATATGAAATACTCGGGAATGAAAGGTCTACGACACAAACGCTCAGATGAAATATGTAAACTAATTGAGTATTAAAAATCTATTATTTAATAGTTTGAACAAAATGCAGGTTAAAGTAAGTAGGAGGCAAAGTATAATCATGACAGGCATCATACTTATTTAACTTTGTGGGCAATGTAGCAGTGGGAAGTGGGGGGGGGGGCGGAGGAATCAATACAACTTTCACGTTCGACGGTTTTGCATTTGCGCTGACGCCGAAAAGAAAAGAAAAAAAAAAGAAGTTAGCGTTACCTCTCAGTGGAAGTATGTAAGAATGGGGTTGTTGGTGAAACATGGTTTAAATTTCGATCAACAGTGTAAGGACACCAGAGGGGACAGAGGAAAGAACAGATCACTGATTGAGATGGGCCCGTTGTACGAGATGTGTAATTAAGAACGGTGTAAGATTGGGCTTATTGGTGAAGCATGCTTTAAAGATCGGTTAAAAGCGCAAGGACCCCAGAGGGGACATAAGAAAGAACAGAGCGCTCTGTACTTTCTTCCGTCCCCTGTGGTGTCCTTGCGCTGTTAACCGAACTTTTAAACTCTCAGTGGAGTATGTTGTTGGAAGGTTAAAACTGCGCGAAAGAAACGGGAACATGCGGACAGGACACGCAACCCACGACGAGCGCAGTGGTGTGTTCGCTGCGCTCGTGGAGTGTGTCCTGTCCGCTTGTTCTCATTTCTTTCGCGCAATTTTAACCTTCCTTCAAATATGAACCAACGAGCCCTCAGGAATATGAACCAACGAGCCCTCCTACTAGAGTATTGTGTCTCAGTTTGTTATTGAAATTAGGTGTTTATATTTTATCTTGCCCATCTTAAACTAACGCGCATGATAAAGTGGAATGTGTGTGTGTGTTTTGTTTTTTCAGGAGTGCTCTTACTTGTGCACGCTGTGTCTCCATTCATTTCCGCGGAAGGTTGTCCGCGAGCACACTGGGCCTATTTTTCTAAGCCTAGGCGTTCAAACCCGCTGCGAATGCGCGTCGATACCGCGACAGCACGACGCTGCGAACGCCCTCCGAGTGTCGGTGCACGTGCTGTCGCAATAAAACGCTGAAGAGAGTTACTGAAAGATCGAAAGATGTTCGTGTATACTCTGATTTAGGGGCACGTTAAGGAATTACAGGTGGCGACAATTAATTCGGATTCTCGCACTACGGAGTGCCTCGTAGTGAAGTCGTTGTTTTGGCATGTAAAACCGGAGAGTTTGTATCGAATAAGTCACGCATGCGCTCTTTGTATGGGCTCATCGCCTAGCACTATCTCTGTATGAGGTGGCTGTTATGCCGTTACCGGAAGGCTATATATATATATATATATATATATATATATATATATATATATATATATATATCGTCAAGCGATGACCAATAAACGTCATTCTTCTTTAGAAGCGTCAACTGATGGGCTAGGTGGTCATCCGACATAAGAAGCGAGTTTTGCGCCAAGACCACACACGCAAGAAAGGAGACAACACGGGCGCTTGACAACATGCACGTGCCCGTGTTGCCTCCTTTCTTGTGTCTTGGCGCAAAACTCGCTTATTATGCCATTGTACTTGTTGCTTCCACTCTGACTGTTCCTTAGTGGACGCCGGAACAGAATTTAATTAAGCTTTCTTTGAGCTGCTGAAGGACAGGGTTGAAAAGGCATTGGACATTCATACGTTGTTGAAACTGAGAAGTGTCTTGAAAAAAAGAAAGGCTGTCACTGTAGATCACTGCACAGGTCGTTGTCTGATGTTCAGGAACGAAATATTTGGTTTCTTATTGGCTATGGTGTTGGGCAACTGAGCACGAGCCCAGTGGATTGAATGCCGGCGACGGCGGTGCGCATTTCAATGGGCGCGAATTGCGAAAAGACTTGTGTACTTAGATTTAGGTCCACGCTAAAAAACACCACGTGGTCAAAATTTCTGGAGTCCTCCTTTTCGGCGTGCGTCCTAATCAGAAGGTGGTTTTGGCACTAAAACCGTTTACTTTATTTTTTTTTTATCGGCGTAAAGGTTCAAAAGTTCGGCATTTTCCCTCTAGGAACGGCGTCCTCTTGGTACGCAGTATACGCTACGCTCAGCTAAAGAAAGACAAAAAAAAAGCTCCCTCAGCTAAGGCGCGTTCCGTCTTGTTTTCACTCGAGATGCCTCCCCTTGTTCTCATGCTTTTCCCATCAGCCTGCAGAGCCCGTGTGCGCGACTCGCTGCGGATGTCGCTCGGTGGATCAGGCGTCCGAAGGTTGTACGCGTGCGCTGCCATCTTCGTGGAGCCAAGCAGATGTATCCGCGCGCGAAAGACGAGGCAGAAAGGGCGAGGACTGTCTGCGTGGCGGAGAGATCAGAACGGCGCACGACTTCTTCGCTCACAAAACTACCGCGAGAACCAGCGCACGCGACGGGCATCGCCCGTCACCTCGAGGCAAGAGAGCAGCGGTACTCACCGGAGTCATGGCGTTGCCGGCAGGCGACTGACGACTGTGCCGGAGAAAGTTCGCCGCACGCCGCTCTTTCCGGTGCGCTCTCTCTCTCCAATCGACCCCTTCTCCGGCTCACTTTCCTAACAGCGAGAAGCCGTCATCGCACGACCGGAACGTCCACCTCTTGCTTTCCGCGCGCGCTTTGTCCACGCGCTGCCCACCCGTACCTTTAAGCAAAGCGGAATGTTGAAAGTAGACGTGTGAATACAAGAACTAAATAAGCAGGAGATCGTGTCTTGACTACTACTGCGGGTGCTCGCTTCTTTGGGGCAAAGGTCGGGTACCAGGGGTGCAGTCGCAGCGTGAAACGTCTCGTGCGCGCTGTACACGACGTATGCGCACTAAGGCACAGGGAGGGGACGTATACCCGAATTCACGAGTCACATGACGCATTAGAAAGGTCGCACGCCTAACTCAAGTTACAGCTGCGGGGGGTCTTCCTGTCTACTTCTTTTAATTGTGCTCGCTCCCTATCCACAGTGCGCCCGTTTGTTTTGCAGAGGTTGCTTGGGCAATATAGAGCGTTAAAAAATGACCCCCTCCCCTCTCGATCCTGCGCACTCGTAAATGATGGGCGTTCCTGAGCTTGTATCCGCCGCTCCCCGTGGAAACGGACACATTGCGCGCCGTAGTGCCGGATATCCCACTTTGTTGCTGCCCCAGCGTCCTTTCTGGACCGTACAGGTCTAACGCAAGGAGGCCGTCGCCGAGCAAGCGTGAAATTTCGTCAACAAATTGTACACTTGTAGGCCTAATAACTCTTGATAAGCACCAGTTCGGGTTCGATAAACTATTTCTACTCTGGCATAGCGAGCTCTCTCAAACGCGACCACGATTGCTCGGATCGACAAACGCACTGCGGAGCCAAGCCTCTCTGAACATCGAGCAAGAGTCTAAATTTAGATCAAATTGCGTCATGCGTGGCGCGTCAATGACGTCATCTGTGCATGCGAAACATGTATGGTCTAGTAATGGTTTCTTTCCTCTATAATACGACACCAATGTAAAGCGCGTGGGTAGTATGGTTCCAATTATATAAGTCGTAATAATATAACATTATTTCGTTAGGTGCGGTTTTAGCAAGCCCTCTCCTCTGGCTGATTGTGAAAACGTTTCAGGTAAAAAGAAAAATGAAGAAAAGAAAAGACTTATGACCCCGTAAAATCGCGCGCGCCCGGAGCAGCGTCGGTAGATACCACGGCAGGTAGGCGCAGCAGTCGGGTAACGTCGCCGACATCGACGCCGCCGAAAAGAGAGGCGGCGCCGCAGTCAAGACGCGCCTCGTTCGCTGATTATCGCACCGCTCGACGCTTGTTCGACGTGTTATGTAGCCGGCGCACACTTTTCGTAGCGCCTTGAATTTACCATGTGGGTGCTTGCTGCGACGAGTTGTCCCCCTATACCAATCGGACACTCTCGCTCGAGGAGAGTGTGACCAAACCGTTTTGCGGCAGTAGCCATGCGGGCTCGGCTCGCAGTCCGAGGGTTTTCTCTGACAAGTGCTGACGGACCGCAGTGTTGCTTAGGTACGCCTTTTTATGCTTGCCTAAATAATAAATGCCCGTTAACGCAGGGACTGTGGAATTCCTGGAAAGAAATTTCTGAGAGCATTCGCATGCTTGTATATTTTCTATGATGTTATTAGATGGATGCCTTATGGCCTTAGATACAAACACATGTGTATATGTGAGTGACAGGCGTTGAAAACGTGGAAGCTGTCCTGGTAGGACAATATGACTGCCCCGGCATTATTGTTCCGTCAAGTATAGTTATGAAATTCCCCATATTGTTCCATTTTGGTAGTGTAGGTTAGCACTCGATAATGTAAAGCTGTGTCTGTTTCTTTTTTATTTCTGCTCCCTGACGATGAGCAGACGCCTATATTTGCAGCAGACAGAACTCGCCTGCACGCACTGGTGCAGCGCAGTTTCCTTGTCAAGTTGACTATTTGCGACTTTTTCGTGTCATATACGTATTTGACGTGACTGTATTCTAATATGTTATTGCCGTTGCCGAGCAAGTTTCTGGCACTTTTATTGCAAGCGACTGTGCATGACACTGCTACACCCATTGCTTGATGCGCGGACCCGCCGCGATTTCTCTGTGGCTGTGGTGTTCGGCTGCTGAGCATGGGGAGGTTGCGGGATCAAATGCCGGCCGTGGCGGCCGCATTTCTATGGAGGCGAACACACCCGTGTACTTAGATTTAGGTGCACGTTAAAGAACCCCAGGTGGTCGAAATTTCCGGAGTCCTCCCCTACGGCGTGACTCATAATCAGAAGGTGTTTTTGGCGCGCAAAACCCCATAATTTTTTTTTCCTTGATGCGCAATGTCACACGCGCACTTTGTCGGGGTTTGGTATCGCACCCATGTACATCGAGTATCGCGTCAATGAAACTAATAAAAGTCAATAAGTTCAATTCTGAACTTTCACGTGCCAAAACCATGCTCAGAACTTGAGGCACGTCGAAGTGAGAGGCTATGGTTTAATTTTGACTACCTGAGGTTCTTTAACGTGAACCTAAATCTAAGTACACAAACATTCTTGCATTCGGACAGCTGACTGACCATAATCTGCTTACACCTGCCTACACATAGTGCAACAAAGGGCCACAAATAATTACCGCCCAAAGCATGCTAAACGTATTCTCGGATAGGAACCGGGAGTGGTTCTTCATGATTTGAACTAATTACTATACGACACTGTGTTTCCACTCTTCAAGCCCGCTCTCTTATAATCAGATGACAATTTGCACGTTCAGCGCTCGGGATTGGTTCAATGGCAACAATTTTGAGCAAATACGTTGGGGAAGATTTCACACGAAAGTGGAAACCAAACTTGCAGCACTGGTCACCCAGTGTTTAGATTGATCATTTCATAACTTTCTCAGGATTCACACACCGTGGTGGGATTTGGCGAAATCACTCAACGTCCTTTAAAAAAAATATCAGCATGGTCTTTAAGTTTGCTTTTGACATGCCAGAAGAAGATGGAGTGAAGTTTATCAACTTGAGACTAGCTTTAAGCTTAGACCATCTTTGCTGCTACTACCTGCTTAGATCAGTTAAAACTGTTCCAAGTTATACACCTCGGCATTTATAGTTGTTAAAGCGAGGAGTTGCAGAATCTTGTTTGAGTACAGCTCTCAAGTAGGACTATCATCACCGACATGATCAGAGTTTCAAGGGTCGAAATGAGAAATTGCTGAATTTTGGTTATAGTTCTCGCTTTCTTTTTCTCACGTTGTCATTGCGGAAGAAAAAAAAAACATCGACCGACTGGGTGCACCAGGGAAAACAGAGGCAACGGGTGGACAGTGACGCAGACAAGTAGTACTGTTTTCCGTTTATACATCCAGCACAGGTGCTTATTAAAAAATGGTAATTCTACGTCCAAAGCCCTAAGTTTTTATCAGGAACTTCATGCGTGTAAGGTAGAGGCTTTAGTCAATTTTCTAATGGTTCTACGATATTTAATTAATAAATTCATATTGGGAGACACTGAGTTGTTACAAATGGTGAGTAAAAAGTCGTCAACTTAACAAAACTCCATTTTCACCGCTTCAGACTGACAAAAACGTTCAGCCAGAGATCTGTCTTATCGCGCTAGGTAGAAGTCACTCAAAATTGGCGCCAAGCGCGAACATAAGCAAGTTATTTCCTGTTGAAGATGGATTTCATCGTTCCATGACGCATGCACAAGTCAAAGTTATGTATTTGCGCAGTCGCTTCAAGAAATTATGTACAGTCACACCGTTGGCGTCCTGAAATTTGACACGGGGTCTGCTTCCTTGGTGCGCTAACGCTTTAACAGAGAATCGGTTTTTCTTTTGATTTCCCGCTGAATATAGTTTCACGGAAACTAAGTATATAGATGTCATCACCCGACACGGTGTCATACGGCCTTTACAGTTTTCCCCCTGGGAGGGAAGTAAGTGGCGTTGTAGCCTATCGCTACCCTTCGTGTCACTTCGGCAGCAAAGTTCGGAGGTTATCTACAGAGTTGGTTCTCGGCGTCGAGGGAAGAACGACTCGTGTGTTGTCGAACGCCTGCTGCTCGCCGTTGTCACTGTCTTGTCACTGAAACGATAGAGACGTACACTGACGTACGCAGCCGCATGAACGCGGTAAAATGCATAAAATGATGCGAAATAACGGCATGAGAGCGCACGTACCGCGTTCCACATGTTTCTCTACTATTTCGAAACGCCTACGGACGCAAACATCGAACGCATGAATATGACTTGTCCTTGGTTGCGTCCGTGATACGTGACGTCATGCATCGTCACGTGTCTTTCACAACTCTACCTTAATCCACCTTCCTCTAATTTGTACCAACTTTAATTCACTTTAGCTCACTTTAATTTCTCTTGCTCAAACTTGTACCAACCTTAATCCATTCACTTAATCCATTCACCTCAATTCACTTTACTCCACCTTAAGTCAGCTTACTCTAACTTGTTCTAACTTTAATTTTATATTCCTCATACAAGACGTCATAGAAGACGCTGATGATGTCACTGTTGTTACCACTCGTCGCGGACAACGCCGGTTTTTCTGTCTCATGGGACACATAGTACACATAACGCTTTCGCATGAATAACATAATGCTTTCTTTCGGCGCTGCCTTCCTTGCAAGAGCTCGTGTTTTGAGCTCATTCGTGTCCACAGGCGCACTAACTTTTCACAGGCCTCTTGCCGTTGGCTTAGATTGGTGTTGCTTCGTGCAGCATACGGCAACATATATGCTCCCTTTGCTGATGCATCAACGCCCGAATGCGTGTGTTCAATTCTATAGGCGAGTTTCGTGACAACTCGTGAATCCATTTTATACATGCCTGAGATTCCCGTGGCTAAACTTCACTGCGTGCTTCAGTGATGTCTGTGTGATAATTTTTCATCTCTCCGTCAGGTGGAGCTGTTGGCGGTTTCTCGATAGGGAGTCTTCATACACGCGTGTGGTCAAACGACCTAGCCGTTTGATAATTATCGAGATAACTTGGACGAGATCTGGACGAGTTATGTTGTTGTTTACGCTGCGTTCTCGAGCCCTGTTCACTCAAAAACTCATTACTGTTCACCTCATAAGACAAAAAAAAAAACATTATCTTGTTTTCTTGACTATGCTCACAAAATGTACTCCTCTTCCAAGCGTAATGCACGTTTCAATGCCGCACACTGGCAGACATATTCCTCACTTTCGCAGTTTTTATGGCACTCGATCGGTGGCCTAGTTTGGTTGAGAAATCACTTGGTCCTTGTTTTTTCCTCATCTCTACATCGAAAAATGAAGCCTCCTGAACAGGCTGCAATGTGCCTTTATGAACAACGAGGTAGTGCACGCCTCACTGTCATCGCTGTTTTCCTCGCGAGTCTGTCGATGGCGCTTTCGTGAAGCCTACGACAAAACGAACATGCGGGTCGATGGTGGGGACTCCTGGCGTACGCAGGGGGTCCCCAGAAGCGCTTTGACATTTTCGTGTCCAGATTCAACGCACGGATCTTCGTGGCTTTGCATTTTGGAATGGTTCACGACTGCGACGCGTCTGCTGCACGAGCACACAGGCCGCCACTGTTGCTTTTGTTGCGGTCCACTGATGCACGCGGAAGTGGTAAGGAAGCCGGACAGAGTGACCTTTCGTTTGGCATTTTTGTTCGTTGCAGAAAACGCGGGGATGCGCTCCTTCCGGACTTGCCTTCTTCGCTTCCCTTCCTGCTCGCTCAAACAACCGCCGTGGCCGAAGAGGCGGCGCGTCGGTGAGCTCATTTCCCGCTTGTTGGCCATCGTGATGAGCGCCGTGGCTGGATGCGTGACCGCGTTTATTTACATCTATGCCGACACGCTCTTCAAAAGGGCGAGGATAGATCGTCTGCGGTGCCCTAAAGATTCAAACCTAATTTTACGGCGAAACTGTTAGCCTCCGGTTGGGCGGAATTTTTCGTGGCGTGCTCAGACAAAAACAAACGGCAGCCTGAAAGCATTGCGTTTGAGATTCCGCATAACTGAGTTGTGTTTTATAGTATATTCGAATTACAATACGATACTATCATGTCTGCAGGTTGTGTGTAAGTTGTACTATACGAATTTCCTGCCGCATTTTACTTTGAGAGATACACTTAGTTCAATTGCGCACTTGCGCCCGGCGGAGGGCCTACAAGAATGAGGATGTGTGCTGTGCTAACGGTGCCGTCACCTGGCTTCAAACGACAGCTGGACAAGTGCTGTGTCTTTCAGTTCTCGCCTAAGAGATTTATATTTTCTGGTATACACAACTAACAATACCAAGCTATCATGTCTCCAGCTTGTGTCTAAGCCGTACTTCACGTATTTTATGGCACAATTTACATATAAGCAGTCAGTTAGTTCAGTAATGCGCTACAGGTGGAGGGCCTAGAAGAATGAGGTAGTATGCTGCACTTCGCAAACACCTGCTTGCGCGTTGGGTGTACGGCCGCTTGTGGTGGGGGTTCTACTGTAACTTCGGCTTCACTGTATGTCCACTTTCACAGAGTGGACTGAAGGCGGCTTTCTTTCCTTGCAGTATATAATTACACATTACTGCGGCTGTTTTAAACCCACCCTTCGTCCCGCTGTTTGCAAACTTACCACTTCTTTGTTGATCCTTGTGTATGGACAAGCCATTGGCTATGGGCGCAAGCATAGTCAGTGCACGCGTAATGTTAATGGCGCGTGCTGTATAAACTTTCTCTATCAAGTACCGAAAACGTTACACGACCGTTATCCACCATCTCCCAATGGTCCGAGAGAACTCCATAAGTCACAAGGCGTTAATATATGGTGAAAATTGGAGCATGTGTTATGAGCAATGTGGGGCAAAACCTTGCTTCTGAATTACTATTAAGCTTTTGAAGTAATTATGAAACCTTCATTTGGTCCCTACTTTCATGTGTTATGCGGGAGTGTCGTGCTGTCCTCGGAGAACAAACGAGTCATCCTTTCTTTATCTTCCCTGGATCAAGGGAAAAGGTTATGCGTAGGCAGAGTTGTAAGTGTGTGGTTCAATTACAAAAGCATACTTTAACCCCGTCACCCTGACAGAACTATAGGCCACCGCAATCGAACTTGATAAAATTGGTGCACAGAGCTTAAGTGCAAACGGGGCAAGTGGGGGTGAAGTACGGTGTTTGCAAAAATTCCTTAGATAAACACATAAAAAAGTTATTTGAGCTGGTTTACTAAATTACCCTGCTTCAATACCATAAAAGTTTTTTACCCCCCGAGGAAGTTTAATAAGCAACAAGATATGCGAAAACAAAAGGCAGGTGCTGACGCCACCTTGAAGTTTCCATGGCGGCTTGCCCTGACGTCGGCACCTAGCGAACTTATCAATAAAAGTGGACTACATTGTATTGTGACAGAGCCAATTACTGAATTGGCAAGTTTCCAAAATTTTACTGAGTCGCCACGTCCAGATTAAATGAATTAAAGAAATAGATACTTTAAAATCGGTGATGGCACAAAGAAACACAGGCACAAAATGGCACAATGACACAAGCGCCGTTCTAAAATGAGCTCCATACCGTCTCCCGAAACTGTCAGTTTTTCTTAGAAAATTAAACTTTGATCTCCATTATGTGTGACGCTATTGCCGCGAAATCTAGAAAACTAGTGTTTTAAAAGAATACTTCAACTGTCTATTAAGCAAGTGCTCGAAAGCGCTATATGCGGGAAGCGGTGCAAAAACACGCAGGAAATGTTTTAAAGTGCGATGTCATTGTACAAGCAACTATGAAGCTTTTAATACAACTGCTTGAAAGAAAGACTTTCGCTGGGAATCAGGCTGTGACAATGGGAGGTCACGCGAGTCTGCAGTTTTTTCGTCTTCATTTTTTGACGATTCCTAAATGCTGTAGACTCCAGTGATCCCTGTGGCTGGGTTGTTTTTCAGTTGTCAACAACCTGCGAAATGGGCGGGAATTATACATGCGTCAGTGTTATTTATTCTCTTTCGAAGGCAACGCTAACGCCTCATGAGCTGCGCGAGCGCTGTTTTTACAGATGCTTCATGTTCCACGTTGACATTACGTGCGTGAACCATTTCTAAAACCAAGCACATAATTACCTGAAATTTACTAATTTGTAAGGAGCAACCTTGACGGCATATTGTAATACGCAATTGAATTAATCTAATGCAGAAAGCATACTCATTTTCTAGCAATCTCGAACCTTGCACCATTTGCGAGAGATATACTGTCTCGAATTATGTGGTATTGAATGGGTATTCTAACTTACTGTCATCGTGACTATTTTTCGAAAGTCCCTATAAGTGTTAATTACTAAACTAGCTTCAACTACACAGTTAATGTTCTGGCAGTGACAAGTAAAATTTTGTTTGTAAACGCACCTGCTCTGCGTCCTCTAGTTTATTTTACAGCCTATTTCAAACGATTTTGTACCATAAACAATTTTTCTATAGAGTTTTACAAACTGACAAAAAAAGGAAAAGCTGGTTCTCCCGTAATCGAGAGTAGAAGTAAGCACGATACGGCTACCGGCAAAGCAGATTGGTTGGAGGTGACACTAACCACAATATTAAAATGAGTGTAGTGCGTGTTCGCAACGCCACAACCCACCACGTCATACTGTGCACTGGTCCATATGGACGCAGTAGGTTCCCGTCACAGACAGGAGCTCATTGCAAGACTCGCCTCGGCCAAACAGCCATCCGCGGTGTGCCGGACGCTGTCAGCGCTGTCGGCGCGCCGGACGCACCGCAGAACTCACGGACCGCTGGCGTGAAAGAGCACAGTCAACTGTTCACAGTCACAGGCACAGTCAAGATCACAATAAAGTGTATAGTGCCCTGTAACTGAACGTCGCTATTAGAAACGACAAATAAAGCTTCAGCGTATTAGAAGTTGCAGCGTGAGTGATATTGTGAACAAATATTAGGAAGAACAAAGAAGCAATATTTTTTAGTAACTTGTTTGTGGAGTAACTAGCGTATATAATGCGGTCTTGACTGGTTGCCCGGGTGATCTCGCTTTGCTCTGGCATTTTGCCCGAATGTTCTCGTTCGAGTGCCCGGATAACGGCTCTGGCTTTTGGCTCAAGGTCACTTGAAGATCGCCCACAACGGGAGCTAAAGGCATTTCATGCTTAAAACATATAAATCTCGATTACCCAGACTCCCCCCCACCACCACACACACGTAAACATATAGGGAAGGGGAAAGAGGGAGCCGTGAGAGGGGGGTATCTCTATTGCCCTTCGTCTCCTCCTT
Organism: Dermacentor albipictus; assembly: GCF_038994185.2. NCBI lineage: Eukaryota > Metazoa > Arthropoda > Arachnida > Ixodida > Ixodidae > Dermacentor > Dermacentor albipictus. Next base: position 177,675,927 of record NC_091824.1, on the reverse strand, counting down.
TCTGAACCGGGGAAAACGATATCTGTCTACCTATATATGGGAGAAGGCATGATAGAAAGGAGAAAGAATACTAAAGACAGGGCAAACACGCATGCAGAAACTACACCGTAGTTGTCTAAGTATGCGTAAACATACCCCAAATTTAATTGGGCCCAACGTCAAATGTTGAGTTTGCCCGCCCCCAAATTTAAGTTGACCCATCCCCGAATGTGAAGTTGGGCGACCCCTAAATTTCAAGTTGGTCCACCTCCAAATTTACTTACTATAGGCTTCCCCATTCATTTTCTAATCAACCCTATGTACCCTATGGGTAGGCACAAATCTGATCATACGGGTATTCTACCAGATCAATTTTATATTCTGGTTTCAATTCTACCTTATCGCTTATAAAGCTTCCAATCATCTACATTTACGCTATTATAACGATTAGATGCCTTGGCGAATTAGGAATTTTTGCGCAGATACAAGACATTACTCTTTTCATGTAACGGAGAGATTTTGCTGGGGCACTCGCCGAAGAATGCCTGCGCATTAAAAGAAGCAGACAGAACAATTCAGCTTCTGTCTACGCGAACACGAAAGTTCCTTGTGCAACCTCATTTTACACGGGCATCGTTCCTCATGAACTCAAGCGCACGTTTACCCAGTGAGGCACAAGCAGCGGGAATGGCTTAGTTACTTTGAAACAGCACTGGTTTCACTGGTGTGTACCCTTTTGCAGTACGCCGCAGCATTGAGAGCACAACATAAAGCAAAGTGCGTCTTCGTTTCGTAATGTGGCAGTGAGCAGAGACACGTGAGGAACGGGAATGGATGAAAAGGTCTCCTCGAAACCACAGACGATCACAAGCATGACATGCATACGTGCTAGGGAAGCACTGTCGTTTCAATTGTGCTGTTGCTGCTGGGACAGAGTGAGAAGGTAACGCGTTGTGCCAAGTGCCTATATCGCCTTGCCGCGGCCTCTCGTTCCTGCACTGCGGCATCCTAGACGAAAAACACGATGATCGTCGGCCTTCTGCTCCCACAATAACGGGGTCTTGCCAGCGTTGTCGCCTTGCGTCATTTGTCCTGTTTCAGCAGTGTTGTGTGCTGGCGGCGTTGAACTGCAGCATGCATCAGCGCGTTTCTGCGCCCTGGGCACGCACGCGGGCCCGTCTTGGTTTCACGCGATTCGCTCGAGGTTCTCGGAAGGTGTTCTAACGGTGCGCAGGGGTGACATGTTATCATGAAGCACCATGCGACTGAACTGCTGCAGTGCAGCAGGTATGACGTCTCATTCTTTGCACGTCTGCGGTTGCAGATTTCCGCCAGAGTCTGAGTCTGCTCGCACCAGTGTTTATGGGCCAAGGCATGAACTGTACTCGGCTGATCAGCACGGACGTTAGGGCACACGACGCTCATGCCAGCAGCGGAAGGCTGCCCTGGCAACTGGAGCTGATTGAGCGGAACGTGAAAGTGCATTTATTAGGCCTCGTTGTTCTTGCAGTCTCTCGCGTGTCTCGAGATTTTCCAACCGTCTACGGAAAGACGCTGCTGGTGGCCAGAGCGAGCGGACGCGCGCCGCATGGGCTCCGCAAACAGGGCTCATTATCTGCGATTATTCATCTCGTAGTTTATTTCTGATTCAGCGAAGGGAAATAACTATTCACAAGTTGTACGACGATACCAAATTTCAAGCTGTGAGTGGATTTTGAGCCTCTTTCTGACGCTGAAGTTTCGAGCCAGTGACCGCGCTTGCACCACTGTGTGCGAAGCCGCGAGATGCCATAGAGAAGTATTGGAGACGCTGGGTAGTGTGGCGGCGGAACGCACCATATGAAGCATATTGGGGGTCAATTCTACCAAAAGCATGGATTCCCATTTTGAGGATACGGAGAAAACCGCGTCTTCAGATGATTCCAACGCCGGTTCGGGCTTGAAAGCGGTCATTTCACTCAAGAAGCGGGAGCTGGTGAGACAGAAAAGCGTGGGAAAGCAACATCGTGAAAGCTCATCGTCCAAGAGCACTTTTTCGACGACCACCAAAAAACCTAACGGTAAGGGGGGACGAAAACCACCTTCCTGCAACCGAGAAGCTACTTCAAGATTGTTTTGAGACCTGTGCAGGGTCTCTCGATCAAGGACTCATTACCAACGCACGTCGCTGCCGCCATTTCAGCGGCGAGGAAGGTGAGCAACAAGAACTTTCTCGTACGGCCCAAGATATGCTCCAACATTTGTGTTGTTTCTACTGCCAAAGAGCACGACGCTCTGGCAATCGGATAAATCAAGCACTTAACAATCAAGGGCAAGCAACATGCGGGGAACGCGTATCTGCACCCAGGAGAAAATATCCTTAAATGAGTCATTCAGGGAGTGGATCCTCACACCAAACCGGAAGCGCCCCTAGACGAATTATATATCCGGTCCGTTGACATGGACATTGTCGGAGCCAGAATGTTAGGCAATAGCTCCTCCGCAGTCATCTTGTTCGATGGTCCATGCATAGCAGGCGAAGTGTACCACAGAGGAGGGGAACGACTCTGCCACCCCTTCAGAAGCACGGTACAATTCTGCAACAAGTGCGAGGAATCCGGACACCGTACCGACGTTTGCCCCCACCCAGATTTGAGAGTGTGTGACACGTGCAGTCAAAAGAACCTCTTCCAGATCATCAGTGCAAGCCTGTGTGCAGCACTTGCAAGGGTGAGTACCTAGTCGGTTACACGGACTGTCCAAAGACTAAAGCAAGCGAGGATGACAAGAAGAATACTACCAAACCCGAAACCAAAGAAATGGCTGAGCACAGAAGCTGACTCAAAAAACATCTCCAACAACGCGCCTAGGTGCAACTCCTGACCTGGAAGCGCCTCCGCACAAGGCACACCCATGGCAGCATCGAGGTCGAGATCCAGGGACTCGAGCCCAGGCACCAGGCAGAGATCCAGGAGTGGCGTCAGGGGACTAGACAGGAGCAGATCCCGGAGCCGGACAGACAATATGACAGGTCACGAACCCAACAACGTGAGCTGGACGAGTGTTGTATCTCCCACTGCTCCCAGCAAAACACCACAAATAACCTCTGAGAGAGAAAAGGAGCTCATTGACGAGAATAAGAAACTTACCGAAATGGTCAAAAGTCTTACCGGCTCTGTTAAAAAAGCTATCAGACAAAATAGACACGCTAGAACACAAACAAACCGATAGCATAGATGGCCAAGAACACTACAAAGACTGCCTTCACCCCTCACCAACTCGCAAGAACGCAGTAGTGAAGAATGCAAGATCGTGTACCTGGAGACCAGAATCATGAACGTCCTAGGCGAACAACTAATGAACTTCCAGAAAAACGTGGATCATATGACTAGAAACATAGATGACCGGACAAACAGGCTTTTTGAGCTGTTCAAACAACACAAAGACGATATGTTAAGGACGCACAATGCTCGTGTCGACACATTTAAAGAACAGACTCCCTTAAGCATGCCCAGAAAATGGGGGCAGAATGCGGCACAACACTACTCAAGAACCTCAAATCGGGTAGTAGGGTGGTAGACCTCAATAACAGCCAACATGGTTCAAAACCTTAAAGACACAGCAGATCGACTAGAGATATGGCAGTGGAATTATCGAACTTTTCTCAAGAAATTGTCAGAACTGCTAAACTACATTAATACTGTACCCAGACATCCCGATGTCGTCTGCGTTCAGGAAACAGGGGTCCATCCAGTTGAACTCAGAGGATACTACACCCTAATAGACTACAACTCCAAGGTAGCCAGGTTAGTATGCAAATCAGTAACGGCAACACAAACTCCAATTTCCTACATTCACACATATCATCAGATCATCACAATTCTTCCTTGAAAGAAGAGTAAACACTACACGCATATCTTCAACATATACAGCCCACCCAATAACAAAAAAGAGACCTTCGGAGGGCTCCTCAAACATGTCAAAAACTTGGCCGGGACCAAAGACCACGTGGTGGTGTTGGGGTACTTCAACGATTCCTGTGGTACTTGGGGCTACACGTATCACAGCCCTAAGGGCAATAACCTGCCATCACGATAGGGCAGAACTCGGCCTTACCCATGAAAACGACGTTATGCAATCCACAAGAACGAGGAACAGCATCAGCACAGACATGAACCCGGACCTCACTTTCACCCTAAATGTAAACGATGCTAGCTGCCAAACTCTGGACGAGACCCTCGGAAGCGGTCACCGCATCCTGAGTCCCTCACTGGAAACACCCCATATAAGGAGAGTAGTCATGGAAGAAGTGAATCTCACCGACTGGGCAGCATTCCGTAAGAACATCCAGATAGAATGAGAGAACTGGCAGGACCTCGCAGAAGCAATCCACAGCCAGCGCGATGTAGTAACTAAACAGGTCAAGCGCACTAACGAAACTTCAGTAGTAGATACTCACCTCCTACACATGTGGGAGGCCAGAAGGAGCATGCTGAAACGGCGGAGATCCCAAAGATTAAACAAGAAGCTATACAAGCGCATTTTCGAGATAGAAAAGGCCAACATCTATGCAACATCTATGTACCTAGAATGCAATCACTACTTCCCTGCGACCATGGTCGGGCTCAGGCCAGACCTCTCCGCACAGGATGTCTTCCTGCTCATCAGGGAAGTGCTAAACAAGATTCCCACAGGAGGCGAAAACATCATACTAGCCTCAGACCTGAAAGGAGCCTTCATCAATCTGTCGCACGAAGCAGTGCTCGACGAGCTCAACGTGACAGATTGCGGAGAGAGGATCTATAACTACATCAGGTCCTTTTTGAATGGAAGAACGGCGACTATAGGCCTGCATCAAGAGAGTTCGGACCCGTTCGACATGCCCAACAAAGGTACACCCCAAGGCTCCATTATTTCGCCACTCCTGCCTCAACATAGCCATTAAGAGACTATCCAGACACCTGGACCAAATAGAAGATCTAGGCCACACTTTACGCTAACGATATCACTCTCTGGGCGAACAAGGGCTCTCTCGGGTACGAAGAGGACACTCATCAACAAGCAGCAAATGCACTGTCCGCCTTCGCCAAAAGCAGTGCGCTCCAATGCGCACTAGAGAAGTCGGAAATGATACGCATACACAACCAACGATACAAAAGCAATGGCTCCATCAATATTCAAGTGGATGGCCATACAGTCAAGTAAGTGGATCTGACACGCATTCTGGATTTCTGGATCCAGAGCAACGGATGCGCCAGAGACACTCTAGACACGCTAAACACAATCATGAAATAGGTTGCCAGAATGACCAAGAGGGTAACCAGCCATCGGACAGGCATGAGGGAAGAGACACCCTTAGGCTCATCCACGCACTGGTACTAAGCAGAATCACCCCCGTAACACAACACAAGCAAGACGGAAGACGAGAACGCCGAAGTTATTATCAGGAATGCCTACAAAGCTACTCTTGGTCTTCCTAAACATACCGCCACGGACAAACGCCGGCCTCTAGGTGTATACAATACCTATGCTGAGCTAAAGGCTGCAGTATTGCTATCTCAACGCGAACACTTCAGCGGTACCCACTCTGGAATGGCGATCCTCAAGAAAGCGTGCTACCCCCAGCATCCAACATATGTTAACAAGGACACAGAGGAGCTACCTCAGCTCATTAGAGAACATATATCTATCGCACCCATTCCGAAGGAGATGCATCGCACAAGGCACCTGTACAGAAGAGAGGCCAGAGTCAAGTCGCTCACTAACATGTACAGGAATAATCCCGACGTCATATACTTAGATGAAGCACAATTATCCAACAAGACAGGACTCATCTACACAGCGGTCGATCACAACTTGGACCTCATCCACAGTAACCAAATCGTAAGCACTTCTACGGCCGAAGCTGAAGCGGCAGCTATTGCCAATGCCATTAGACTGCGAGAAGAAGCGGACAATGGATACAGGATCTTATCAGACTCAAAGGATGCCTGTAAGCTCTTCATGAAAGGCTTTGTTCCCAAAAACATAAGGGACCTGCTCCATACTAGCCTCAAACTTCACCACAAAGTCATATGGTGCCCCGGCCATGTCGGCCTTCCGGACAACGAGAGAGCCAACGCCTTAGCTCAAGAACTTTCCAACCGAGCGGGGCAGGTGATCGCACGTTGACACACCCACATCCTCACTTCTAGCAGAGACATCCTCATGTATCTCAGACTCGACCGACAGACATTCGGTCCACCACAGAAGTCACTCAACAGTACGGAAGCCAACGATCTCCGTAAAATACAAACGAACGCGTTCCCTAATCCTGACTTACTGAACAAAATGTTTCCCGAAACATGCAAGGCCGAGTGCCCTTGGTGTGGTGGAAAGCCAACTGAAATTGAAATTGTTTATTTGCCATCCTGTACATTTACAGATGGAGAGACTGTAGAAAAAAGCTTTCTTTCAACAGCTTGACGTGTCTATAATCCCGGTTTCCGCAGGAAGGCAGCATAACATATGCGCACATACATGTGCATACATATATGTCGCTGTATACATAACTTCACTGGCATGTTTCCCACGGACACTTTGCGTCACGTCAAGAAACCGTCAAGAAATGCAAAAACAGATACATAAAGCTAACAGATATTACATCGAAGCCGTATAAGTCAGTTTCAGTTCCTTAAATGATGACGTAAAAAGATAAAATTGGACCGAATTATAGTAATTTAACAGTGTTGGTATTATGTATTTAAGGCAATGTTTGCCATAGTTTGAACGCGGTGTTGGTACTAAGCAATCCTCAAAGTGTCTTGTAACGTAATTTGCAGCTTTTCTCTGAAGTTGGGCTAGAGCACGCAGGTTGCTGATATTTCGATGGATTTCCAGTTTATATACATGACTCAGACAATATCTGTAGAGATTGTGAGCTGGGATCACACCAGAATTATTAAATAAGGTTATTGTCGATGCTGTGTAGGAAGCGTTATATGCGTGGCGGAGATACTTCTTTGTAACAGGTGAATATGTTCTAGATTGGTGGACGTTGTGTCACCGCATACGAATTGGCAATAGTTTAAATGTGATTGGAAAAGTGAATTGTACAGCAAGAGTTCAATACGTGTGGAAAGAATGTATCTCATGCAGCCTACTACACCAGTTATTTTATTTATTTTGCTTAGAACGTTTTTGACGTGATTGTCCCATGACATGTCGGATTAAAAGATGACATCGAGACATTTGAAAGTCTCCACTTTTTCAAAACTCCTTGAGTTTAATACAATGTCTTGATGTGGAGGTATTTGCTTGTTTTTCGGTCTGAATATAACTGCTTTTGGTTTCTTTGCATTTATCTTCATTATATTCACTCTCGACCATTCCTCTAAGGGTTTCATTCCATTGTTACATTGTTCTATAACAACATGAATATTATTGCCAGGGAAAAACTACTCGTGTCGTCCGCATAAATAAGAAACCTTGCCTGAGAGTTAATATTGACGATATCATTCAGATAGCTATTAAAAAGCAAAGGCCCTAAAATACTTCCCTGTGGCACTCCACAATAGACAGTTGTAGCCTTAGAAGCAAAGGTATCGATTTTCACACTTTGTGGTCTATTAGATAACTAGGATTTGACAAGAGATAATGCCTGTCCTCTTATTCCATAATAGTTTAATTTCTGCAATAAAATGTAATGATCGAATAAATCAAAGGCCTTAGAAAAGGCTACGAAAATACCAACAACTATAGCTTTGTTTTCAAACCCTGTTAATATATATATCCTTTCTGCTATACTAATGCTAACCCGACCGATGTTTTTCTTGCGAAAACTAAATTAGTGTGGTGTTAAAGGTTATGTTTTTCAATAAACTTTGTCATCCTCGAATGCAAAATTTTTTCAAGCACCTTTGAAAAGATTGGTAAAATAGATACCGGCCCGTACTTTCCCAAGTCATTACGGTCTCCTTTTTTATATAGAGCAGTTACTTTCGCAGGCTGAATTTTCACTGGGAAAATTGCCGATTCCAAAAACATGTTTAAAATATGGGTGAGTATTGGGGCAATTATTTAAACCACATGTTTAATCCTCTGTTTCATATCTGATGGGAATGCCCCAACAAACCCGTCGAGGTAGGCAAACACCTACACATATACGCCCTTAATAAGGAGCAGTGGGATCCAGCTCGGATCCAGGAAAGCAACTAGCCCTCATCCGGCGGGCAGCAAAGGCCAGCGGAGCCCTGGACTCAGGGCCCCGACCACATCGACTCCGACTTTTTTCTGCAAATAAAGTTTAATGAATGAATGAATGAATGAATGAATGAATGAATGAATGAATGAATGAACCATCTATGCCGTCGATACCGTGACATCGCAACGACGGCGCCGATGCTGGAAACGCGTCTACAGCGTCTGTATCATGGCTGTTGCAATAAAAAGAAACTCTCGTCTAAAACAAGATCAGCATTCTAGATACACTTGAATATTGTTGCCACAGTCAATGATTGCTTACGTGCATCTCTCTTTGGTTTCGTGGTAATGACTGCATATTGCATATTACTGTCATTTTGCGTCATTGCGACCAACACAAGCGCAGGTGTTCACACAGCCCGACACGCCAAGGTATTCAAGCCACTCGCAGCCGTTTAGCAGAAACGCAATATTCTTTATTGATGTCAGAAACACGACGTTCTTTATTGCTTCCGCTCATATGCAGTGCAGCCAATGCTGTTCTCCGCTTGATAATGTTGACGGCGTTCATATACCGACTTTGTCAGCGCTGTGAAGCATCTGGAACAATGTTACCAAGACAATGCGCACCTGTGGATTGATTCATCCGACGCTACTAGACAGCCTCGTCGGCTTGTTCATTGGCGATCGTTAGAGATGCGGAACCGGTCGTGTTTTACGCGTGCACAATTGGAATCATTATCTGTATAGCTCCAGTCGGACTCCCTCGTTGCGAGGCAAGTCTTCTGCGTAGGCTGCGATTCGGAGTTGCTTTATGAAAGCTTCTTTCTTCCTGAACGAAATGTCTGCGGTTGCGTCGAAAATACGAACAGGGAAATTCGCACTCCTGCACCGTAGCACAAATGCACGACCGTCTTTTATCTGCACGCAAGATCCTAGAAAAGAGAGCTACCTGTTTATCGGCTTCTGAAGGCGCTGTTGTACTTTTGAGATAAACCACTGTACGGCGCTACACTTGACTTTCTTGTGCATGACATCTTTAATTGTCCATGGAGTCTTCTAGTTTTTTCGCTCTTTCGGTTATCTCGCTGCCCTGTATAGAGTAGCGAACTAGACAGTTTCCGGTTAACGTCCTTACCTTCCTCTTTGCACATTCTCTCTCACCCTAAGCCGTTACAAGTCGTCCAACTTCAACGTCAAGTTCTACTGGTTGCAGAAGCAGGGTTGCGAATACCATACTATCGTACAGTGAATCTCTCTCAGAAGAGTGTTGGTCTAGGCCAGTTGGTGAGTCATGATTTGGGAAGTTACTGCAAAGAACACACACGACGAAGACAGAGACAACAACCGCTTCGTGTTATCTCTTTCTTCGTCCTGTGTGTTCTTTGCCCGCTAACTTCCCAAATCTGTCTCGTTCACTTGACAGTTCATCTGGCTCCCTTCGCTGCGAATGCAGCTCCAACATTCTGACCGAAAAATATCTGCTCAGATGGGAGCAGATACATAACGGAGATGACCCTGTGTGTCCTCTCCGTTCCCTGCAATGTCACCCTACCGGAAGGAATCTCTCTTCGGAGACTTCGTACCAGGATTAAGCTTTCCGAAAACTGGACTTGAGACCTGGAGACTCCGTGAGCTATCCGACGTGATCTGCTGCTGCGTCAGCAGCCGTTGCTTTCCCTATGCTGTGTCTTTGTCGAGAGACAAGGGCCACATGAGCGAAGGAGAGATTTTAATGAGACAACAGTGGAGGTGGGAGTAGCTTAGGTTTAGCCTGCTACTCCAACTTTACACAGGCTTCTGAGGGAGCGACAGGCTGAGCGAAAGGTTGCGCGCGTCGGTGTACGGAAAGACGAAACTACTGAGTATGAGCGTCGAATTATGACAACACTGTTGTAAGACACATTAGAAGTTTTTACACGCCATTTAAATGTAACATGCTGTGCGGCAACTTGCGCGAAAGCGATCACATACCATGATAAGCCACGATTTCCTGCAGCGGCACTGCGAAAGCTCAGTTGCGCGCGCAAAACTTCCTTGACAGCGTTCACTGGACCTTTAAGGAAAGTGGGCTTCACATCGTTCAACTTTTGTACATTTAAACACACACATTCACGTACACACGTGCACACAAAAATAAAAATGAAAGGAAAAGGAACAGAGAGAACATTTCTGCGCCTATTACAAAGCTCGCCCCGTACAGCACGTTCTTAGCAACTGTTAATTGGTGTCACCGCCTCGAACGGCTTTTCTACCGGTCTGAGTTGCGTTCGTGGAAACATTACTCAGGCCCTTCTGCTGCGGTGCGGGCAGTGCGCTCACGCGCGTTGTGAGCCACTCATTCACAGGCAACTTGTGGGCACTGCCATGAGTCCAGTCCTTTATGGACGGCATGCGCAGAAACAAAGCTCCAGGATCTTTGATGTAGGACATGGTGCTGGTGGCTCGTTTGAAACCTGCACAAAAGCAGAGGTGGTGGGGGAATTTATGCAGGCTGGTCCAGACGTTTCGAGCAAGTAACGCCCCACTTTCAGTAGAACATTGTGTAATGATGAGGCAAAGGTAAGAAACCCCAAAACAATATAAAGATGCTTCACAGTGTTATGAAATCTCAAATACGGTATGTATGTATGTATGTATGTATGTATGTATGTATGTATGTATGTATGTATGTATGTATGTATGTATGTATGTATGTATGTATGTATGTATGTATGTATGTATGTATGTATGTATGTATGTATGTATGTATGTATGTATGTATGCATGTATGTATGTATGTATGTGTGTATGTGTGTGTATGTATGTATGTCTGTGTGTATGTATGTGTATATATATATATATATATATATATATATATATATATATTTGTATAACATGTATGAGGCTGGATGAAACGCATTTACCTATTGTTTCCAATTATTATTATTATTATTATTATTATTATTATTATTATTATTATTATTATTAAGTTACTCGCCATTGAAACCCTGCAGGTGAAAATTTTCGACTGCTTCAAGTAATTTGTTTGTCATATATGTACAATGTCCGTTTAATCTAGCAGTCACTAGCTGAGCAGTTTCATCGATTTTTTTATTCTCTGATGAAATGATTATTCCAGCATATAATTTAGGTAAGAGTTAGATCACGCGAAGCGCGACTTACGTCAGTGAACAGTGATTTCAAGTGCCCTCAATTTTGGTGCCATATTAATGATGCTCGCATGTCTCAACCTGGGTGCCAGCAGGCTTTTATTTTGGCGGTACACTGAGGGGGATTGACGTTTGCATGCACTGACAAATTGTTTGTTTCTATTACTGCAACAGGTGAGTAACCACATTTCTAAAGCTCGCATTAGTTGATATTACTGTATACTGTTTCTATTTATGTGCTCATATGCAAGCACTGTTTGTTCCCTATTAGTTATCTTCTGCAGTGTTCATTCCTACGTCGTTGAATTATTGCCGTGTTCATCTGATGGTTGCCTTATAATTCTTCAATTTCATTCTCTTCATTTTGGACATGTGCCTTAATGGCTTGCTTATTTTCACAGTGGCACCTTTTACTCTTCCCTCGGCATCCTTTGTGCCCATTGAAGCTTTCCTAAAGCTTGTTTTTAAACTGTCCAGATCTTAGTTTGTGGTGTCTTGGGAACAAGCACACTACATAACGCGCTTGCTTCAAGGCGACACGGCGGTTTCTTTTTCTTCCCATCCGTCATGCCGCATTGTATTATGGTTTCAATCTTGCTCACTGTTCAAGAGCCGCCTACCACGATTATAAAAAAATTACTTGCAGCCCCTGATTTTTCTGCCGCGTTTAGAACCAATCCTTCCCACTGAAGCCCTCGTTTTATGAGCTTATTCTATTCGTCCTTGGAGGAAAGGCAGTTGTAATAAACCTGCCACAGAAAGCAGCGAAACCAACGCACTACAACTTTACGAAACTAAGGGCCATATCGCAACTTTGGCAGAGGCTTCCTTCGTTCACTCACTGTTGATGAAGTCTGCATGTTTCGGTGGTCTTTACGTTGGGACGTCTCCTGATATTCTATATACCTAGGCATATTACCCCAGGGCTCACATCGCTGAGAAAAAGGTTCGGTGGTCAGAAGCTTGCCTGTTCACCACCAGCCGCCCTTTCCTGACTTGAGTGGCCCCCCGAATCCCGCCGAGCTGGGCAGGCCGAATGGAGCCGCGAAGGGTCCCGCCCCAAAAGTGGGTCCCTGCACAGGACCTCCCTGTACCGGCCCGTTGAAGGCAGTCGGGTGGTGTGTGGTTGTTCCCAAGTGCTTGACCTGAGGAAACAGGCAAAAGCTGTCTGTGAATCCAACTGTACGCGCTTCAGGGAAACCGAAAACAGATAAAGCACGAGCAGGCGAGAGATAGCGCTCTAGCGCCCATGCGGAATTGTGCGGCTTCCAGCTTCAGATTAAGTGCGTTGGTGGTGATATTATTGCGCTCCTTCGCTCTGAAAACGTTTGTGGCAGCTCGGGTTCAGTGATCTTTACATCATGGACTGCGAAAGACCTTGGAAGAGTGGCCTTGTAGTTAGGACTTCAAATGACTATAGCACACCATGTTAATTTCTAGCTTTAAAGAAAGGAAGCCTGGCAGTTTGCAAATCTGAGAATTGTAAATCTCAAGCCACGTGTCAGCGTCGTTGCAGAACTGGCAGCACTGTCGGTGCATTTCGCTGTGAAACGCATTTACCCGACAATCGCCTGCTTTACTCTCTGCTGTATTGGCGCATAGGTGTAGACTGTCTGCACTTACAAGAACCGACTTGGCTCTTACAAATGTGATTGTGTGTTCGTTCTTACCCACGTTGCCATCACGCAGCCTAAGAACCACGCTGCTCGCCATAGCAGCTGCCTGCAAAGTGCATGAGGGGAAGCCGACGACGGTGCAGCATGGTAGCGCGATGACTTTGATGCTCTAGTGCGGCGCAGAATGCGATAGCATAAGGGGAATCTTAATGAAATGCTGCCTTTCTTGTATTATGCAAAAGAGAAATTCACAGAGGGACCTTGCATCAACGGCAGACACTGTTACGCATCCTTTGAAGAGTTCGTGAAGCACTGCACTTCTCCTATGGTGTCTACGGCGTCAGTTACACTATACGGTCGGTGCAAGGGCCCTAAGAAGTTAAGCTTACCTTGACGAGAATGACCTTCGTCTGACCTCCGGGGATGAATGTGGATTGCACCGCTGGTGGCCTAGCCAAAGTCAGTGGAGCAGGCAGGCCAGCTCCGGGGCCGAATCCAGACACAGATGCAGGACCAGGAGCGAACGCTAAGCTTGGGCCGAAGCCACCTCCTACAGCAGGACCCGCTCCGAAGCCTCCTGGGCCGGACGCGAATAAGGGACCAGCAGGTGCGAAGCCGCCTCCGCCGCTGTGGAAGTCGCTGCGGAAGCCCGAGTAGCCACCACCGAAGCTGCCCTTGAAACCGCCTGGAGCTCCAACGAGGGGGCCGCCGCCTAAGAAGGGCCTCCCCGCGGGTCCGCCTTTCAGCAGGTGGCAGTGCAGGGTCGCCGAGCCACTGGTCACCACGGCAAGCAGAAGCTGCAGTGGCAGGGCTCGCATCAGGCATCGCACCGTTAGGCAAGCCTCGGTGCCCGCAGATGACGCGCCTAATGGCTTCTCGACCATTTTCGATACAAGCCCTTGCGCGTATCGTCGCATTTTTAGGTGATGCTACTCGGCGTACTGGAGTTAGTTACATGGGAATAAGTTCTACGCTACAGCTGCATACTAGCTCTGCTTTTGCGGCGCTGTTCAGCTGCTGCTTAACTTCCACTGCTACCACGGCAACCACCGCATTCTGCTAGAGCCGCGGCCTTCAGGATGCCATCGAGTGGCCCGTTGAAGCTTCAACTGACGCTATGCTGAAGGACAAGCCGCAGTGTTACGAAGTTGAACAGAGCTTGGCACAAACGCAGTGGTTGTACGGTGCTTTCTTAGCTGTTCCGCTACCATGAACTCGTGTCCACGTGGCTAAAATTTGTTTGTGGTTTTGTTTTTCATGCTGTTTCTGGGCATGCGCCGTCAATCCGCGTAGCACGACGAATACGTGAACTGTTTGCGGCTGTTTGTAAAGCACCTGTAGGCAACGCAATGCAAGTTCCGAGTACATGTATTTTCTCAATGGCAAGGGAGAACAGTCTACGCTTGGATCGAGATAGCCGGATCGGTCGTCCTTTTTACAAGAGGCTCCACCAAGTAGATTTAAAGTATCGTAGTAGTGCAACCCATGGACTCTCCGCTTCAAGACAGGTCGCGAGCAGGTTCCACAGATTTGCAGTTGTTACACCATTTGGGCAGAGAATGGGCTCTTAAAAAATGGGGTATGGGCAGCGACGCATTTAAACATATTTAAATTAAAGACTAATATATATCCGGTAACAGCTCGCAATGCTTCGAAATGGCTCCGGTTTAGCCGCATATATCTGGGAATACTGCTAATCTCATGAAACATCATAACAAGACAAGTCGCAGTCTGGTGCCAGGCGCTTTTAGCTGGACTTTGTTGCTGTCGCGAAATACTATAGTGAACGATGGTTGGACTCTGACTTCGGAGGCGGTTGCTTTTCCCTGGTCAGCAGCGTACTCGTTTCCCTATAGCCTAACACGTCCTATCCAAGTGATGTGGCCCATGTCTTGCTGTTTCATATACGCACAGCTTTCTCCGCCTGCCTACGCCATTCGTTTTCGGTGAAAACTTGTAAGCTTGCTTCTGGATGCTTTCGGCCTCGATATTCTCTGACCGGCCACCCAGAAGAATGGCTGGCATGAATAGTCTCTAACGTTCGAGGAACAAAGCAAGAAGTGAATATCTGCAACACCCGAATTTGCGCTCGCAGTTGTTTTTCAATGTATGTGGGCCCGCCTAATCATGTATGTCAGAAATCAGCGACTAAAGTCCTCCACATGGCTCTAAATTAATGAGAATATTAAAAAATATGAAGCGACATAAAGAGCCAAGTGTTTCAATGCATGTAACCAACGAGGACATTTTATGATTTCGAGCGAATCATGAGAGTGCAACTCGTTATTAGGAAACCATTACCATTTCGCATGGCCTAACCTGGCGCGCTTTCTTGAAAGAAATTGGAACACTCCTTTAGCATCACCTGAACAAAACAGCTGAGAAACGGCTTTGCGTAACGAAGTAAGCAAGGCATCACCGTAGGAGCCTTACCGAATGCTGCAACACTTCTTGTTCAAATTACAGGTGGGAAAGTATGACGAAACGCATCTGCGAGTATGACAGAGGTGGGTTCGACACTGCAAATGTACACTGCCACATCGTTTGACGTGCTAATTTACGTAGTAGATAAACACTATCAGCTGCATCCAAGAACAGAACAACAAACAGGTCTCACAGAGCGAAGGATAGAATGCACGATCTTCATGGCTGATGAGTAATGCAGTCTTCAATGTGAAGCAAGTGCATTTTAGCCTTCGTTTCAATAAAACCGAAATTACGTAATATGTCTGCGGCTATTCATTTTCGCCCCTCCTGTCAGAAAAAAAATATTAATTTGATTTACTTTGGCTAACGTACTCTATTTGTCCAATCGAGCTAGTCAATGAGTCGTTATGATGGCGTGCTTTACGCTTTTTCTACGTAACCCGCACTCCATCAACGTCAACTTGCGCATCACAAGTATTAGCAGGCCAAATAGTCAGTCTCACACCATTCAACGACATGAAATGCGACGTGAATACGTGCGACGAAGTTCATAATTGTACAAAGCGTCCAACAGAGACACCAGCAAATGCCGCTTGATAACAGAGACTGAAAACACGCAGTCATGTGCTGGAATTAGACCTTCTTAAGTTCCAAGATTTCAGGCCAGTATACAACAAAAAGGCATTTGGAGTAGGCCTCCGGGAGCAAACAGTGCTAAAAACTGCACACCTTAAGAGGTCACAGAACGCTGTGGTGACTACCAACTGAAAGGTTTACCAGTGCTCGCTGCGCGCAGTGTTGCTCATAAGCCTTGAGATTAATAGAATAAACAGGTAAAACGAAGAGCAAGTCACTAAGAGTTTGAGGCATGAAGACTTCACTTATCACAAAGGTAAGCAATTTCGTTATCACTCAGCACAAGACAAGGGATGCTCACGCGACGGTCGGCCGCAATGCCTAACGAAAATTCTCGCTCACGTCGCTCGCGGTGAGTCTACAGGATGAGCGTCCGCACGAGGCACAGCCTCGGTGGGCGTTTACGCGCTTTTTCCTACGCAGGAAATTACATTTTTTACTTACAGGAAGAACGAATCGACAATTTTTATTCGCGCCAGTCACCCACCACCGATAAGTAATCTTTCTTTCTGTCGCATGCGTCTGCGGAGCAAGCAAGGAACGGAACGGTCGCCAATAAATACGTTGGTCATGTGTGCCTGCTGTTAGCTCAAGTGCATGGGTCACATCATCTTCCTTTTGCATTATTATCGAAGGCCTCTTGTCATTTCTACCATATTACTGGGGCCATACTTAAAATGCCTCACGATGAACTTATATTAAAATTTAAACAATTTTTCCTTCTTGGATAATTGATTACGTGCACTACCGCAGCCGATAGGCATTACTTGGCAGTCAACGCACGGGTTGCCTGCGAGTGGCTTCTAGGGATCCACGTGGTATTGGGTTTTCGCTTTTTCTATCATACCAACCTAATAGTGAAGATGTTGTCAATTTCGCTGTGCCCATCTAACTATTTTCTAAGAATGTGTTTTGCTTAGGAATGTTACCTACAGTGGTGATCGAAATGCCCTGATGACTACTAGTCTGAATTATGTTCTCAAATTATCTAACCAACGAGAAATTCTTCTCAATACTGGGCATAGTCTAATCCTTCTCGCCATGAAGATCTGCCTCATACCTGCACTGTAGTCCCACTTCTCTTGAAAGAAGTGCACGCCTGCAAGTATCTAGGCGCTACGTCAACCAAATAACTTGTGGGCGGAGCTTGCACGTTATGTATACTTTTACTGGCTTTCGAAAATTATGATGCTTAATCTATAAGGTAGCATAAAACTTCTTGCCTATTTTTCAGTAATATTATTGTGCTCTAGCATGCACGCATAGTATGAAACCCTAAGAGTCAATCGGATATTCAAACTTCTGAAATAATCCACATTAATGCCATAAGGTTAACTTAAAATAAATACTTGATGTCACGCTCGCCCACTGAAATAATTGCAAATAACGGTACCTACATCCTCCAACAGCGCATAAGAAACTGTAAGCTAGAATTTCTATACTAAATATGAGACCTTACATATAAAATCTTGCATATGTTTGTCCCCGATGACAGCAAGACAAACACAGCACGTTCGCATAGCTAGACACAAGCATTCTTAGTGCAGACACCTAAAACACTTTCTACATTGCCGTGTACATTAGGATAATTGATAGACTGAAGATCTAGTTTTCTAGTGGTAACGTATCTGGATTTTTGTTTACAATGTTTCATTCTTCGATGTTGAGAATTTTTTTTTACCTTTGCTTCCTCACCCCTTCTTGAATATAGTGTTTTTCATATTGATCAAAATATAAATAAATAGATAAGCATTCCCTTGGCACTTGTGTATTTTAGGAAGGGGCCAGTTGTGCGGTGGAGCGTCATTTCTATGTGTTTACGTCATCACTCACACAACTGCTGTTTCAACTCTGCACGGTCTTTCGAAAGTTTCTTCGCACAGCCTCTGAATTCTGTGCGTGCCTCTGTGCCTGCCCACACGACCATTTGGAAAGACATCCTGTCTGAGCTTGCCCGAGTTAAGCAACAACATCAGAAGCGCCACCGTGGCAATGTAGATACACAACCTCACACGCTTGTTATACATATATTATGGGATTTTACGTGCCAAAACCACTTTCTGATTATGAGGCACGCCGTAGTGGAGGACTCCGGAAATTTCGACCACCTGGGGTTCTTTAACGCGCACCTAAATTTAAGCACACGGGTGTTTTCGCATTCCGCCCCCATCAAAATGCGGCCGCCGTGGCCGGGATTCGATCCCGCGGCCTCGTGCTCAGCAGCCTAACACCATAGCCACTGAGCAACCACGGTGGGTGTACACGCTTGTTCGTGCAATATATCAGTGTGTGACCGTGGGCAATGATGTTCTTTTTTGTATTATTCAGATTACTGGCTTACAATATGCGAACATGGGATAGCAGTTTTGCGAACGCCAAGTAGAGCATTAATCCAGCGCTTGTGATGTTAAATGTTTTAAGGAAGTGGACGGTTATGGTTTACGATGCAGCGGCACAAAAATAATTTTCAGAACTTGAAACATTATCATAAGAATAGGCGATGGTTAAGGCTAGCTTTCTTTTAGGTGTTCAGTCAGCTTTAACTAAATAGTATGTTAACAAATTACTTGAGAGCATAATTTTAAATGCACCTCCTGGAGACGCACCTTGGGACCATGTACATTTCCGCTATTTTTCAGGTGCTGAACTGTGTCAGTTTTCGATGGAGGTAATAAAACAAGGCATGTTCCTTCATGTGCTTTTTTGCAGGTTTGCTGGCAACGTCGATGTCGGAGATACCACAAGGACCCGAGAACATCTGAAGCAAAAATGTTGCATCCTTTCGCAATACCGTGATGGTGCGTTTCTCCTATCAACGGCACTAGTCCAAAAGACCCAAGACGAATAGCTGACAAAAGATACTGAGGAAGATAGATTTGAGATTGCAGAGTTGACACACACACCTGACTTCACTCCCCATCGGTTGCATTCCTTCTACGCAACTGCGTCTGTTACCTGCAGGCCTTCCCCGAATTGAAGAAACAGTAGTGTGTCACTTACACATGGGCGTTGCATTCACCAATGAATGGTCATTCTCAACTAGATTGACCCATAACGCCAAATTCAACGTTTGTATACTAACAAAGAAACTATAGAACAGCTTTTGTGCAACTGCTAACTCGAAAAGTGAAAGATCTGACGTCCACACAGCTCTAAACCAGCTAGGCAAAATACCTTTCTGTTTGCTGAAATCATTGGACCGCGGTCTCACACATCACGGCTGCAGAAGGCCATAAAGGTGTTGTTGCGATTTCCGCAGGCTACCGGACTGAGCGACTGTCTTTGACATTGAGAAGCTAGCTGTCGCTACGTCGGCGGCATCAGCACTGGAGTTTCTCTTCTTCGCTTAATCTTTTCCTCCCCTTTGCCAATGCAGGTTGCCCAACCGGGCTTAGTCCTGATTAAGCTCCCTGCATTTCATTTATCTTATCTATATATCTCCGTCACTTTTCCAGAAGCAAAGCTAAAATGAAGCCTGACTGTATTTAATCATATCGCTTCGTTTTTTTTCTCTTTTTTTCACGTGTAGTCGACAGTGCATCCATAAGTGCAGTCTAGACACCCTGGAGGTGGCGTACTCAAACCCGCACTCACCGCGCAATATCTCGTAACCATTTCTCCGCCTTTTCTGTCCTGGACGCGTTGCTCCGAAGTATTGGAGTCGACAGCTACCGCACAATTGGTCGTCACACAGGCGCGGATGGCATCCTCGACTCCATCTTCTGGTTCGCTTATATAGAGCCGCACCTTCTTCCACTGATCCCGCCCGCCGCGAAGCGGGAAGGCGGCGGTCTGTGATGTACATTTTTGGCCAGGATTACGTTTGCACTCCCCTCTCGTGCATTTCCACCCGAGGTCGGAATAGGGGAGGATGCCCTCACCACTTTCCCCTCCAGGCAGGCGGCGATGGCATGGGCGACTTGCTTTTGTGATGCCTCTCTCTTTTCCGAATGCTTGTTCGGCGTTCGAGAGCGCGTCGCCAGACTGGGTGCGTGTGCGTTGCGGTGCGGCACTCCTGTCTCCGCGATAGGTGGGTGGCGGCGAGCCCCTTTCCCAAAACCAGCGGCAGGGGCACCAACGAGGTCTTCTCCTTTAGCCTGTCTTCGAACTGGGTCAGTCGGGTCACGAGAATGGAAGAGCGCTTGGGCAGAAAGCCCCGCCGCTCGCGTGTATTTCACACAAAAGCAACGACAGTGAGGGACGAATCTGTTTCGATGGCAGTACAGGCTTGTAGCCAAGAAGGGTGACACGAGGTCGACCCTGATTAATGGGAGAACGCACGCTTTGTGTTGCGCTGCAGGATGGCGGATAAAGGCGTCGTAAAAACTACGGCGCGAACGTCCGTAAGTACGTGGCGCATTACTGCGTTGTTGCGAGACACGCAAGCAAGAGCATCTTTTCATGTCAATACGCCTGCGATGCTATACCAATCAGTTGGCACACCTTCGTTATGCCTTAGATCCTGCTATCGCGGTAGTAGTCGCAAGCAACGCTCAACGGGCGATTTTTTTTTTTGCGGTCTTGCAGCGTAACGGCGTACGTAAGATGATTCTGAAAACCACGAACACTGCCCGGAACCATTCACCTTTATGCTGCTTTTACGGCGGATTAGCTTGTATATTTGTATCTCGCTAATCTTTTTTTTTCTTTTTCTTTCGTATTCCGGTAAGAACAAGGTGTGCCACCGTAGGGGCGTCTGCGTCAGCAGGCGTTTGGTGACTTGCGACATCACGTACCCGAGCTAATGAGAGGAGGACCCTCCCGAGTTTAGCCATGTCTGGAGAAAGGGGGATCCTGGAGATTGATCCGATGCCGGGTCTTTAGACCTTTATGGCCCTATGGCGGAGGCGACGCACCTCTTTGGCATCTGCTTCACATAGACGGCACCTCCAGACTAACCCACCTGGAGGAAATCGGCAGTTGTCTATTCCTGTCCTCCTCGTAAATCCTTTTGCTTTATCTCTTTCGCCTGTTCATCTTTCCGGCCTTCTTTTCACTTCTCACTTCCGAATTTCTGGACGGCTAGGGTTAACCTGGTGTACTTATACAACCTCTGGTATATTATATTAGGTTATAGCGGCAATGCATGGCTGGCGTCTGCAGGTATACATCCAACTTTGTAACGTAGCCTTGTTGGGCTCGGTTGTGGGTGGCTACCCTCGATGCCGAATTTTTCAATTTTATATGGCAAACGCTTTTCCCTCACTACCTGATCGCTGTCTGAAGAGTGGGCGCACCGATGAAATACTGTTTTTTCATGCAACCGAAACATTCTTTTCCGAAGTACCACGTTGTACTCGGAAAATGGGTTAACGTGGTGTACTTATACAACCTCTGGTATATTATATTAGGTTATAGCGGCAATGCATGGCTGGCGTCTGCAGGTATACTTCCAACTTTGTAACGTAGCCTTGTTGGGCTCGGTTGTGGGTGGCTACCCTCGATGCCGAATTTTTCAATTTTATATGGCAAACGCTTTTCCCTCACTACCTGATCGCTGTCTGAAGAGTGGGCGCACCGATGAAATACTGTTTTTTCATGCAACCGAAACATTCTTTTCCGAAGTACCACGTTGTACTCAGCTAGCACGAAACAAAGACAGTTCTAATGAGCTCACCATTTCTTGTAGCCAAATGTTTCACGGAAGCAATCGGCCGAAGTTATAAAGTAGCGAAAAAGAGAAGCGCCGATCTTCTTCTTGAAGTTCGCGACAAACCACAGTATGGCAAACTCTTGAAAATTGCAACGTTTGGGGACATTCCCGTTTCAGTGGGCCCACACAGGCCAATGAACAGAGTGCGCGATGTCATCTCGTAAGATCACCTTCTGTAACTCAATGAAAGCAAACTACTTGAAGGATGGCAAGACCAGAACGTAGTGAAGGAATAAATTATAACAATAAGGCGTGTTGACAACGAAATACCTACGAAGCACAAAATCATTACTTCGGAACCAGTACCCTACCTTAATCAATCGAAACCAGTCACTTTAAGCTTTGTGTCAGACCATAAATCTCAAATATGAGTCGATGTTTCAAGTGTCAGCGCTTTTGGGCATTGGTCGCATAGCTGCAGAGAGCGTGCTACTTGTGTTAAGTGTAGCGCTACCGAACACGCTTTTGACACCCGCAGTTCAAAAACCCGCTGTGCCTACTGTGAAGGAGACCACCTTGTCTACTCGCGATCGTGCCCCTAGTGAAAAACAGAAAGAAAGAAGTCATAGAACTAAAGTTCAAGTTAAACCTATCTTTCCCAGAGGCAAGTTAAGCGTTTCTATCCCCACAATCAGTCCAGTCGCTCCTACACTGATGCGACGTGCCGGGGGGCAGCGCCACAAACTTCGGCGGCCGGGCGAGTCAAACGGAGTGTGACGGCGGTCACGCCATCAGCCTCTGAAGAGGCGATGGATGCAACCAACAGTACTCCGGCAGGCCTGACGCCGAAGGAAAGGCGTACCTCATTGGAGTGCGTCAATAAAAAAGGAAAACTCCGTATCACGGGGCCTGGAAAGGTCTCGTGAGCTAACTTAATCTCTTTTGACACACAGCAACAACAACAAAAAAAAAATACTTCCAATATGGCTACACAATTCATATATTGGAATGTAAGAGGTCTACTCCGCAACCTAGATGGCATTCGGGAACTCCTACATAAGTTTAATCCAAGGGTGATGCATGCGCAACTGATACCTTCTTAATCCTTCACACACAACGTTGCTCCGACAATGTGCCATTTACCGCAAAAACATTAACAACGCTCTTGCCTCATCGGGCGCGGTCGCCATAATAGTGGATAAGGGTGTCGCTTGCCACCATTTGAAGCTGCGAACGCTCGCTGAAGCAGTTGAAATCTGATCCGTGCTGTTTGAGAAGTTAGTCACAATTAGTTCTCTATACATGCTTTCCAGCTATCAACTTTCCAAAACAAAATTCCAGAGCTTTATCGCAGAACTTGAGAACAGTAGGCGATTTAAATGCAGATAACACCCTCTGGGGAGATTGCAGTTGTGATTCAAAAAGGCGCTTATTAGAAAACTTTCCCTTCTCTACAAGTACACGCTTACTAAGTCAGAAAAAGCCTACATTCTACATAATGGCAAACAAAGCGTTCTCGTCTATAGAGTTAAGCGTACAATCAAGTACACTTTTGCCATACCTGGAGTGGAACGTGATCAAAAAACCATACGAGAGAGACCATTTCCCAGTTTTCATAAAATTAGCAAAAGGCTATGAGTTCTGTCCACATCTGTCTCGGCGGAAAGTCAACTATGCCGATTGGAAACGACACTGAGAGCTGGGATCACGTCTCTACACTTCCTATCGAGGATGCAGTGGCATATATTTGACAGCGTTTATATTTGATGCTGCTTCAGTATGTATCCCCGAAACAAATGCATTGTCCTCCAAGCGACGTGTTCCCTGGTGGAACGAGGAGTGTAAGGAAGCTAGCAGAAATCAAAGTAAGACTTGGAGTCACCTTCGTGACTCTCCAACTACCGAGATCTTGATCAGCTTCAAGATCACGCTGTACTGTATCAAGAAGATCGCACTGTTACTGTATCTCGGAGCAAAAGCCTCTGTCAGGCTGTATAGCCTTTTGCTTTTGCTTCGATTTCTGTTGATGTACAGAAAGAAAGAAATCAATAAACAAACAAACAAGATCGAGTCGTAAGGTAGAAGAACGCACCACCTAGACAACAGGAAAAGCTGGAAAAAATGCATCTCCAGCATAAATTTTTATACAGACGAAAGAAATGCCTGGAACAGGGTAAACAAAATAAAGGCTGTGAAACGCACCCACTGCATTTAGTATATACACAAGGAGACACCCTTGAAGACCAAGCTGATTCTCTAGGCGCACATTTTGAGTACATTTCTAGTTCGTCTCATTACTCATATACATCCCTGAGATACTAGCGACAAGTAGAGCGACTGCCTCTGAATCGGAAAGGAAATAGAAATGAACTTTACAACAGTCCATTTAACACGACGGAATTTCAGGCTGCACTGAATTGTTGTGATAAATCGGCCCCTCTCGAAACTATCGAATAGTGATCGAGCACTTGCACCTCGAAGCACACAAAAGACTCCTATCACTTTTTAACGCCATATTCTCTGCCAGCTATATTCCCGTCTGCCTGGAACGAAGCAATCATAACACCTATTCTCAAATAGGGCAAGGACCCGCCTTCGGCGAGACGCTATAAGCCTATAGCTCTAATAAGTTGCCCATGCAAACGTGTTGAGAAAATGACTAACCGGCGCCTGATCAATTTTCTTGAAAGCGACAAAACAATAGATCCCTTGCAGTGCGGTTTCAGGTCACCTTGTCCGCATCGAGATAACTATCCGTGATGTATATGTGCACAAACAGTTTTTCTTATAGGTATTTTTAGATGTGGAGAAAGTATATGACACCACTTGGCGTTTCGGAATCTTTCGTGATCTGGCTGGAATGGGCATCCGAGGCGACTGGCTGAACGTGATTCTCGAACCGCACATTCCGCGTTCGAATTCGTAACATCCTGTCCCGTCCATTTGCTCAAAAGACTGGTGTACCACAAGGTGGTGTGCGGAGCTGTACTCTGTTTGTTGTAAAAATGAACTCGCTCCATACTATCATACAACGTACAATGTTTTATTCTATATGTGTATGACATCCAAATTGGTTACAAATTCTGTAATCTTAGTATCTGCGAGCGACAAGTATAATTTGGCTTGAATGAATTCTCTGAAGGGGCGTACGAGAAGGGTTCTTAAACTAAGCCCTTAAAAAAGTATGTGCATCCTCCTCTCGAACAAGAGAGGTGTAATACCAAACCCCGTTATTGATCTTAATAGAGAACGACTATGTGTGAGCCATGAACATGAATTTGTATGCCTCATTTTAGACTTTAAGTTACCTTTTATCCCTCACTTGAAATATCTGAAAGCAAAGTGCCTGAAGACAACGAGTCTACTGAAGATCTTGTCCTACTCATCTTGGGGAAGTAACAGACTTCTAACTTGAGCTTTTACAAAAGTGTCATATGGTCACGCCTTCGTTACGGAGCCATTGTCTATTATAACCGCTAGTGCTTTGAAGATGCTGGATTCCGTCTACCCCTCGGGTATCCGTCTTGCTACGTTTTCAGGATCGGGGGCTCAATCCCATCGCTCGTAACCCGTTGTCAAAATTGGAGTCCAGCATGAATTCTAAGGTAGCTAGCCCATGCCGTCATCCAACTTATCTACGCTGAGGACGCTGATAAAGGGAAGGACTGCTTCTAATCGAGAACGAGGTATAAGGGTTTATTTACAGTATTTACATGCAGTTCATCAGTATAGCATGACTGCGAGAGAAAGTACGTCAGTCTAACACGACTGCTTGAGAGATAGTCTCAGTCTCAGAAACGCCTCAGAAACGCCGTCTAGTCTAGTCTAGATAGTCTAGTCTCAGAAACGCCGCAGTCCAACATGACTGCTTAAGAAAAGTGTGTTGAGCATCCGCACAGCAGTGGCTTATAAGCACTCGGTCCCGTCGCTTATAAGCACCCGCCGGGATGGGTTAAACACACACACACACACACACACACACGCGCGCGCGCGCGCACACACACACACACACACACACACACACACACACACACACACACACACACACACACACACGCACGCACGCACGCACGCACGCACGCACGCACGGGGTGCAGTGGTCCGGAGCCGACGTCAGAGGGGCTTCGTAGAACTCGGAGCCGTCACGGGTAGCGCGACCGGGTAGCACATTGTCTTGCGTCTTGGTCGGCGCGTGGCAAGGAGCCTTCGTCGGCGTTCCCGCGGCAACTCCCTCACTCATAGCAGAACAGGGCGGCGTTGTCGTGTTGCGCACAAAGCCTGCTTCGTCGAACTCCTTCAGTCACAACGGCGACGAGGCTAGAGCGTAACGGTGGCGGTTTCAGCACAAAGCCTGCTTCGTCGAACGCATCCTAGCTGAAGCGACCGAGAGTGGAGGAATGCGCGTATTGTTCCCGACACAAAGTCGACTTAGTCACGCCGTGGCTAGAGGTTGGCGGCGGCGTTCCAAGATGAGGTTGCCACCGCTGGCATAAATGGCTGGCAAACTTGCCCTGCAGCTGGCCGTTCTTAACAAGGTGCGTTCAAGACTGATCCTGCAGAGTGCCTGTACGGTTAATCCAATGAATGGTCTCTACATCTCTCAATTACATACTTAAAGCGACTGACAACTGGCCAGAATGTGTTGTTGAGAGTTGAGAGTTCTTTATTGTGCATAATAATAAGGTTACAAATGGGGATTATACATACATACAGAGGGAGGTCCCATAGTAAACAGACTGTACAGGGGACCTCCCATTACAAATGAGTAGGATATGTAAATACAAAGCAGCTATATGCAAACACAAAGAACACCATATTAAGTTAGTCACTAGCTTACGCTGTAAAATATTTAACGACACAAAGCATTCATTAATATAATGCTAATGATCAAATTGTTATATTGAGTGCAAAAATTTACGAAGGTTTGATTTGAATGTGTAACAATGAGAGAATATGTTAATATGACACGCTAATGAGTTCCAAAGTAGTGTGGCTGAAAAATTAGTAGTAAGTTTACCATAATTAGTTCTAGGTTTTGGTAGTAAATAGCTGTTGGTAGAAGTGAAACGGGTAGACTTGGAATATGGATACTGGCTGTTAGTAATTATAGGGAATGGGAGCTTTCCGTTAACAGATTTATAAACATGTATTCCAAGTGAGTATTTATTTAATTTCTGTAACGATA
This sequence comes from Dermacentor albipictus, assembly GCF_038994185.2. NCBI lineage: Eukaryota > Metazoa > Arthropoda > Arachnida > Ixodida > Ixodidae > Dermacentor > Dermacentor albipictus. The sequence goes on along the minus strand of NC_091824.1, from coordinate 177,649,179 downwards.
AAATGCCGTTAGGTCTAAGCAATGGAGATGCTTCCGATGTGTAGCTGCTACGTGTGATGATGGGAATTGCTTGATTTTGGGTATGCTGTAATGGAGATAAATGCGTGGGATATGTGTTTCCCATGGTGATATGCAATAACTATTATGCGTGTGAATAAAAGCGTAGTAGAGGGAAATTAGTGTCTTCATATTAAAGAAATTGCGAATTTTAATTAATATTCTAATTCCATATGCTGCCTTCCTTGTTAAGGATAAAACATGCTCGTCAAATTTTAGGTGTTTCTCTAATATGCCGCCAAGAAACAGTACACTATCAGTAGGATAAAGTGCACTGGAAGCAAAGGTTAGCGATGGATACACTGAGATATGCTTTTGTTTAGCTGAGAAGATGACGAAGTTAGATTTGGCAGTATTAATGTGTAGGAGACGTTGTGAGACGTTAATGGAAATGAAATGACCGTGATTTATAGTGATATATTCCAGCACACTGTTCGGGATTTAAGTAGGAAATATAATTTTAAATTGGCAAAGAAAGTCGGAAAAACCTATAAGTGGCGAGGCCTGGCAGCGAAATCTTCATACTTCGAAATGTAGTCAAGAGATTACTGTACGTTAGTTGACTGTCATTAAGTACAGTATAATTATCGCTTAAATTTGCAGTTAGTATATTATTAGACACTTGCGCTTTATTTCATGCGTATTACGAAGTAAAGAAAGTCCACGCTTACGAGCGGCGCTCGTGTCGTATCACATGCATGGTGGCGCACATGGTTCGCGCGCCAGTGTAGCACGAGTTTGCAAGTACCCAGAGCTCTATGCTCTCCCTATGATACAACAGGCCGTTCGACGAGTCGCACCGTAAATGGGTGCGTTTTCCACCTTGTCTGCGCCTCTGTCTCGCTGTACCGACGCCGAGCTGTCCGCCTACCATCAGCAGATTTTCGGCGCCGGCACAGTGCGACCAAGGCGCCGACACGAGAGCAAGAACGCTGTCGCCGACAGTCGGCAGACAGAAATCGGTGTCCGGCCGGCCTAGTGTGAATGAGCCAATCGGCATTCTCCAGGCGCGCTGCTTGTCGCGCTACCGCTACCGCTTGTCGCGCTACCTATCGTGCAAGTCGGATTCGTCGCTACCGCTGCCGCTTTCGCCCATCGAAGCATGACGTTCGGGTGCGACTTCGTAAGGGTCTAAATTCTCAGCACTGATGGGAGCTAAAACCCTTTGTTCCAGCCACCTCCTTGGTTCCAGCTCGCTCAGGTCTTCGAGAGACGACATCGGAAATCAGAAGCGCACGCTTGGCTACAGCAGCACGGACCGCGTATCACGTGTCAAAGCGTCGTTTCGTTTTCCACGCGTTTGGTCTCGTTTTGACGAGCAAAAACACGTAGCTATTGTCGCAGGAATACTATAACGCTCTGGAAAATATGGATCGCAGGAACATCGACTTGATAAACACAATAATACTTTCTCACACCTACGGCTGCACTTGTCGCCTGCCTCCCACTAGTGCCGGCCCATAATCGCTATCGCGTTGACCTATCACAGTTTTCAGCATACTTCCAGTGAACGACTTGATCCTCACTGCAGATCGAAAAATTTTGATAAAAAATGTTCCACGGCGTTTTCCACGTTACTACTTCATGCTTAGGTGCTCTGGCCGGTATGTTTTCCATTGCACTAAAATAAGTGGGTACCATGAAAATTGGTTCTCAGCCCCTTTATGTTCTCCTACGCCCTGAAGGTGAAATAATATGTAGGTATACCATGTCATTTTATTGTTCGCGACTTGTCCACGGCCAGGCTGTTTCGTAACCGCCCAGCCACCATAGGACTTCTCTGTCCCTCCGGTTGGAACCATTGTCAGAAGAAACAGACGTCCCTCTTCTAGAGAATGTCTTAATGGCTCCTGCTTGGCTCCCACCGTCTTGGGAGTGGCAGATTAAGCAGTGTGACACCTCTTTTGTCGAAATATCAAAACGAGCACCTGAGGCACATTTACATTCACATTTTCTTGATCTTCAGGATCAAGAAAATGTGAATGTAAATGTGCATCGGTGAAATGTGAATGTAAATGTGTAATCGGTGTGAAAGTGAGCACTCTTGTGCTCACTTTCACACCGATGCTTCGAAGTTTCCTGCTGGTGTTGCTTGCGCAGCTCTAGGCCCGTATGTTTCAATACCCGGCGCATTGAATCCACGTACTAGTATTCTCACGGCTCAAGAATATGCAATCCTTTCCACGGTTAAACACATAAAGCAAACGAACCTCACTAGGGCTGTTATGTTCGCGGATTTATTGAGTGTAGTCTGGCACCTAATGACTCTACTAAAACATAAAAAACTATGTATTTACCGAACATTTCTGATGATCTCAACTCAAAAACTTCAAGTGCAGAAAACAACCAAAAAGGCAATGAACGGTTTGTTTTCTTAAACGAGCCTTGCTTTTTGCAACTTCAGGTACCAAGTTACTCAGCTATAAGGTCCTTATCCGTTTAATCTTGGAATACTTAAACATAGTCTGGTTTCCGTATATGAAAAAAGGTATGCACTTGCTGGAATCGGTGCAACGCAAAGCGTTTTCCTTCATCTACAACAGGTGCCTGCGCACTGATTCCCCCACGGAGGTGCTTTCCCGCACAGGCTTGGATACATTATCAGGTCGCGTAATGGTTCATAGAGTCAAGTTCTTACAACATTTAATACATGATGCGTTCAACATGAATCCTGCTACTTACATTAGATTTAATCGTTCAAGAGAAACGCGTCACAAGCATGAATTTACACAACATGAATTTACACAACGCCTCTGATGTTAACAACATCAGGGGCGTAGCCAGAGGGGCAGGGCTTATGGGGCTTCAGCCCCTCCTCCCCCCCCCCCCCCTCCCCGCCCCCGAAATTCTTTCGTGTCATGCGCCGTCGACCAAGACAACTCCCGGCACCGGAAATCATTGTGAATTTTGTCTAGAATGAGTTTTTCACGCTCAAAAAGACATTTAAGCGCGAATATTGCAAACTCGGACTGGATTTCGTGGCAGTGACCACGTACCTGGAGTCACATAACGCAAGGAGCACAAACTTTCAAGGGCGTGCTGACGGCGAGCGGGCTAGTCGCAGCATCTCGCGGAGGCCACGGAATCTACGGAGCGTATGGATTTCCATTTCGAAACTTTATGGGGATAAAGTTCTCAACGTTTTGATGCGAAAGGTGCATTAACATTTCCAGTTCCGGAACTTTGGGGGTTTTATGTTCCTATAAACATTTGACGCCAAAGGTGCATTGATTTTTCTAAAGTCGTACGTCTTACCATACAGCGAGACAAGCCAAATCAATACGCTATTAGACAAGCTGACAAAGCACGCAGCGAGGTCCGATGAGACGAAGCGTTGTTGCGGGTCATTTGTGCCGTCATGTCACAGAAAAGAATATGAACATTTTTTTCAACTGTGGCTCCTACCTTTGCCGCACTCCTCGCTGTGCACGGGCCCCGGGCAGTCACTCTCACACATCTACAAACAAGCACTTGCCCGAGCCCCGCGGCACTGCACACAATGTACCCCGAACGGTTCCAAAGCCCGAACTGCCCCCTGTGTGGTTGTTATGCGGACCTTAAGCATGTCCTGTGGGGCTACGCCTACGCCGGTCCCCCTTTCAACCAAGAGGAAATGATGAATTTTATTACGGCCCACGACCGTACCTCTCAAATCCTGGCGGCCCAGAGGGCCCGCGAGAGGGCCGTCAGGCTTGACCTGATGGTCCCCGAGTGGGCCTCTAGCCAGGTGATGTTGAGTTTACTCGCGTCTATTGTGGACCGAATAAAGTTGTTTCACTCACTCACTCACTCACTCACTCACTCACTCACTCACTCACTCACTCACTCACTCACTCACTCACTCACTCACTCACTCACTCACTCACTCACTCACTCACTCACTCACTCACTCACTCACTCACTCACTCACTCACTCACTCACTCACTCACTAAAGCATCCATGTCTAGGCACTAAAGCCAATAAGGGTAACTACGTTCTTGTTTATTTTTCTGCTTTGACTTCTACTCGCGAGGACACATTGAGCCTCTTCAATTTTCTTGTTCTCGCTACCTGCGGGCTACCAGAGCCTACAGATTGCAACGCGTTCGCTTGAGGGCATCACCTTCACTTCGATGTTATCGCAACTTCTCCAGAAAGTGTTTTGTCTCGCCGGTGTAGGATACCGAGCAGTATGCGTATCGTTGTCTGTGAACCAAACGACTCATGTTTTCTTCGATATTCCTTCGGTAGCCACACTAGGCGCCAAAATTAAGCATTCGATTTGGGCCAAGATGCTTTCCTTTGCGTTCTTTTCATCATTTCGGAGCCCCCGCTCCACAAAAGAAAATAGACATTGTCGCGGCGTAGCGAATTGGCGCTTGGTGAAAGTTCGATTTTGTTACTGCCTCTTTTGCGGAAAGTAACGGGCCACGGGTCTCTTCATTTGCCGGATACTCTTATTATATAATTGCGCTAGCAATTATATGAACACTCTAGGCGCATTTCTGCCGTCGCCGTCGCTGCCATGTTCCGTTCGAGGGCGATAACACTGTCCCCGTGCGCCGCATGCTGCGTGTGCGAGTGAAAGCGTAGGGGGGGTGAAGGCGATTGGTGAGCCGACGATGGTGGCTCAGTCTTGTGTGCGCAAGGGAGAAAAGCGGGGAGGCAGCGTGCCGCCTTCCGTTGCGCGCGATGCATGAGGAGCAGTGGAGGTAGGGGGGCGTGCCTTAAGATTCCGTCATCTGTGAATCTGTGATTGCGCACCATGTTTATTTGCCTTGTTTGGGGCATCATATACAGTGACGTCTGCTTAGATACGTACATTTATTGGGGACTAAGCGTATCCAGTCCGTAACCCTTAATGACCATCGCTTATCTTCCCTCCTCATTACATGTCCTGCCCATGCCCATTTCTTTTTCTTGATTTCAACTAAGATGTCATTAACTCGCGTTTGTACCCTCACCCAATCTGCTCTTTTCTTATCCCTTAACGTTACACCTATCATTCTTCTTTCCATAGCTCGTTGCGTCGTCCTTAATTTCAGCAGAACCCTTTTCGTAAGCCTCCAGGTTTCTGCCCCATATGTGAGTACTGGTAACACACAGCTGTTATACACTTTCCTTTTGAGGGATAGTGGCAACCTGCTGTTCATGATTTGCGAATGCCTGCCAAACGCACCCCAGCCCATTCTTATTCTTCTGGTTATTTCAGTCTCATGATCCGGATCCGTGGTCACTACCTGCCCTAAGTAGATGTATTCCCTTACCACTTCCAGTGCCTCGCTACCTATCGTAAACTGCTGTTTTCTTCCTAGGCTGTTAAACATTACTTTAGTTTTCTGCAGAATAATTTTTAGACCCACCCTTCTGCTTTGCCTCTCCAGGTCAATGAGCATGCATTGCAATTCGTCCCCTGAGTTACTAAGCAAGGCAATATTATCAGCGAATCGCAAGTTACTAAGGTTTTCTCTATTAACTCTTATCCTCAATTCTTCTCAATCCAAGTCTCTGAATGCCGCCTGTAAATACGCTGCGAATAGCATTGGAGAGATCGTATCTCCCGGCTAACGCCATTCTTTATTGGGATTTTGTTGCTTTCTTTATGGAGGACTACGGTGGCTGTGGAGCCGCTATAAATTCCTTCCAGTATTTTTACACACGGCTCGTCTACACCCTGCTTCCGTAATGTCTGCATGACTGCTGAGGTTTCGACTAACTCAAACGCTTTCTCGTAATCAATGAAAGCTATATATAAGGGTTGGCTATATTCCGCACATTTCTATACCACCTGATTGATAGTGTGAATATGGTCTATTGTTGAGTATCCTTTACGAAATCCTGCCTGGTACTTTGGTTGACAGAAATTTAAGGTGTCCCTGATTCTATTTGCGATTACCTTAGTAAATACTTTGTAAGTAACGGACATTAGCTGATCGGTCTATAATTTTTCAAGTCTGTGGCGTCCCCTTTCTTATGGATTAAGGTTATTTTGGCGTTCTTCCAAGATTCCGGTACGCTCGAGGTCATGAGGCATTGCGTATACAGGGTGGCCAGTTTCTCTAGAATAATCTGCCCACCATCCTTCAACAAATCTGCTGTTACCTGATCCTCCCCAGCTGCCTTCCCCCAAGGCTTTCTTTACTTCTTCCGGCGTTACTTGTGGGATTTCAAATTCCTCTAGACTATACTCTCTTCCATTATCATCGTGGGTGCCACTGGTGGTGTATAAATCTCTATAGAACTCTTGAACCACATGAACTATTTCATCCATATTAGTAATGATATTAGCGGCTTTGTCTCTCAACGGATACATCTGACTCTTGCCTATTCCTAGTTTAGTTTGCTGCTGCGCCATAAAAATCCTAAATCATCACCTATTCCTAGTTTCTTCTTCAGCTTTTAGGCTTCCTCCGTACCTGAGAGCATGTTCAATTCTATCCATATTATACTTCCTTATCTCAGCTGTCTTACGCTTACTCTACTAATAACTCTCCCCTGCTATTCCTAGACCATATGCCATATTCCCCCACTGACTTGTTTCCAGCCTGCTTCTTGCCTACCCCGGAATTGAAGTTGCCCATCAGTATAGTGTATTTTGTGTTGACTTTACCCATCGCCGATTCCACGTCTTCTTAGAAGCTTTCGACTTCCTGGTCATCATGACTGGATGGGGGGGGGGGGGCGACTTTCAATTGTACTTCTTATTAAGTTTCACAAGACCTGCCATGCACCCTCTTCGTTAATGCTACAGAGTTCCTGTATGTTACCACCTATGTCCTTACTAATCAGGAATCCGACTCCTAGTTCTCGTCTCTCCACAAAACCCCGGTAGCACAGGACGTGCCCGCTTTTTATCACTGTATATGCTTCTTTTGTCCTCCTAACTTCACTGAGCCCTATTATATCCCATTTACTGCCCGCGAATTGCTCCAATAGCACTGCTAGACTCGCCTCACTAGATAACGTTCTAGCGTTAAACGTTACCAGGTTCACTTTCTAATGGCGGCCTGTCCGGAGCCAGGGATTCTTAGCACCCTCTGCTGCGTCACAGTTCTGACCGCCGCCGTGGTCAGTTGCTTCGCAGCTGCTAGGGACTGATGGCCAGGGTTTGATTATTGTATTCATATAGGAGGTTGTGGCCAAGTACTGCACTACGGTGGCCAATCCTGCTCTGGTGAGAGACTGCGTGAGCGGTTGTGGTAACCGGGATCAGGCCGCACTCCAGGCCTGTTTATGCAATTTTATCGACACGCGGATTTTTTTTTAATCCGGTGGAAAATTGCGCGGCACCGGGATTCGAACCACGGTCCTCTTGCACGTGAGGTGGATGCTGTACCTCTACGCCACCGCTGCACCCGCTACAAGGTTCTACAGGGTTCTGCAAGGGAACATAAATACCCAAGAAAGTCGACGGGCAAACGGCGTCACGGTAGCTCAATCGGTAAAGTACCGCACGTGAAATGCGAAGGTTGTGGGATCGTTCCCCACCTGCGGCAAGTTGTTTTTTCATCCACTTTCATTTCCATTGTTTATAGTTTTTTTATTTCATTTATTAAGCACAAGTAATTTCCCCCATGTTGTCCTCGGTGTCAGTGTTTGTTGGCTTGTTAAGATATGACTAACAATAACCGGGCCCCTCGGTTAATCCCGTTTCTTCTCATTTAAGTCAACACATGCGTGTCATGTAGGTCATGAAACAGCCGCCGACGTCATCGTGCATTCATGGTCGTTTCACTAACATGGTAGGCTCCCCGCACACTGCTTCGCATAACATCGAAGCATTGATATCAGTTATTTGCAGCACTATTTTTGGGACACATGCATATATTCTTGTATGAAAGAATACGTATTTTACCCGTCTTGGCAGTGCGTAGTGTTCAAGAGTTCGTTTGTAGCATCTTTAGCAGTTACAATGCAGTTACTATTCATGTATTCGATCCTCCCACAAATTCTATAAGAAGGAAGCCGAGCTGCAACGTGAGCTCCCCCCTCTCTCCCCCCCCCCCACCCCGAAACGAAATTTCTGCGAAATTTCTGGCTACGCCACTCAACAACATATAATAGTTCTCTTTCTTTCCCGAGCCATTCGAGAATAGAACGCCCAAGATAAATTCACAACTTCGCAGGATACTTCAAAGAAGTGCATTGAGCTGACCATCTTCACACTGTTATTGATCTATGTCGTTGCTTGTTCGATGCGAGTTCTTTGTATGAATGAATGAATGCGTAAGATGGTGTATGAACGCTTGCTTTGATGACCGCAGTTGGCAGCTCTCTTCGGCCTCTCATGTTGCGCCCTCGATGCGTCTGCTTACGAATGCTTTGATTTCTTGTCTTTTTACGCCTGGTTGCTATCTGATTTTTTATTGATTGTAATTGGCATTTTGTTGTATATAAACTCACTCCTGTAACAGTCCCAAGTGGGACTAATGGTATATCCAAATAAATAAATAATAAAATAAATATGGATTGCTGTCGTCAACTTATGTGGGTTAACAAGTCATCGCACTATGATGGGTACCTGGCCACAGTGGCATAAAAGGCGATGAAGCTGCTGACAACAACGCTACCTCAGTACCTTTTAGCGACACCGACACAAGCATACCCATTGTGGCCATCGAGATTAAACCATATTAACGGCATAAATTGAAGAATCACTGGCAGAAACAGTGGGATAACCAGGTATTCATTAAACTATAGTTGATAAAACTTAAAGTAGGGCACTGGATATCGGAGAAAGCAGCACTACACAAGGAAGTGACTGTTCGCAGATTAAGAATAGGACATACTGTACTCACGCTTACCTCTTGACGCAAAGCAATCCTCCGACATGCAGTAGGTGTGGCAATACTAACAGTTATTCATGTTCTTCTCCAATACCCTGGTATAGAAGCAGAAAGGACAAAGTTTTCTTCTTCCGCATATCGTAAGCACATCCCCCTGCATCCGGCATTTTTTTCTGAGTAACGAACCACTTTATAACTTGAAAACTTTGTTGAGCTTGTTAACCACAACATCCTGGACATTGTTTGTTCAATATATTTGTAGCACGTGCCTATCAGTGCTGGCCTTTAAGAGCACTCTTGGAGCACTGTGGCTACTGTCACTGATATGTTTTATTGTATCACCTAGTCTTAACTAAATTTTATTTGTAATAGCAGCACTAGTCATTGTCATTATTTTATTAGCTATCCATTTGACGCCATATACACTGACAGGCTTTCAGGAATTTTATACCAATGTTACTCCAAAGAGCAGCACTCAATATTTTCATTCCATTCAGAATTCATTGATAACACATCATCTTGTGCCAAGGCGCTCTTCGGTCGTGTTTAGGCCTTGGGCCATTAAACAGCACGTATCATCATAGAACAAGGTGTGCAGCGTAGAAGGCAGGAAAAACACTGTTGGCTGTACAGAAGTCGCTATCGCAATCTTAATTATACTTCTGGCGATGAAGCAATATTAAAACAGGGGGGAAAATATCTCAGGATTATCGCCTCTAACGTATTGAAAGGAAAATGAAAACAGAGATATCCCGTGAGTCCAACACAGGTCGGGGATTGTACAGCGATTACATCACGATTCTTTTCCTCTTCGCGCTTTGTCAGCCATCTTACGCTATCGCTATATAGACCGGCCAGTCAGGAGCGCAGGTCGGTGGGAAATACAGCGGAGCGATACAAAACCCTTGCATTACATACAATTCGTATTTTCTTTTTATACGTTTCCTCAGATACACTTTCCATGCCGGTGCGACGTATGTTCTTTTTCTTTTATTTAGGCGTCTTTACTCATCATGGGACAAAAGCACAAAATAACGGATACAGAGCTTCTCAGAATACAAATACCTTTTTTGGTAGCGCATCTGCTCGTCTTAGATATAAAATGAGCATATATCAAAACCAATAAGTAGCCACCCACAACGCAAACACAAATTTGGGATATACGAGCAAACGAGCGCCCCGCAATTATCGGAAGGGATACCGCCAACCAAACACACTCTTTGGCTTTCGAACGGCTGGTGATGTTAATGTAACTTAAAAATCAATAACCACGCACAAATGTCGCGCAGTCGCAATTTGAAAAGGTTAAAATTGGGACAAAATGAGAGTGGTTTGGATCAGAGAGCAAACGGGTATAGCCGATATTATAATTGACATTAACAGAAAAAAAAATGGAGCTGGGCAGGTCATGTAATGCGCTGGTTAGATAACCGTTGGACCATTAGGGTTACAGAATGAATACCAAGAGAAGGAAAACGCAGTCAAGGATGGCAGAAGACTAGGTGGAGCGGCGAAATGAGGAAATTCGCGGGCGCTAGTTGGAATCGGTTGGTACATGACAGGGGTAATTGGAGATCGCAGGGAGAGGCCTTCGTCCTGCAGTGGATATAAAATAAGTTGATGATGATTATTATGATGATGATGATGATTAGGATTATGATCCTGCGGTGTCATGACGGGGCGAGTTATACGCGAATGTCACGGAGGCCAGCGTGGCGTCCCAGTCGCGGTGATTGTTGGAGACATACATCGACAGCGTCTCTGTGAGTGTTCCGTTCAGACGTTCCGTAAGACCGTTCTTTTGTGGGTGGTAGGCGGTGGAGAGCTTGTGCTCAGTGGCACAAGCGAGGAGGAGGTCGTCGACAACTCGAAACATGAACCAGTGGCTGCAGTCTGTAAGTAACAGTCGAGGTGCACCGTGGTAGAGCATGACGTCGTGGAGGAGAAAATCGGCGACGTCTGTTCCGGAACTAGTCGGCAACGCGTTTGTGATCGCGTAGCGTGTCGCGTAATCGGCAGCGACGGCGATCCACTTATTCGCACTAGTCGTCGTCGGAAAAGGGCCCAGCAGGTCAAGGCCTACGCGAAAGAAAGGTTCAGATGGGACTTCAATTGGATGAAGTCGTCCGACAGGCGGCAGGGGAGGTTTCTTCCGGCGCTGGCGCAATTCGCAAGTTGCGACATAACGACGCACAGAGAGGCAGAGCCCCGGCCATAAGAACCGCCGTCGTACGCGGTCGCATGTACGCAAAACTTCAATATGTCCGGCCGTCGGTGCATTGAGAAGTTGTTCGAGAGCGACGGATCGCAGATGACGAGAAAGATTAAAGAGCAACTCAGGGCCGTCAGGTTTGATATTGTTACACGAAGACTGAAAACGCTAGCCCCCACCAAATTGTTACGCGAACGAAGGATTAGGAACTGGAGGCTATATACAGAGTATATTTACAAAGGCTAACTGCAGCGCTCGCCAGTTCAGCAGACAGCTTGAGAGCCAGAGAGCGTTCGTCGTCTTCGTCAGGGCGCCTGCGTGCATCGTCCACAATAAAGACGCAATATGCATGTAATAATATTGCGGCGGTAGAGGATCCCGTCGTGCTGCACGAACATGCGCACGTGCCGTCGGTGCTGCCAGATTGCACTCCAGTGATGATGGACTCTAAGGATTCATCGCGTTGTTGTCCAGCGCGTATGTCGGTCATGTCAGTAAAAGCCATCACGCAGGTCACCGGATCATGCGCAACAGGATCAGGAAGATCCACGGGGTGACGAGAGAGGCAGTCAGCGTCCTTGTGGAGGCGTCCAGACTTCTAACGGACAGTAAATGAAAATTCCTGGAACCGCAAAGCCCAGCGACCAAGGCGTCCCGTCGGGTCTAGGCGGGAAGACAGCCAGCATAGTGCGTGGGAGTCTGTGACGACCGGAAAAGTGCGGGCGTACAAATATGGCTGGAACTTGGGAGCAGCCCAAACTAAAGCCAAGCACTCGCACTCGATGGTGGAGTAATTTCTCTCGGCAGGTGACAGCAGGCGGCTGGCGTAAGCGATCACGCACTCGGTACCATTCTGTCGTTGGGCGAAAACAGCGCCGGTGCTATGGCCGCCTGCGTCAATGTGGACTTCGGTCGGTGCAGATGAATCAAAGGTGCAAACATGGGAGGGGTGGTCAGAAATTCGATGACAGCGGCGAATGCGTGAGCCTGCTCCGGGTCCCATGAGTAAGGCGTGTTCTTCTTTAGAAGATCTGTTAAAGGCCGAGCAACGTCGACGAAGTTTTTGACGAAAGGGCGAAAGTACGAACACAGGCCGACGAAGTATCGCGCGTCAGAAGCAGAACTTGGCACAGGGAAACTGCGAATGGCGCGAACTTTCTCCGGATCTGGATGTACACTGGACGCGACAGCTAGGTGTCCCAACACGGTAATCTGACGGCGCCCGAACTGACATTTTGAGGAGTTCAGGTGGAGAACGGCATTTCGGAAGACCGCAAGAATGGCAGTGATATGCGTAAGGTGGGGCTGCCGAACGTGGGAGAAAAAACTATAATGTCGTCAAGGTAACAAGGACAGTGGGTTCATTTGTAGCCTCACGGAAGAGAGTCCATTATATGTTCAAATGTCGTAGAAGCATTGCATAGGCCAAAGGGCATGACCTTGAACAGATATAAACCACCTGGCGTGATGAAAGCAGTCTTCTCGCGGTCCATTTCATCATTTAAAACCTACGAGTGGCCGGATCGAAGATCGATGGACGAGAAATATTTAGCTCCGTGCAACCAGTCCAAGGCGTCATCGATGCGTGGTAGTGGATAAACTTGCTAAAAATTGGCAACTGCAAACAAGAGTCGCAAGGAGAGGATAAATTAAGCGATCTACTAAGCGATAAGCCAAGGCAACAGCCAAACAGGGAGAAAAAGCGAAAATTGTTTGTGAAAATATTTATGGATCAACATCTTTTTATTTAAATAGGAAGTAGAGAAAACGGCGCCGGAACTGGAGAATAATTCCGTGTCTTTTGAATGACGCTTCTACAGTTATCAATCGAGCCGCCTGACGTATCCACTTCCCTGCTATGCTAATGGGGAGGGGGGGGGAGGAGTTCTAACCTTCCGAGGTGTGCGCCGTACGTCTAGAACCGCAGCGTCCTGCGCTGCAGTTGTACGGGACTGGTGACCACGCATCGTTACGCAACTTCCCAAATAACAACACGAGTCGGTTTGCTACTTGATAGAGCAGTAAACGAGGGATGCAAGAGAACTGTCACCGTTCCGCAAATATATATTTCTCTAAAATTCTTCCAGAGCTAATTCAAAAAACGTTACTAGCAATCTTCATTTTGCACTTTCGCTTGTTAACTTGTTCTTGGCAAGGTTCTTCCTGCGCATCTTTCATGCGCGAGTCCATTTGATGGGGTTCTTTGTTTGCCAAGTAAAGAGGAGGTGTATCTCACAGACGTACCTGTGAGGTACACGTTATTTCAGTTCTCTTTTGCGGCTTTACGCATCTTTATGGCAAATGGTGGGCATCGTTCACATTTGTACTAGTAAAAGTACACTCCATCTCATTTGCATAGAAAAGTTACCTTGGGTTGCCCCCCTGAAAAAGAATCCTGCGTACGTGCCTGCTGCCGACAGCAGCCTTATCCATGATGTGGAAGTGTTAGGTATAGGGCAGTGATCGCAGGTCAGTGGAGGTCAAGCATTGCTCTGAACTTGAAGAAGCAATGGATGAAATTAAAATTAGTCACGAAGAGACAGACCAACGATCGCTTTTATTAAGAACGTCTTTAGCTTCTTGGATAAACTCTTTCTGTGAGTGAGTGAGTGAGTGAGTGAAACAACTTTATTAGGAATGCCTGCAGAACGATTAGCCTTGCCCTGTAAGGGAGGCGTCACCGTGACGCGGTCATGACGTCTTCCCGCCGCATGGCGCCTCTACTCCGACCGCGGTCGCACTACTCCCTTTGGCCGACAGCGCCTGCCCCTCTTTTGGGGTGGCAGCCTCCCTCCGGTGGTGTCACACAGAACAACAGGCATGAAGGAAGAAAGCCTCACTCGGCTAGTGGAATCCTTCGCTATAAGCCACATTGCATACGTTGGTGCTTTCCACAACTGGAGGCAGTGCAAGCGAAATAAGATCAATGCGCTCATGCGCAAAGCGTACAAGGCTGCACTCGGACTTCTCGACTGCGCAAGCACCGACAAGTTTCTGGCCCTGGGAGTGCATAACACCCTGGAAGAAATCGCCGAGGCGCAGAGGACCGCTCAGCTAGCGCGGCTATCGGAAACAAGAACGGAAAGACAAGTGCTGCGTGACCTAGGCCTGGGGCCAAAGAAAAGGGGACCCGAAAATACAGAAGTGCCTGTACCGGATGCGATTAGTAGACGGCTGCGGGGCCAAGAAACATGAACCCTGAGTTCCACAAAGAGCGGCGGGCGGTGAGGGCCAAGGAGTTCATCGACCTCCATGCTCTTTCTGTAGGCCAAAATTTCTTCGCAAGTTGGCTTCGTGAATTCTGTCTGCCCGCTGGTTGCGGTCGCTCCCTCTCCGAGCTGCCTCCGCACTTGTTTCCCTCCGCCGTTGGCTGCCGCGCGAGAAATGGCAGAACTGGGATAAACGAGGGTGAAACGGGCTTTGTGTCTATGCGGCAGAGAATGCTTTCGTAAAGTGCGGGGTCACCTCTCGGCGCCAGCTGCCGCGCCCTCGGCAACGATGGAATCGGAAGGCGGTTCTCGCCCGGTCGTGCAATTACGGTCTCCGTGCGCGTTTTGCACCTGTTGCGTATGCAGGGGGCCGCAGTGCCGGAGGAGTGCCCGAACGGTGCGAGCACTGTCGATCAGATAGCGCGTTTTTTGTATGCGCCGCGCGAGCTAATGGAATGCCCTCATTTGAGGTGATTCGTTCACTGTCTGTGGCGTGTCAGTTTCCCGGCGTTCCAACAGAACGGCGAACTGTGTGGTCAAACAGCGTGTACATGCGCTGCCTAACACGCGTTGTTAATCAGAGGAGACTGAAATGTTTTTGGTGCGCGCCAACAGGGGTGTAGAATTTTTTATCGCATTTCTGTAAGCACGGTTTTTATTTTAACGCGCCGGATACAGAAGGGACCCCTGTAGCTCCTTCTGTGTGATTGTCGTCCTTTCTGTGCAGAAAGAAAGGTCTTCAGAACCGCGCTCGACAAGATTGACTACCATCCCCTTACGGAAGCCAGAATTCTTGCATCCTGGTCCCAGCGGACGTCTGCCTGAAGTGCTTTGAAAGCGCCAGTGTGATTTTTTTTAAAGCATCGGGAGCGATTAAAAAACTATTGCTTGCGAAGAGATTTTTTTTTACCTCGTATTTTCGCCCGATATTTTCTTCCCTTCCCCCTTCCCCCTGTGCAAGAGAAGGCATCTGGTTAGCCTTCTCTGCCTGTTACGTCTGATTTTCTCTCTCTCTTTTGTTGTTTCCATTTTGATAAGCGAGAATGCTCAAATGGGGAGAGTTCTTTCTTTTATTGCGGTAGAAATTATGTGGACACACCAGGCGTATTTCCGCCGTTGTCGTCGCCATGATGTTCCGTACAAAGTCCAAGCCCGATAACATCGTGGTCGCTGTGAGTGCGACTTGCGAGCCGAGGATGCCGGCTTGACCTCGCGCACGCGTCTTCCCTCGCGCTGTGCACCGGCCACGGCTGCGTCGGCCGAGCGCGCGGGGGCCCCGTCTCGAAATAGACCTGCTGTGGGGGCCGAGGGCTAATAGCTTCGTGCGCGCTGTGTTCTCGCCGCTCAGTTCTTGGTTGAAGCGACAGGCAGCGCGAAGGCCAATTCGCTCGCTGCCGCTGCCGTGCCTCCTCCCGTCAGCGTTCTGACAGCGAGTGTTCGCGATCATCGAGTGAGTGCCGTTCATGTTTGCCTGTGCGTGCGTAACACCAGGCTTGGGAATTTAGTTAGTAAGAGAAGGTTTACAAGCTTATACGGCTGATCAAACTGCCATCCGCACTTCGCATAGCTGTTTAATCATTTGCTGTCGCAATGGATGCTTCGATATCATATCAGTCGGTATCAATCATATTTCATTGATTGCTACCGTAATGATTTCAATCGGCATCATATTTCTGGTATCAATCGGTACCAGAAATATAAAAGAAACCCTACTGTTATTCAGCCCAGTCTGGAGAAACTGGACTCGCAGTATAAAAGTGCTCTAGCAAGGGGGGGGGGGGGCAATGCGGATTACTTCTCTGGACTACCAAATGCTATACACAAACAATCTGAAATCATTCTGCAGCTATCTTAGAGAACGCGCAAAGGAAAAAAAAAAGAAACCGGTACTCCCAGTATCTTGCATGAAGGTGAAAAATTATTATATAGTACTAAAAAAGCTTGTTGCTTTAGCAACTACATTAAATCAATTTTATTGAAACCACAGCGCTATTGTACGTTACCTACTCTTAAAGACCAACTGCAAGGTTTATTGCCTTCTGTAACAATCACAATTTATGGTATCAGAACATGTCTGCGCTCATTAAGTGATTCCAAACCAGCTGGTCCAGATCAGATTTCCCCGAAGGTATTAAAGCCTGCTCTGGTACTGTGTCTCAGTACCTGTGCATAATACATTGCAGATCGTTTGAGACTGCAATTCCTACGGAAGAATGAAAGACGCCTTAGGTTGTACCTATTCACAAAAATGGCCCCAAGTCTATAGCGGCCAATTATGGGCCATTTTTCTTGTACTGTATATCTTGCAAGATGCTTGAACATATTGTATACAGTAATATAATGAAGCATTTAAAGCTAATATTTTTTTTCTTCCAGAACTAACACGGGTATCGCGCTGGTGTTTCATGTACCACCCAATAAGTGAATATTTTTCATGACTGTGGCTGACGATAGACTGCAGCCTGATGCAATGCTCATAGACTTTAAAAAAAGCATTTCATTCTGTTTCGCATGAATTATTAAAGCAGAAACAGTATGTTCTCAGCGTTGATCAAAGTAGTTTGAAACAGATAGGAGATTACCTTGATAACAGAAAACAATGCGAACAATGCGCTGCACTGCGGGGCAAACAATCTGGACTTGTAGAAGTAACTTCGGTTGTGCCACCGAGCTCAGTTTCGGGGGCAGAAATGACGTCGCGCCTAATATGTATTCCAATGCCCCATTATGCCCACTAGGTCTAAAAGCTACCACGTAATATTTAGTAAAGGGAAGCGCATAGTGAATGCAAGGTACACAGTACTCCGATATGTGCCCGAAGTCAAATATCTAGGCCTGCTTATTTCGAAGCTTCCTTAATTTAATCCTTCTATTAATAACGCCGTAAAAACAATCTGCCAGCACGCTTCGCCTCGTTATTCGGAATCTTCGTGGCGCTCCTCAAATACTGAAAATGGCGGCGCACCGATCACGAGTAAGACCGCTCTTACCGTCTAGCTTGAGGGACCGCCCATCAGAAATGCCTCATTAATAAAACTGAAGGTATAGGGAACCGTGCGTTCATATTAAAACAATATTCCCGGCGAGTAGTATCACACAAATTAAGGCTAACATTGGAATAAACCTCCTTGACAGAAGGCGGAAGAAAAACCGGCTGTAACTAATGCACGCAATTTAGAATAACTTAACTCGTGTCGACAAATATAAATATACCGAGCCTCCCCACTATACCTCTCAAGCGCGATGGATCACAGCGGTAAAACTAGAGAAATTAAATGCGGTACAGATTACGCAAAATGCTCTTTATTCGCAAAAACAATGTCTGAATGGAACACTTTACCAGCGGAAGTGGTCACAGCTGAGGGTGTCCATTTCGCTCAACTGATGAATAATTTGTAACTATAGTCGGATACAACTTTAGAAAAAAGGGGAGGCCCCGCCCAGATGACCGAAGCGGCGAAGTCACCGGCCGTCCGGCGCATGACGTCGTTCCAGAATGCGCGCCCATTGGTGCACCCGCCTCGGAGGAGTAAACGCCCCCTTTTTTCTAAAGTTGTATCCGACTATAATAGAGTTATTCTTGCATTGTGCCGTTCTTTTGGACTGTATAGCATATTCTAAAATTTCGAATGCTTTGCTTTATAGTAATCATCTCTTTTACTGTTTGTCTGTCTGTTTATTTGTGTTGTTTTAGTTAGTTGTACCTACTCTCCCGCTGTCATGTTTCCATGCTGCGCGATATGTTGTAAAAATTATGCACAGCATCCTTCGCATTGGGTGGAATACCAACAACTGTTTGAGAGCATCCGGCAGGTCCTGCTGTCAGTATTACCATGCACAAGTTGTTTAATGGCAGAGAGAGAAAAAAGCGCCTTCAAACCCGGTTTCTTAAGCGTTAAAGAAACGATTTCAATCCTCTACTCCCGAGAAAAATGCTGAAGAATAATCCTTCCGAAATGGGGGGCACGGGGTCACTGCCGAGCTGGAGCTACACGTGAAGGCAGACACCACTTCCCGTCTCCCATTGGCCGCAACGAAAGGAGACGAGCAAACACCGCGCAGCAAACACAAACGGATCTCGCTGTGGCGGCGACCGAAATAGCATCGCGGCTTCTGTCGGCCGAGCCGCCGCCGCCGCGGTCATGTTTGCCGCCTCAAATGTGTGTCAGCGGCGCTGATTCGGGTGCCAGGCGATGTATATTGGCTTTCGCTACCCAACAGCAAATATATTCCATCTTTCGCCTATATTTTTCTTATATGAACCACTAAAAAAGGGGAATAATAAAAGCGGTACGTGAAATTTACTTCAAGTTCTTCTGTGTTACAGTGTATACATTGCGACGTCCGATATGCTTGCCGAAAGCGCCAGTTGTTTACCCTGCAAACGTTTGCACCGCTGCGTTGACCGAAATTGCCGCAGCGACTGGCTATCGAATGCGTGGGGCCAACACGGCATTGAACTCTTGCGCTCGCGTATATTTCCAAGTGTGAATTGAACAGATGGTTTAGAATTGTCCGCGTTGTACGGTATACCCGCAGTGGAACGCAAGGCCTGCAGTCTTTCTAATACGACTGATTTGGTCAATGACTTCTTAGGGCCAGTAGCCCAAACCAAAATGACAGTTCTTGCGGCCACGTGTGGTTCGTGCTGACACTTCCTTCGTCGTACGGCCAAGACATTGCAAAGTTCGCTTCCTACGTAATCGGTATGGTGGTCCTATAACATGTACTCGAGAAGCATAACATGATACGTTTTGCCAGACGGTGAAAGTTTTGATTTAATTTTGTCCAGATACAGCGTGCGTAAATTTTGCGCTCTGGGGATTTGGCACGCGTACGAGCAATTTTTCTCTTAGAACTATTTATGCAGCAGGAACCTTGGCCTCTTCAAGTGTGGAGTCTATTTTATGTGTAACTTACCCACGCAGTGATGCTATCAACATTTATTCTTGAGACGGAAGGGTCGGGGCGTCAGCGTAATTAGCGAACCCTTTCGCATGCATTGTCGCTAATAAATATAACAAATAAAAGTGGACCGAGTGCATTGCCTCGAGGAACAGCATACCGAGTTGTTTATTTTTATTTCTCTTTCGGCGCAGTTACTTGCTTTCTTTTAGGCAAGCATTAATAAGAATCAGTCACAGAGCTTTCCGATAATTCTAAGGCAACGCCGCGAATTCTGCAGGAGTTGGTAGTCTTGTAGTATATAGCGTAGTTTGTGGTATCAAAAACCACGGAAAGTTTATGTATTCGCCTTTTATCAGTTTCTTCATCTCCATAGTGGCGAGGATGGAGTCGTTTTGTTTGCTTGCGAAAGAAAGGAATCATTCTGACTAGATAGTGGTAGAGGACAGATTTACACGCACGAAGGAAAAATTGGAGGACGCTTAAGCTTCGCCTTCAAGAGTGGAACGCGACAGCGTTCCCGTCGACCCGCCAAGGGGTGTAAGACAGTGGGCTACAGGGCAGCCATCACTTACTTTGGCTATGTACCACTCTTTCACAAAAGCAACGGAAATTTTCCCTAGAAGGAATGTGATCACGCCTTTAAGTTAGCCTAGGGCATTCCAGTACACGAATTAGCCCCCATTATTAGCAGAACTCACGCTCAGAAATGCGTCGCGGTGAGCGTCGAGCCATATGGTCGAGCAACGCGGCGTTCAGCGCAGCAACGAAACGTGCGCCTGAGCAAGCGCAACGAACCAAAGAACTCGGTATCTCGGAGGGGGAAATGATGCACGCCAGCCAAACGTCGTGATCGGCACGGGCAGAGAGATAGACAGATAGTGATCTAAAGAAAGGAAGGACGCTTGATTCTGCGGAGGGAGCAAGGCGAAGCGTTGTCAGGGGAGAGAGAGTCCGGGCAACGATCCCCCTCGCACCGGTCCTTCCACAGCTCCAATGCGCGCGTGGCGCGCCATCTGTCGAGGCAGCGCCCTACATGGAGAGGAGGGGGTCTTCTGTGTTTGCCGCAAGATGGCTCTGCGTGTGCGGAAAGCGCAGAAGAGAAATGCAGCGGAAACGCACTTCGCTACTCGTGTAATTGCGACTTCTGTAAGTTACATGTTCATAATTACCTATATACACTGCAGTATAACTTTCCACGGCTCGTTTCGAAGGCAACACCGCATTCACTAGAGGCGCGTTTGTACGGCTTGGAAGCATCACACTCGTGGCTGAGTGGTAGCGTCTCCGTCTCACACTCCGGAGACCCTGGTTCGATTCCCACCCAGCCCATCTTGGAAGTTGCTTTTTATTTATGAAGTGCCTGCCGTTATTTATCGCTCACGGTCAACGCCGCGGACACCGACACCCGACGCCGACGACACCGGCTTTTCTGCGACACGAGCTCCTTAACGCTATCGCGTTAAAAAGCCCGGCAGGGACGACGCGGTGACACCGCTGCTTCGGCCCTTGGGGACGCGAAGCGTGGGCCTCGGCAGTTATTGCGCGTTTTCGAAGCAGTTGACAAGTCTGCTTGCTGGCGTTGAGTTATCCTGCGAAGCATACCAATTTTTAAACGATGCTACGCGTAGAGGAAATAAAAAGTCACCACTTACGTCCACGAGTTAACGATGGAAACTACACAACGCAAGTTTCAAACAGCAGCCTACAACATTAGCACATATAGATAGAGCGGTGTTCGAATTAACCAACACAATTAATTCGTTAAGCAGATAGCCTACCTTTTAGTTTTCCGCAATATTGAGGAAACATGTGCCTAGAACTAGAGCAGGAAATATTTATGAACGACACTCCACTTCAACGAGTACATGAAACAAAATTTCTGGAGTCATACTTGTCAGTCGCCTCAACAAGCGTCTTCATGCGCAGCAGGTATGCTAAACAATATACATAATATGCCAGTCATTTACAAACTACGACGCATCTTTCCGCTAAACACACTTGCCTTATCATTAATAGGCACACAATCACAGTGTACGGTCTGACTTATCGAACAACGTCAACCCCCGCGCAGGTCTTGTATTTGCAACCAAGTGATTTTAGGCAGTTAACTAATCCTTTCCTTAGCATATTACCAGAAAAAATTATGTCGAACTATGCGCATGCTTTCGTTCACGTTTAACTAAAATAAAACACGATATGCTGTCCAGGCATCAGGTTTGAATAGCGAAATGTTTTCTGCAAGATCAAATGAGCATCCGTGTGACAAGTCCCGCCCATAAGAAACTAACTGTGCACATGTCTGGTAGAAAAAGAGTCAACTGGGCTGCGGCGAGTCGAGTGATGTGGCCGACTTCTCCCGGCGTCCCCAGGAAGTGGTGAGCACGGAACCCTCCACCACCGCTCCTGAAGCCCTGCGCGTGGTTGGTTAGCCGCGTTTCCGCGCTGACAAATAATAATAATATATAATATATGGGGTTTTACGTGCCAAAACCACTTTCTGATTATGAGGCACGCCGTAGTGGGGGGCTCCGGAAATTTCGACCACCTGGGGTTCTTTAACGTGCACCTAAATCTAAGTACACGGGTGTTTTCGCATTTCGCCCCCATCGAAATGCGGCCGCCGTGGCCGGGATTCGATCCCGCGACCTCGTGCTCAGCAGCCTAACACCATAGCCACTGAGCAACCACGGCGGGTGCGCTGACAAAGGAGCCTTGGTCACCCGTATGCATTAACACGCGTATTCTATCTTAACTATCTGGCCTGCTGAAAGTATTAGTTTCCCAATTAATAAATGCCTTCCGAGTGTACACGTGGTTGTCGTCCATTGTTGCCTAGAGCTTGAAACGGACCGCGGCTGTCGAGTGCGCTTGCAGCAACTGCGGTGCGCAGAGTGCTGAGGTGGCACCCCTCAATAGTAAAACGTGGAGGGTTATAACTCTGATGAAATAAATGACCCGGGCGCAAGACCACTCACCAAGAAACGTAACCCACACTTAAATCATCCCGCCGGGAAAAAAAAATCCCATGGTCACTAGTTCACATCATCATCATCATCATCGTTGTCGTCATCATTTTTATGTTCATTGCACCACGAAGGCCTCTTGCAGCAATATCCAGGTAACCCTGTTTTGCGGCATCTGACACAATGTTATATCTGCAAATTCCGTAATTATTCTTACCATGCGGCCTACTTATGTGACGTCCTCAAGTGCGCTTCCCTTCACTTTCTGCAACTGTAGTAGATCGCCATGTATCGGCCCTACGCATTACACGGCCTGTCCAACTCCATTTCTTCATCTCAATGCAAGCTAGGATATCGGCTACCCCCTGTTGCGACGCCATTCACTGCAACCTCGACCAACGTTAATTCTGGGTAGCGTGACGATGTGGACAGGCCGCAGGCCATCGCGACCAAGCAGGGGCGAGGCGTTTGCCAGTGCGCAACTTGCGCTGCCTATTCCATGGTGACGATGTAGGAAAGAAGAGAAAAGGAAGTCAAGTTCTGTGTACAAATTTACTTGAGGATGGTTTACAAGAACGGCTCTGTGATTGTCGGGGCATACTACGTGTCAAAGTCTTTCCATCTCCGAGCACACACTTCAACAACCAAGCTCCCCTATTTAAGCAGTTGATTTCCCTCTTTCGCTCGAAGAGGGAATTCAGTGTCCTTCGCGGACAACTAGAACTGTCGCACAGTCTGCGAAATACCCCCCGCCCCTCCATAGTGTCGCACCACCCCGCCAAACTCCGCCTCTTGTGACCAACCTTCGACCCGCCCTCGATGCCACGAAGATGCGATTTCATGTGAAACCGAGGTCGATGCTGTTCAAAAACGAAGTCGTCAGCGTAGGCTCTTTGCAGCGACTAGCAAGTTGCACAGGGCCGATGACCCCTTTGCAATTTGGGGTCCCAGAACTCCTCCCATTCGTCAGCTTCGGGTCGTTGACCAGACGAAGACGCGATACATAATCGCTTGTCAATTATCTTGACGAGACGTTGGTTTCGTCGGCAGCTCTTTGGCGTCGAAGAGAAGACGAGGCGTGGCGGGCCTTCCGTAGCTCCGCGCTCGAGCTGGTCTTTTGTCCAGAAGGACCACCAGGCACCACAGT
This sequence comes from Dermacentor albipictus, assembly GCF_038994185.2. Classification (NCBI taxonomy): domain Eukaryota; kingdom Metazoa; phylum Arthropoda; class Arachnida; order Ixodida; family Ixodidae; genus Dermacentor; species Dermacentor albipictus. The sequence continues at coordinate 177,625,917 of NC_091824.1, read as the reverse complement.
GCTAAGCGCCGATCATAACGCCCCCTCAACCGGCGTCGCAGTTCCGCGCAGTCACACCCCGCCGACAATCACTTCGGCAGCAGCACGGATCGTGCCGCACAGCCGAGCTTCATTTTACGCCTCGCTACTTTGTCACCGATGGGTTGCACCGCGAGCCGCTGTTTTGAAATGTTGAAACACGAAACTAGACTTCTATGACGATTCGTTACAGCTTTCCAATATAAACATGTGCTGTAAAGTTTGTAACTGAGACGGTAATTAATGTAATTAGTTTAGTTATGGAATCGACTGCTTTCGTCTTTCTTGAGGTCCGCCTGGATAAATAGTAAATATATAGTGACGTGATTCTAATAACATTTGTAGGCTTTTTTCATTAACTGTCGGAATTAAAATAAAGGAAGCACATACAACGTCCGTTTTTGAATTTTATTTGTATGGAGGATCTGATATATCCGGTCTTGTCTGAGCAGTAGAAATCATTGTTGAACCCGGCCGTCATAAGATAACCTTCGAGTGTAGCTAAATATGCGGACGGTGGTGTGAGACCTTTGCGAACCTATGCATTTCGCCTTCTCATTACTTGGTGTGGGCAACGTGTGATCACTATCTCTACGTGGCCTTCCTCCACAAATGCACTGCTCTGGCAAGATGGAAAACTACGAGGGAGCAAATTGATTGACTCCGTGCGCGCAGGCAGCGCCTAACCTGCAGTGCTCATTCGCGTCCTTTCTCTCTCTGCTCTTTTTAGCCGGCATTGGCCATTTCTTCGCCTAGAGCACCAGACGGCCTTGTTCAACTCTGCCGCCTGTTCGCTGCGGCGAAGTTGTGTAGCAGCAATTTGCATCGGCTTCGTGAACCTTTATTGCAGCGTTTAGTAAATACATTTTTCGATCAACTTTTCTCTCTTCCTTTCAGCAAGTGAATCGCAGTATAAACGCTTCATCTTTATGCCCATACTGACGTGTAATAGTGCGTTTGTGTTTCAGTATGAACCAAAGTTCTATTTCAGTGAACTCATAATTCACTCTTCAGAAGTTTCTTTCATTTTTATACGTCCGGGAACAACGTTAGACAAATATGTGCTGCAACAACCCGCGATGTGTTTCTTAGTCTTCTCTCTGAACACATTCGTTTAAGCTGAGAAAATCGAATTTCTTCACGTCTTTGTTCTGCACTGAAAAGAAAAAGAGTCAACTTTATCAACAAGGATGGCTCAGTGGCTAAGCAGGGGAGAGTGTCACTAGTGGGCATCATAAACTAAACAAAAAAAATGGCTGTGGCTTAGGTAAGGTTAAGCCCAGGATGCGAAGCATACTAGCCTTTATTTTAGTTGTTGAACCACTGTTTAGCCTGGTGAACTGCTGTTGCTTGGCTATATTTGGTTCGGCTAGACGAAGAAACAACTCATGCGTTACTCTGCTTCGCCTTCAAGAATGGAACGCGACAGCGTTCCCGTCGACCCGCCAAGGGGTGTAAGACAATGGGCTACGGCGCAGCGACTACGCGCCCCGCATTGGACGCGGTGAGCGTCGAGCAACGCAGCGTTCGGCGCGGCAACGAAATGTGCGCCTGAGCAAGCGACGCACGCCTGAGCCTTAGAAACAGCTCGTTTCTAAGGCAACACCGCATTCACTAGAGGCGCTTTTGTACCGCTTTGAAGCATCGTACTCGTGGCTCAGTGGTAGCGTCTCCGTCTGGTTCTGGAGACCCTGGTTCGATTCCCACCCAGCCCATCTTGCAAGAGTTGAGCCAAAGCCACTTCTCCTCTGTCGTGACGTCACGGTGTCACGTGATATTGAAGGTGACACCGCCGCGCCTGAGGAGCTGGGTTGAGCTCTCGTAATATGCTTCGCATAAAAACAATGAACTATAAAAGAAAGAACACGATCATAACCTACCAGAAAAAAAATATTATTAAATATACAAAACACAAAACAAACGAGCCTCGGGCACGAACTCTCATTGAGAACCTAACCTTTATAGTTGGCAATGCATTGGCCTGAAGGGGTGGCGTAGGTCGTGCGTCAAATAAGGTAACGTCACCTCCATTCTTAATACCGCGAGAGCTGGATGGACCCACAGTAGGTCCCTAACCATTGGGGCCCCTGCGTTGCACATAATTACATCGCGTTCGCTACTGCCTCCCCCTCGTTGTCGAGGAGTTGCATTTGACGGTGACCTCGCGACATATGCGCACCATTTTGCCAGGACGTTTTCGATGCCGCCCACCCGGGCCTCGCCCGCCAAAACTTGCGTCACTCGAGGAAGCCCCTTGCGCAAAGGCCGGCCATTGCGCGGCGCCTTCGCTTTCAGGTTGTGCTTAGCAGCTCGCTCGCACTCCGGTTCTAGGTACGGAGGAGACAAGGGTTCATGGAAAACCTGAAAGTAACTAGCTGCCCACTGGCCCGGGGGCCACACCGTTGCCGCTGCGGCCCGAGTCCACGGGCATCGCCGGTCGTGCCGTAAATCCGGCGAAGACATGCGCTTGCAACCTTGATGTTACGCGCCAGACTCCTTACGTCCACGTGAGGGCCTTTAGGGCGCAGTCAGTGAATGCAGTAAACTCTTTGCATCTTTTGTCTGCCGTACATTTCATTGCGACAGCAATTATATGGACACTCGAGGCGCGTTCTTGCCGTCGCCATGATGTTTGGCATAAAGTCCAAGGGCGATAACACTGTCGCCGCGCGTCGTATGCTGCATGTGCCAATTAAAGCGCGCGATGGACGCTGATAGTCGCGGCTAAATCTGGTGCGCGCGAACGAAGAAAGCGGAGAGCAAAAGCGCCGCCTTCCTTCGCGCGAAAGGCCGGGGGGGGGGGGGGGGGCGTTGCGCTACGGCCGGCTGGGCATTTCGCAACCGGTCGCAAGGGGAGTCGCGGCGGCTCAATGTACCTGTACATCGAACTGTCACTATCGCTGCCAGATGGCTCAATCTCGCGAGCCATATATGGAGGCAAGCGGGGAGGCAGCACGGGAGGGAGGGGCCGCTTCGACACCGCCAACAAGTGTGCACCCTCGGGGCGCGGTCGCGCGCGCCGTATCTTCAGAACGATTTGCCGACGGCTCATACCTTTTGTACGCGCTGTGTGCTCGCCGTTCTTGCGTTGAAGCGGTAGACCGCACAAAGGTAACTTCGCTCGCTGCTGCTGCCGCATTGCTCGCACAGCGTTTTGACAGCGAGTGTCCGCGCTCATCGAGTGGGATGTGTTCGTGTTTGCTCGAGCGCGCTGGGACCATATGTTTGTTAATTCAATTAGTAATCGAATGTTTCCAAGTTGGTACGGCCGATAAAACTACACTCTAGGGTTGTTCGATTAGGGAATTTTGAGTTTGAAGGGAATTCGAAGCGAATAGTAATTATGGCCAAATATTTTGAAAACTAATATCGAATGGTTGCCGCTAAAAAATCTTGACCGCGAAGTGGCATGCAATTATTGGATGCATGCATTAATCAAGTGGACTCATTTGTGAGAAAGAATGAGGCCACAATTAATTCAAGTATGATTTATTTATTGAAAAAACGGGCTTCGTTCTTAGAGGGAAGTTTGAGAATTACTTCCAAACTGGATTTTTTACGTTGTCGTTCGAGTCCATCTTACTGAGCAACCGAGCTCAGAAGATGGATTCAGTCATCGCTTTTTTTCGGTGTATTATAGTTTATTTTGAAACGGTGTTGAGTTTTCTCACCTATGAAAGTTTCTAAAATATATGAAGGTTATAAAATTTTTTAAAGGTATTTATTTTTATCTGAAACTTGTTTTTCTAACTTACTATCAGGACATGGTGGCGGTACTAAGAAAAGTGTGTGTTCAACCAGGGCGCCAAAGTGATGGCGCTGGAATATCTAGAGCATGTTTCTCGGTTTCATTTGCCCGTTGCTTAACAAAGTTGATGAAATGACTACAATTGATACGTTTGCAAGCTCCCACAATAATATTTATACAGTTTTGGCGAACCTGTGAGTCTATTTTTATTTAAAAAAATTGTGCCTTACTGATTTCAGTCAACGTCCGATTTTTCGGACTCCCTAGGGCCGCGAAACGTTCGAAACGTCGGGCAGCTCGAAAAAACAAACGCATGCCTTTTACTGCCCCCAAGGGCTCAAATCGGCACAGGTGCGTCCGAAATAGCTCTGAAGGCCTGCCAGTACACTTATTACGCGCATCGGTGCTCGTACTGGTACAGGAGATGGCGGGTGCACGCCTGTACAATAAAGGGTAACACCGTGTCCCGTGACAATTGCGCCTTCCCACTTTTGGTATGTTTCACCGCAATACTTTGCGTACGCTTCATCGCGTAACATTGCTGTATTGAGACGAGAATGACGCGTCGTGCTTTCCGAGCTTTGAAGCCTTTGGCGAGGATTATAAATGTGGATTCAGCGCCATTGCTAACAGCGGCGAATTATTTCAGTGAATAACACGCGTCACCGAACAGCAAGAAGCTTGGTAGCGAACGTCGAAGTAGCTAGGCTTAGCGTTGCCGCGATAGTGGCTACGCGTGCCAACGGATCTTCGTGCGAGAGCGCCTGTTCGAGGCGGCGAGATAGTCAAGAGGGCCGCGGTGGTGGCTTCGATCAATGCCGTTTTGGACTTGGGTTTATGGCAAAAAGTCTGGAATATCATACGGCGACGGGTTTATGCGTTCGAAATTTCAGACATCCTTAAACATTGACCCCATAGAGTACCATGCCGGTGCTGCGAAAGCGTCCGATTTATCGGGCGCCCGGAAAATGGGCCGTTAACTGTATTAGACAGTAAAAAAACTCGCGAAATTTATTCGGGATTCCTACATCGTCAGTACGACATTATCGCAGGGGGGTTAAAATACAGGTGGTCACAATGGAAACATATTCAGCAACATCAAAAGAATAGATCAGTAAATACAACATAGTTTACGCACTGAAATTCGCAAAAGCAGAATAGAAACTAACAAAGTACAAAACAAAGTGAGAGACAAAGTAACTAACTAACAAAACAGAAAAAAAGTTACTAATGTGCTGAGATGAATAACAGAACAATCAAAGAATATGGCTCTCAATAGCATTTTCAAAACTAGAAGCTGCCATCGCTTCATTAGGGAGCTCATTCCAATCGTTAATCGTGTTAGGAAAAAATGAATACTTAAACACATTGGTATGGCACTGATAAGCTCTAATTTTGTTAGCGTGGTCTCTCCTAGATGAAACGTAATGCGGCTCCTTGATGAACAATGTTTTGTCGATACCAGTTTTACTTTTATATATATTATAAAGTAATTTCAATCTTAGGATTTTCCTGCGTGAAGAAAGAGTTTTCCAACCCAACCCTTCCCGTATTCTAGATCCTCTGGTAGTAAAATTATAATTTCCTGTTACGAAGCGTGCTGCTTGCTTTTGGACGCGTTCCATTTTTTCTGTGAGGTTTTTAGTGTATGGATCCCAGATAACGCGTGCATATTCTAGAATAGGCCTGATGTTTGTTAAATACAAGGTTGCCTTCGGTGATGAAGGAGAATGCTTAAAATTTCGTCGGAAACAGTGAAGAAGGCGGTAAGCTTTCGCGCTAATTGAGTTAACATGATTAGTCCAGTCAAGCGTTTCAGAAAACGTAACTCCGAGGTACTGAACATCCTTAGCGGTACTGAGTGCAATATTATTTACGCAATAGGAACTGGGGAATTTTTTCTTTTTCTTTGTAAACTGCACATGGTAGCATTTACCAGTATTCAGAGTAATCTGCCACCGCTTGCACCAAATAGATACTTTTTCAAGGTCGTCCTGTAAGACAGACATATCGGCATAACATTTCACTGCACGATACATGACGCAGTCGTCGGCATACAGTCTAACTGTTGATTTAAGGCCTACTACTAAATCATTAATATAAACTAGGAACAAAAGAGGCCCAAGCACAGAGCCTTGAGGCACTCTCGATAGCACGTACACTGGAGCCGAGTTTACCCCATTAAGAACAACTTGCTGTTTGCGCAGGTGTAAATAATCCTTTATCCAGCCAAAAATATGTTCAGGAAGGCCTAGGAATGATAACTTTAAGCAAGGTAGATTGTGCGGGACGACATCAAATGCTTTCCGCAGATCAAGAAAGAGTGCATCTATCTGTTCACCATGGTCCAGGCCGAGTGCAATGTCATGATTGAATTCGGCTAGTTGTGTTACGCACGAAAAACCAGAGCGGAACCTATGCTGAGCCGGAGTGAAAAAGTTATTTGTTTGAAAATGTTTCATCAGATTAGAGTACAGGACATGTTCGAGAGTCTTACAGCAAACGGAAGTTAAAGATATCGGCCTGTAATTGCCTACGTGTGTACGATCACGCTCTTTAAATATCGGAGTCACGTTGACTGTCTTCCAATCTTCGGGCAGTTTTTGGTTATCTAGTGACTCGTTGGATAATATTACTAAGAAAGGCGCTATCTGTCTCGAACATTGTTTCAAAACATGATTAGAAATCCCATCGGGTCCATGAGCTGAATGCAGGTTTAGGTTAAACAACAAAGCCTCCACTTCTTCCTTGCTCACGGCAATGTTTTCCATTTCCGGTAATGGTGTCGGTGTGTAAGAAATAGCAATGCTACATGGCTTCGTAAAAACTGAATGAAAATACTTGTTAAATACTTCTGCTTTTCCTTTGTCCTCTTTAATGAGGTTACCATCATTTGTGATGGCTGGGATGCCAGTGTCATCCTTGTTGCTCGTGATATACCGCCAGACCTCTTTGGGATTCGTTTTTAGTTTATCTGCTAAGGCTTGTAGATATGCATCCTTCGCAACCTCCAATTCGCTTTTAGGTTTCGTGCTAATATCCCTTAGCTTTTTGTCCATGCTTGGGTTTTTTTGTTTTGCAATATATTTTGTAAGTTCGGGATTTTTTCTGAATTGATGAACGTAAATCTTTATTAATCCAGGGTTTATCCTTGCGGCGCTTAGTCGAAACCACCTTAGACGGAACGAAATCTGATGTCAATGAAAGCAGCTTATCCCTGAATATGACCCACAGACTGTCGATGCTACTAAATGAACTGTAATGCGCAAATATAGGCAGGAAATCATTTAACTCATTAGAAATAGCCTCATAATTACCCCTTTCATAAAAGAATACCTTTTTCGGCCGCATTTTGGTAAATTCTATTTTTCTGCAACGAACAGCACCTGCAACTACTTCATGATCACTGATCCCTGGTACTGGTGCAATGAAGTCTATGATATCTTTATGGTTACTAAAGACCAAGTGTAACACATTTCCGTCTGTACATCCAAAACGAGTAGGAAAATCAACGAACTGGAAGAGCCCATAGGTCATTATTAGCTGGCAAAATGCAGACTGAAGCAATGACCTATTATTCTGTACAGGACATTGGTCACGCCATTCAACATCTGGCATGTTGAAATCGCCACCAAGAATTATCGTTTCAGATGACAGGACTGACAGTGACCTTGAAAGGCTGATAAATGGTTCAACAGTGTTCAAATTTGGTGGTCTGTAGAAAGAACCGACAATAAGGGCGTTTCCATCTGAAAAGCATAGTCTGCACCATACAGACTCTGAGGTATCGTCAGCTGGAAGAAATGGTGCACTTTCAATTTTGTCCCGAACTAGAACAAACACCCCCCCTCCCCGCGCATTTCTATATGCAGCATAGGCTGATGGAAACACCTCAGAATCCGCAATGTCACAGTCTAGCCAGGATTCGGTGGCGATAACAATGTCAGGCTTTGATATCGATAGAAGGCCTGCAAAATCATTAGTTTTATTCTTCAGGCTTCGACAGTTTACGACAACAAAAGGAAGTTGTTCGGGTCTATTTCTAGTAAATGGGGAAGAAGGCTGTGTTGCTTGCTATTGCGTACATTCTTGAACAGAACCGCTAGAGCCATCAAAAATATACGCTTTCCCACCCATCACCAGCTTGTTATACCTAAGCGTGTACTTCTTTTTCCGTTCCCGTGCATATGCGAGCACAGAATTTCTGGCCTGACGAACATGTTTAGAATAATCTTCGCTTATTGAAAAGTTAGTTCCCTTAAGCTTAGAGGCAGCAGTCAAGACCCTTTGCTTATCTTTGAAAGCAGTGAACTTCACAATTACAGGCCTTTTTTTGTTAACTGCGTGTCTGGCAATTCTGTGCGCCCTCTCTATGGTGGAGGGGTTAATTTCAAGTTCGAGATTGTCTGCACAAAGCGAAATCACCTTGGACTCGGACTCGTTCCATGTTTCTTTTTCGGTGTCATCCAAACCAAAGAAAAGTAAATTATTTCTACGCGACCTGTTTTCAATATCGTCTTGTTTTGCCAATACATTGCGCACGGTATCAACCAGACTAGGGTTGTGTGCCCGCAAACCTTCCCTTCCATTGCCCTCGGTCAGAGCTTCAATCTTTTTTGTCATCTGCTCAATTTGCTCATGCAGTGTTTCCTGCTGCGACCTCAAAACTTCAAGCTCCACGAGTATCTTCTCTTGGCCCTCTGGTAGTTTTGGTAGGCATTCTATTGCCTTTAATAGTTCATGTTCCGCGTTTTCCGAAAAAGGGCCGGGATTTTCCTCAACATCTCCGGCCATGAGTAAAAGCGCTTTCATCAAAGAAAATGTTGAACACACAGCACACGACATATCAGTCACGAGCCCAACAAGCCCCCCAGGTGACGTGTAGGGTTCCGGTACCGACACTGACATTCCGCAAACTGATCTATAATGGTAAAATTCACCAACCTGCAGAAACAGGAGCCTTAAGTGCATGGTCCTCATGTCGGCACCGGAACCCAGTTGAGCAGAGCGTGGTAGCTGTTTGAATAGCCTGGCATCACGTGACGGGCCTTGCCGATATGCGGCCGCGAAGCCACTCTGAATCCAATGCGCAGTGGTCATGTCGAGACATGGCCATGCAGCCACATCACTCGCTACTGCTGGGCACGTGCTGTCATCGCCGTTTCCCTTCCAAAGCAACGATGCCAGGTAAGCTGCGCACGCCTCGTCTTCTCGCAGTGGTTGCAGATCAGCCGATGCATCCGATGTTGCCCCTGTGTATTTCCAAGCGATGTGCATTTCGTTGTCCTTGCTGGCGCCCTCGAATTTCCATGACGAAAAGCCGGCGCCGCGGACCATTCCAAATGCCTGAAAAAGCTGCAGAAACAGGAGCCTTAAGTGCGTGGTCCTCATGTCGGCACCGGAACCCAAGTGTGAGTTTGCCAACACTTCGAAAAGCTCGGATATTACAGCTGCTCTCGAAGCGAACACCGAATAGACTAATATTTGAAGCTACTATTCGAGAATCCCAATATTCGCACAACACTATTACTCTGCTTACTTCGTATAGCTGTGCACTAATTTGCTATCGCAATCGATGCTTTGCCATGCGGGCAAAACAGCTGCACTTTTTTTCGCCGCTTCCATCAGGCTCTTTTTGACAATTCGGATGCTATGTAGTTGAAGTGTTTTGACCGTCGGCTCTTGCTGGTGTTGGTGGATCTGGACAACCTCGCTAGTCAAACGTAATTCCTACCAGAAGGTATCGTGATCCCAGGACGTGTCTGTGAATTTTATTGCGAAAGCAATACTGCTCGAGTTTTCCGCTCTTGGCCGTCGTCCCGGAGAATCCACCATTGACCTTTAGCGTGACCTATGTGTGACGTCATGCCAGCTGTGGAAAAGCGGCCCCCCAACTCGGCTCGTCGCGATCGTCCCAGCGAATCCTCCACGGTATGTCGGATGAGGTGCATAAGGTGAAGCTGCAGCGATGTGCTACAGCTAAGAAGCGGCGGTGTGCGGAAGAAACGGATGAAGAGCGGGAACAACGATCCGTTAAAGGGCGTGCGTATTATGCAGCCAGGCGAATGCGTTCAACATCTCTTGATCTGGGTGCATCCACAAGTATCATGCATGCTCTCAATGCTGACGCGACTTTGGCGACACCTGATCGTTCGACAGCAAGCCTTATGGATGCTTTAAATGGCGACGAGACTGCATCTACACGTTCGATGAGCAGTATGGAACTCTACAACCTGAACAGAAGATTGCTTTCACAATCCACTAGGCTTAGCCAAGCTAAGCCTCTGCCATTTTTTTTTTTGTGCAAGTGAGCCCATACCGTGAGGTTGGCTCTACAGGCTCTGTGGTACCCTTTAGTCAGCCAACGCGGGACAGGCTTCGGGCCAGGAACTTGTAAAATGGGGGCGCCTCTACGTTTAGAAAAGAACATTTCTTCAAAAAAATTTTGTATGGAAGCTAACACTTTCCTTCAGTTACGAATACAAGCGAAATGGGCGTCATGGAATGTTGCAGAAAGCAAAAAAAGGGTATATTGTGTGTGTGGTGGTGGTGGGGGGGGGGGGGAGGGGGTCAAGGGGATCTGATCCACGTCCTTATAAACAGCTAGACACGAGGGTACTAGACGTGACATTTAAAACAATTTGCGGGGCATACAATTTGAGGGTATGTCTAGCGAATTTAATTCGGCTAGTATTGGTGTATATAATGGTTGGATAATCGGAGATGTGTTTTATATGGTGATTATTATTGTGACGGTTACAATGGAATTAATGAGACACAGATATAGTTATGTTTACAAGTATAGAGTCTTTCTTAAAAAGATTGACCTGCTCTCTTTAATTAGTAGGGTTAATTAGTAGGGTGGTAAGACACAACAGTAGTACAATGAGTCAATCAATTGAAACAGGCACCAACAAGTTATTCCAGTCTGTTTATATATCGGGAAAAAAAAAGAATACTTGAATACATCCGTCCGTGCGAAATAAGGTGTTAATGAATTCGGATAATGGTGTCGAGTAAGCCTAGACGTTGTACTGGACAGATACGATGCAGGAATAATTGATAAGTCTCCATTAATAAGCATGGAAAGAAATCGAATTCTTAAGTGTTGCCTTCGCTGCTCAAGGACTTCGATGCCATTATCACGCATTATTTGTGAGAGGGAATCATAGCGAGAGAATTTAGAATATATGAATCGTACAGCTTTTTTCTGTACCCTTTCGAGACATTTAATATTTTTTTTAATAAACGGGTCCCAAACAACACATGCATATTCAAGCTTCGGTCTAATTAATGAATAATAAGCAAGCAGTTTTACCTTAGGTGGGGAATTATGTTTATGTAACAAAAAATATAATTTACGCAAGGCTGAAGAACGCATATTATCAATGTGTAAATGCCATGATATGTTGTTAGTAATTGTGACGCCCAAATACTTATATTTTGTTTCTTTCTGCTATGGCAACGAACCTAACGTGTAACTAAAGGTTAGTGGAGCTTTCTGACGAGTGAAGCGAAGAAAGACCGTCTTTTCAGCGTTAATCCGCATTTCCCACGTTTTGCACCAATCAATAATGCCAGCTAGAGCAGCATTTAAATCAGTTTGATCATTGGTTGAGGTGATTTCTCTAAATAGCACACAGTCGTCCGCAAACAACCTAATTTGCACGCTGGGATGGATTGAAGTAGTAATATCATTTATATAGAGTAAAAAGAGTAGTGGCCCTAGGACACTTCCTTGAGGAACTCCCGAGGTGACCGGAAGACAGCCAGACTGCTGCTTATTGATTTCCACGAACGGGCTACGATTTGTTAGGTAGTTTGTTATCCATGCGATTAATATTTCAGGGAGCTCAAGATGTTACTCAAGAATACTCAAGTTTTAGTATTAATTTGTTACGTGGAACTGTATCAAAGGCTTTGCTAAAATCAAGAAATACAGCATCAATTTGACCATTTTTATCGAGGCATGAGGCGAGTGAATGAATTAGGGTGACAAGCTGTGTAAGTGTTGAATAGCCTTTTCTAAATCCATGTTGAAAATCAGACAGTATTGAATGTTTATCTAGAAATTCGTTAATCTGATTGGCAACAATATGTTCAATTAGTTTGCAACATAAGGTTGTCAATGATATCGGCCGGTAATTTTCTAACAATGAACAGTCGCCCTTCTTGAATACAGGTACTACTCTGGCTACCCTCCAGTCATCCGGTAATTTTCCAGCAAGCAACGAAGCATGAAATATAATAAGGAACCTTGCAATAGCTTCAGCATAACGTTTCAAAAAAATGTTCGGAAGGTTGTCAGGACCGCAAGAAGATTTAGTTTTTAAGTTAACAAGCATCGAAACTAAACCAGGGTATGAAATAAAATTAGCTTTGGATGGGTAAAACGTTTTTCTTTCGATGAACTAATGCGAGAATGAGAAAATACACTATGGAAATAATATTTGAAGTGACTCGCAATTTCCCTGTGATCAGTAATGATTGAACCATCGATGCAGATTCGTGCTACTGGCTTCTTTTTTTCGCTCAAGTAATTCTAGAACTTTTCGGGCTGTTCAACAATAAAGATTGGTAGTACTATATTGAAATAGTGTTCCTTCGAGGTGCGTACTGCACGCGTAAGGTTTTCTTTCATTTCTTTAACTCGATCAGGTTGTAATCGTGTTTTCTTTAACCTTTTTATCTTGCGGGTCATGTGGATAATATCACGTGTCATCCACGGCGTTTGTTTGCGTACTAGTTTGTATTTATCAGGCACAAATTTATCAATACAGAACGTACATATGTTTTTAAAACGGTGCCAGAGTGCTGTCACATCACTGTCGTTAAAGTCGGTGAGACATGTGTATGCATATATGATGGCACAATGGAGGCCTCTCGGCAAACTAAAAATTTGTCTATTTTCGCCAACAGATTCGGGAGTGGAAGGAACTCCCTTCGTCAGAGCTGCGTCAAAGCTTCAACCACAACGCCTCCATTGTGCCATCATTTCGTCGTATAACACCACTGATCTCCTAACTTCTCCCCATACATATATCCGCAGATTAAAAGGACACGCCGTGCCCACAGGTCCACCACGCGGCCGCCGCTTGGGCGTGGCGGTGCTTGTGTCTTTCATGCCCTGAGCGGCAGGCAAGCAGGTTTCTTGGCCGAGGCACGGAGACGCTGCGAGGGCCCACCGAACGAGCTGCCTGGAGTGACGTCACGCACGAAGCGCGTACTGCAACCGGGCTCCAGCACTTCCCTCGGGACACATTGCGCCACGTGGCGGGCGCCTGGCCTCGTGGCGCGCCAGCGCGTGCAAGCGCTGGCGTCCCACGCGCATTCGTGACGCGCTGCGCTAAAGCGCACGGCTGCTCGAGGAATCCGTGTGTCGCGGCTTCTGTTCCCTCCTCGTACAGGATAAATATTGAAGAATTTTTAACCAGTGCTTCCACAAACCCAATCTCAAAAAGAGGACTACGCATTCTCAGGTGCGCGCCAGTGACAACAGCACATTTTCATTGCAAGTTTGACAGCGCACATCTCGAAGCCAGTGCCATCCTGAGAATTCATTCCAAGCTTTGCATACTCACTAGCTACAATGAGTAGATTGAGAGATGTGCCATGAAGTAAATAATTAAAAATTAATTAGCGTAATCATATTATTTAGCAATTAAACAGCTTATTTCTAGCAGAAGTAATGGTAATCGAGTAATCTATATTAAGGTCAGCATTGTGCTATCTCTTACAGACATTTTTTTAAAATTTGGAGCAGCCAGAAAGAAAAAAAAAGATCAACCTGTTTATTACGTGCGTTCAATAGCGCCTACCACAAGAGAAATTTATTTATTTATTTATTTATTTATTTATTTATTTATTTATTTATTTATTTATTTATTTACTAGAGTGACACATACCCAGTGACCCAAGTTGGCGTCAAGGAGGTTCACTGACGAATAGGGATTCTTTTCAGACTCGGAGGAAAGCAAAGCAGCGCATACACAGTTACACACAACTGGCGACCCAAGTTCGCGTAAAATACGTTTGTTAAAGAGTGGCCCGTACCCATCGAAACACACCGAGTGACTCAAGTTGGGGTAAAACAGGTTTATTGAGGAGCGGCTTATCTTGTGGCGCATGCCGACTTGAGCGTACCCAGTAACCCAAATAGACATGAAAGTGATTAATTAAAGAAAAGCACACACCTAGCAACACATACCCCGTGATCCAAGTGAGGGTGAAGCAGTAAAGCATACCGTGTGACCCAAGTTTGCCCGGCGATTGGTTTCGAACCCTCGTCACGGCAGCCTGGTCTAGGCTCTAACGCTTGGGCCGTAGTCTGTCCAGTGGCCTAGTGGCCCAAGTTGGTGGGAAAATGGTTAGAGACACCGACAGACAGGTAGTTCCCGAAAAGTGCGCGAAGCACCCTGCAAAAGCACCCTGCAACCACACACACGAGAATAACTAATTTTTTCAGATAAGCATGCTGTTTTGTCGAATGATCAGTTCGGGTTCAGACCAAGAAGACCCACTGAGTTGGCACTGCTCAAGCAAAAGGCACTCATCATAAATGCACTTGAAGATAAGCTCCTTGTCCTCGGAATTTATATTGACTTTTCCAAAGCCTTCGATCTAATCAATCATGACTTGTTAATAAATAAACTAAACCACTATGGTATAAGGGGGATTCCTAATTCTTTGATACGGTCATACTTTCAACATCGTAAACAAATAGCAGCACACAAGGATGCGCTGTCTGATGGCCAATACATAAAATGGTGCGTGCCGCAAGGCAGCATCTTAGGCCCTGTGTTATGTTTAGTTTACTTAAATGATATATTTTACAATAAGCCACCGGTGAACCTTACTGGCTACGCTGATGACCTTACGGTGCTCATTACGGGCAGAAAAGAAAATGAATTATCCTCCATAGGGAATGAGTTTTTGCAATACATGTATCAGTCGTCGCAGGAAAATTACCTAAAGGTGAGCACAAGCAAAACTAAAGCCATGGTATTTCGAGCGAAAAACAAACTTGTAAAATATATTATGCTTACGTTTGGGGACAGCTAAATTGAAATAGTGCGCAGTATCAAATGTCTGGGAGTAATCTTCTCGCATTCGCTTAACTGGGATGCCCAAATTAATAACATACGATCAAAAATGAACAAAGTGAATGGGTTGCTATGTCATCAATGGTATGTGTTATCAACAAGAATTAAACTATTATTCTACAACACATTCTTAGTTCCAATACTGAACTATTGCCGCACTGTCTTGGGCACAAGTACGAAGCATAATTTATCCAAGCTTATTGTTACCCAGAAACGTGCGATAAGGTTAGTTGCTAACATACCATGGTATGCCCACACAGAAAACTATTATTTCGAGTTTAACATCATTCCAGTGCCTAATCTCTATGCCTTCAGGTTAATTCTTATGTACAAAAGTGCTCTTAGAACAAACAACGCAGATGGGCATGGCAGCAGCCTCAGCGGCAACATGCTAAGGAATCCCTTCTGTTTCGTACTGCAGGTTGTGGCAGTTCTGCTGCAAACCGAGCCATCATCATGCGGTTGTTCTCCCGCTGCACCCCGCAGCAATGAAATCCTGGGGGCGTATCCCATGTCATCGACACGTGCCGGTGACATTTGCCTCGTGGAAGATTCATCGCCGCCAACTATCATCACTGCACCTATGCGAACTGCGTCTACGTCGGACCACATGACCCGCTTCCCCGCTATAAAAGGCCAGACCACACCGAGCTTCACCAGTGGGCATGGCAGCAGCCTCAGCGGCAACATGCTGAGGAATCCCTTCTGTTTCGTACTGCAGGTTAGTCAGTACTTACCTACTAAATGCTATCGAAGCGATGATCGCTTCTTAGTGCTGCTGCCCTGCCCACTATCTTTTTTAAATGTTCTCAATTATGTCTTTTCTATGCCAAGTGACTTGCTGGTATGTGGCGATATAGAAGCAAATCCGGGTCCTACAGAAAAAGAAATGCTTTCCGAATTGCTGATCGGCCAGGGAAAGTTGACCACATTTGTGGAAGCCTTGCAGAGTTCTCAAAACGATATTGAGAAGAACATTTCGGCACTGACCAAACGCATAGAAGGTTTCGAAAAACAGCTGGCCGGTTTGAACGCACTGAACAAACGTGTCAAAACAATGGAGGACACTGTTACGAAGGTTGATAAACAGCTATCTGCTCTCATTTCTAAAGTCGACGACTTAGAAAATAGGACTCGCAGAAACAACTTAGTTATATACGGGCTACCTGACGATGACGAAGAGACAGCAGCTGGGCTTGAAAATAAGGTAGTGACTGAGGTCTTTCAGGACAAACTAGGATTAACTGTCTCTGGAATTGAGAGGTGTCATAGAATTGGTCACCAATTTAAAGATAAGCAACGCCCCGTAATACTCAAATTTTTGGACTACCGAGAAAAGGCGTCAGCATTGAAATCCGCGCACAAACTAAAGGGTACCGAAATATCAATCTCTGAAGACTTTTCCATAAGAACGCGAGAAATACGAAAGCGCCTGTGGAAGAGTGCCGCGCAAGAAAAGGCTAATGGAGCCAAGGTGAAACTAATGCACAATAAATTGTCCGTTGACAATGTAATGTACGGCTGGGATGAAGTTAAAGGTGCCCGTTATAAGCTGAGTAATAAAAATAACTGACAGCAAAAGCCCATTCCTAAATCACTGAAAATACTAAATGTAAATTGTAGAAGCTTATTAAACAAAATCAGTGATTTGGAAGGAATTTTACTTTGCGAAGATCCTGACATCGTGGTCTTAACCGAGACATGGTTAAATGATACCATTTACGATAGTGAATTCGTGCCGGCTTCCTAGAGTGTACTTCGGAAAGACCGTGGTGGTAAAGGTGGAGGAATTGCCATACTCTTTAAAGAATATTTAAATATATTGAGCATGCCTGAAGTGCCTAATATTGAATGCATTTTCTGTATGGCATACCATAACAATGTCCGGTATATTGTGGGAGCACTGTATAGGCCGCCTGGATCGCCTGTCGTGGTCTTGGATAACCTTAAAGATTATATGACAACCTTTATTAAGCTAAATGATCGCATTATTTTAACAGGCGACTTCAATTTGCCGGATATTGACTGGTCAACATTCGCACTCAAAACACATAATGACGAATCAAGTGAGACAATGCTTGATCTAGCTTTCTCGTTTGACTTGACGCAAACTGTAGAGCACCCCACCCGAATACAAGGGAATTCAAAATCTATTTTAGACCTCTTCTTTGTTTCTGGAACAATCCTCCATGCAACTAAGTGTGTAGTGATGCCTGGTATCTCCGATCACCAGGCTGTTCTCCTAACCCTTTACGGTATGACTCTTGATAAAGTTTGCCCTAAGATGCATTTTAGAAACTTCTCCCGTGCTGACGAAGTTTCCATTATTGATGTTCTTTCCTTTAATTTTGATGCATTTTGTAATAACACTGTAAGTGTTCAAGAACTCTGGGACCAGTTCAAGGCCATGGTACATGAATGTATTGAATGTCACGTGCCAGTTATTGTTAAAAAGAAAACAAAAAACCCATGGATTTCTCGGGCGACAATGCAGCTAAAAAGAAAACTGAAGCGCATGAAACAGAAAAGAAAAGCAAACATTTTCTCTCCGCAATTGGAACAAAATATAGCTTCTCTTAGTTCTCAACTCAAAAAGCAAACGGCCATTGACAAACAGCATTACTTCGAAAAATCTTTGCCCAAATTTATATCAGAGTCTCCTGAGAAATTCTGGCGTTCGGTTTCCCCAACCTCAAAGACCCATGATCAGTTTGAAATCCAAGGTTTTCTGGTCAGTGATGCACACGAACTATCTAATGCCTTCAATGAACATTTTAAATCCGTATTTACTAACGACAATAACATCTTTC
Organism: Dermacentor albipictus; assembly: GCF_038994185.2. Taxonomy (NCBI): domain Eukaryota; kingdom Metazoa; phylum Arthropoda; class Arachnida; order Ixodida; family Ixodidae; genus Dermacentor; species Dermacentor albipictus. The sequence continues at coordinate 177,608,239 of NC_091824.1, read as the reverse complement.
CAAAATTTGAAGCCTCACTACCACCTTTGGAGGATCTTGTCATTAGTGAGCATGGTATCTTAAGTATGCTGCTTAACCTTGAGGTAAAGAAATCACCTGGACCTGACAATATACCTAATGCCTTTTTGAAAACATATGCACAATGGACATCTAAATATTTGTTTGTTTTATTTACAAGGTCCTTGTGTGAAAGTCAAATCCCAAGAGACTGGGGGACTGCCAGAGTGAAACCGCTTCACAAAAGTGGAGACAAGCAATTGATCAAGAACTACCGCCCAATTTCGCTAACATCGACTGCTTGTAAACTACTTGAACACATAATTCACAATCACATATCAAACTTCCTCGAAGCTAACAATTTCTTTACTAAATATCAGCATGGATTCAGGAGGGGTTACTCAACTTGTACACAGCTAGTAGAAACTATACATGATTTTTCCTCTTCAATTAACAATGGAACACAGATTGACGCCGTATTTATGGATTTCTCGAAAGCTTTTGACAGGGTCACTCACGAAAAGTTAATTTATAAGTTAGACACAATACTTCATAACAAACAATTAGTAAAGTGGATTTCAGCCTACCTTTTAAACAGGGAACAATTCGTTGTTTTTAACAATAATTGTTCTGACAAACTTACAGTTCACTCTGGCGTCCCTCAGGGCTCTGTTCTTGGGCCTCTATTGTTTTTGATATATATTAATGATATTGCGTCTAACATTCCTGTGAAAATTAGGCTTTACGCTGATGATTGTGTCATTTACACAGAAGTAAGAAGTGTCTCAGACCAAATACTACTAAATAGCGCGTTGCAAAAGGTTTCTGCATGGTGTGAATCATGGCAAATGTCCATTAATTTTGAAAAAAACTGTATTGATGAGGATTACTCACAAAAAGAATGCCTTACCGTTTGATTACAGTATTAATGATGTGATACTTGCAGAAGTAACAGAATACAAATATCTAGGGCTATGGGTCACTAACAATCTCAGCTGGAACAAACATATTGATTTCATAACGTGTAACGCTTTTCGTAAATTGTTTTTCTTAAGACGGGCATTGCGGTTATCCACTCCATCTGTCCGCCTACTTGCTTACAGATGTATTGTCTTGCCTACCTTAGATTATGCTGCTATCATTTGGGACCCATTCACTAAGACTAACATAAACAAAGTAGAGAGGGTTCAAAGGAGGGCTGCTCGGTACATATATAATAATTACCGACGTACATCAATAACACAACTTTTAATCAAAGCTGGTCTGCCGACAATGAATGAGCGATATCGTTCTGCAAGACTTAAATTCATGTACCAATTAATTAAAGGACACTACAGAACCGAACTCACTCCTTTAGTTCATTTTTCGTCTGGGTATGCGACCCGACAACGGCATCAACTAACTTTAACTCCTTTTCGCATCCGTAATAACTGTTTTAAGTACTCATTTCTTCCACGAACTATTACCGATTGGAATAACCTCACTAACAATGAAGTGTTGCTACCGTCACTGACATTATTCGCTCAACATATTGCCTAGTCTGTGTTACTGCATTTCATCACTTTACTGTTCTATTGTGTATTTTCTTTTTTACTGTTTGATATCTTGTTGAAATGTATTCATGATGCTGGCTGCAGAGCTTCAACCTGCACCCTTATTTCCCTTATTTCTTTTGTTTTGCCATTTTTGTGAAAGTGCTTAATTCTTTTCCCACCCTGCTATAATCCCGATACCGGGATTGCAGTATCAATAAATAAATAAATAAATAAATATTTTCACACTATTCAACGTTCAAAGCCATGTGCCTATGTACAATGTACGCCGTTGGACCGCTTGGTCTGCACCGTTTTGTCGGACTGTGTACCGATTTCAATCAAGCGCCTATAAGCTTCCCTGTTACCGTAACGCACTTGAACGGACTAATATCTCACTGGAAGAAATATCGAAAAATAAGTTAGTGTTTTGCCGCTCCTGCCCTAACAGATGGTGTTTCATTCTGTTCTTTGTATGTTGCGTTATTTTTTTTACATCACACAATGTTAACAAATGCACTAAGGCTGTTCTCAATTTTGTACGTATATTCTCTTACTGATACCTACTGTAAGTATTTTTGCCCTTGTACGTTCCGAAATTCAGAATATATTCCTGTTTGCAGTGTTTTTCTGCGCTTGTCATGATTAAGCTGTTTGCTCGCCATACTGTCACGTGGGGCGTCATGGGTTTTTCTGCATGCGGCTTTTACCCTTACGTCCGCTCTCATTCTGTATTCTGTGGAGAGAGAGAAATAAAGATTATTATTATTTAAAAAATGCGCTCAAGAAAAAAATGCTAATAGCACTAATATAGCGCAAAATGAACCAAGTTCCCGAAGAGTACTTATCGCATTAATACTACTATACTACGGATTAACAAAAGCACCCGGTACCAGGCAAAAAAAAAAAAAACGACTCTGCGTAGTCCACCGTTTCGCACGCGGGCTGGGTTGTAACGCGAAGCCTTCTCTGCCTGCTCGTTGGCGTGTTCGTGCGTGCTGTGGCGACTTGGCACGTGCCGAACACACACACGCACCACCGCCAGTGTTGCATCCTCGAAGAGGCAGGGCGTGTGTCGAGTGGACAGTTTGTCTGTGCGTCTGAACAACAGTTTGCAATGTGGTGAACACGGTTTAAATCGTGGATCCAGGGTGTCAAAGAGGCGCGACGTAATGCTAACGTATTTTCCTGGCATTTTCTTTTCATAAACTGTCATGGGTGAGATAATTGAAGCGGAAACAAATTCGTTTAAACGATGCTTTCCTCGGTATCCTCTTTGTTTCTCTGATGGACAAGGAGCTGAGATACCTCGAGGTATCACGACGTTGCATAATGATGTGTGGTTTTGTTCGATTTTGTTCCGTGCATGGCTGTTGTGCTTCTGTGCGCTGCTTGTATGTTCTGCTCCTACTTGTACGTCCTATTCCTTGTCGTTGCATTACTTTCGCCTTTGTAGCCTGTCATCATGCTGTTTCCTTCTTCGTTGCTTCCATTCTCATTATCTTCAACTCCTTTTTCTATCTCCTCCATCCTAAAGAGTAGCCAGGCTTTCTGCCCCTCCAGGTGGAAGTTGCCAGCCTGCTCCTTCCCTGTTGCTCTCTTTGTGTATTGTATGTGTGTTTTCATATCAAATAACAACAAGAATCATAATGTATACATAACGACACTTTCTGAAAAAAGAAAACAAATTGTTTCAAGTTCAGCGTTCAGCCCCCCCCCCCCTTTGTTCCGCGTTGTCAATCAAAACTATATAGACCGCATGGAGAAACAACTCGAGCGAACAAAATGATGCCAGGGCGTGCATCGAGCGTTGCGCTACGTAGAAGTGGAAAAGGAGGAGAATCGGAGGGTACACATTTCAGTAAAAATCAAACAAAACATTGCTCATCCCGGACTCGCACGTATACGAGGAATCCGCCGATATTTTTTTTTAGTCGCTCATGTACTGCGCCATTTCCTGAAATAACACCGCCATCTTGTTGTCGGCTTTGCCACGAATTCATCACCTTGCTCATAGCAGCGCACAGCCGTGCGAAGAGACCGCCGAACAAATGCGAAGGCTGCTGCTATCAATGCAGCTATGTCATTCAGCGAACAGTTTTGTTTTGCCATTCCGTAAGTAAGATGCATAGTAACGCCGCGTGGACAGACGCCGCTCATGTGTATCGGCCTACTGGACGTATACTCCCAGGAGGGCCATTCCTATTGCAAATTTATTTCTTCGCGCTATTGCCCTTTTTTTCCATTTCGTAGCGCTCTCAGTGGGCCCTCGCTGATCGCAATCCCCTGCCCTATGCTACTGGAGCTGGGCTCTTTTGCACAGCTTTGTCGTCTAGTGGCGGAGCTTACCTTGAGCACTAAATTCTGCCAGAATTTCATAATTCCGCTGATGATCAAGCACATATTCCTAGAATAAGTTGAAACAAAGCGTACAACTGTGCCTGCTCCCGCACTGCAAGCAACTTGATTTATTTGTCTCGAATATTCGTATCCCATCGAATATTCGAAATATTTCGAATGCATAATTTTCTAGCCGAATGCTAACGTTAAAAATATTATATTATACTGTATTCGATATTCTTGAATATTTGCAAGCCCCTACTTCTCATGTTAATGAAACATAACGATTAACAAGGTGGCAAGTTAGAAGGCTTCGCTCGAAATGTATGAGACTTGAGCTGTTTCATTGCTACGACGTAGAATGGCGGAGCGGGTCGAAAGAAAGTTGAGCCCAAGGATCAGGCCTTGCGAAAAGCGCTCCAGGACGATAAACAAGATGATGCTTTGGTGGCCGGCATTTTTCACGCTCTGCACGTGCGGAAGGCGTACTACCATCGGAAACGCGGGCGGTGCAAGGTACGGCAGGCACGAGACCTTTCTGAGTCTTTAACTAAGAGCAGCACTCATCACTGGCATCATCGAACAGGGACGTAGCTGGGACGCCATCCACATCAACGTTCAATAACATTACATGGCCAGGCATAGTTAACGAAGGATTTCCAGGCTGGGTCGACGAGGCAGCATCACCTCAGGAAGCTGTATCGGCTAGTTTTCTGGAGCAACAAACGAGAGCGAGGAAGGCCGACTTGCCTGCGGCAAACGAGACCAATGGCGCAGGAACGATTGCGATCAACTGGCCGTGAAGGTTCCGCCGTCATTGCCAGAAGTTTCGCGTCCACTGAAAAGTGGTGAGGGCAAGGCTCTGGACGGTTGTTCGGAAATATCCACTGAGGTGACGACGAGAAACGGTAGCGCCTTGTGGTTTGTCCAACGCGAGAGCGATTAAAACAAATGGGCCTGTCAGTCATTGTTCGCCAGTCGAGCGCGTCGTGACAAATCTAGAGCGCTAGACTGATGGGCTAGTTCATAGTCCATTATTTGGTTAAGCGCCGCACCTATAAAAAACAAAAACAGTCACACAGTGTGCACGAATGATGACGATGACATACATAGACGCTTGCATGCACATAACATATGGGGCAGCACTCGGATGGTTCTGAATAGCGATAGTAGCACGAACGGGACAAGGGCAAGCCACACTCAAGTTCACGATCTCTTGACGGCGAACAGCTGGCGTTAGCGGGATGGAGGAGGTATTGCCCCGGTGGTCTATATCAACACCGGCGTGAGTCATAGCTTCCAGCTCGTGAGGAATGATCCGTCTAAAAGATTTGTGGCCAGTCGTATAATTTTGAGTTGGCGGGTCTTCCCACGAAGATATCGCGGCCGTATTCGGCCGCCTGACTTGCTGCTTGCTGATTCTGCAGCTATTTGCCTGTTCAAAACGCCAACACTCTTTGATAATGGTGCTTAGTGAGTCACAGTTCTTACATATGAGGAGCTTGAAGGCCTCAGTAGCGATGCCCTCCAGAAAATAGCCGACCTTGTCCTTCTCAATCCCGTTGTTTTCGGCCTCAACGACAGTGCGCGAGCACATCCTGGATGAACGCAATTATAAGACTCAGTGTCTGAGCGAGGCACACACGCTCCTCCTTAGCTGAGATGGCGACCAAAGTGCTTCTCAAGAAAATTTCGTAGCTTTTGATTACAGATGTTCCGGCTCGCTATGTCGACATAGCACGTCTCAAACTCTCGCTATGCCTCGGAAATGAAATATAACATGAGCCATCATTTCCGTTGCGTCCCATCGGCTGCGGTTCCATTCGCGCCCGTACCAGCAAATCCAGTCTTGAGTGTCCGTGTTATCAGCAACACTCAGTTCCACAGAAGCTCTCGTGCTTCTCGCGGTTTGGTCAAGACTACGGAGGTCAGTCTGCTGCTCCGTGATTGGACAGTCCATGGCTGCACCGTCGGTCATCATAGCAGGGCTTCGCAGCGTCCGCTGTGAATCTCCGTGCTTGGCTGCCAGGTACTTCCGCTAAGACATGCTGCTGGGCAGAGGCAAGCGCAGATTTTGTACACAGTGTGACACTGACGAACTCATGGACTTCTCTGGCAACCCTGTGTACCACACAGCCTCAGTGTCGCTCAGCCACACACAGCCACACAGCCTCAGGGACGCGTCGCGCGTTTGCTCTCACGTCGCGCTAATGCCAAGTTCGCCCATTAAGCCTTTTTTTACTCCTTTAGCCGTGGTGTCCACGTCTCCCGGTGCCCGTATTATGAGCAGCCGAAATAGAACCATGCCGAGAAAGCATACGCCGCTCGGCTGCGTCGCCCAATTAGACGCAGCGTCCAGTGGCCGCCTTTACAACATCGCCCACCGCAAGACTACTTGAGGCCTACCTGCCTGTTCCAACCTCCGCCATGCCACTCATAAAGTGGACCCATGCTACCGCAGAAGTCGTCGCCGGTTTGGCTGCCGACTTCCTTCGTGATGAATTGTCGCGTGAAGCAAAAGGTCATTCAACGTCTGCTCGCCAACATCGCCCAAAACCGCCCGCCGTTGCTCGGGAGACTGTCATCAAATTTACCGGACTCTTCCACGCAAGTCTCCACACAGTTATTTACTCTTACGATCGCACACTTCACTCAAATGCTGACTTGTTGGAGGAGTTCTTCACACTGTCACAACGCTTGGTAGTCGCCGTTAAGTCACAGCGCTCTCTGACATTTGTCGCGTCGCTCCTGACCATTAGCGGTGACGGCCGCATTCCACCTCGCTAGTGTACAGATATAGAGTGCTCAAGGATTGTCTTTGTGGACGCCTTTGTCTCTCCTCGCCGTTGCGCTTGGTGAACTCTGCGGCACAGGTACTGGCTGTAAAAGCGCGACAGTATCCCACTGGTATCAATGTGAAAACTTCAAGACTGGTTTTGAAGCATAGTTTGGTGATCTACTTAGTTTCCAATAGTGGCAGTACATAGTCCCTCGGCATGCCCAGTTACGCGGAGGAAGTCTTCTCGATTATTACCTGTCGACACTGCAGATTTCCAGATGACCAGTCCAGCTTTGTGATCCTCGGATCATTGAGTATGCACCGCAGGGAGCGCGTGACACATTTATCTATTCAATTTACCCTGCAGCCTCGGAGGAGCGTTGGGTAGGGGTGGTTACAGAAAAAAAATGACATTAGGGCAAAAAAGGAGCTACATAGTAGGAGAAACAAATTTGTACATTTGACGGAATAAGGAACAGCCGTATTCTGTAGCGGTTCCTTTTGGAACCGGTTGCTTTTGGCTGTTGCCATTGGTCGGCGCTTCGTTGTCGTCTTCCCTGGTGGGCGGGACGACAAATTTCGATGACGTCACACAGGTTGCCAATCATCTGGAAAGGAACCGGTTCCCTGCTAGGAGAGGAACCGCGGAGAAGTGGTTCGCTCGAGGGTCGCGCGCGGGGGCGAGCATGATGTCGAGGGTTGCTAGGGCAACCGTGGCTGCCGGCTAATCTCGCGCCAGCTGACGAGCCGGCACCTAGACGAGACGAGACAGAGACGGCAATGGCGGCTCCTTTGGTTGTGCGATGTCTAGCCACCATAGTTGTGCTGCTGGCGAGTGCCGAAAGACTACGACGCGACGCGTTCGGTATGGCCGAAGAAGAGTTTCGAAGGCATTTTAGGCTCTCCAAAGACATAGTGCGACGTCTTTGCGATGAGCTGGAAGGACATCTCGGACCTCAAAGATTTCGTGGTGTCGACACTACGATGAAAGTGCTGTGCGCGCTGCGGTTTTTCGCCACCGGGAGCTTACAACAGTGCGTCCGGAATGAAGAAGCGATTGCACTGTCGCAGCCTTCGGTCAGCCGGATCATTACAGCCGTCACCAAGGCTATTACGGTTGTGGGCAAAGAAAAAGGATGGGTTAGATTCCCATCCACGGCGCAACAGAAAGCCGCCGTCAAGGGAGGCTTTCTTAGCCGTGGAAAAATTCCAGGAGTTCTAGGATGTGTGGACGGGAGTCTGATAGCCATCGTTCGCCCTAAGAAGCTCGGCCCCGGCGAAACGGAATCGTACTGGAGCCGTAAAGGGTATTACGCCCTCAACTGCATGGTCCTGAGTATTGTTCATTGACAAATATTTTTGATATGTGTTTGCGCGAGTGCACGTTGTAAAAAACTTCGTTTCGTTATTTTTCATCAATTGCCGGTAATACTTGCGTTCCTATTAGAGAAAGTAGCGTTTGTGTTGTATGTGTAATGACGACTTTGATCTTTGCGTAGAACACGGCCGCACTTTTTCAGTGCTCTCCAATCACAGTTGAATATGCTTTCGATGCTACAATGTAAACACATTACACGCGACTTAAACCGGAATAGACGCCGTAGCAGTGAAGGGAGTCTTCGTCTGCGAGCGATCCTAACAGAAGACGAGCCCTTGTCATTCTTATTCGACGTAAAACTAAAGCATTGTGGCCAACAGACTGTAAACGTGAAAAGGAGCATACCACCAATGAAAATGGTGTGAGGGAGAATGAGAATGTGTGGACACCCATTTGCTCTAGCTGTTAATACGGCACATGCTGTTTCCGCGTTCTTTCGCTTGTAATAGGCACTTTGTCTGAAAAAAAGAAAAACAGATGACACTCTTTAGCAGAATCTTATACAATATGGACGGAAGAAACCAAAGGAATTATTTTGCATGTTGTGTTGTGACCGCACGCCATACATGAGCATGTGTACACATGCCAACATTGCATTTGTAGGTTAAGATGACATTGTTATCATGCTGATCATTAGTTCAACTGCCTACTGCGTATGTTGATATCTCCTTTTCTGTAATTGTGTTCGCTGACTGAACAGTAACTGATTGGCAAGTAGTGTTGTAAGAAAAAGGTTGTGCCAGATATTTGTTGCAGTGGCACTGACACCTTCTCTTTGCTTTCCCTTATGAGGTGTGCGACGCGAAGCTGAATATCCTGGCAATTGACACATGGTTTCCGGGATCGTGCCACGATTCTTTCGTCTGGAGGCATTCTGCATTTCGCAGCCGCCTTACTCGTGGCCTGTTACTTCATGGAGAAGTCTTGCTTGGTAAGTGCACCTAAAGTAGCAGTGCTTCTTCCACATGTAAAACATACACAGTCAAATAGTTTTGCAGTCTAGCAAGCTTTAAGAAAGCGTGAGTTGCTAGAAATGTGTTGTGAATGCAGCAGTACCTAATGAACCTGCAGCGACTATCGAGAGAAACAAGTCTCTCTTAAAAGGCAGATATTTGTACCAGCATGTATACAACAGCTGACATGTTATGCTGTTTATTTATTAATTTCAATACACTGAATGCCATGTGGAGCGTTACAGGCAGGGGTGGAATTCTACAGAACACGTCGAAATGGCAGTTTTCAAGTATGGTGGAAAAGGGTTGGTGACAATGGACTCCGGGACCTGGTCCCTGGTCACTGTCCTTGGAACAAAGGAATAGGCGTGTGCGTGAAACTTTCGGCATCGACGTTAGTGATCGGTGTAGTATATATTGTAGAATGGTGCAAGTTGCGCTATTTTTCTTTGTGTCGCAATGTGTGCGATTTTTTGTTGTTGTTGTTGCAGCGACATGTGGTGCTGGAGTGATTAGAAAGGATCAAACGGGTAGCTCGATTTTGCGTACGTTCATGAGAAGAGGTACGAAAGGTAGAGCAAGGATCCCGGATACTGGCAGCATATTCGAGAGTAGACCTTAGAAGTGTTTTATAAAATAACACTTCTGAAGAGAGAAGAGCTAATAAGTTTTAGTGGAGGATGTACATTTAGGGAGGGGCAAATGGGATGAACGGAGCAGAAAACCACGAGTATGAAATAAATATTACATGTACAACTTAACCTGAGAATGAGATTTGCAGCCAAGACAACACGTGAAATTGGGCTTATCTTTAAAATGAGTCGAACTTTCTTTACAACTTTCCGGGAAGGTCAATGTTTGATAGTTATTGCAACAATAAATCCAAGACCCGCTCCTGTTGTAAAAGGGCCCTGGCGTAGACTGTGTTCTTGCATTGTGCCTTAATGTATCCATTTCGTTCACTGACATGCAACACTTTACAGGGACTCTGGGTACCCGCTAGCGCCATGGATCATGACTCCTGTGCCTGGTCACCCAAATCGCCTCACGGCAGAGGGGCGCTATAATGAGGCACACGCATCCATGCGAAATGCCGTTGAGCGGTGCATAGGAGTCGCCAAGAGCCGCTTCCGATGCCTGCAGAGGTATCGGGTGCTCCACTACTCGCCTCAGAAAGCAGCCACTATTGTTCCAGCTTGTGCAGCGCTGCATAACCTCTGCCTTGCAGCAGGCGTGCCTCTGCCAGACGACCCAGATGACGACGGTGCACATGACGACAGCGCACAGGGGCCAGCCCAGGCACAAGTGCCGCTTCAAGTGCAGGTGCCACCGCAGGCGCACCCTGTACAGCCTTCTCGAGCTTTGTTTCAAAGATGCCGTGCGGTGCGCGAATCCATAGTTGGTGTATTTCGGCTGCCCAGAAATTTGCGCATTCGCTGGCAAATGAGGCGGAGACATGTTCTGGTGTAACATTTTTTATTTTTCTTTTCATGAAGTAAATAGGCCGTGCACTTCAACATAACACATTGCGTGTGCTCACATTTATTTATTTTATTTTATTTACAATACTGCTACTCTCATTTGAGAGCGTGGCAGTTGGGCGATACAGTAGACATGTATATGAATACGCATTAAGGCAGAACAGTAATTGAAAAAAAGGAAGAAAAAAGAAAAACAATTGCCCAAGGATGGTAATATAAGAAAGAAGCTGAGTTTGGAAACAAAAATGCAAGTTTTCACATGACAGCTAATTAACATGATACTTGCAGTTAAGAACACGTAAGTAACTAGTTATACATAAAATAGGAGCGAACTGAAAGATAACACTTAACGCGTGAAGAAATTTTAAAGATGTGTGAAGGGATGCGCTTAAAATATACACTTTGAGAGCGAGATGACACGAAATGAAAAAAAAAGAACAATCTAGGCAAGCAATCAGCAGGAAATGGCAGTTACAACAATTATCTTAGGACTAGCAGTAGTACATGTACTATATGTCCACATAACGACAATCAAACCAAAATGGAAAAGAAAAGTGGGAAGTCAAAAGCAACACAATGCAAAATTTGTGACGATGACCCGTGCGATGATAAATTGTTTTATTTACGCACTGCAGCTTCCACTTGTGAAGTAAATTCGGATAACGATTCGATGGCGGTTATAGCAGGGTCAAGTCGGTCCCATTCAGCAATTGTAAGGGGGAAGAATGAATACTTAAACGTGTCAGTGTTGCATGTGTATTCTGTTAAAGTGTGCGCATGTTTGTTACGTGTTTTTCGAGCCTCAGAAAATGAAATGTACCTGAACACATCTATCTTATAGTTATTTTTTAGAAGCTGAAACAAGAACTTCAGGCGAGCGTGTTTTGCCCTGGTAGATAGCATTTGCAGTCCAGACTGCGTTAGAACATTAGTCGGTGAGTCAGTGCGTTTATATTTGTTGTGAATGAACCTTATAGCCTTTCTTTGTACTGCCTCTAATTTTGTTATGCTAGTTGTATGAGGAAACCAGACTGTGTTTGCATATTCGAGAACCGGCCTAACGAACGTTGTGTAGGCCAGTAGCTTCGTTGATGTTGTAGAGAGCGCAAGGCTTCTTTTGAGGACGAATAATTTGCGTAATGCTCCTGCCGTGATATTCGAAATGTGTTTATCCCACCTGAGGTCTGTGGTTAATGTAACTCCCAGGTATTTATGTTGTTCAACTTTAGTTAGTGGTATGCCGTTAATCTCATATGTAAAGTTAGATGGTCTTGTTTTCCTTGTTACGGTCATGACGACAGACTTTTTTGCATTAATTGACATCTGCCAATTAGAGCACCAAATAGCCAGAGTGTTGAGGGATGTATTAAGTGCGATGTTATCGTTATAATTAGTGATTTCCCTATAGATAACGCAGTCATCGGCGAACAGTTTTATATTACAACCAATGTTAGCTGTGATGTCATTAATATAGATTAGGAAGAGTAATGGCCCAAGAACTGAGCCTTGGGGAACTCCGGAAGTAACGGTGACAGTGTTAGACAGCATTTTTTCGTAGGTTACAAATTGTGAACGATTGGCTAGAAATTCTTTTATCCAGGCTGAAAGGAGCCCTTTCCCAACAACACTTTCAACGTTAGCGATTAATTTGCTATGGCCCACACAATCAAATGCCTTAGATAGATCAAGTAAAATCATGTCAATCTGGCCGCGGTGATTGATAGTATATGCAAGATCGTGGACTAGTTCTGTTAGTTGGGTTACTGTTGATAAACCACTGCGAAAACCATGTTGGTAGGGAGACAAGAAGCCAATGCTCTCTAGAAAAACCGTTATGTGCTTTAAGATTATGTGCTCTAGAAGCTTACAGGATGTACTAGTTAATGAAATGGGTCTAAAATTTGAAATTTCTGCTGTGTCGCCTGATTTATGGATAGGTATTATCTTTGCAATTTTCCAGTCGTTCGGTAGTTGTGAAGTCGTGAGTGATTTACGAAAAATTATGCCGAGGTATCTACTGCAACATTCCGCATACCTTTTCAGAAAGTCGTTAGGTATGTTGTCAGGACCGCTGCCTTTTTTAGGGTCAAGATTAAGCAGAAGATTAAGTATGCCAGCGTCCGTAATGTCTAATTCGCCAATGCTTACGCCCTGTCTCGTTAGAATGGGGGGAATAATGTTATTGTCTGTAGTAAATACTGATTGAAAAAAAAATGTTATATGCGTTGGCTTTCGCAGTTTCTTCCTCTGGGCTTAAGTGGGACGCTTCTCTATCGTTGGTGCGAAAGTGCCTCCAGAACCTTCCGGGATTATTAGTAAGAAATCTCGGTAACGTTACATTAAAATATTATTCTTTTGCTCGCTTGGCTGCAAGCTTGAATTCCGCGATGGCATTAGGAAGTTTCGTCACCCTGGATTTGTCTCCTCCTTTAATTTTTATTGTTTTACGCAATCTTTTCAGACGGCGCTTTGCCTGAATTACTTCTCGGGTTATCCAGGGATTATTTTTTGGCGGCCGCTTGGTTTGGGCACGTAGTTCGTGACGCAGTAGAGGACGATAGATTTGAACCTAAGCCAAAGGGAATGTACGTCAACAGAGGCATTGGAACCCATTTGGGAAAAAGGCTGGAACTCGTGTTCAAGGTATGTTAGTATGCTATTGTCATCAGCGTTTTGGAAGTCGGATACTATGGACGCAGGAAAGTGGGTAGTAATACCAACGAGTGGTAACACGCATACTGGTACGTCATGATCTGATATGCCACGAATTACGTCAGTTCGTACATGGTTAATATCGAAATGATGGCTGATAAATATTAGGTCAAGAATGTTTTGAGTAGTTCCCACTGAACGCGTTGGACGGGAAACAACCTGATGAATATTGAAGGTTAACATGAGATCAAATAGTGCATCCGAGGCTGCTGACGAGCAGTGCATGTCATTCCAATTATTATCAGAAAGATTAAAATCACCCATAAGGGCGATGCGTGAACCATGGGCGTGACGTTGCATGTAGTCGTGAATGGCACTGATACACTCGTCACTCGAGTTCGGGCTCCGATAAACACACCCTAAAACAACGTTTCTACCTTCGCAAAGCAATTTACAAAATACCGCCTCAGCGTCTTTTACCTCAGGCAGAACGGAAAAAGCAAAACATTTTTTTATTAATAACGCCACTCCACCACCACGTGGGGACGGTCTTTTCGGATAACGGAATAATTTGGCGGCGCGAACTCTTGATCAAGAATGTCGGACGTGAGCCACGTTTCTGTTATAGCTGCTACATCAGGCTCATAATCAATTAACAAGTTTTCAAGTGCCTGAGGTTCGTTGACGACGCTCTAGCATTTACAGTGAAAAGTGTTAGTTCGCTGATTTTGCGCCTCGGCGAGTTACAACACCGCTTTTGTCTTTTCTGGTGATGTTCGTTGCTTTGCCGGCACGGCGATTTTCTGACCCTCTTTCTGAATCGTTTTTTTCAAGCGGCACTTTGTCATCCCGCTCGTTGCTCCAAACATACGGCCAATTGTTAATGTATAGTTTGTCGAAAACCAGCGAAACCTTTTCATTGTTTTGCCGGTTTACCTTCGCGCTGTTCCAAAGTTTTCTTCTGATATCCCGCACGCGTTTTGAAACGTCTTCTGCAATAGAGAGTTGGGTGTCCTTAAGTTTGTACCCCCTTATCAGTATTGTATACTTATCTCTAGAATCTAGTAATTTGAAGATTACAGGCCGAATCTTGTTAGGTTCTGCTTTCCCTATCCTATGTACACGTTCGATGGCTACTGCTTTTAATTCCAGAGGGCCTTCAATAACGTCTTAACACAATAACACGATACCACACAGCCTTGGGTACGGCAGCACTAACAAGAATGGGTCACTAGAGCGGATACATTTTTTGTGTCGCTTTCTCACCTGAAGAATGAAGACGAACGGATTATTAGGTGGCTGCATTCCTTGAGTGCTGTCGTGCCCAATGAGCCCGGCTTCCGTGTGAACGGCATTTATAGGCGGGCTGTGGGGTGGCGCTGAGCACTCATTGTGCGCCCAGCGATCTGCGCAGGTTCCCGACGAACGGTGCAGCACAGAATCCCATGACTTTATCAGAGTGACATCCGGCACGTGGCAGCTGGTCACATTGAAGATCTTTGCTCTCCCGGTCATTCCTGATGGTTCAAGACCCGGACTGGCGTGAAGCAGCAGTCCGAGAAAGAGCTGAAGAATGAAGACAAGCGGATTATTAGGTGGCTGCATTCCTTGAGTGCTGTCGTGCCCAATGAGCCCGGCTTCCGTGTGAACGGCATTTATAGGCGGGCTGTGGGGTGGCGCTGAGCACTCATTGTGCGCCCAGCGATCTGCGCAGGTTCCCGACGAACGGTGCAGCACAGAATCCCATGACTTTATCAGAGTGACATCCGGCACGTGGCAGCTGGTCACATTGAAGATATTTGCTCTCCCGGTCATTCCTGATGGTTCAAGACCCGGACTGGCGTGAAGCAGCAGTCCGAGAAAGAGCTGAAGAATGAAGACAAGCGGATTATTAGGTGGCTGCATTCCTTGAGTGCTGTCGTGCCCAATGAGCCCGGCTTCCGTGTGAACGTCATTTATAGGCGGGCTGTGGGGTGGCGCTGAGCACTCATTGTGCGCCCAGCGATCTGCGCAGGTTCCCGACGAACGGTGCAGCACAGAATCCCATGACTTTATCGGAGTGACATCCGGCACGTGGCAGCTGGTCACATTGAAGATCTTTGCTCTCCCGTTCATTCCTGATGGTTCAAGGCCCGGACTGGCGTGAAGCAGCAGTCCGAGAAAGAGCTGAAGAATGAAGACAAACGGATTATTAGGTGGCTGCATTCCTTGAGTGCTGTCGTGCCCAATCTGTGGCTAATCGTAGTATGCTGCATACTGCGGTAGTGAAAAGCACATGATTTGTCTATGTTGAGCATGACAGATACACATGCAGTGACAAATAACCATGTGCCATTATGTTACTCCTTTGCTTTGTTCACTGTGCTTTTGAATATTGTCTCGCCAGGGAATTTTCTTTAAATAAAGGTTATTTCCAAGGTGAATGGCAACCAATCTTGCATTGTTGAATATTGCTTTGCGATGCCTATTTTACTGTGCAGTATGCATTGTTCCAAAGCTGAAGATGTCTGTTCATGTGTGACACGCAAGCACAGCACGAGTTACACAGAAACTGAAATGTCGTTCAGAGCAATCTGTATTGCACATATTGAAACGTATAGCAACAAACGAGACATGCCAAGCACTTTTTGGAGCAGGATTTCTTTAAATAGCAGACACTCATGCTTATTACTGCTTTGTTTAAACTCAAGAGTTGCTTCAACATTGCATTTCTTGCACGCATGATTTCACATAATGCTCGTAATTGCTGCTTAACAAGGTGCAACTACGCTATAACACAATATAAACAAAATCATGACAATGAAACATTAGTTTATTTTATTCATTGGGTACCTGCTTCGCCATTCAGGCATTACAGCAGGGAGGGTACAACTCATATAAATGAACACTCAAAATTACATTCATAAAGCATGGAAGAAATCATCATTTAAACAAATACAGACAGTGTCAGCCGGTAGAGTATTTCAATCTCTTATAGTACGGACATAGAAACAGTAGCGGAAAGCGTCGCTTTTAACCCTCTATTGCATGGCGTCCCATATTTGGCACATACGGGTTACCATTGTTTTTCGCGTGTGTGAGATTCCCAGTTGAGAATGTGATACCGTCGGAGTAAATCTCATAGTTATGCGCACTTATTATGGGCAAGTGCTGCCATCTTTTGAGCGATACGCAAAACAGAGGTGAAGTAGATTTTGGGATGCGACGTGAAACTCGGAGGGGGCAAACACGAGCAATTGTTTTTTTTTCTGAAAATTTCGACCGCAGAAACATAAAAAAATTATTTTGGCATATTTTTTGGTCTCGCGAATTCAAGGCAGTTATTAGTTTTCTCTATTTTGCCTGCAACTACAGCAGAGAAACCGAAATCGGTGTGTGCCATATTTGGCACAGTATGAACTTGAAATACAAAATATGGTAACGTGCTGCCATCTGTTCAATAGCCCAAAGCTGCAGGTCACTCTATCACAAGATGGAATTTTGACGATCGGTACGGTGAGGGCAAATTGTCTACCAAACAGCCGCCTGAAAAGCGAAAAGGAACTGAAATGTAAAGGACGTGGTGCTTCAGAGGCACTCACAAGCGTGATAGATGACGTGGAGTTATCGTGTGTGCGTTGATACGATAACCGCGCCGTGACATTTCTGTCGAGCTTTGTTGGGAGAGATCCAGTCCAAAAGACTAAGCGCTGGTTTACCTCCGCCAAGGCGTTTCGCGAAATTGATTGTCCCAGCGTAGTAAAGGTCCATAACAGGCACATGGGTGGTGTTGACCTGCTGCACTCACTGTTTGGACTTTACTGCATACATATCAGAGGTCGAAGAAATGGCACTTTCGAATTTTTACGCCTATGCTAGACTTATCGGTAGTAACAGCATGGGTATTGTACAGGAGGGTGCAGGAGCAGCTTAGGAGGACACAAGTACTACCGCTGGCTCATTTAAAAGCAGAAGCTGCAGAATGCCTTACCTCGCATAACAAGTACCTACCCAACTAGCGACCAGGAAGGACTTCTAATCAGGACATCGAATTCCAGGTTCAAGTAAAAAAAGCACAGGGACCAGCGGCCGCAATGCCACCCAAAGACGACCGATCTGACCAAGTCGGCCACTGGTCAGAATTTGACGAGAAGAAACAAAGATGTAAGCGGCCACCTTGCACAACCAAGTCGTTGGTAAGATAGAGGAAGTGAAACATTCATCTGTGCCTGAACGCAGCAAACAACTGTTTCATTTCATTCCCCACATCGCACTAATAAGACCACCGTCCGCGAAGCTTTGTTTTCCGCCCATGGCAGCAAGAGCGCTCAGCCATCTTCATGGTGTGCCATATTTGGCACAAAGCTTTATCTTTATTATTACAGTCGTGTTTGTTCATTCAATCAATAATGAAAGCTGAAAAAGGACTTTTCATAATTCATGCAATAGAGGGTCAAAAGGAATCTCACATATTTTTAATTTGTGATCTGGCCTTTTAGAAACATATGTGGGCAGCTGAAGAAAAATTACCTGGCTATCCCCGTATTAGAGTGGTATATGTTATGAAGAAATTTTAATCTGAGATTTCGGCGACGGTGTTCAAGAAGATGCCAATTTAATGCTTTTCTTGCTTTCTGTCATGCTAAGCATCCTGTCATAATTGCCAAGGAGAAACCGAACTGCCCTGTTCTGCACTTTTTCTAGTTTATCTACAAGTTCTGTAGTATATGGATCCCAGCAAACACACGCATACTCCAGTGTACTGCGCACATGTGTGAAATACAGTTGCTCCCTAAGTTTCTGTGGCAAGCTACTAAAGTTCCGTTTCAAGAAACCTAATGCTCCGACAGCCTTGTTCCTAACATGAGTAACGTGTCTGTTCCACCTTATAATAGCAGAAAAAAATACACCTAAGTATTTATATTCTGGCATTTATTCAAGAGTTATAGTGTTACGATTGCTGTCGTATGAGCGCTTCCCGGTAAAGGTGACGTGGACACTCTTTTTCTCATTCTGTGACATTTTCCATTTTTCACACCATGTGGGAATCAAATCCAAATTATGTTGCAGTGCTTGTTGGTCAGATTCGCTGTTGATGACCCTATATACTATACAGTCATCTGCAAACATTCTAAATATTTATTTATTTATTTACATGTACTTTACAGGCCTTCAAGAAGGCGTAGTGTAAGGGGGAAATACGGTAACATATTAGTATGGAATCGGGAAAGAAATAAACATCAACATAATGAAAGGAGTGCACACAGAGCGTGGAAAATTAATACATTAGCAAATACAAAATGTAGAGCAATAACAATAAATGGTAAACAACAACATAATAGCATAATAACATTGTAAACGTTTTTGCATGTTATACAGTAGTAAGTATTGTAAAAAAATTGGGAGTGTTGAAATTCTTTAACTTGTAGAAAAAATGGAGTAAAATTACAAAAGACATGACGTGTTTAGACGGTTGAAGCGGCATATTGATCGTTTAGCAGAGTGCGAAATGCAATGTATTTAGATTGGCATGCAATGGTATCTGGTAGTGCGTTCCATAAACAGACCGCACGGGGCAAAGTTGAAAAATTAGAAGCGTGTGTGTTGCCATAAATTCGGGTGTAGCTGAACTGATTGTTCAGTCGTTGTGACGTCGAGGATGCTTCTTTCAGGTTTGATAAGGTTAGGCCAACTGTGTGAACAAATCTGTGAAATAATAATCGTACAGAAGTTGATATATTGTTCGGCAAGTCGTTAATGTAAATTAAAAAGAGAAGAGGCCCAAGTACACTGCCTTGAGATACACCAGAGGTGACGTCAGAGAGGCCAGAGGAAAAGTTAGCAACAACAGTGAACTGTTCGCGATTAGTAAGAAAATTACGAATCCATGATAGGGTTAGTGAGTCGAGTTTAATTGCTGAGAGCTTTGATATCGGGCGACTATGGGCTACACGATCCAATGCTTTCGAGAAATCGCAAAAGATGCAGTAAATTTGTTTATTACTGTTCATATGAAAGTGCAAGTCTGACGTGAATTCTAGTAGTTGGGTTTCGCAAGAAAATCCTTTTCGGAAACCATGCTGTAAATGATGATGTAATGCCCGAAGTGGTGCCAATAATGAACAACAAGAATGTGACTTCTGGGGTACCCCAGAAGTCACAGGTACGTATTCAGAGGAACATCCGTTGAGAGCCACATACATCTGTCTTGAGCGAAGATACTCGGCAATACATGCGATAACCTTCTCATCCAACTTGTAAAGTCAAAGTTTAGCGATCAGTAGACTATGCGTAACGACGTCAAAAGCTTTTTTGAAATATACAATCAACAATTTGTTTCTTGTCGACTGCTGAGACTAGCTCATGAGTGAATGCAACCAATTGTGTCGTACACGAAAAACCCTGCCGAAACCCACGCTGACTAGGATGAAGAAGGTTATTGTTATCAAGATGAGACATGATGCAGGTATACACATGTGCCACAACCTTACATACATACAATGCTATTTAAGGATACTGGTCCGTAATTCTCAACTCTGTCCCGCTGTCCACTCTTATGAATTGGCACCACTCGCGCTAGTTTCCAATCACCAGGAACAACGCTGTTATTTAAGGAATTTTGAAATAAGCGACAGAAGTACAAAGATGCCCGAGCAATTTATAAGGAATGATGTAGGGATATCATCCGGACCACACACTTTTGTTCGTTTCAAACTCTGTAATAATCGCTCGATGCTCGTCACACTAAATACAACCTCAGACATTTCGCCGGCTCCGACCGGAAAATCAACTCTATTAACCGCACTAATGTTTGAATGAGTAGACTGAAATACTGATGAAAGGTATTTAACAAAAATGTCGACCTTACTTGACGCAAGCGATAGTAAATAGCTTGACGATTTGCGCTCAAGCTCGGGCCATCTTCTGAGCGGCAACACTAGCGCGCGACCACACATCAGCCATAACGGCGGTGACTGAGCGAATCGCGACAGCACGTCGACTTGGCGTTGACCTATTGAAACCCATGCGCCTGATGTTCACCTTTTCGTCGAGCTCAAAGAACGGCGGGCAGACTCCGATGGCGCTCGCCCGCCCTCGCGGTCCGGGCAGGCTGCCTCCTCCGGTTCCTCTGTGATTAACACGTTTGTTAGAGTATGGTGCGCGAAAGCTCCGTCAACGAGTGTGCTTACCTGCTTTCGGCGTGCAAGGCGGCTGCATCACGGCGGGCGTTATAGACGTCTTTCTTCCACACGCCGCGCCATTGGGCTGCAGTTTTCACTGCCGGGTCCTCAGCGTTCAGCAAGGCAGTCACTTGCTGCCAGAGCTCCTCCTTGCGCGCCGCCGTCAGTTGCTGACCCAGCACACACGACGCCTTCGCAAGGTAGGGGTGCTCTTCAACAATTGACAAGAGTATATCGCGCTGCCTCGCTGAAACATGAGGACCCAGCCGCCTAACCTTCTGCGAGGACAGCGTTTTGGATTCGGCGTGCAAACTGGCAACTCCAAAACGTAAACAAAGCGAGGCAACTTGTTTGCATAACGTATGGCACACCACCTAGCGACTAAATAAGAAAACAACACAAATAACATTACAACTCCCAGTAGCGGTCTGCGCCGCAAGCTCACATTTATTACTGAAAATATATTTGCAAGTGTTCTGTACAAGCCAATGTTTTTTTTATCAAACCAGCAACATCCTTCAATTGCTATACCGTCCCCCAAGTACAAACAAAAATGATGACGTTATCTTCCGGCAGACCGCCGCTCGTTGATTGGTTCCCCTCACGCCGCCCCGTTCCACTCTTTCTCCGAGTGACGTAATCCAGACGTAACAGCCAAAAGGAACCGGTTCCAAAGCGAACCGCTACAGAATACGGCCCCTGGTAAAATTTTAAAATATGTAAAGTCAAAGGAATGCAATACAAAGTCGTAAAACGATGCAAAGGCGAATACAATGTAAAGTCGTAAAACATAGGCAAGAAAACATGTGAAGTTCCAAATGTTCACGAAATTTGGCACGATATTTTAATGAAACAATATCATTTGGAAGGCTATTCCATAGTGCTATGGCGTGCGGCAATGCAGAGTTATTGAATGACTGTGTGCGGCCAAAAACGCGCCTGAAACTGAGATGATCATGAAGTCGAGTAGATATGCGAGAAGAAATTTCAAGAGACAAGCGGCTGGACCACGAATTATAGTAGTATTTATAAAAAAAAGGCATAGAGGGGCAACGTAGCGGCGGGAATCCAAGTTCGCGTTTAATATGGGCAATGCTAGATTGACGACTGTAATTAGAAGTTATAAGGCGGGCAGCACTATTTTGGCTGAATTCCAGTTTGTCTATTAGGCATTGTTGATGAGGAGACCAGATCGATGAAGCACATTCCAGTTGAAGGCGTTTGGTAGGCCTGTTGACGGATGGTAGATGGGGAAAGGTACAGATGACAACGTAAAAGCCCTAAAGTTCTCTTAGCTTTAGCGCATGTCTTCTCGACTTGAGAGCTCCAGGCAAGATTAGTACAAAAATAAACACTAATATATTTGTAAGTAGAGCCACAAGGAACTTCAGCCGAATAGATTTTGTAAGGAAACTTAAGAGCAGATATCATGCGAGGGAAGAAAAATATGAAGTACTTAGCTCTGTTAAGTGACATTTGCCAATGGTTGCACCACTGATTAACTAGGTGAAGGTCATTTTGTAAAGAGGGTCATCATCACAGTTAATCGTTATGTAGATCACGCAATCATCCGTGAAAAGACGTATGCAGGAGGAAACGTTGTTGGACTAATCATTGATAAGAGAAAAGAGAGAAAGAAGTTTAATGACACGAAATGCCGAGAGGTCGGCCTGAGGTATATTCCTCTAGCCAGCTACTCGGCATTGGGGGAAGGGGAAGTGGGAAAGAAAGAGGGAAGAAAGAGGTGCATGATGGGTGACGATGACGATAGAAGGAAGATGAACATATGGCAAGCAATTTGGCATGCTCAAAGTCTGCAGTCCAGGCCCGTAATTTTTAAAAAGTTCAGTAATGCCTTGATGACCTTGAAACTCGACTGAGCGTCTTGCCAAGAGCCTAAAATAACATCCTCCGACAACGGTGCGCTGTCGAGACGCGTAAGGTCCTTGACCAACCTATCACGCTCTTCCACAAACTTAGGGCAGTCACAAAGCACATGACCTATAGTCTCAGTCACATTGCACACCTCACAGTGTGGAGACTCGGTGCGTCGCATGAGGTCCGCGCGTAAACGCTACCCCCAGCCTTAGTCTGTGCAGAAGACTGGCATAGCTTCGTTGAATTTTCGGTGGTAGCCTAAAATTCATGGTGGGGTCCAATCTCTGGAGTCGTCTGTGGCGATTATCCGGATTGTCCCAGTGCTTTGCTGTCAATTTTCGGATGACAATGGAGAGGAGACAGTTGGCGTCCGCTCTTGAAAAAGGAATTGAAAGCAGTGACTCTCGTTCTTCGAGTGCTTTCTTCGCTTCGGCGTCGGCCAGTTCGTTGCCCTGTATACCACAGTGACTAGGGATCCACTGAAATGTGATGTGGTGGCCGTTTTCTTGCGCTAAAGTGTAGAGCTCGGCAGTTTGAAGAGCCAACACTCTATAAGCGCTTTCTTTCAACACCACTCTAAGCAGTTGAAGAGCCGATTTTGCGTCACTGAAAACTGTCCATATTTGAGGAGGCTGTCGCACAATATATTGAACGGCCTCTCTTATTGCGACGAATTCCGTAGATGTTGTAGTCGTCTTGTTATGCAGACGAAACCGTCGAATGACTTGATGCGCAGGCACGACGAAAGCCGCACCAGACGCATACGACGAGACCGAGCCGTCTGTATACACGCTTACCGAGGAGTCATATTCTTTCTACATATATTCAAGTGATAAATGTCTGAGGCCGACGGTAGGTATTCGCGATTTTTTAGAAATTCCGGGAATAGATAGACGTACCGGTATTTTGGACATTACCCATGGGGGCATATGTGGAAGGTCAGCCGGGGCAAAGTATGCTGGTATGGCAGATGCTTGGCATTTAACGGCTCTTGAAAAAGTGGAGTCCGGCCGTATATCGGGTAGTTTCGATAAGGGATGACGTCCGTGACGGCAAAGCAGTCGCAGGAATACTCGAAGAGGTTCGCATCGTAGATAGACAGGTAAAGGGGTGACGCGAGCCTCCTCAATTGTTCCGTAGGTTGAGGTGCAACGTGGAACACCGAGACATGTTTTCAGCATCTGCGCCTGGGCACTTTCCAGCGTACGCAAACATGACGGGCTCATACTTCATAAAACTGGCAGGCTATACCGAATGTATCCGACGTAGAGAGCCTGGTACAGCCGGAGTAGCGAATGCTCAGATGGACCCCATTTCATACCGGCCAGAAAGCGAAAAACTTGAGCAAGCCCAGTTAATTTTTTCTTCAACATTGCCACATGTTACGACCATGAAACACCGCGGTCAATGACAACGCCGAGGTATTTGTGGTGGGTGACATATGGGATGGCATTTTCATTGATCATAATTGGATACCAACACATAAGCTTCCCTGTGAACGCTATCGCAGCGCACTTATCTGGGGCCAGTTGCAGTCCTTGGCACTGCAGGTACTGAGACGTTAAAGAAACAGCTCGCTGCAATCTGGCACGAATTTGTGGTCGCGTGACTGCGGATTCCCATATGCATATGTCGTCTGCGTAGGTACTGATGCGTACTGTATCAGGAATTATTTCCGCAAGGCCAATAAGGGCAACATTGAAAAGGGTCGGGCTGAGAACTCCTCCTTGAGGCACTCCACGGACCACAGCGTGTCTTGTCGTTTCGCCAGCATTCGTGGACATGAAGACTGTACGACCATCTAGGTAATTTGCAATACACATGTAGAGACGGTCGCCGATGCCTAAATAACTGAGGGCATCAAGAATGGCTTCGTGCAGTACATTGTCATAAGCTCATTTTATGTCTAAGAAAACTGCTCCTACAAGTCGGTGGCGCTTTTTTTCGTGTTCGATCGTGGACACGAGATCAATGACCCCATCTATTGCAGACCGGCCACGTCTAAATCCGGTCATCCTTTCAGGATAAAGCTCATTCTTTTCCATGAACCATTCTAGTCTAGTGAGTACCATCCGTTCCGTCACCTTACCGACACAGCTAGCTAAAGCTACTGGCCGGTAAGATGACATTTCGTAAGGCGATTTTGCTGGCTTTAGGAGGGCCACCAAACGGCTGGTTTTCCACTGCTTCGGGACTGTACTGGATGACCACGTGGCGTTATAGTATGACAGCAGGACTTTCCGACCTTTCATCCCAAGGTGGCACAGAGCAGTATACGAAATACCCTCAGGTCCAGGGGCAGAAGATCGTCTAGACGCAGCAAGTGCAGCTTCCAATTCCGGCATCGTGAAAGGAAGGTCAAGACGATCATCTTTAGGAGGTAGCACGGGTCGATCCAATGTTGGACATGCTGAAACATCGGTACGGGTTACTCTCTTACAGAAGTCTTCGGCAACCTGCACTTCCGTCAGACATTGGTGAAGTGCTAGAGCACGGAAAGGATGTTTTTGCTGAGGAGGGGCACGAAGGCTTCGTACTACCTGCCAGATCCTAGAAAGTGGCTTTCGAAGATCCAGAGACGAACAGAAGGTCCTCCACCGTTGTTTTCCCATTTTTTGAAGGTGACGCCGTATTTTTCGTTGAGCTCGTCGACATAAGACAAGGTCTAATGACGATTGAGTTCGCCTAACCTTCCTTTCCGCTCTACGACGGATCGCTCGGAGTCGTTCATATTCAATATCAATCGCCGTTCTGGATGTAGGTGCACTGATGAACTTAGTTGTCTTCTGCATTGATGATACAATAATGTCTTCAGTCTTCTATATCAGATGGTGAAGTGATGTCTCCGCAGTACTCTTCGACAGATGTAGAGAATGTGGACCAATCAGTGCAGCGTACAGCAGGTGGAGTTGATTGCGCAAACCACTTCATCTGTACATATGTTGGTATATGATCGCTCCCATGCGTTTCTATGTCCAAGCACCAGTTGACTAAGGGCAGGAGGCTCCGAGATACAATAGTGAGGTCTAAGCAACTTCCGTAGGTAGTGCCGCGGATGTAAGTTGGAGATCCATCGTTGATGATAGCCAGACCTTCACTGTCTATGAAGTCCATCAAATTCCTACCCCGACAGTTCATTGCGGCACTTCCCCAGTAAGGATGATGAGCATTGAAGTCTCCAATAACAACATGAGGGCCTGGGGAGCTTTGTAATATAGTGGATAGATAAGATAGTTCAAGTCCTTGTCTAGGAGGTATGTAGGCGCCGATGATCGAAAACACACGTAGTTTATGTTTTAGTGTCACACACACATATTCATTGCTGTCATGTGGAGTGATCGCGTTCCGCACAAACGTCATGTCACTGCGTATACACATTAACACTTTGCTCTTGGGTCCATCTTCACGTGACCAGAGCTTAACGTATCCGGAAAGGCGAAATTCCGACGTGAGATTTGGCTCGCATATCACGATCACTGGGAAGCGGTATTTGAATACTCGTTGCCTAAAGTCAGACATGCGGCCGCATAGACCTCGAGCATTCCATTGCATTATAACAGAATGATGCATCTTCTGTTCCAATGTCCAGTGTTTTATCGTGAGAGCCATGATTAATACCCTTATTTTAGAGCCGCTAATAGCGGCTCCATAGCATCTAACGCCTTCACGACCGACAGTGCAGTTGGCGTTGCCAATCCGGAGAGTAATATACGCATAGTGTTTACTAGCTGTTTAAGCATGTCTATCACCTTTTCATTTCCAAGCCTTTCAGTACCCTCCCGGCACTTGGGGAGCGCCGAAGGAGTATCTCCTCCGGAAGCCCTCAGTGGTAGCGAAGGCCACTCAATAGCCGAAGAGGTTGGACGCACGTTGGATGACGCCTCA
Organism: Dermacentor albipictus; assembly: GCF_038994185.2. Lineage (NCBI taxonomy): Eukaryota > Metazoa > Arthropoda > Arachnida > Ixodida > Ixodidae > Dermacentor > Dermacentor albipictus. The sequence goes on along the minus strand of NC_091824.1, from coordinate 177,582,204 downwards.
TTCCTTGACGGGCGCGGAGATACTGGGGGAGGCGCATCTTGTGTGTGCCGGCCTTGCTCTCTCTGTCGCACGGTTTGCATCCAAGTACTCAAAGGAAGTGCCTCTTTACCCCGAGGCTTGCTCTGGGAGCGGCGACGCCTTTGCCGCAACCGGCGCCTTTTCTTGCGGACGGAATCGGCAGCCTCCTTGTGCGTGGAGTTCTCTCTCACCATTTTTCTCAGAATTTGCCTCTCCTCTGCCATTTTGGGGCAGTCCTTGGATGTCGCTTCATGGGCTCGGGAGCAATTTGCACATTTCATGGTGTCAGTCTCACAGGAGTCTACCTGATGAGCACCACCACATCTTCGGTACGACGTAGGATTCTTACACACAGCACTCACGTGGCCCAGTTTGAAACACTTGTGACACTGTAACGGTCGTGGTACATATGGACGCACTGAGCGCCTCACATAACCTACTTTGACCGATGCTGGCAAAGAGTCTGACTCGAACACCAACTTGATGCACCGGGAGCGGCCGAATCGGTGAATGTCGAGGATTCGCACTGTCGACGATAATAGAGATCGCAGGTCGTCATCCTTTATGTCAATGTCCACATCTGATATCACACCAGTGCAGGTATCTTTGCCGTACGCTAGGAATGAGCGAACTGGGATGTTGCCAACCACTTGAATGCCTTTCAAAGCCTCCAATACTGCCTGAGAATTCACGTCCACCGTCAGAATGTTCTTCCGAGCATTAATGCGGATCTCTCTCACATGTCCTGAGGCTATTCGATCGAAGTATTTGGTCAGTGATTGTCTATTCAACGAATTCATATTCGTACCTTCCGTTGTTGGGGTGTAGCCCACGGAGAAGACCAGTTCGTCACATCTGCTGTTATGAGTAGAATCACTGCCTGCTGACGTCCGGTGAAGCTTGCGCTTCAAGTGGCGCGATTGGACTAGCGTGTAATCACTGTCCGAGTCCATCTCTGCCGCTGTTGAGCTGTCAGATGAATCGGGAAGCCTAGAGTCGGTGATGTCGCGGTTTCCCACGGACAGGGCTACCGCCGCGGGACTCGCCTTGCCATGAGGGCGCGGAGGTCCTCCGTCCTCCATTCTGGAGGACGACGTCTTCGGGGAAGCTCCTGATATGCAGAAGGCGCACAACTTTGAAGAACCACAGAACAAGATCTACCGTTCCGCACTTCTTCGTCTTCGTCTTTTCCAACGGTCTAATCATTGATAAAAACTTGGAAAATAAGAGGGTCCAATACACTACCCTGGGGTGCACCTGACGTTACAACTGATTTGGAGGAGCTAAAGTTATTCACAGATACGAACCGCTGCCGATTGGATAAGAAATTGCGAATGCTGGATAATGTTAATGAGTAAATCCTAAGAGTAGTTAATTTAGCTATTAGGCGACAGTGAGCAACTCTGTCAAAGGCTTTTGCATAGTTAAGAAAGACGCAGTCAATAATTTTGCTATTATTCATGCCATAATGTAAGTCTGACGTAAATTCCGATAGCTGAGTGTCACAATACAACGCTTTATGGAAACCATGTTGGTTTTGAAAGAAAAGGTTATTAAATTCAAGATGGTTGGATATATGGGAGGCAATGATGGGCTTGAGAAGCTTACCGGAATTGCATGTTAGCGAAATCGAGTGGTAGTTAACAAGTGAGTGTCTGTTTCCATCTGAATATCGGAATAACTTTGGCTATCTTCCAGTCAGCAGGAAGAAGACCAGTTCATAAAGGCTGCTGGAAAATGCGGTATAATGTTTAACTGGACATAGCTGATGTGTTTTTTTTTATTTTAGAATTAATATTGTCAATGCCACACGATGTAGAACCTTTAAATCACGTGTTAGTTTTGAAATGCCTTCAACACTAATATTTATAAGGAACATAAAGTGATAATCAATGTCGGAGACATAGGTAACAGAGGAGCAGTCTTTATTAGTGAAAACAGAGCAGAAAAGCGAATTGAAAGTTGAAGCGCATTCAGATGCAGATATAGGAACATTGTCAGTGGTATGTAATGTAACATTATTACTGCCACGATCAAGAGAAATAGCTCGCCGATACTTTCTGGGGTTAGTATGTAAAAGTGAGGACAGATCGGCGGGAAAATACTTCTTTTTCGCTTCAGATATTGCAAGACAGTAAGATTTTAAACAATATTTATTATTAGACCATAAAGAGGGACATGATAGCCGTTTAGCAGAAGCGCATATTTTTTTCTTTTTGCTTCTGAGTGATCGAAGCGATTTATTAAACCATGGGTTATGTTTGTCATTAGATATAGTGACTGGTTGCACATATTTATCTAATAGAAGTGACATAGTATTTCTAAATGATTTCCAATTTACTTCAACAGCTCTGTTGGTGAATGATGGAAGAAACGCTTTCGGAAAGAAAACCTGAAGTTCATTGTTCATTTGTTCGTAATTCATCTTGTTAGAATCCCTCATAACCTTGCGCTCAACACCAGCAAATCTCAGTGGAATATCAATTCAGAACTGCAATAGGTTATGGTCATTAAAGCCGTCAAGCTGCACGACAGGGTTTATGCTATGTGGCTCTGTTGTGAGAATAAGATCTAATATATTAGTGTCGCGAGTAGGCTCAGAAACAATCTGCGTAATGTGTAACTCTAAACACAGCTCAATAAAATCACCTGAATTGCTGCTCAATGAAGACAAGCGAGACCAGTTGATATCAGGAAAATTAAAATCCCCAAATAGGTTGATTTTGTTAGTGGGAAACTGTTCAAGAGCCAAAATACGTTTATGAAGATCAGACACGAACAGGCGGTCAGGGGCAGGTGGGCGATAACAAGCGTCCACCAATAAATTTGCGAATAATGTAGGACAAGACATCCACTGGCGAGAATTTCCTGCTTGTCCTTAAAGAACGCGAACTTAGCAGTTATATGGCCTACATTTATTTGAAGCCCCAGCCGGTGCGCACGTTCAAACTGAGAACTAGCAGTTGTGATTTCCAACTTATCTGAGCACAGGGCAATAACTTTTCTTTCTATAGTTGCCCAGCTCTCTTTATCCTCGTCAGAAATTTCAAAGAACAACATATTGCACCGTCGCATACTGTTCTCAGCTTCGTCACACTTTGATACTACTGCCAGAAGTTGATTGGCAAATTAACAAGTAGCATGGTGAGAGAAATTGTACAGTGTGGGTGCATAAGAAACAAGCTGTACTTCTAAGGTGACCACTCTTCATGTCAAGCTTTTAATTTCTTTATGTGTAGCATCTTGCTTTTCGCTCAGCCCCTTAGTTTCACTGATTAATTTATTCTGACCCAGTTCCTGCCTACGCACAGTTTCCAGGACGATTTCAAGTGTTTGTTCGGCGCTAGGGCCGGGATGTGATTCAATATCACCCGAAAGCAACAACAAACATGCAGATTTCTTGCGCAAGAATGAAAAGAACAGAAATAAACACCACAATTTATAGTGCAATTCGATCGGGTACGACATCGCAACAAAGCAGCAATGGCTGCATTTTAGACAGGAAGCATCTTCGAACTAACGAACCTGGAAATACAACAACGGTAAGAGCCCGATCCTTTCAGCGGCGTCGTGTCTCAATGCTTGTTGCCAAATATTTGGCAACAAACATTGCAGCACAACTTCCATCCGCTGTATCCGCATTCCTTGACATCACGGCACGGCTTGACCGAACTTTAGAGCATTCCTGTCTTCTCTAGCCAGCCAAACGTTGCACTTGGCAAATCATCACAAGCGTCTTGGCCTGTTCGGTCTTCTGAGTTACGTATAACGCAGCTGCTTCAAACATCAGTTAGTAGTAGTAGTAGTAGTAGTAGTAGTAGTAGTAGTAGTAGTAGTAGTAGTCGTAGTAGTAGTAGTAGTAGTAGTAGTAGTAGTAGTAGTAGTAGTAGTAGTAATTTATTGTACGATGGGTGGGAAAAAGGATGACTTATCTGCATCCCGTCGTATTTCATCCTTTCCACTAGACCAGCAAGACGCTCGCTATCTTGCAATCAGCTCAAAACATAGCGCTACGGCTCATTGTCCCGGTCAAGATCTAAGTAAAGCCGTGTGTTATAACTGTTGCCAAACCGGCTATCTTACATATGGATGCCCTATTCCCAAGTTAAATATACCACAGTCACCCAGCCAGCAAGAAAACCTTCCTTGCGCGGCGTGCCTGCGGAATTCAGGACCGCTTGAGGAATCAATTGTGCATTGTGCTGTAAAAGCAGAAAATATAATTATACGTATTGGTGACGCCTTTACTAAGCAGTCCCTACTGGTTCTAAGCCTCCCACAGCTGTCGTAGGTGGCGGCACTGTATGAGGAAAGTTTTGTGAAATCGCGGCGACTGAGGCGAAACCTGCGTCGCCGTGAGGAATGAGGCTGTTCTGCATTTTTGAGTGGCTATATATGCACAAAGATGAGAAAGTGAAAATACCCGCGTTAGAAGAGCAGTCGAACTTATGTTTGAGTACTGCACACTTGCATAGTACTACACAACCCATAAAGTCCTACAGCACTATGGAGCTCCCATACAGCTTTAAATAATATTCGTGCAAGCGTTTACCATGCGTGCGTCGACGTACTGGCGGCGAGCCAGTAGATCGCGCTTCACGATGACGGCAGGGACGATCGTGGAATGAGTGCACGGGACATGGCTGGACGAGTCGGGAGCGGTATGGGAGGCCTCGCACAGTTTGGCCGCGAAAAAAAAAAGATAGAAGTAAAGGCAATGAAAGTGGATGAAAAAACAACTTGCCGCAGGTGGGGAACGATCCCAGATCTTCGCATTGCGCGTGCGATGCTCTAACCAATTGCGCTATCGCGGCGCACAGACACGATACCTCGGAGTATTCGCATCTTAGCAAGCTTCTCCATGCACGCGCCGGACACAGAGGTTCCTGCTAAAAGCTGTCGGGCCGTCATGGTCGCGCCGACGACAGAGTAATCTCTGAACCTGCCTTCGACTTCTTTCGGACCCGAGTGGCTGGCAATACCCATCTTGTTCGCCGGTTCCTATCACTACGACCGTTTTGGCGCCCGTTGATCGTTGTTTCGCCGAATCGAATAATGCCGCACCATGACAATCATATATACCTTGAAGTTACCGTTATATATGACTATACAGGAAGGTATTTGAATGCCAGAAACCTGCAAAAACATCGCGACAGTTACCAGAACATGAACATGAATGAATAAAGCTTCAGAGTCTTAGTCTGAAACATTTGTGCGCTTTTATGAAAATGTTTGCTAAGTGTAGGCTTTAGAAGCTTGACGCAAGCCGAAAGAGTACCTTCTTCGTCTTAATCCGAAAGTACTTGTTGCTGATATTGTTCTTAGTCGTGGGAACGCAGCTGTCCCGCGGCTATCCAGACGTACATGTTGCTGGGCTGATCGGTTCATAATGCTCAGTAGGCCATAAATATTTATGATAGCTGGAATTTTAATTTTCAGACATATTTATAGCAATAGTAGTGTCTATCAGCAGTATAATTCGCAAAAGAGGTTTATTAGGCCACCAAATGTGTTTCTCGCATGCAACAAGACATATACCTGATTTTGCCCACAAAACAATTCCCATAAATGCATGCTGTTTTTTATATGATCCAACAAATAATGCTTGCCTCCCTGTAACATCTGAACGTCTTTCTTACTCAAAGAACCAAAGTACGCAGATGCATAGCGAAGAAACCAGGTGCTATTTTTGCGCGCCGCTTTCAAGTGTAAGGATTGTTAAAATAGCTTGTTTGTGTTGCACATTTTCTGCATAATTTACGATGAGCTGCCGCATACATATTTTGGAAGAAAGACAACTAAAATATCGTTTTCAGAATTGCAGCCACTATGAATTACATCACTAGCAATGACACGTACTTCTGGCGACTATGTGTTGATTTGCTTTGTGTACGTTCTACTAAGTTAGAAGTGGTTTCATGTGTATCATATAAGACACAACATGCGGTAAGGACCGCGTCATTCAACCGCGCCCTGCAACATCAGTGGCTAGAGCACTGGCTTCGGGCCGGGTAAGCAAATGGGGACGCAAGCCCGGGTGCAGACTTGGGCCTTGGAGCTTGGGGATCAGGCTGGGTCAACGCTTTACTCGGGCCTGCATTAGGCCCGGGTACGCTATTTTCAAATACTGAAATTGTAGGCTGTAAAAACTGCAGCCCTCAGAAATTTTGGGTAAGTATCACCTTTCGGTCTTTGAGAAAGCCGGGGTGCAGCAAGACCATGACACATTACCGGCGCACTGCCCCATTCAGTGCTCAGCGATTCAAACGCGATACCCCAAGCCCGTGGCTGCCGGCCCTTATTGCGCCCCCTGTGGGCGATGGAGACACAGATATAAAGCATTGTAGCGTACTATGAAAACAAGAACCCTGGCGCATAACGACTGGATTTGATCCTTCAGCGTTCATCCAGCTGGGTGGCGCATAAAGCGCCTGCCGTCATGCCGTTCGATTCTGGCTTTTGCATCACCGGGTACAGCATTTAAGGGGCGTGTCTTCGGTCGCTGGAAAAAGTCACAGGCCTACGCGGCACACGCAGCAGGGTCACATTGTAAAGTGGAGGAGTCACTCCACAGGAGCTCAATTTTCGGCAGCACGCACTAGAGCATCTTCGCGGCGAAGCCTGTTGGCGTTGTTTTCACGACAACGATCTAAACTGTCCGCCCGACATCGACGGCGAGCTACGGCTTCTGCTGCTCTCTGCATAGCGGCCTGCTTAGTCCGACGTTGCCTGGTTGTGGCCGCGCGCGTAGCTCTAAGATTCAGTTCTTCAGCGGGTGTTCGTACCTTGCAAGGAGGCGCCATAACGTGTCATCATCATCATCAGCAGCAGCAGCAGCAGCAGCAGCAGCAGCAGCAGCAGCAGCAGCAGCAGCAGCAGCAGCAGCAGCAGCAGCAGCAGCAGCAGCAGCAGCAGCGGCAGCAGCAGCCTGGTTACGCCCACTGCAGGGCAAAGGCCTCTCCCATACTTCTCCAAGTACCCCGGTCATGTACTAATGTGGCCATGTTGTTCCTGCAAACTTCTTAATATCATCCGCCCACCTAACTTTCTACCGCCCACTGCTACGCTTCCCTTCCCTTGGAATCCATTCCGTAACTCCTAATGACCATCGGTTATCTTCCCTCCTCATTACGTGTCCTGCCCATGCCCATTTCTTTTTCTTGATTTCAACTAAGATATCATTAACTCGCGTTTGTTCCCTCACCCAATCTGCTCTTTTCTTATCTCTTAACGTTACACCTATCATTCTTCTTTGCATAGCTCGTTGCGTCGTCCTCAATTTAAGTAGAACCCTTTTCGTAAGCCTCCAGGTCTCTGCCCCGTACGTGAGTACTGGTAAGACACAGCTGTTATAAACTTTTCTCTTGAGGGATAATGGCAACCTGCTGTTCATGATCTGAGAATGCCTGCCAAATGCACCCTAGCCCATTCTTATTCTTCTGATTATTTCAGTCTCATGGTCCGGATCCGCAGTCACGACCTGCCCTAAGTAGATGTATTCCCTTACCACTTCCAGTCCCTCACTACGTATCGTAAACTGCTGTTCTCTTCCGAGACTGTTAAACATTGCTTTAGTTTCCTGCAGATTAATTTTTAGACCCGCCCTTCGGCTTTGCCTCTCCAGGTCAGTGAGCATGCATTGCAATTGGTCCCCTGAGTTAACTAAGCAAGGCATTATCATCAGCGAATAGCAAGTTACTACGGTATTCTCCATTAACTCTTATCCCCAATTCTTCCCAATCCAGGTCTCTGAATACGGTATTAACCGGGAACCGGGAAAACCGGGAACATATTAACTGGTGAAAAAGAAGCGTAAATCATTGGGTTATTTTCAGAGTTCTCAATAGCGAATGTTGGTATCTGGGAATCATGAAATAGGATCGTATCAATGAAGCTCTTTTGTATCTGTAAGTGCGAATATCTTTTGAATAGTTTTTAATATTCAGTGGTGGAACAGCTGCGCCAATTGCGCCAAACTGCGCTGAGAGCAGGCCTTTGCACCATTATGTTCCAAAATGGAATTTTAGCAGGAAATTGTGCTGTACCTGTTCCAAAGCATGTATAAGAGCGAAACCCTATTTCCGTCGGTGCTTTTCAGCTAGCAAAACTAAAATTAAAACCAACAGCATGCTGTCATTGTCCTAGAAGGAAGCAGAGGCTCACCCATAGAGTTTGAGAAAACCCTATGGGCCCATCAAAGTCGTCCAGTTTGTCATTTGCGCATTTTTCTCTGACGGACATACAATGTAGTGCTGCTGTACCAGCTTAATAATAATATTATTTGGGGTTTTACGTGCCAAAACCACTTTCTGATTATGAGGCGCGCCGTAGTGGAGGACTCCGGAAATTTAGACCACCTGGGGTTCTTTAACGTGCACCTAAATCTAAGCACACGGGTGTTTTCGCATTTCGCCCCCATCGAAATGCGGCCGCCGTGGCCGGGATTCGATCCCGCGACCTCGTGCTCAGCAGCCCAACACCATAGTCACTGAGCAACCACGGCGGGTGATGTACCATCTTGCTGGTGCAGGTTTCAGTGAACGCCGAAATAAAGCTGTACCATCTTGCTGGTGCTTTATTTCGGCGTTTACTGAACCTGCCCATGTGGTACCATAGAGTTTGCCAAAGGAGGATGCCATATTTTAGGATTAAAGCTAACCTTTTTCTATGTTTATCAGTGATAGCGGGGCTTTGCAAAAAAGATGCTGCGATCAAAATCACACGTGCTACATAGTTAAGGATGGTATTATCAAGTGAAGTCGAATGTGGCATACTGCGAGATCCGGTACTTTGGTGGGTGCTGCCATGTTCGTTCAGGCGAAACATTTACGTCGAGCTTGGGTCGCTGCGCTGTTTTGGTGATTGCACATGTGCAGTGGCACTGACGCTTTCTTTTGAAGCTGCAAAATATTAGCTGCCCCTATTCAAAAACTCCCTAATTTGCATGGCATGGCATGACGTGAGTACATTGCATGACACAGGCGCGCATACTCGATCGGTCTTGTGATGAGCCTTTACCCACAAGCCGGGACTGTCACACTGTGTTGCGTGCTGAGTTAAACACGCATTTGTTGAAAATCTGTCTGTGGTGCACTCTCTGTGCTGTATCGACGAGCCCGGCCGTTGCGCCGTGTGTGTATCACGGTGTGGAGGAGCATCACATTCTTTCCTGACCATGCTTGGAGGGTACACCTCTCGCAAATCCGTCTCCATAACATATAGACTATATCAGTTAGGATTTGCATGGTATACGGTAAGCACATGTGTGTTGGACCCTGCGCCAAAACTCCTTGCTGCTGTGCTAAAATGACTTGTTTCTTGTGCCAAGACCTGCGTTAAAAGGTGAAATGGCTGTTACACTACTGAATATTTGAAATCATCAACTATGCATGATCAGATGTGATGTTCTAGAGAAATTGTAAATTTCATTCTTTTCAACACCGTAGTAAACATAAAGCTCTAGAATTGATGTAGTTACTATTGATGTAGTTACTGATGTAATCCTGCCTGGTCCTTTGGTTGACGGAAGTCTAAGGTGTTCCTGATTCTATTTGCAATTACCTTAGTAAATACTTTGTAGGCAACGGACAGTAAGCTGATCGGTCTATAATTTTTCAAGTCTTTGGCGTCCCCTTTCTTATGGATTAGGATTATGTTAGCGTTTTTACAAGATTCCGGTACGCTCGAAGTCATGAGGCATTGCGTATACAGGGTGGCCAGTTTCTCTAGAATAATCTGCCCACCATCCTTCAACCAATCTGCTGTTACCTGATCCTCCCCAGTGGCCTGTCCCCAAGGCTTTCTTTACTTCTTCCGGCGTTACTTGTGGGATTTCAAATTCCTCTAGACTATACTCTCTTCCATTATCATCGTGCGTGCCACTGGTGCTGTATAAATCTCTATAGAACTCTTCAACCACTTGAACTATTTCATCCATATTAGTAATGATATTAGCGGCTTTGTCTCTTAACGCATTCATCTGGCTCTTGCCTATTCCTAGTTTCTTCTTCAGCTTTTAGGCTTCCTCCGTACCTGAGAGCATGTTCAATTCTATCCATATTATACTTCCTTATGTCAGCTGTCTTACGCTTACTCTACTAATAACTCTCCCCTGCTATTCCTAGACCATATGCCATATTCCCCCACTGACTTGTTTCACCCGCCGTGGTTGCTCAGTGGCTATGGTGTTGGGCTGCTGAGCACGAGGTCGCGGGATCGAATCCCGGCCACGGCGGCCGCATTTCGATGGGGGCGAAATGCGAAAACACCCGTGTGCTTAGATTTAGGTGCACGTTAAAGAACCCCAGGTGGTCAAAATTTCCGGAGTCCTCCACTACGGCGTGCCTCATAATCAGAAAGTGGTTTTGGCACGTAAAACCCCAAATATTATTATTATTATTATTGACTTGTTTCGGCCAGCTTCTTGCCTACCCCGGAATTGAAGTTGTCCATCAGTATAGTGCATTTTGTTTTGACTTTACCCATCGCCGATTCCACGTCTTCTTAGAAGCTTTCGACTTCCTGGTGATCATGACCGGATGGGGGGGGGGGCGACTTTCAATTTTACCTCTTATTAAGTTTCACAAGACCTGCCACCCTCTTCGTTAATGCTAGCGCAGAGTATGAGGTCTATTTCATTTCTTGTCTCGCCGTTCGGGCTCCTCCACGTCCACTTCCGGCTATCACGCTTGCGGAAGAAGGTATTCATTATCCGCACATTATTATGTTCCGTAAACTCTACTAATAACTCTCCCCTGCTATTCCTAGTGCCTATGCCATATCCCCCCACTGCCTTGTCTCCAGCCTGCTTCGTGCCTACCTTGGCATTGAAGTCGCCCATTAGTATAGTGTATTTTGTTTTTACTTTACTCATCGCCGATTCCACGTCTTCATAGAAGCTTTCGACTTCCTGGTCATCATGACTGGATGCAGGGGCGTAGACCTGTACAACCTGCATTTTGTACCTCTTATTAAGTTTCACAACAAGACCTGCCACCCTCTCGTTAATGCTATAGAATTCCTGTACGTTACCAGCTATATTCTTATTAATCAGGAATCGGACTCCTAGTTCTCGTCTCTCTGCTAAACACCGGGAGCACAGGACGTGCCCGCTTTTTAGCACTGTATATGCTTCTTTTGTCCTCCTAACTTCACTGAGCCCTATTACATCCCATTTACTGCCCGCGAATTGCTCCAATAGCACTGCTAGACTCGCCTCACTAGATAACGTTCTAGCGTTAAACGTTACCAGGTTCAGTTTCTAATGGCGGCCTGTCCGGAGCCAGGGATTCTTTGCACCCTCTGCTGCGTCACAGTTCTGACCGCCGCTGTGGTCAGTTGCTTCGCAGCTGCTAGGGACTGATGGCCGGGGTTTGATTATTGTATTCATATAGGAGGTTGTGGCCAAGTACTGCACCAGGGTGGCCAATCCTGCTCTGGTGAGGGAGTGCGTTACCAGTTCTGGTCACCGGGATCAGGCCACACTCCAGGCCTGTTTTTGCAATTTTATCAACACGCCAATTTTTTTTTATCTGGTGGGAAATTGCGCGGCACCGAGATTCGAACCATGGACCTCTTGTACGCGAGGCGGGTGTTCTACCTCTACACCACCGCTGCACTGCCCACCGCTGCCCTGCGCCATAACGTGTACCGAAGAGTAAACACAGGTATCCAGGCTATGCGGCTAACATGTCACATCGCTTGACCCATGGCACAATACGATGCTGTTGTTGTTTATGATGATAATGATGGTTTCTTGGCATCCTATTCGAAGCGTAGTGGTGACAAATAATCACCTAGCCTGCTTCAGTTAACCACGTCCAACTACTTGCCCCATGAAACTGCTATATGCAATGCGCTACATGTCGGTACACCTGGTGGAATACAACACAAATGCAATACAAAGTTTCCACGTATCGACGCTACGCGGCGCGCATGTCACATCGCGTGTACTGTTCCTGTATACTCTCCCGCAGCATATACAGGAACACTAATTGCGTGATAAGTGGCATGATTCGTTGCAGAAGGTGATGCTGCTGATGATGATGATCTATTGACATCCCCTTGAAACGAGGTGGTGACAAGCAGTCACCTAGCCTGCTTAACCTAATCAGCTATACTATACATGTTTTAACTAGCATTCTCCTACACATCTCCTTAATCTTGTTTTTCTTCCTTAAGACAATCCATCCATTTCTCGGTCAATGCCCCATAATGGGTAGGAGCCAGATAATTGATAGGAAACAAGTACCTTGTTCTGCTGCCTATGCAGCTGCTACATAGCGTGGCACCTGTTATAATATTACGCAAATGAAATGCGAAGTGCGCACGTATTGACGCTATGCGACGCGAATCTCACATCGCGTTACATGTGGCACGGTACGATAATAATGATTATTATGATTATGATGATTTATCGGCATCCCATTTTAAACGGGGTGGTGACAGTCACTTAGCCTGCTTGATTCGATCAGGTATACCATACATGTTTTTCATTCTAGCATTTCTTTACATCTCCTTAATCTTCTCCTCAAGACATCCGACCATTCCTAGGCCCCATTGTGGGCCTGACGGTAGCTGCGGCGGACAACATCGCCAACCGAAACGGCTATTGGAGTGAGCCCTAAACAGCTTACGCTCTAAAACTGTACCAACGGTCACCCACTGTTCACGACACTGGAAAAATTTGGTCAAACTTTTCAGTTTATAGATGCCTGGAGTCCTAAAGGTGATCTTCGTGTTCAGGCTAGAGACTGACAGCCCGACGTTCGAGCAGAGCTGGCATATTAGCCTAGTGCAAGTAGCGTCAAAGGACTAATTCCAAGAGTGTCAAGATGGAACAGAGTCATGATAACATGACGAAGAGTTAGATAAATATTCGCATTGCAGTGGCGTTCAGGGCGGAGGAAACTTGCTCGAATGGTGGAAGGCTGGCACACAAAAATTCGCTAGACTGTCTTCAGTTACCAAAAGTATTCTTGATATAGCAGCCGCAAGCGGGCGCAATGAAGAAAATTTCACTGCAACTGGTTACATTTTCCAAGAGCGGATGACGTTCCTAAAGGCAGAGTAGTTAGACGATCTTGCGTTTCTGCACAAAAATGTGTGGATTTTAGGCGGCAGCTAATGACGCCTGAAACGGCCTTGTGTGGGACCATTTTATTGCAAGAACAAAAATGAAACAAACTTCGAACGCGTTCTTAGTGTACTGAAATAGTGGGGCAGCAAATAAATTTTGGAATATTCATTCACAAATTAACTTGTGTGCTAGAGCACAGTGCAGCTCGCTATTTTCATTTATTTCTTCATCCTCTTTTCAAGCGAGTGGAATAATTAGTTGAAAGAGTTTATCACATAACTAGTCGAATATAAATAAATATACACATTTAAATGTACGTCTATGGTTTCTAAATGAATATTTTAAGCCAACGTGAATGCTGCGAAATCACACAACGTCGGTGAAACGGATGCGAAAAATAAAGCCCCACAAAGAAAAATTTAGGCTCTCACTGCAGTTTTCTATTGAATGAGACGTTCCACATTTAATGATGAAACCCCCGTATTGACCGTCTGGCAGTTGTTTTTATAACACTGCGTGAGTTTCCTGGTTTTAGCGTGAACAAGCAAGCACCACACTTCAACTTTATGAGAAAAAGAAGTAAACCTACTCCGCTGTCTCTAGCGATGTAGGGCACTCGACAGCCTTTAAACGAATGTGGAGAGGGCCAGCATTGCGAATCACGGAGGCCTGAATTGTCGACTGAAATTCTGACGCCATTAAAATGAAGCCCAATAGAGCAACAGAAATTGCATGTTCCACGTGACAATATGATTGGACATGAGCATCACCTTTGCCTGTCATTATTTTTTGTTAATGGAGCTAGAACTTCTAAGGACAGTGTATTATGAAATTCTGAAGACCAATGCAGTAGGGTACTTAAATTTTTATTCCCACCAAGTTTATTGGCTCGAGTTCAAGCAATGGTTAGCTGCGATTCAAGAGTGAAATGAAGTGGCTATTGGTTTGAGTAAAACCAGTCACCTGTGCTTTCGCTTATTTGTAAAATGTGGTACGGTTGTTAATAACACACTTTAACGCACGGAAACAATAAACATATGAAGCAATTGGTTCTATCTTTCTAGAATTTCTTTTGTCAGCAGCAACTTGCACGGAAAGCCTGATGCAGTGAAATGTGCCTCTTGCAAATTTATGCCTGTGCCAAGGACCTTCACAATAACCGAGAACTGTGCCATGCTTCCGTTAGACTGAAGGACTAGTGGACCGAAGCGAGCGGGGCAGTGACCGAATCTTCCGGGCTTGGGCCGGGTGCTGGCCAAGCTTGACGCCACCGGTCTGGTCTCGGGTGGGTCAGCACATGGCACTTTCGGGTTCCGGTGGAGCGTGGGTTAGAAATGATCCGTACATTGCTCTCTCAGAGGCTTCAGAAGTCATTCAAAGTAGCCATACAACTCCGATCATTGCCTGACTCGGCTGCCGCCAGGAGGCTGTGGGTGTTGGCTTCCACTGAGCGCGAACAGCGTGTACCCTGTGATCATCGCAGACTGCGCGATGACCAGGTGGTTGCCGAGTCCGGCAGTAAGCGGTGTTAGTTCCTCCAAATCACTTTTCGAGCCACTGGTTTCACGGCGCGCACGCGCGCAGTCCCGTGGCCCTTCTCTTATTTGAGGCTCTCCTATTACAGCAGGGAAAAAGAAACACAACTGCGAGTCGGCCTAGGTGGAACAGATTCATCTTAAAACTTTTTGTGCGCAAACAAACAGGGACGAAGAATAGGGGCAACACAAGGACGAGCGCTTTCTGACAACTGGTTTTATTTTTGAAGAACCACCTGCGTAAATACCCACAGATCTGCGCGATCTAGTCAAACAGAGCACGCCTATAGCCAGTGGCGTAGCCAGAAATTTTGTTCGGGGGGGGCTACGCCACTGGCCCAAGATATATATATATATATATATATATATATATATATATATATATATATATATATATATATATATATATATATATATGCAATTCCCTGCAATCACTTAACCAAATTTGAGGAGGTTTGTTGCATTTAAAAGAAAAAGTTTAATTGTAGTGACTATTGAAGTCGAATTTTTCATTTAGGAGGTCAATTATTTATTAAAAATTGGCCAAAATTGAAAATTTTCAGAAAACGAAACTATCAAGTTTAATACTCCGTGACTCAACAATGAAAAATGATATCACAATTCTGTGAATTGCATCTAATAGTACATCTACAGCGGACAAAATAGATATGTTACACGTGAATCTCAAAAAAATCTAGT
Organism: Dermacentor albipictus; assembly: GCF_038994185.2. NCBI lineage: Eukaryota > Metazoa > Arthropoda > Arachnida > Ixodida > Ixodidae > Dermacentor > Dermacentor albipictus. Next base: position 177,566,874 of record NC_091824.1, on the reverse strand, counting down.
ATTGTGGAAATACGGCTTTTGCAGAACCCTTGTACACAACGTAACCAATTCACGTAAGATACAAATTGACACAGCAAACTTGTCCGCTTTGGCTGTTATAATAAATGCCGTCTACAGAACCACAATATCTGTTCTTCATGCATAGCTATTAGTTTGTAAACGTCGTGCTTCTATTTTTTCAAACTTTTGAATTTTCCAAAATATTTTTTAAAAAATTCAGGCCCTAAATCGAAGTTCTGTTTCCAACAGACACTAGGATTTTACTTTCTCTCTCAAATGCAACCAATTTCAATAAAAGCTATTAGCAGGATTATCTCAGAAAAGCGTTTCTACGTTTTACAAGTATTTAAATAGGCCGCGTCGGATATGGCCCGAGCTAAAGCTTCCTCTTAAACAATTTATCGAGGGATCAAATACATGAATAATGACTACATTGTCCTTGCCAAAGATGCTGCAAATGAATTTTGAAAGCTACGCACTGTAAATACAAGTAAAATATGTATTTTTTCATAAAATATTATACTCGTATGTGCCAAAAATTGTGCCCAACATAACTGACGTCAATGCTTCCATGTTTTTTGTCTATTTATTAAGTAAAGAAAATATCACACGAACTTTAGAACTATATCAGTTCGAAACCAGGAAAGCAGTGCATGCCGCTGATATGAAAAATTAAAAGGCAATGAACTGAACAAGTTGAGGACAAATATGTTAATGAAACTTTGTCATTCAAGAACCGTGCTCACATTCTTATATATATGCAATGGCCAGTGAAAAATCTCAATGACGCTGTCGTTTGTTCCAATGTATTACGCAGGAGTAGCTGTCCCTTGTCGTGTATCGTGAGTAATTGCACCGAAGTTATAGTCGCGACAGAGAGCACGTATAAAAAGCAGGAGTTCTGCAAGATATATGAGGGCAAGTCAAATGAATGAGCCAACAACGGGGTACTTTATTTAAAAGTAGTCTTCATGAGAATTTAGACATTTGTCCTATTGACGAACGAGTTGCGTGATTCCCGTCTTATAAAACTCCTTGGGTTGCTGCTTCAAAAAGTCTGTATCTGGTTCCCTTGAGCTGTTTTTTCCGTTTCCCCAAAATGTAGATGTCGCAAGGTGACAGGTCTGAGCTGTATGGCGGATGTTGCAGCGTTTCCCACTTGAACTTTGCCAGTTTTGTATTAACCACATAAGTGACGTGGGGACAGGCATTGTCGTGGAACAAGATGACCCCATTCGTCAATTTTCCACGTTTTTCGTTCTTGATAGCGACACGCTGCCGTTCTGGCGTTTCACAATATCGGAAACAATTGATAGCCTCTCAAGATATAGCAAATTCTATCAGTAATGGACCCTGTCGATCGAAAAAAAAAAGTCAACAACACCTTTCCAGCGGAAATGATGGCCTTTACGTACTTTGGGCGTGGTAAATTCGAATGTTTCCACTGTAAGCTTTGCCGTCGTGTTTCAGGCTCGTAGTAGTGGCACCAAGGTTCGTCCCCGATCACAGTTGCAAACAAGAAGTCGTCATGCTCATTGTGATACCCGATCAGATGAGTCAAGGCAGCGCGAAACTTCGTCTTCTCGCGATGGATAAAAATCTTGGGGATCCATTGCGCACCAAAGAGCCGATAACCGAGAAGCTCATGAATTATGGCGTGAACCGAACCGTGACTGATGTTCAGACGGTCTGCCAGTTCATCGATGCTTATCCTCCGTTCTTGTTTCAGCAGCTCATGAACCTTTGAAATTGTGTGGGGGGTGATTGCACGATGGTTTTGGCCCGGTCTTGGAATGTCTTTGCAACGTCCTTTGAACCGCTTGCTCCAACGCTTCACAGTGGTCAATGAAATGCAGTGTTCAACGTACGCGGCAGTCATATGGGGATTAAGTTTCTGTTTTGGAAACACCTTCAGCTGTCAAAAACTTCGCGACACCGAGCTGTTCAACTTTTGAAGTGTCCATTATGTGACGCAACCATATTCAACCCAGTGTATGAGAGCATTAAAGAACATTTATCTTCACACCTGCGTGTCACTTTTGTAAATGAGACATGCCGTTCTCCTACGCGCATGCCTCGCAGATAATGAACCGAACCATTATTGCGCGGTTAGGGTAGGCTCACTTCCATTTGACTCGCCCTCGTACATTAGAAATGCAAAGATACAATGGGATATGCAGATGCGAAAATACGGCTTGGTAAAGGACAAAAAAGTGTCACTGGAAACAAAGTTCACTGCATGTATACACAAAACCTCGCAACAAGATATTTAAGTATACGTATAAGTATCCAATGAGTCTATGTATGTAAGAAGAAGTAACTGTATATAATGCGTCAAACAAGGCAAATAAACATGTTGCACAATCTTAGATTCACAGAATCCTAGAATCCGCCCCCATTCCATCCACTCCCCCCGATGTATTGCGCGCGACGGAAGGCGGCGCGCTTGCTCCCCGCTTTTCTCCTTTGCGCACACAAGACTGAGCCACCATTGTCGGCTCACCCATTCCACCTCCGCTCCTACGCTTTCACTCGCACATACAGCATGCAGCGCGTGGTCACGATGTTATGACCCTTGGACTTTATACGAAACATCAGGGCGATGGCAGGAATGCGCCTGGAGTGTCCATATAATTGCTTTCGCAATAATATAATAAACGTATCCGGCAACTGAAGCGTCCCGTCGCCCATTACTTTCCGCAAAAGAAATATCAAAATCGAACTTTCACCATGCGACAATTCGCTGCGCCGCAACAATGTATTTTTTTTCTGTGAGGCGGAGGCACCGAAATGGAAAAAAAAACGCATAGGAAAGTATGTTGGCCAGAACTTAATGCCTACTTCGGGCACCTAATGGGGCTACGGAAGGAATACCGAAGAAAACATGAGACGCTTGGTCCACTGAGAACCATACGCATACTGCTCAGTATCCTACAGCGGCGAAACAAGACTTTCCGGAAAGGTTCCGCTCAAGGAATGCGGTGCAATCCTTCGAGTCCCCACAGTGATCGCGGCGAGTGACCATTGGTTTTTTTTTCTCGTCTGCTAGCCAGAAAGCGTCCAAAACCCTGTCCGGTGAAAATCCACTCGGCCAGAGCAAACCGAACGCGCACCGAAGTGCACCGCACGGTGGTCGGGACCATACGAGAAAAACGTATGCGCTCTGGCTGGCTCTGGCAGCCCGCGGGAAGGATAGCGAGAACAAAAAAAAAAAAATTGAAGAGGCTCAATGTGTCCTCGCGAATAAAAGTCAAAGTAGAAAAAATAAATAAGAACGTAGTTACTTTGGCTGGCTTTAGTGTCATGTTCTGGCGTAGGTTAAAAAAGAAATGTTGATATTTTTATACGTGACATGACGGCACAAATGAACCACCCCAACGCTTCGTCTCATTGGACCTCGCTGCCTGCTTTGTCAACTCGTCTGCTAGTGTGTTGATTTGCCTTGTCTCGTTGTATGTTCCGATGTAAGACTTTAGAAAAAGCAATAGACCTTTGGCGTCAAATGTTTATAACACATTAAACCCATTAAACACATTAAACCCACAAAGTTCCGCAATTGAAAATCTAAAGCACAACTTTGGAAATGTCAATGCACCTTTCACATCAAGAGCTTTTGAGATTTATACCCATAAAGTTTCGCAATTGATATCCATGCGCTCCATAGATTCCTTGGCCTCAGTGAGATGCCGCGGCGAGCCCGCTCACCATCAAAGCGCCCTTGAAACTTCGTGCTCGGATGGGACTGCTTGGCGTTATGTGACTCCCGGTGTATGAGCGTTACCACGAAATCCAGCCCGAGTTTGCAATCTTCGCGGTTAAATGTCTTTTCGAGCGTCAAAAAGACATTCTAGACAAAATCCAGAGTGATTTCTGGCGCCGGGGGTCGCTTTGGTCGGCGGTGCATGGACAGCACGAAAAAATTTCGGGGGGGGGCTGAAGCCCCATAAGCCCCCCCCCTGGCTACGCCCCTGCCTATAGCGCATATGATACCCGCAGACCTGCGCGATCAAGTCAAGAGAGCACGTCAATATTACATATACCACTTGTGATAAAAAGACGTGGACAAAAGCCACCCGGTCAACCTAAAAACAGCAAGGTGCATAAAACAACCACCTACAATAAAATGCGTTAAAGATGTGATGATAGAAGCGAATTTTCTTTATCTAACAATGAAACAGAAGGATGGCTGATGCATTTTTCTTTTTGTTTTTCAATCCAGTGTGCTTCCACAATTTCCCTACCGGTTTGATTCCTATGCCTATACAAAATGGCTGTGCTACTGAGACAAGGGCAGCAATCATGTCTTTGGCAATGCATTGCCAAATGCGTACTAGGGCGACCTTTCAGGCTAGACAAGTGCTCCCTTAACCTCGTGTTAATGCATCTCGCAGTCTGCCCTACGTACACATGACCACACGTCATAGGAATCTGATACACAACGTTCTTCGCGCAATCAACAAATTGGTTCTTGCGCGGATGTTTAACACTACATTCTTTCTTTACATCATCCTTACTTTCGAACTTCTTTTTAACCTTAGAATACACACTACCTATTTTGTTTTTTGCCGAAAATACCACTTTTACTGCATAACTACCAGCCACCTTTTTAAGTCTGTGTGAAAGGCCGTGCACATACGGAATCACTGAAACCTTGGAAGCTACATACTTCTGCCTTTGATTCTTTGTGCATTGTCCTTTATCCTTTTTAAGTTCTTTCATTAGTCTAGCGCACGACGCCAGCATCACAGCGAGCGGGTACCCAGCCGTTCTCAACCTCTCAACTTGCTCAAAAAATGCAATCTTTACAGTGTGGTGACATGACTTCAACAACGCTGACCGGAAACACGAAATGACTATCCCATTCTTCACAAGCCTGGAATGGTTTGAGGCATAGTTCATTAGCGGTTTTCCAGCTCGGGAAAAATGTAATATTGGGAAATGTAATATTGACGTGCTCTCTTGACTTGATCGCGCAGATCTGCGGGTATCATATGCGCTATAGGCGTGCTCAGTTTGACTAGATCGTGCAGATCTGTGGGTATTTAAGCAGGTAGTCCATCAAAAATAATACCAGTTGTTAGAAAGCGCTCGTCCTTGTGTTGCCCCTATTCTTCGTCCTTGTTTGTTTGCGCACAAAAAGTTTTAAGAGGAAAAAGAAATACGCAGAACGTGTAGCGCGCTTGAAACGACTGAATTGGATATTTTAGGATGCAATAACAACTTTCACCTCGAAAGCCATGCCCTTAATTTAGAAATGTAGGGGTGGATTAGCTAATGTATAATGAGCGAGGTAATTAACCCACAAACCTTATTCTGGTGATAGAAGAGCGCAGCAGGTTGAATGCCGCAGGTCTCCTAATCGTATATTGCACAAGTTTTTTTTTTTTGAAAAGCTCGGCTAAAATTAGATGGAACTCCATGGATATATCAGCCGAGGTATACCGACGCAGCAGCAGGATCCACGCCATACACCGGTTGTGGAGGGAGGGTTATTATACAAACGAAGCTTATCTTTATATGTGCGCCGAAGACAGAGGCAAGCGCAATAGACGAAAAGGTAGCCATCGGGTGTTTATTCACTCGCAGTTAAATTACGCAGTCACACACTTGCACACACTTGCACACAAATCGTACGTTTGCATATACACCTACGATGCCCAGCTAGCTAGCTGATCACTTAGAAGCGATAATATTCGTTCTGTGACCATGAAAGCAAACAGATAACAGAATCAAATAAAGTAGGTATCTCTTCTGTGTGTAAAATTTACTGTACAAGAAGGAAACATCAAAAGATCACATTCTTTCACGAGAGGCACACGAGCTCCTAAAGGCACACGTCACAATCTTTCGCGCAACAAAACACATCGAAAAGCAGTTTCGATACTCTACAGTCAAACAGTTGTGTGAAAGCTGTAGTCGGTGGCGAGTTCTTTCGCTGGTGAAGCTAGGCATGTCGAGCGCTAAAGCATGATACCAGTGAATGAAGTAGTCACCAATAGCCTCCCTTTGAAGCACCGTAGCCGCCGCCACCGCCCTTGGATCCTGTTTGGCCGCCGCCACCGTGATGCGCTCCTCCAAAGGCAGCTTTGCCGGCGCCAGAGCCATGCGTACCAGATCCGGGATAGCCCCCCGCTCCACCGTAGCCACCGATGTAACTGCCACGGTGGCCTTCGGAAGGTCCACCTCCGTAGCTGCTACCGTAACCTCCGGCGAGACCACCACCATTTGCTCCAGCTCCTCCATAGCCATCCTTCACACTGAGCCCACCGTGATGTCCTCCATCAAATACGCCCTTGCCGATGTAACCTGATGATCCGTAACTACCCTTTCCTCCACCGAGGCTGCCTCCAAGACCACGTCCAGCATTGTGGTGATTTGCACCAGTACCGGGTCCACCACCTCCGTGGTGCACGCCGTTCGACAGACCTGTGCCATAGCTTCCGTGGTGGTTACCCCCCAGACCAGCGGACACAGCTGGGCCCACGTTTGCATATCCGCCCGACGACGGTCCGTATCCGGAGGGCCCTCCTCCGTATCCTCCGCCGGACAAACCTCCTCCGTATCCTCCGCCGGACAAACCTCCCCCGTATCCTCCGCCGGACGAAGCTCCTCCGTATCCTCCACCGGACAAACCTCCTCCGTATCCTCCGCCGGACGAACCTCCTCCGTACCCTCCGCTGGACGGCGCTCCTCCGTATCCTCCACCGGAAGGCACAAACCCGCCGGCTGAGGTCCCACGAGGGAAGCCCCCGCCCTCGCTGTCGGATAGTGGGACTTTCAGAACAATAACCTTGGCCGGTATGGTCACCGCGTTGCCCGCGATTCCGCCAGGAACAGCTCCAGCGGTGCTTCCTCCTCTGCCAGCTCCAGCGCCGCCAGCGTATCCTACTCCAACGAGTCCGGCACCGGTAATTCCTCCTTCGTTGCCGTAGCCCCCTACTCCAGCGCCAGTGAGCCTAACGCCTCCAATGCCACCACTCGGTCCAGCAGCGCCGAAGAGCGACGCGCCAGTGTACCGGCTTCCGGAATGCTTATTACCATTAGATTTTGCGTATCCCGAAAGGCCGCCCGGTGCTCCGCCATAACTGCCACCGGTGCCGTCGCCACCATAGCCACCAGTACTGCCGCTGTATCCACCTGCTGCCCTTCCGTAGCTTGAACCTCCGCCGTATCCTCCGACGGGCGCGAAGCCCCCGCCAGAGTAGCCACCATGGTGGCCTGCACCGCCTAGGCTGTAGCCGCCGGAGGAGTAGCCATATCCGTGAGCCGTCTTTGCAGCGCCTCCCGCAGCAGGGCCGGCGCCTCCGAGACCGCCGCCGTAGCCACCAGCGTGATGGCCGCCGATGCTGTCAGCGCCGTAGCCGCCAGTAGAAGAACCATAGCCAGCAGCTCCGTAGCCGCCAAGGGATCCGCCGGCGTATCCGCCTCCCGAGTAGCCTCCGCCGCCAGCACCAATGTTACCCGCCAGGGCAGCGCCCACCAGGGCAGACAGCAGCGCGAGTGCAGCGTGCTGCGAGGACAGAAGGCGGGTTACAGTTGGCCGGAATACCGTAAGCACTCTGCCGGTAGCGCCGCTCGCGCCTATAGCAACGGCACGGGGCGCTTCTTACGGTAGTAGCTCGAAAAAAAACTGGCCCTGTGCCGCGCAGTACGTATGCGAATGCCGGGGTGAGGTTGCTTCAGATGGTTACATGGCCAGCCCAGCTCTGTTTGTTCCCCTAACGTTGGCCACACTGCTCTCTTCCTGTCTCTTAACGTTACGCCTAACATTTTTTGTTCCATCGCTATTTGCGCGCTCTTTAACTTCTTCTCGAGCTTCTTTGTTAACCTCCAAGTTTATGCGCCATATGTTAGCACCGGTAGTATTTGACGATTGTACACTTTTCTTTTCAACGATAGTGGTGAACTCCCAGTCAGGATTTGGTAATGTGTGCCGTATGCACACCAATCCATTGATTATTATTTTTTTTTAGATGTCCTTCTCGTGATCAGGGTCTCCTGTGAGTAACTGACCTATATAAGCGTACTCCTGCACATGCTCTAGAAGCTCACTGGCGATCATGAATTCTTGTTCCTTTGCCAGGCTATTGAACGTTACCTTTGTTTGCTGCATGTTATTCTTCAACCCTACTCTTACACTTTCTTGGTTAAGGTCCTCAATCATTTGTTGCAATTCATCCCCAGTCTTGCTAAACAGGACAGTGTCATTTGCAAACCGATGGTTACTGAGATATTCGCAGTTGATCCTCACTCCCTTATTCCTAAGCCTTCCCAGTCTAATAGCGGGAATACTTCTAAGCATGAAGTGGAAGTGAATAGCATTGGAGATACTGTGTCTCCTTGCCACAATTTCTCCAATGCTATTCACTGCATTGACATGTCGGCATTCTCAAGAAGACACAGCGGATTTAGGAAATTGTGTAGATGATGGCGCCAGATTTCCATCTAAGTACGATTGCAAGAAACTCTGTAGACCTCTCCTGGGGTACGTCACATCGCGCCGGCGACGTCACAGCGTGACGTCACCGGCGCACGTGCAGTGGCCCTGGTTGACAAAACAGCCGCGCAGTGCTTAGTGTAGGTGGGCACCACGTGGACGCGCGTTTTTCTTTCTTCTTTTCTTTCTTTTTTTAACGTGAATCTCCACAGGGTTTTTGCCAGCTAGATTAGCAGTATTGTGTGTCGGAGAATATCGGCATGGGGTAAACTGCGTGCTGAAAGTCTGGCGACGCTGGCCTTTTTTACATGCGAACATGAACCACGCGGTGGTCTGTGATGGAATGTGCGATGAAGAATATCGGCTTTTCCATGAAGTGCGCCATGTTTTTGCGGTGTGGTAAAGTGTGCGGCGAAAAACAGCGACGATATCGGCTCATCTTTGCATAGGGAAACGGACCACACTGCGTGTGTGTGTGTGTGTGTGGGTGCCTTCGTGCGTGCGTGCGTGCTACGCGAGTAGCAATGCGAGACTCGAATGTGAAACTGTGAATGTGTGTTGCATGCAATAAGGCCACTCTTGGAGATCAGGCGCTGTTAGAACTTCAGGACATGTATTCTTGAACAGGTGAGAATGAATGCGATGCGATTGCTAGTGAGCGCATGTATGTAGGTGTCACCTGCGCTGTGTGCCCAAAAAAAGAAGAAAAGGAAAAAGAAACCTTCGTGTGAGCATAATCTATCGGCTGAAAGGTATGACTATAAATGAGCCCTTAGCATGTTTTGACCACTGCCAAAGTATGCGCGTATACATTTCACCACAAGGAATGCGCTGAAATTGTCACGTTTTGGCGCAGATCTCACGGATATTAACTAAAACAGAACTTTGAATTGAGCGGAAGACCGCTCAAAGATAGTCGCTGAACGAAGTAGTGATGGACAAGTGCGTGCTGCTACCCGACAATACGATAGGAACGAAGCAGCTAATAAGCGGACCAGACGCGTGCATTCCAGTACTGCCCTCACAGGCTACAAGAGAAACAAGCGCATCAAGTCTCATCATTGAGCTTTTCGGGTAGTCTGGTTCCTAAACTTGGCATTTGATATAATCAGCGCCGATGCATAGGCCTGTTAGCTACTTCCGCCGAAAGTGCCAGCACACGTTCGTTAATGTGAATAGGAAATGGTGTGAAACGCGTTGAAGTAGCGAATATTATATGTGCGGTCAGCAAGGAATCGATCGATCAAAATCAGACCCAGGTGGTGATTTTGAGACGGCACCATCACGAACGACAGGTGCGTCAGGGGACGCGAGGGAATTTTAAGAAGCGCCTGCTACGTTTCTGGACTCCGCAGCCGAAAGTGCTTTCGGAAACCGGAAGCGCGCCAGGGGCCGCCACGTCGCGCTCTTGGAGCAGCACTCACCTAATCGGCAGTGCCGTCATAACCACTGGAACGTCGTAGCAGTGCGGACGCGGGTGTAGGACCAAGTCCAGTCTGGCCCGTGCCGACTCCTCCGGTGCGCAGTGGCTGCGGCCTGTTTCGTCGTTGCGGAAGCGAGAGGGGCAGAATGCGGTCGCTCCTACACCGAGAACCGGTTGCGAGAGCGGAAGCGGGCCGCTCCCACCGTCTGCCAGAGCCTTCTCACGGGAACGAGCACGCGGCTTTGTATGCGCATGTTTCCGCAGGCTACAGTGCTGTGGCGCGTCGCATCACAATGGCCGTGCTCAAAACGGCGACAAAAGACTTCCGTGCGGAGTTGGCAACAGTTCACTGTAGTCTGGCACGCAACACGGCAGCGCTTTTTAGGCGCGCTCGACCGTCATTGTTCCGAGCGATTGCGACTGCACGTAATGCACAAGACAGCCGACGAGTACGCAGCCTATTCAGCGCAGCCAACAGACAGCTGCGCTTCTCATCGGTTGGTTGCCATCTTGGGCTATGGCTTCTTTAGACCTACCCGGATCCTGTCTCACAAAAACGTGCTAATTCATCGGGCGTTCCCTATCCAATTTGTCAACGGCATACGACGCTGCGCCCCAGGCGCTAAATGAAGCCCCTGCCGATCAGCACGAAACGATTATCCCGCTTCTTTCGGTATATCTACGCGCATGGTTCACCAGCCATTTACGTGCGCGATCTTGTTGCATGTAAGTAGGCGCAACCCAACGAGCTTCGCGTAGCCTTCTTGTATGCAATCGAAGGTATGGCCATCGACGGCGGTAAGTTGACAGAGCGTCTGGCTTGAGTGTTGTTTATAGCAGGCAGTGACCTCTGCCCTGCAATCTAACAGCGCGTGCGTAGGAGGAACTGACGAGAAGAGTGGCTATATATATTCCGGGTGATACAACAGCCCTTTAGATGGTAGTCGTCGCAAGGGGAGGAAGAACGTCGAAATAGCAGCCAATTACTCCCCCAAGCGGATGATGGAAGATGAAGGCTTCCTTGACCGTGTTCGTGAGTGCATATTCGTATTGCTAGTAGCTACTCCTTTCCATCTGTTGTGAACATTACATATAGGTTCAGTTAGCTTATAACAGAAAACTGCTCTGTATTTCCACTGTCTCCTTGGAGACATCGTAGCCGCTGTTGATTTTTCCGTAGCTGTTATCAGACATGCACCATAGGGAAAATTCGCGGGCATAATTGTAAAGGTATCCCCTCCCGTAAAGGAATCGCGAACAAGTTGTGAATGATCCTCGAATGTATTTGGAAACAATGCAAGTAAACAGCTACTACATACGTCACTGGGCGTCCTTTACTCCACATCATTTCTATAACCCTTCACTATAATCAGCCTAAAACCAATATAACCATTCGCACTTTGCTGCGAGGTCCTCCGGCTGAGAAGGAATATAAGACTTGTAGTAACTTAATTGCAATACGCGTCCTTGAAAAGGTAGCGACACCAATAAATATATACAGCGTGTTTCAGTGAACACTTTCAAAAATCATTATGAGCTGCCTGTGGCCGATATCACAATTCTAGTTCACGAGCTGGTCTACTCGAATCGACGGAAAATACTTGCAGAAAAAATTGAAATGCAAAAGCGACTAATTAATAAACATTCATTAATTAAGTTTCTAACTAATTGCATTATGGCCCATATTGCAATTTACAAATTCTAGCCATGGAGTTCTCAAGGCGGATCCACTTGGAATGAATTCTCAGGACGACACCAGTTTCGAGGTATAAATTCCCGAACTTCGCGGAGAAATGCATAGGCGTTCCAGTTAATTTGTTAACAAAACGTCGTTTCATGCACTGCAGCACACAAGTAACTGGATAACGCCAATGCATTTCTACGCAGTTTGGGAATTAACATTTTGAAACTAGTGTCGTCCTGAGAATTCGTTCCAAGTGTATCCGCCTTGCGAAGACCACTGCTAGAATTTGTAAATTGCAATATAGGTCATAAGATAATTAGCTAAAATGTAATTAGTGAATTCGTGCTAATTAGCCTATTTTGCATTTATATTATTTTTTGTGCGAGTAGTGTCGAGCCGATGGGCTCATCAACTAGAATTGAGCGATCTGCCACACGCAACCTTTCGAAAATATTGAGTGTTCACGAAAACACCCTATATCCCTATTCTATATATATATATATATATATATATATATATATATATATATATATATATATATATATACGTGTGTGTGTGTGTGTGTATGCGCACATTTCTTGTTGCTCAAAACGTTTAATAATAAAAGTCGTTACGAGGAAAGAATACCAAATTGAAGATGGAAAAGTGCGTCATAAAAACTTGGTTTCAGTCACAGAGATGCTACATAACAGAACTTACGCATACACTGGTGCCCACAGCGAAAATGTGTCATAAGGTTAACATCTGATGAGCACAGTTCACGAATATGATGGAAGCTGCGCAGAAGTTACGAGCAGGCATACTTGCTTACAATCCTTAATTTGATCCTAATTTGCCGTTTTATATGTGAAAGATTTTACGTCAGTGATATTTCCAGCGCTTCATAGGACAAAGAAACACCGTAGAAGAACAGAAAAGGGGACGGGACAGAATGGACGTTGGACGTTGGAGCTAATTTTATTGCATTCGAAAACTACACCGTAAAAAGGGCTACCGCAAGGTACTCAACCACACACACACACACACACGAAAAAAAAACATAGCGCATATGTCTTGTCTTTGTTGTTTAACCAAATATATCGCTGCTAAAGCGCTTAGTGCGCATTCCATAATTCAGTAAGTTTTCCTTACGATACATGTGGAAATTAAATAGAACTTATGTGGAAGCCATACAGGTTCCGGAAGAAATATGCGGTAAACACAATGAAATCATATGGAACACTTGAAAGTGCACACGAAACGTTTCAGCCGAGATTTGACATTGAAAAGAAAGATTTCATACAGTAACTGTGTGTCATATGCTTCCCAGTGTCTTAGGCATAATGAGAGTTATTCAGCGTATGATATTGACCTTTAGCATAGAGCGTTACCCTAAGATCAAAGAAAACAAGCTTCATGTGAAGGAGTTTAGAAGAGTTCTTTGAATGAAGCAAAGGACGCAGTCGGAGCTCCTATACTTTGTCCTGCACCCTCTTGAGCCGCGAAGCTTTATTAGCCTCTTCCGTGAACATTGTGGGCCGATACTGCAGAATGGGTTCATGTACCACTGCCGGAATAAAGAAGTAGAGGCAAGAATTGAGGAAGTAGGCAACAAAAGTACTCGAGTGTGGCGAAAGTGAAAGGCAACAAAATGGGACCAGAGCCTGCATTGAGCGAGAAGGAGCATCGAGTGATATAAACGTGCAGAGGAGGCAAAGAAAGTTTCGTGAACGTAAAAGAACGCTTCGCTTGTATCACACGCGGGCCGTCCGCCGATCGGTTATTCCCTCTCGTTGTTGCGTGGCGCACTTCCAGGGGCGGTTCTGCATTGGATGATTTACTAAACCGACGTGCCATATTCTGTGACGTCGCAGGCAGTTCATCTTGTACAGCTGCATTTACGCGTGCGACATTGGCTTTCTGACTGGAAGCGGGGCTCTCTTTAGACGAAGGGCGCCCGTGCCTTTTTTTTTTGAAATTTTACCTGCTTTCCCGGTTGAGCAGTCATTTCGAATTTTACAGGCACGATTGTCACCGCGTGGTCTACGCGCTCCCTTTTGTGTCAATTCATAAGTGCCAGTTTGTTTCTTCACCAAAGCGTGGATTCTCGGCAGAAGCAAGAACCAGAGTTCAAGAAAGCGTCCGTATGAGAAAGCGTAAGCACCAGCAAGTCCTTCAGGGAAAGGAGGGGCAGGCCACTCCCCTAGATCCGACAGTGCCTGCGGGTCCTGATTCGCGTTCGTGGAGCGCTACTTTTCGCTAGTATTCCCTTAAAGAAAAGTCATGAGCAATTTTGGTTATGTGCCACTCAAAGCAAAGAGTGACAGCCTATGTCTATACTAACTGGTGGATTTATTTCGAAATATTTGCTTCTTAAGAAGCATTCATCGTAAAATATTTGCTTGGTAAAAAACATTACTCGTACGCTTGACACAGGCTTACTCAGGATTTCGTTTTCTCTTGAAGCGCACCTCAAGGAAAGTGCTGGAAGACAGTAACTCGTGTCAAGCTCCGTCTGTATTACGTCATTGCTGTATACATCCAAAAAAGAAACAACGCTCGAAGTCTGTCGTTAGACGGTGAGTTGTACCTAGCTGTTCGCGTTTTGAGAGGGCGATGAAACACGGCAAGCGAGCTCAATGGAGCAACCGAGACGACAGGGGCGTAGAAACAACCACAACCTTCCGCGCGGCTTCCGAGCGTCCAGGTGAGGCGTTACCCTGGTAACCTAAAGATCTGCTCACTGCGTTATCAAAAATCTTGTCGTATTCCGCCCGTGCCGGATTTAATGCGCTGAAATTTCGGCGAAACTGATTGGCGCTTCATGTCCAATATTTTTTCCCACTTGTTATTCTTTTCACGTCAAATACTCAAGGACATCTTAGCTTAATGTCAATAAAACAGCCCGCGCAAATTCCCATATATTTGGCTCAACCCGGGGCCGTTCATCATGCCAATTGGTCGGAGAAATAATTTGCTCCTCGCTAATCAATCATGCTCAACTGACACTATGAGGACAGCACAGCGAAATTACGATGAGTAATTCGCTCATGCAACATGTGTGCGAATACAGGGAGTGTGAGGCGATGTGTAGGGGGGCGAAAGCAGCACGAGTGGGACAACCCTCCCACCCTGTGGACGCTTGCTTTCTTTGCTGCCGCTTACGGACGAATTGCGATGAATGACTTCTCATTGATCGTCACTCCCGATCCGAGTCGTTGTATCGTACACAAAGACCACCTTCTCGCATCCAATACGAAGTTGCTTGGAAATTGCCACCGGCATCGTGTCACTGAAGCTATGGAAATGACTCGTTAAAAGCCATTGTTAGTGATCGTCGCGGTAAGGCGGATTGGTACGTTCGACTACACGTGAGATGGGAGTTCGTAGTGGGACAAAACGCAGCTTTGTCTAGGATGCAGAAACTCCGTCACAGAGCGCAGTACTCTGGTAAGTCGCTTACTGTTTTTTTTTTTCTAGAAATCGATTTCTACCGTCGCACTGAATCAGCCGTAGCGAATGCCTGACTACTCTCGACCCCGCTCGCACTCACCATGATCAAGTGGGCGTGTTCCTCTCAGGCGCGGCTGCAACGGCTAAAGCAACCCCTCGAGTGTTCTCCATGGGCCGCCGCCAGAGGCTTTTATACCCGGCACTCATCCGAAGACACTTTCCACGCTGCATCTCGCTCGCCTGCTTGGCAGGGCCTCGCTAATCGCGCCATCGCGTTTCCCTTTCTACCGTCCGGCCGCCGCGTTAGCCGCTCCTCTCGGCCTTCTCGCTGTTCGTCCGGGCGTCTTCGGTTGCCCCGGTGACTCTCCGCCTCAAGATTCTCCGCGCTTACGCACACTGCGCAGCCCACCCACAAGAAGGTTAGCCGTATTAAGTGGGTCACCTTCGGAGCGTAAATTTCTGCTGAGCAATTACCAACCTTCGTCTTGTATTCCGTTCGGCCACACCGCGGCTGACAGGAGAACGTCGCGGCGCCCGGACACTCTCTCGCTCAAGCTTTTTTTTTTTTTCGTCTCGCGTGTTTCATTCGACGCCCACCTTCGAGCGTGCCTCCAACACTGCACGCTCTTCCATCAGCGTCTCGGACGACCATCTTGGACACGTGTGGCCGCTGCAGAATGAGCGGCGCCGCGCGATAATGAGCGCACCTTGTCGGTTCGTTTTGTCTCCCTGTTGGCGGCGCAACGTGTTCCTCTACTGTTGACCATGGCCCGATCGCATGCGGCAGAAAGGCTCATAAAATCAACCTTGCATGCTACGCATATGATTCGCCATTAGGCCAGGAATTGTGGGCACGAAACTTAGCTACATTAAACGAAATTAGCCTCGCTCAGTCGCTGACATGAAGGAAGAGCTCAAGTAGATAATACCATCATAAAGGGAGTATCATACGAAAGACTCGACGTGGCCAGTGACGACAAAACCTTAGTACCGAACGATGCAGAAAAAAAAATGTCGGATTCACCCTTAGTAATCGAAAAATTAAGGATGAGAAAACCATTGCAATGAGAATTAAAGGGACACTTTAGCGGTGGAACACGTTTTGCGGCATGCATTCCATTGCTTGATTAATTTATTGATCGACCGGCCAATGAATAGACGGTGTTTAGGACCCAAAAGCAACACAGCGCGTCGCTTCTTGGATGAGCGTTCGTTCCGCCAATTCCGAGTGATGTTCAAGCTTAGACACTGAAGACCTTTCGGACGCTTCAGTTATTTCCGTGTTGCCAGTGGCGAACATAATTTCCATTATCGGGCCGCGCGCGAAGACGTCGATGTCTGTGTGAGTTTGCACCGTATACAGAAAAAGACGAAGAGAGACAGGGAGGTTAGATATTGCACAGACCGGTTGGATACCCTGTGCTAAGGTAAGAGGGTAAACGGAATTAAGGATGATAGAAGTAGAATAAGCGCGCCGCGCGTTGTGTAGGCAGGCCTCGACGTCAGAATGAACCCGCCGATGTGATTCAAAGGCGTCCGTCTGTCAAGTCATCGCTTTTTGACCAGCCTTTCTAGCTTCCGGTTCTTTGTGTAACCTTGCAAATAAGCGCGATTTATTTATTCTACATGATCTCCAATATCTGCCCGGGCTCTCTTCAGCGATCGACCCGATCCATCTGCTGGCCGCCGGGCCTAGGAACCTGGAAGACGCTCTAACGGGGCCTCCGGATTCCGTCGGACGTTATGTCATCCCTCAAACATCAAAACATCAACAAGGACTGTGTTATCCAAGAAGACCCCGACGTGAAATAATTTCAGGGTGACCTGTCTACAGCAAAGCCCATGTCTATATGTACAGACCTGCGTGACGCTTGGCAAACGAAATGTTCAGCACCCGCCCCGGTTGCCGCTAACCCTATAGTGACGCAACCGGGTATTACACCTTGCCGGTGTGGCGTTGGTTGAAAGTTGCACATGCCTCTTGTGACACACATTATGCTGCGACGAAGGTGGCAGTTGGCCGTTTAGGTAGGGAAGAAGTGCTTCGCACGGCATTCATTTTGATCGAAACCTTTTTTGCCTGTTCCCAACACATTTTAGGTATTGCTTGCTGGCTGCTTGTCTCGCACAACTGACCCCTACTGGACATAGTGAAAACGTGCACTAGATTTAATACACAACCGAGGCGGCCGGGAGCGGCTGGTGATGTATGGAAGTGCGGGCACGAGCTCCATTACCAACACGCCGCCGTTGGCCTGGCGTCATCGTCATTCCACCAACTTCGTGCCATTGCGATCATTCTATCTTTCTGATGTCATCGTCATCCTTCCGCCGTCTTCACCCTGTAGTCAACGCGTTCTTATATTGTCACCATACCGCCGCCGTCATTCCATCACTGTGATTGCGTCGTCGCCATACACTCGTCGTCATCCTAGCGACATCACACCATTGTCGTCACGCCGTCGTGCAGTCGTAGTCCTACACTTGCCATCATTCCGGCTCGCCATCCCATCGCCATAATCAGTCCAGCTTCGTCATCTCATTGTGGACGTGCCGTCGTCGTCATACAGTCGCCATCGTCGACCTTGCTTGACTGTAGTCATTCCAGCGTCGCCACGAAGCCACCGTGGTCGTGTGGTGGTCGCCGTGCCGCCGTGGGCATTCCATCGTCGTCATGCCATTGTCGTCCTATAGTTGTCGCACCATCGTCATTGTACAGGCGTCATCATTTCTTCGTCGTCATGCGTGTGATGCGCACGTACGATCGAGCGTCCCAACTTTAACGAGGCGGTTCACGTTGAAAATGTGTCCCACTTTAACGAGACAGAGAAGGTGGGGGGTCCTCTTTATTGGATCTTGGAGAGATTTGTCTGGCGGTACGTGTAGCATGCTACTTCAGAAGGGTAGGATGAAAAATGGATCTCTACACAGAGTTGCAGTCAGTGCACCCTCCCCCCCCCCCCCCCGACACAGGCGTAAAACCTACAAAACACACTAAAATACTTTACAGTCTGAAGTATATCTCATTGAAACCAGTGTCCCCGATGAAGTTTAAAAGTGCCTGATAAGTGGTTGCTAAACAGTTACTGCGTTCTTCGCAAACAGCGATGAAAGCTTGGCATTAGCCAATTACCGCAGCGCATCGCTTCCGGATATATCTTAAGAGGAAGCTTTAGCTCGGGTGCTCCTATATAAATACATGTAAAAGGAGAATTCGTTTTTCTCGGCAACCACTGCACTAAATTTGACTAGGTTTGCTGCATTTAAAAGAAAAGCTTAAAATCTAGTGACTGTTGGTTTCGAATTTTCGAGTTAGGCCTTCAATATTTTATAAAAAATTGACGAAAATTGCAAATATTCAGAAAACGAAACTATCAAGTTTACAACTCTGTAACTCAACAAGAAAAAGTGATATCGCAATTCTGTAAATTGTATCTGATAGCAGATCTAAAGCGGACAAAATTGATATGTTACATAAGAACCTCGAAAAATGTAATAATATGTAATTACAACTTTTGTAGAACCCTCGTAAACAATGTAACAAATTCACGTAAGATGTAAAATGACATATAATATTTGTCCGCTTTGAATTATCTAATGGATGCCGTTTACAGAACCGCGATATCTGTTCTTGATGCAGAGCTATTAGTTTGTAAACTTCATGCTTCTATTTTTTTCAAACTTCTGAATTTTTGAAAATCTTTCTAACAAAATTCAAGCCCTAAATCAAAATTCTGCTTCCAACAGTCACTAGAATTTATCTTACTCTCTCAAATGCAACAAATTTCATCAAAATCGGTCCAGGGGTTATCTCATAAAAACGTTTTTGCGTTTTTACATGTATTTGAATAGACCGCGTCGGAGTTGGGCCCGAGCTAAAGCTTCCTCTTAACGCGAAAGCCTTAAAAGGCAACTCCGGTGATTTTTTGATGTCAACGGATGTCGATGAAATTCGCTGGGTACATTCCTCTGAACACTTACGTCGTGTCCTTAAAAAAAAGCAGGTTTGTGAGTTGCGCAGATTTTTTACAAATGAATTTGATTAATTGCCTCGAACACCCTACCTTGCCTCCTCCTCAGTTACAGTCCACATTGCGCATGACGTCAGGAATGTTCCCTGCTGTGCATGCCGGGATCATGCAGACGAGCGACGAGAGCGTCGAGGAGTCGACGATCGTGAGCTAGTGCGTGGCGTGAGAAGTTGCTTTCGCGAGCAGTTGCGTTCCCTGCAGACGTGTAAGAGGTGTGAGGTGAGTGGTGTTGCGTTGTTGGCTGCACGAACTTCAGCCCTCGCCATCCGCACACACAGTTTGTGCCGACGCCGATCGCGTTAGGCCGAGGTTAAGCCTATATGTCACAGCGGCGTATAGTTCATGCGTCTGTTGCTGGCGGAGCTGAGTGACTGACCTGAAGCTTATTGAGCCATCAGGATGACGAAAACTCCTTCTGTAGTTCAGTTTTGCCCATACGGATTTGAAATAGACCATTCCGCATTTCGTACAGTGCACATACAAAAAGCGAGAAGCGACGACACGGAGAAGTATCGACATCGGTACGTCGCCGTTTTCGACGGAAAGCTGCCCGCTGCACTCACCGGCAATGCCCTAAATTAAATTCGACTACGAAGAGGGGTGTATTTTTACGTGTTGTCATGCCGACCCATTATTTAGCTCCCGAGATGCTCTGATTGCCTCGTATCCCAAATGGGCAGCAAGCGTAGGCCCCTTCGAAACAGCAGCGTAAACAGCCGCTTCGTTCAACTGCCAACGATGTCTACACTGGCATCGGCGTTCCCGCGAGCAAACTACGCGTTTTCTAAATGAACCATCACACGCGCAAAATATTCATCTATGTCCACTTTACGTAACATATTGCGTGTGTCAAGAGAATACGAAGAATGATAAGTAGCCCCCCCCCCCCCTCCCAGCATAACGCTCCCGTACTACAGTCTCCCGCTCGCTGTTTTCGAAGGTGCGTGGTCGCTCATAGTGCGATTCAGAGTGATGCAATGGCGCTTACATGTGCAAAATCTGCCTGTTTTGATATGTTCTGTCATTAATTGATGTCAACGATGAGCGCTAGCATTATATGTCAAGCGAAGTGGTCGCTGTACCTGCCGATGTAAACAAATGCACCGGTAGTGCTTTGGACTGTCAGCGGCGTTCTTGCGGGACACAAATGCGGAAAGTCGTGCTCCACATCTTACTGTGAGCATGCGAAGCGTTTCCCTGAAAATGGATAAAACACCTAATATAGCAAGCAGCACGTATAAAATTAGTGGTTTCGGCTACCCTTTTTCGGAGTTGTCGGACGATCTCGCCGCTGCCACCAGTTGTAAAGGTTGACGGTCGTAAAAACGAACTTGGGAGGAACTAGGCGTACAGGATTTATTTACATATATTTACATTAGAACAAGCTACATTCGACAGTTTAGCGTGGCTCCCAAATGGAGCACGCAAGACGAAGCATACAGCATGCGAGCACACAGCTCACGAGCACGATCACGAGCACACCTATAGCAGCCGACAAACAGCCACTTATAAACAGTCCGTGTTCCCTAGATCCCTAGGTGAGGGAAACGTTCGAGTCACCATAGCCGGCCCGCCTTTAAGGGAAGGGGTGATGGGGTTTACACGCACACATTCCGCACAGGTTTCACTGTCCCCTTCGAGGTGAGACGGGCACCGCAGAAATCGGGGCTTACGTGTTGAAAGGCGTCTCATTACCCGAGCTGACCACCGCAGCGTGGCCGCCGGTTGTCCATTATCTTGTGTCCTGTAGTCGCCACGAGTGTCAGCAGACTGTGACGAATCCTGGGGCCCACGTGCCGCAAAGCACCATTTTGTTAGGGAAGTTCTTCTTGCTGCTGAGAGACCATGAAGACCCGGCAAATCAACCAACAATACGTTGGGCGCCAAACGTGGCCAGCCCTGCTGCCGTCGCCGATTCTCCTAACGAAGCGCATGGTGGACTAACGCTGTCGTCCTCGCTGGTTCTCTGAAGGGCGCCGCCACCGCGGGTCGATCGAAGCACCTGCAGCGGGCTGAGATAGTTTTGCAGAGCAGTACCCCTGCAGGCCGATCCTAACACCTTGGTTTTCATGTTGCAGCACGATATGTAGGGCATGGGCGCTGGCTCTCGTGGTGGCGGGTCGAATGCCAACGGCTATTCATGGCTATCGAATTTGTCGGAATCATACCTGTCAATATTTGACACATCTGAAGAGCTGGTGCAGCTGACATTGTCACCCGAAAATTCGGCACGGTCACGATTCAGCCGAGCGTCTGCTCTTCGCTGCCAGCCAACGTGCCTTTGCGCTTTCTTGCTTATTTAAAATTATTTGCGAATTTTCGAAACAATTCTACCATCAGACGCGTGACAGCGTGGTCTCGGGGACCTAAATATTCTATTACCTTGACACGGTCAAAAAATTGCCGGAGTTAAGTGGCTCGTTCCAATGACTCATACCGGAGAAACGTGGCAAATAGTCCAGTGGAACAAGACTATCTTCATGAGCTATAGCTCATATCTCGTAAGCAAGCAAATATGCAATGGCTGAACATGAATGAAAAAAGAACGAAAGAAAGAAAGAACGTAAGAAGGGACGAAAGAACGAAGGAGAAAGCAAAGAGAGAACGAAAGAACCTTTAGGTAGTGCATTAGGTGCTCGTATGTGTCGTTGACGCGGTCGACCTGAACAGCGCCATACGTTTTCTTCACACTGCGGCTGTCTTGCAAGTCTGGAACCTCCGATGTATAACTTAATGCATTACTACGTGTGCAGCACGCTCCCGGCTTCACATGTTGGAGCAGTGTAATATGCTGCCAAACTTTATTATTTCTATGTTCTGCAATACATGCGGATACAAAACAAAAGATGCACAACGTAATCGGAGATGGAAGGGAGCTCAGCTAGGCTGCGTTGACTTTTCGTCGTCGTTCTGTTCTTCGCCTCCCCGTAACCATATATATGAACTGAATCAGATCAGTATATACAGCAACTTCAGATCCAAGCATGAACAAACATGCGTGCGAAAACGTTTACTTTGCTTCTGGAGTATCAGACTGAGTCCGGCCTTAGTCGGGAAAGATATAGGAGAGAGGCGGGAGAAGTGGTACAGCACCGTTATGTGTAACACCGTTTGAATTACGGGGTCGAAGGAAACCACCATAGACAGCGCCACAGTACATATAGTTTCCATAGTAATCTTTCGACGCTTTGTCCTGGAGATGTACAGATGAAGGCAAAATCTACTTTTAGACTGCACAAAGTTACTACTCTTCGTTATGATGCCACTTTCAAGCCAAAGAGCACGGCAAGTTTGCAGACGAATAAATATGTTGAGATCTTGCATTTCTGGACAACCTTCTGCCACTGTGCTCTTAAACTAAATCGACGACTCTTCTACATAAAAACTGATTTTGCTCTTTTCTGTGCGTCTTACATAAATTGTACAGCACAGCAGAGAGATCAGTTGGACGCTTATATCACGACTAGTGTGCAACGTGCCTTGGGTAAAATTTCAATCGCAAACATGCTCTTTATAATCAATTTTTTTTCTTGGATATTTCTAACTTTCTCCTAGATCATTTTTAGAACACAATTGTGAGATGAGATATACTATGGGATAAGAAAACTGGCCAAATAGTTGTGGCAAGGAAATGAAACCGTTCAAAAGACGGTTCAACTCCAATTCCTTGACATCACAATTGAATCAGCTGGAGGGTGACTTAACGCTCCTCAACAGTAAACGGCATAGCTTCCCAGCAATCAGCTCTGAAGTGGCACCAGTGAAGGTTAAACACGCACACGCACACACACACACGCACGCACACACACACACACCTCTGTTTACTCTCTCATACACATCGTTCTTTTTCTTTCTCTTAACGTTACGAATAACATATTTCGTTCCATCACTCTTTGCGCGCTCCTTAATTTTTTCTCGAGCTTCTTTGTTTACCTCCAAGTTTCTTCCTCCACCGGTATAGAGTGCATGTTATAGGTGGATTGCCCAACATTTTGACGAGACACACAGAAGAGAAACACACACCACAGAGCGCTACTTGCAACAATAGTTTTATTCCTTTGTCCGTGGAATAAATACAGGAAGACAATCAAAGGGGGAGAGTGAAAAAAACTTTACAAACAGGGTCATCCGCCATGCCAAGCCAGCTTTGCCACGTGGTGAATTTTGCTGCGCGTGTGCGAAGTATATGCGTAAGCATGCCATCCGTCTCCCTCAGTGCAAAAGAAATAGATTTTTCTCACGCGCTAATCTGAAATTTTGTATCCTGGTTCCTTTTTGTTTTTTTGCGATGTCGAGTACAGCAAAATTGACCACGTGACAAAGCCGGCTTGGCATTGTTGGATGGCCCTATTTGTAAACTTTTTTTCGCTCTCCCCATTTGAGTATCTTCCTGTATTTATTCTACTGAAAAGGGAATAAAACTATTGTTGCAAGCAGCGCTCTGTGGTGTGTGTTTCTCTTCAGTGTGTCTCGTCAAAATGTTACGCAATCCAACCTCTAATATGCTATACCAGCACGCCAGTCTTCAACTTCGGTAGAATGCAATGATTATACTTTTTTTCTGTACCAGGCACCTATACTTTTTTTTCTGTACCAGGCACTTTTTGTGGGCTACATACGCTACAGCATGCCTGTGTTATCTAACATGGGGTCCTCTTGTATACGCACGCTGGAGAGCCTTCAGGCACAAGCACTACGAATATGTCTTGGCTTGCCACGCTGCACGTCAACTAAGGGCACAATAGCGGAAGCACGGGCTTATCCTATCGACATATACAGGTCTTGTGAGCCTGTGCGAACCTATCTTCGCCTGCTAACCAGACATTCACACCATCCACTGTCAACACTTCCAAGCACCAACCTTGACTGTGCTTTTTCTAAAGCTATTGCATGTCACGCAAGCATTGTACCTGCAAGATTCCAGGCCACCGACATCCCCGTGACACCTCCATGGACATTGCCAAGACCACTAGTGAGGCTTCAGATACCCGGAATTAGGAAGAAATCTCACGTCTCCTCCATTGGCTTGAAGCAGCTCACCCTGTCCCATATATTTACATCATATAGTGGAACAGTACAAGTATATACCGATGGTTCGGTCACGCCATCTGCCACAACGCCCGCATTTGTCATCCCACAACTTGGAATTGCTCAACGCTTTCGATTAGACCACAAATCGACATCTACGGCTGCAGAACTTGCGGGAATACGAGAGGCTGTCCGTTTTATGAGAACGCAGACACCCCATAAATGGACGATATTGTGCGATGCCAAATCAGCGCTACAGGCGCTAAAATACTTTTTAAAGAAAGGACCATACTATCTGCTCGTGCTGGAAATCGTCGAACTTTGTCACAGTGCCGAGTTAAGTGGCCACATGATTACCTTTCAATGGATGCCTAGCCATTGTGGTGTCTTTGGTAATGAACTCGCTGACAGTGAGGCAAGATCGGCCTCCTCTTCCTCTGATGAAGTACGGATTGCCTACTCGCGACCTGACACCAACTCCATGATCAAGGCACTCATGCAGGACCTTACAAAGGCTTACAGAGCCCACTCTGATAATAATCACAGACGTCTACATACGATTGACCCAGACGGTAAATTCTGTTTGCCCCCGAAGCTTACACGGAGCAAAACATCATTGCTACACAGGATTCGGCTCGGCGTTGCTTTCACCCGTCGCTACGCACACCTCATCGGCCAATCGAACAACCCAGATTGTGTACACTGCCAGATGCCCGAAACACTGCAACACGTACTGTGCGACTGCCCAGCATATATGCTGGAGCGAAGGACGTTAGACAGTTTCCTAGCCAGCGTTGGCAGACAACTACGGTCGGAGGAAGCTATCCTCGGCCCATGGCCCGACACTGCAATTTCAGTGCGTGCAACAAAAGTATTGTTGAAGTTCCTGCAGGACACCAAGCTCGACGAGCGGCTCTAGCGAGGCAACTGTCTCATGTATACATAAGCACTCACCACTTCTCTTATCATCATCATCCATGCCAATAATTTCACTCCCCTTCCCTATTCCCCAGTGCAGAGTAGCAGACTAGAGCGCACTAGCTCAGGTCGACCTCTCTGTCTTTGCAATCAATAAATTCTATTCATTCATTACTTTTTTTTTTCAACGATAGTGGTAAGATCCCAATCTGGATGCCTGCCGTATGCACTCCAACCCATTTTTACTAGTAAGATCTTGATGAGGGCTAGTTGTTTCATATTCAGAACTGAAGTTGAACAGCGCGAATAAGACAAGGACACGAGGAATCAAATACCATAAACAAGCACTATAAACATATTGTGTAAATTTCCATCTCATAATCAGGGTCCCCTGGGAGTAATTGACCTAGGTAAACGTATTCCTTCGCTGACTCTAGAGTCTGACTGGTGATCCGGAACTCTTGTTCCCTTGCCAGGCTATTGTGCATTACCTTTGTCTTCTGCATATTAATCTTCAACCTACACTTTCTCTGTTAAGGTCGTCAATCATTTGTTGTAATTCGTCCCCCCCCCCCTTCCCCAGTGTTGCTGAACAGGACAATGTTATCTGCGTACCGAAGGTTGCTGAGATATGCGCTGTTGATCCTTACTCATAAGCCTTCCCACTTTAATAGCTCAAATACTTGTTTCAAGCATGCAGTGAATAGCACTGAAGAAATTGTGTCTCCTTGTTTGACCCCTTGCTTTATAGGTATCTTCCTACTTTCCTTGTGGAGAATTGAGGTAGCTGTGGAATCTCTGTAGATAATTTCCAAGATATTTACGTATTACTCAATGTTTCCGTGACTGCTGGCATCTCTACTGAATAAAATGCATTTTAATAATCTACAAAAGCCATATAGAAAGATTGATTCTACTCGGAATATTTCGGAATTACGTGATTCATGACATGGATGTGATCCATTGTAGGATATCCCTTCCTGAGCCAGCCTGTTCTGTTGTTTGACTGAAGTCAAGTGTTGCCCTGATCCTGTTGGAAATTATTTTGGTGAATGTTTTATGCAATCGTGAAGGCAACCGTACAACTTAACCAACCCACCCAACTTGCTGCACTCGTCACTCAAACCAGGCTAATGGGCCTCTAATTCTTGAATTCTTTAACGTCTCCCGTCTTGTGGATTGGTATAATGCTCGCATTCTTGCAGCTCTCTGGTGCACTTGAAGTCGTGACGCAGTGCGTATAAAGGGTCGCAAGCATTTCAAGTATAACATCGCTTCTCTGGTCCCTAATCGAGCACCCTTTCCGCACGCCTAACTCTCATGAATATATCAAGTCCTCTATACAAATAAAGTTCGCAAACGTACGTTGCTTTTATTTGATTTCTTGCAATATTCGGGCTAGCTTACCTTTTCCTAAATAGAAGCTTTGATGGCTTCTTCACCCCCCCAGTGTTTGTGTCAAACCGATTCTATAAACGCCATCGGCTACCTGCGAGTTCACTAAATTTGCACCACACATCCTGAACTCCTTCCGCACCCTTAATTCTCATGAATGTCTCATCCTCCCCGGTCGACCATGGGGTTTGACTAAAGCTACGCCACATGTGTTCTTAGTTGACTAGAGTGACTTATGTCATATATATGCATATAGCAGGAAGCAATTTAAATGCGCGGAAATCTTTGGCACGGGGTCTTTGGGCGGGCGGTATACCACTTGCGTTTAACAGATAACTGGGAAAACGTATTCTGAACTACTATCCCATCAGAAAGGGGCAATTGACATCATAAGACGTGTATAAAAGAAGCCAGAGAAGACCGCCTCTCTCAGTAGTAAAAGGCGCCTCCTCACAAGATCCAAATATGAAAAAAAAGGAAACAACCTGAAACTACAGGCACGTAGTAATCTGCAGAAGAAACGCTGGTGGTACATCGAGCCTGATGACTGGCGAATTTTATGCTATCAGCAATTATCTTATGGTTAGGGCGTAATTAACAATGATACTCTGAGCTTCATTTCCTCTCCAACCAACGAACGTATTATCGCGAAAATAATGAAAATAGCATTTTCGAAGAAAACTTCAGAAATGTAAACTGATTTATTGGTTCTCTTCTGTATCTTTTTAAGAAATGTACTTTCAGTACAAGCAGATAAGTGTACCGCTTATTACAGATTGAGCCTGCTGGTGTTCGAAGTAGTATTTAAAAATGTATAATAAGTATTCTGTAGCAATAAGCATTCTGTAATGGAGCAAAATGTATTTTCAGAAGTTGCAGTGGTTCAAGTGGCGCCGTCCTTACTGTATGTGACACGAAGAGAACGACGCGAAGAGTACGTGTGTACGTAGGTGAGTATACCAGCCAAGCCGAGTGTATTAGCATATGTACTTAGCATTTGCTGTTCCCAGTTAATTAATTCCACTCGATTTAAAGTGTACCATTTGTAGAAAGTATCACTACATACTTTTTACGCTGTACATAACAGAATAACAAAGACAGACAGTGAACGATGGCCAGTCATCTTGTTACATTTGACGTGATTGACAGATTCCAAATCAAGTAGTCTGGTAGACAATCGGCAGGCATATCATGTAACGCAAAGACTATTTTAATTTCTCCTACTTGGCTTTAACCCATCGCGAATTATATCAGTGGGAGAGTACCAGGGCCTCCCCCACCCCTCAATACGTTTCTTCTAGCCATGAAACTCCCGCTTAACGCTATGGTAGTGTTTCATATAATAGCACCCGCAGATCGGAGCGCACAGCGGGCGAATGCCATGGCCGTTCTGTGCGTACGCATCAATGAATGAATTTCGGGGTTTCACGTGCCAAAACCACGATTTGATTGTGAGGAACGCCGTTGTGGGGGACTCCAAATTAATTTTGACCACCAGGGGATATTTAACGTGTCTTCAATGCACCGGACACGGGCGTTGTGGTACTTCGTCCCCATCGAAATGCGCCCGCCGGGGCCAGGATTTCATATCGCGAGCTCGTGCAGAGCAGCGCCACACCATAGCCGCCAAACCACCATGGCGGCTCTGTGCGTACGCCGACTACTGAGCGAGGGGTCGACCGCCAGTATGGACACTCTCCGCGCAGCGTACAATTTGCCGCCCCGATTCTGTGCAGCACACAAAAATTAAAGCTCGAACAATTTCGAAACTACTCCAGTGCGTTGTTTCGTTTTCACGTTCACCTGCATTTGTAACAGCGGCTACTTCGTGCTTCATCATGCTTACAAGCCGGCTACAGAGCTATTACGGGTGGGACTTCCTTGCAATAGGCGTAAAACGCATTTGTGTCCCGTTCGTGTTTCAATTTTTCAGCACTGTACATGTCTCCCCGTGATGTGGAGAACCTGGCTTCATGACCACGACAACGCCTCACGTATCGCCGTAGCGAAGTGCGCCGAGCACCGGGATATGGGCGATTTCGCGCGGAGGGTCGCGTTCGAAGACTGCGCTCCTCAGCAGGGCCCATTCACTCAGCCTGGGCGGCTGCAGGCGTTGCGGCAAACCTTGGCCCGAAACGACGGGGGGCGTCGCTGGGACGACGTCAGCGGGTGGCATTAGGCCGCGCTGGCCGATGCTTCTATACATCCCGCTGTGACGCCGACCTGCGTGGCTACGCACGCGGGAACGATGTCTTTGGCTCAAGGGCGAGGAGATTGTGAACTATTTTCCGAAACGATCTTTTCTTAGAGCCGGCCCCGTCACATCGAGATGCGTCGGCTCAGCCACCTCTTTGAGCAAGCACGTGTGACGCATCGGTGCGCTGAGCGGCGAGCACCGCTTGAAACGGCATTCACCCGAAAAAAAGGCCGGAGATGCCACGCAATAAAACCCTCTGCATCATCTGGGGAAACCAAAAGGCATTTCATCACAACGTAAATTCGGGATCTGGTTAATGTTAGTGTACCGAAAAGTATTGAAGTAAGAGAAAATATGAGCCAGAACACGGAAAACTGTATTTTATTTCATGTTTTACTTACATAATACTGCAACAAAAACGATGGCCTAAGCAGGAGTGGCTAATGGGATAATAATCAACGCAAGAACAAATAAAAAATAACTTATAAGAAAGCACAGCGAACTTAGATGAACACCGTTATACAGTACGTGCGAAGAAATTATTGTAACCAGCGTTTTTTTTTTTTAATGAAGAAGAAGACTGTATATGCGGGAGCATGACATGTTGAAAGTCTTTGAACAGACTGACGGAGGAGGAGCCACGGGCCAGCATGTGCTCACGCGCGCTGCAAGAGGACCGGTTTGTCGCGGGCGACGTTTTTTTTTTGTTTGTTTGTTTTTTTTGAAGGTGAAGCTCATAGGCGGAAAGTTGCGAAAATGCGAAACCGCCCGTGCTCTTCGATTTAGGTACACGTTAAAGAACCCCAGGTGGTCAAAATTTCAGGAGTTGTCCACCACGGCGTACATCATAATCAAATTGTAGTTTTGGCACGTAAAACCCTATAATGCGTACAGGCTCGTGGATTTCAATCTATTGCGTTTGAAAAGCCGCATACAGCCAGTTCAGTGCTCGGCTGCTGCTGTGCGCTGATGCTCCATCTTGCTGATACCACAAAAGTGGAAGACGTGACAGCAGGACTTCCCTAAGAAACTCATCCACCACTCCTTAAAGGATTTCGTTCACGTAACGTTGTCCAGTCAGTGTGTGAGCGAAGATGGGACTGAGCATAGCACCGGCGTACATCATCATCATCATCATCATCATCATCATCATCATCATCAGCCTAGTTACGCCCACTGCAGGGCAAAGGCCTTTCCCATACTTCTCCAACAACCCCGGTCCTGTACTAATTGTGGCCATGTCGTCCCTGCAAACTTATTCATCTCATCCACCCACCTAACTTTCTGCCACCCCCTGCTACGCTTCCCTTCCCTTGGAATCCAGTCCGTAACCCTTAATGACCATCGGTTATCTTCCCTCCTCATTACATGTCCGGCCCATGGCCATTTCTTTTTCTTGATTTCAATTAAGATGTCATTTACCCGCGTTTGTTGCCTCACCCAATCTGCTCTTTTCTTATCCCTTAACGTTACACCTATCATTCTTCTTTCCATAGCTCGTTGCGTCGTCTTCAATTTCTGCAGAACCCTTTTCGTAAGCCTCCAGGTTTCTGCCCCATATGTGAGTACTGGTAACACACACCGGTTATACACTTTCCTTTTGAGGGATAGTGGCAACCTGCTGTTCATGATTTGAGAATGCCTGCCAAACGCACCCCAGCCCATACTTATTCTTCTGGTTATTTCAGTCTCATGATCCGGATCCGTGGTCACTACCTGCCCTAAGTAGATGTACTCCCTTACCACTTCCAGTGCCTCGCTACCTAACCTAAACTGCTGTTCTCTTCCGAGACTGTTAAACATTACTTTAGTTTTCTGCAGATTAATTTTCAGACCCACCCTTCTGCTTTGCCTCTCCAGGTCAGTGAGCATGCATTGCAATTGGTCTCCTGAGTTACTAAGCAAGGCAATATCATCAGCGAATCGCAAGTTGCTA
This sequence comes from Dermacentor albipictus, assembly GCF_038994185.2. Classification (NCBI taxonomy): domain Eukaryota; kingdom Metazoa; phylum Arthropoda; class Arachnida; order Ixodida; family Ixodidae; genus Dermacentor; species Dermacentor albipictus. The sequence goes on along the minus strand of NC_091824.1, from coordinate 177,536,393 downwards.
AGGTTATTCTCCATCAACTTTTCTCCCCCATTCTTTCCACCCCAGGTCTCTGAATACCTCCTGTAAACATGCGGTGAATAGCATTGGAGAGATCGTATCTCCCTGTCTGACGCCTTTCTTTATTGGGATTTTGTTGCTTTCTTTGAGGAGGACTACGGTGGCTGTCGAGCCGCTATAGATATCTTCCAGTATTTTTACATATGGCTCATCTACACCCTGATTCCGTAATGCCTCCATGACTGCTGAGGTTTCGACTGAATCAAACGCTTTCTCGTAATCAATGAAAGCTGTATATAAGGGTTGGTTATATTCCGCACATTTTTCTATCACCTGATTGATAGTGTGAATATGGTCTATTGTTGAGTAGCCTTTACGGAATCCTGCCTGGCCCTTTGGTTGACAGAAGTCCAAGGTGTTCCTGATTCTATTTGCGATTACCTTAGTAAATACTTTGTAGGCAACGGACAGTATAAGCTGATCGGTCTATAATTTTTCAAGTCTTTGGCGTCCCCTTTCTTATGGATTAGGATTATGTTAGCGTTCCTCCAAGATTCCGGTACGCTCGAGGTTATGAGGCATTGCGTATACAGGGTGGCCGGTTTCTCTAGAACAATCTGACCACCATCCTTCAACAAATCTGCTGTTACCTGATCCTCTCCAGCTGCCTTCCCCCTTTGCATAGCTCCTAAGGCTTTCTTTACTTCTTCTGGCGTTACCTGCGGGATTTCGAATTCCTCTAGGCTATTCTCTCTTCCACGATCGTCGTGGGTGCCACTGGTACTATATAAATCTCTGTAGAACTCCTCAGCCACTTGAACTATCTCATCCATATTAGTAACGATATTGCCGGCTTTGTCTCTCAACGCACACATCTGATTCTTGCCTATTCCTAGTTTCTTCTTCACTGTTTTTAGGCTTCCTCCGTTCCTGAGAGCCTGTTCAATTCTATCCATATTATAGTTCCTGATGTCCGCTGTCTTACGCTTGTTGATTAACTTAGAAAGTTCTGCCAGTTCTATTCTAGCTGTAGGGTTAGAGGCTTTCATACATTGGCGTTTCTTGATCAGATCTTTTGTCTCCTGCGATAGCTTACTGGTTTTCTGTCTAACGGCGTTACCACCGACTTCTATTGAGCACTCCTTAATGATGCCGATGAGATTGTCGTTCATTGCTTCAACACTAAGGTCCTCTTCCTGAGTTAAAGCCGAATACCTGTTCTGTAGCTTGATCCGGCATTCCTCTAGTTTCCCTCTTACCGCTAACTCATTGATTGGCTTCTTGTGTACCAGTTTCTTCCGTTCCCTCCTCAAGTCTAGGCTAATTCGAGTTCTTACCATCCTATGGTCACTGCAGCGTACCTTGCCGAGCACGTCTACATCTTGTATGATGCCAGGGTTCACGCAGAGTATGAAGTCGATTTCATTGCTAGTCTCACCATTCGGGCTCCTCCGCGTTCACTTTGGACTAACCCGCTTGCGGAAAAAGGTATTCATTATCCGCATATTATTCTGTTCTGCAAACTCTACTAATAACTCTCCTCTGCTATTCCTAGAGCCTATGCCATATTCCCCCACTGACTTGTCTCCAGCCTGCTTCTTGCCTACCCTGGCATCGAAGTCGCCCATCAGTATAGTGTATTTTGTTTTGACTTTACCCCTCGCTGATTCCACGTCTTCATAAAAGCTTTCGACTTCCTGGTCATCATGACTGCATGTAGGGGCATAGACTTGTTCCACCTTCAATTTGTACCTCTTATTAAGTTTCACAACAAGACCTGCCACCCTCTCGTTAATGCTATAGAATTCCTGTATGTTACCAGCTATTTCCTTATTAATCAGGAATCCTACTCCTAGTTCTCGTCTCTCCTCTAAGCCCCGGTAGCACAGTACGTGCCCGTTTTTTAGCACTGTATATGCTTCTTTTGTCCTCCTAACCTCACTGAGTCCTATTATATGCCATTTACTACCCTCTAATTCCTCCAATAACACTGCTAGACTCGCCTCACTAGATAACGTTCTAACGTTAAACGTTGCCAGGTTCAGATTCCAATGGCGGCCTGTCCGGAGCCAGGTATTCTGAGCACCCTCTGCAGCGTCACAGATCTGACCGCCGCCGTGGTCAGTTGCTTCGCGGCTGCTGGGGACTGAGGGCCGGGGTATGATTATTGTATTCATACCGAACCATAAATTGAGCGACCACTGATACTGGTGCCGATTGCGCTTTACCCAGTGTGGATTAAAGTTATTCCAACAGTGTACATTATGCTAATTTACTTGGGCGTTTCTGCGAAAATTGGGTTCATCTGTGCACATGATGTTGCTTAAAAGTACGGTGGCTCATCGGCTTTTGTGAGGACCCAATTCGAGAAATCTAGACGGTTCTACAGGTCCCTAACTTCCAAGCATTGGTGTTGGTTAAGGTGGTGCGTGTGAAAGGCCGTCGTTTAGAATCCTCCAAACTGATGACTTAGAGATTGGTACCAGGGAGGCCACGTCCCGCACGCTAGCATGAGGGCTTGAGGCCATAAATGGTAGAACCATAAAGGCCATAAACGGTAGGTGGGCTTGGTGGCTGCGCTGCTAAACAGTCGTCTAACCAGCTTCCTCCCGTTATGCATGTGTTCGTCCGAATAGTCATCTTGACGCTCATTCCTGCCATCTACCCTTCTTCGACTTGCTTCCTGCCCGCATGTGCGGGGCTACCCTGCGACAGTGCTATACAGCGCTGTGCATCCACGGGTGTGCCAGATTTGCCTGCTGCTTTTGCCTCAACTTGGCCAACAACGATGCCCGTATTCAAGTTGCTGCCCCGTTGCAATGACGGGTGTACTTTCCGTGCATCAGTCCTACCAGTTTCTCGTGCTTGGGAATGGAAAACAACACCACTATCTGAGCATGTGGTCCTCATGTCATCGTGCAAGAAACCATTGACAGCGACGATCCTGGGAACGCCGGCTTTAAAACTACATCCCCCTTCTACATCCCCCTGTGGACTTGGTAGCTGTGCTGCAAAATATACGTCTAACCAGCTTCCTTCCGTTAAGCAGGTTAGTCCACCATACATCCTATTTGCTAAAAAATCTAATAATTACTTTATGGTCCAGCTGCCAAGCCCGCAATGTTTGCTAATTACTATTGGTGATTGCATATCGGGTCTACGCTCTCTTTTGCTGCTCACTGGAGATATCGAGACAAATCCTAGTCCTGACAGGGCTGCCATTCTTGCAGAATTAAAAAAGCTATCTGCAGGACAGTCTAAATTGATGGGCGATGTGCAAGACCTAAAAACACAATTGCAAGAAAGAGCCAACGCCCTTTAGGACCTGAGTAATACCCCTGCCACACGGGCGCAGAAAATGACATTAACTGGCTAATGCCTTAAACTTTAATGTCATTCGCGGAGTGCCACATGGACATGCTTTATGGCATTAAAGCGTAATGTCATTGGCGACGTAGTGCGTTCTCGTAACTCATTGGCCATCAAGTTCCTGCTCTCGTTCCCAATGTCTCCTCTTTCTGACGAGACTAAACGGATTCATAGTAAATAATAATTAATATATTCTTCACTTTCTTTAAAGAATTGCTCTTTCTCGCGGCGTAGTGCGTTCTTACAATTATTACAATTCACTTGAGCGTCGAATGCATACTTTCGTTTCTAATGTCCCCGGCGTGGCCATGGTGACCACATTCTGGCGATATTAAGCTAACTTGTAGATAAAAAAAAACTAATATAATCTTCACTTCTTTAAAAGGAGATCTTTATTTCCGTAGAGGGCAGCAGCAGTGGCGTAGCCAGAAATTTCGATCGTGGGGGGGGGGGGGAGGGGGAGCTCACTTTGCAGCTCGGCCTTCTCCTTATAGACATAAATTATGGGGTTTTACGTGCCAAAACCACTTTCTGATTATGAGGCACGCCGTAGTGGAGGACTCCGGAAATTTAGACCACCTGGGGTTCTTTAACGTGCACCTAAATCTAAGTACACGGGTGTTTTCACATTTCGCCCCCATCGAAATGCGGCCGCCGTGGCCGGGATTCGATCCCGCGACCTCGTGCTCAGCAGCCTAACACCATAGCCACTGAGCAACCACGGCGGGTTCCTTATAGACATAGTCGAGGGATGAAATACAGTAAACATTAATAGTAATTGCGTCGTCATTGCTAAAGATGTTGCAAACAAATCCAAGACAACATAAGTATGCATTTTTTCATAAAAGACTGTACTCGTATGTCTCAAAATTATGTCCGAAATAACGGATATCAATGCTTTCATGTTTTCTTTATGTTTAACAAGTGAAGCAAATGTCACACGAACTTTAGAACTACATCATGACACTTTGAAACCAGCAAAGCAGTGCATGCCGCTGATATGAAAAATGTAAAAGCCATGAAATGTACAAGTTGAAGACAAATTTTTTAATGAAAATTTGTTAGCCTCTCAGCCTTTCTCTCATTTGCATCTCTCTCCCTCATTCAAAAACCTTGTTTACATTTTTGTACATATGCAACGACCAGGGAAAAATCTCAATGACGCTGTCCTTTGTTAGAATGTATTGTGCAGGAGCAGCTGCTACCGGTCGTGTATTGCGAGTAATTGCTCCGAAATTATAGTCGCAACAATGAGCCACATATAGATAGCAGGAATTCTGCAAAATATACGAGGGTGAGTCAATTGATAGGTGAGCCAATGGGAATATATGACAAACCGGGTACTTTATTTAAAGGTAGTCTCCATGAGCATTTAGGCATTGTCTCACTGACTAACGAGTCACGTAATTCCCGTCTCATAAAATTTCTTGGGTTGCTGCTTCAAAAATCTGTAACTGACTCTACGTCATCATCCGACACGAATCTGGTTCCCTTGAGCAGTTTCTTCAAATGCTCCCAAATATGGAAGTCGCAAGGCGACAGTTCTGGTCTGTATGACAGATGTTCCAGCGTTTCGCACTTAAATTTGCCAGTTTTGTATTAAACACATCAGCTATGTGGGGACGGGCATTCTCGTGGAACAAGATGATCCCATTCGTCAATTTTCCACGTCGTTTGTTCTTGATTGCAACACGCAGCCGTTCCGGCGTTTCACAGTATCCGAAACAATTGATAGTCTCTCAAGATTTAGCAAATTTTATCCGTAATGGTCCCTGACGATCGAAAAAACAAAAACTGAACACGTTTCCGGCAGAAATTACGGCTTTTGCTTTCTTTGGGCGTGGTGAATTCGAATGTTTCCACTTCAAGCTTTGCCGTAGTGTTTCAGGCTAGTAGTAGCGGCACCGTGATTCTTCCTCGGTCACAATTGCAGACAAAAAGTCGTCACCTTCATCGTATTACCGGTTTAGATGAGTCACGGCAGCGCCGAACGTCTCCGACTTTTAGCGATGGTTCAAAATCTTGGGCAGCCGTTGCGCACACAAGAGTCGAAAAGCGAGATGTTCATGAATTACAGTGTGACCTGAACCATGACTGATGTTCACACGCCCTGCCATTTCATCGATGCTATATATCCTCCGTTCATGTCCAATCAGCCTTTGCAATTGTGTTGGGGGTGATTGCACGGTGGCTTTGGCCCGGCCATTGATCGTCTTTGCAACTTTCATGTTCTTCTTTGAACCGTTTGCTCCAACGCTTCACAGTGTCCAATGAAATGCAGTGTTCAACGCACACGGTAGCAATACGGCAACTAATTTCTTTTTAGGAAACATCTTCATCTGTCAAAAACCTCCCCACACCACGCTGTTCAACTTTTGGAGGGTCCATTATGTCACGCAACCATGTTCATCCCAGTGTATGAGAGCATTAAAGAACATTTATTCTCACTCCTGCATGTCACTTTTGTAAATAAGATGTCTATGTGCTTTGCGCATGCCTCGCAGGTTTGATTTGATTTGATTTATTGATTTCCATTTACAAACACACATGTACAGAGGAGTGGTAAATGGAGGTGGATGAGGGAAAAAAGCCGCACAGACGCGGCTTGAGGTAACCTCACCCCCTTAGGTACAATATGGCTGCATGGGGTAACACATCAAGCGCCATATAAATTACATTTATCTAGTGGCCATAAAACATTGCAGTTATATAATATATGAAAGAACAGTGAAATATTTCCACAATAACAACGCAAAACACACTGCGGCATTGAAATAAAAAATTGATATACACTTGGTAACAGACAAAAAAAGAGGAACATAACACACATTATTAATCATTAACAAACGTGCTCTAAAGTGAAAGCGATTGAGTTTTAAATTCTGACAGTGATAAATCCTGTAAATTGAAGCCCGCTCTGTCGTATAAATTCAGTAATCTTGGAAGGTTGTTACGCAACATTTGACAACCGTAGTTAGTTCTAGAGCGCGGAACCTTCCAGACTTCAGGTGTAGGAGTTGAATAACGGTATGAATTGACGGATAGATTTGCAAGTTCTACAAGTAAAGTATTGTTACGTTTGGTATTAAAGTAATAGTCGCGTAATAATCTCCAGTTATAGATTTTATGGGCTGTCGCAATGTTGTATTTCTTGAACAGGTTTTCAGTATGGCGGCAAACGGTACATTAGCGATGACACGTGTTATTTTCTTCTGCATACGAAATAATTTACTCAAGTTACATTCAGTTGTGGTGCCCCATACAAGATGCCCCTAATGTGTGTGAGACACGAATAAGGCATTATAAATTAATAATTTTACAGAGACGGGTAAAGTATGTCTGTAGCGATTTAAAACACCTGTTATGCGGCTGAGTTTTTGGAGTACAAAGCTTACATGGTCGTCCCATTGCATGGTACTCGTGAAGTGTACCCCTAACACCTTTGCAGAAAGAGTGAGTTCTATATTTGTGGATCTATACGCTAATGTTAGATCTGGAGGAAGAAGACTCATGCCTTTGGTATGAAAAATTACGGCCTTTGTTTTGGCCGTATTTACTTTTAGACAGTTCTCAGTGGACCAATAGGATAGGCTGCGCAAGAAGTCATTTGCCATACTAATTAAATTGGTACAAGAACCGGACGAGATGAAAACACTTGTATCATCTGCGTAAATTATAAATTTCGCCTTTTCGTAGATGGAAGTAATATCGTTAGCATATAAGTTAAACAGCAACGGGCCCAAAATGCTACCCTGTGGGACGCCACAAAGTATTTCTTTGGTTACCGATGTATTGTGGCCTACAGAAACAAACTGGCGTCTGTTATTAAGATAAGATTTTAATAATTGAAGTGGAATGCCTCTAATCCCATATTTCTCTAGTTTGTAGAATAAAATGTTGTGAATAATATGATCAAACGCCTGTGTAAAGTCGACAAATATGCCTATTGTTAATAGCTTATGTTCGAAGTTCTGCAATATAAATTCCTTTTGATCGAGAAGAGCTAATTTAGTCGACCTGTTTTTACGGAAACCGTATTGAGCATTTGAAATTATCTTGTACTTGTCACAGAACGAAGACAACTGACTTAGAATAATTTTTTTCAAGACCTTTTGAAAAAACAGGGAGGATCGAGATCGGGCGATAATTTTTTATGTCCAATTTATTACCCTTTTTAAATAATACTACTACCTTAGCAACCTTCATATTTTCTGGAAATACGCCTGTGGAAATGCACAAATTATAAATATGTGTCAAAATAGGGGCTATATCATATATAACAAATTTTATAGGTAGAATCTGAAGACCATCGGCATCGCAGCTGCGAGATGTCTTGAGTCTTAGGTACACAGAACATACATCCGATGGCATGAGTGGCTGAAAAAATATTGTGTTTGCGTTCGGAGTAATGTGCACATAGTGCGGCATCGGATGATTGAGGTCAACGTCTCTGGGTACAAAATAATCATTGAAAGCGTTTGCCAAATCCTCCTTTACCAGCAATCTACCGTTTAAACTAATTTGTTCAATTGGATCACTCCTCTGATTTCTGTTCATAAGAGCATTTAGTCTATTCCATAGTTTCTTTGAGTCATTCATACAAGACGAAAACATCTGCAGAAAATAATCATCACGTGCTTTCCGTAGCTCTTTGCTTAATTTGTTACGAAACATTTTAAATGTTCTTAAATCCAGAGGCTCTCGGGTTTTGATGAATTTAGCATATAGTTTGTCACGCTTCTTCATTCTTTTACAAAGAGCATTCGTTAACCATGGCTTTCTGAGGCATTTTTTTCTCCTGTTAACTTTGTAAACAAAATGCTTTTTATACACGGTAACAAACCTGCTAAGAAAAATATTGTACGCTGATTCAGCATCATGTTCCTGTAAAACGTCATCCCAGTTAATCTGCTTCAGCTCTGTTTGAAAAGATGTTAGGGTATCCTCGGTTACATTCTGGAAGGTTCCGCTTGTGTCTCTGTGCGAGGTGCTAGCTGTTCTAGTTTTGACAAACATGCAAATAGGCATATGGTCACTTATAGCACTACTCAAAACAGCACTTACGATACACTGAGGAGAGTAATTCGTTATAAACAAATCAAGCGTAGTTTACGTATTTTCTGTTACTCTAGTGTTGGAGTGAATTGTATTTAAACAACCATTTGAAATGAGTACCCTTTCAAAATCGGACCGGCGTACTGTATCCGCGCCAATGTTTACATTAAAATCTCCTCCAATAATTATGTTTAGGCGGTTTTCATTAGCAAAAGATAACAGATCATCAAAAAATTCAAGAAAATGGGCAAGAACGCCATCAGGAGGGCGGTAGCATACAGCAAAAAGGTCTTTCTCTGAATGAACACATAGCACTTCGTAATCACTCGTTGTACGCGAAAAATTAGGAAGTGTATCACACGGTATAAGGTCAGACATCAATAGGCACACACCACCCCCGCGTCTTGTTAACCTACTAAGGTAAAATGTTTTCATGTGCGGAAGTTCTAAAATGTGACTGTCATTCGTATACCAGGTTTCGCCTATCATAACAAGGTCCCACAGCTTATCTATCCCCACAAAAAAGCTTTCCAGTTCTTCTATTTTGCTAGAAACGGATTGAGCGTTAATATGAACACAACTAATTCCCTTTTGTTCAGCTTCTATGTGGGCAAACCATTCTTGTTTAGAAACCGACCCTAAGTGATTCATGGTGCTGAAAAGAAATAAGATCAACAGCAAGGAACATTAGGAAGGAATACTAAGTAAGAGTCGAAAGCTCATCCTCGTGCTTAATGACTACAGCCTGGGCACCATTTTCTTTGCGTACAAGGCACATGCCCATTCGCGTGCCATGAATACTTATACCCGGAATGTTTTGCCCATTCCTTAGCGGCAGCCAGAAGCTTTCTAGATCGAGTTTTCATGTTCTCGGCAATAAAAACTTTCATGGAACTATCTCTAAGTGATCGTTTCTTAGCAAGCCAGGCATTTCACAGTTCCTGACGCGCGAAGCGCACAATTATGCCACGGGTCCTGCCCGACCTAGCTGGCAGCCTGTGTATAGCCACAACGTCCTGTTCCGATAGACATCCGATGTTAAGTTGTTGTGCTATTTCGTTCACCAGAGATAACAAGTTCTCACCCTCAGTCTCAGGAACTTCATGAATTTCAAGGTTCAGGCGCCTGCTGTGCCATTCAAGAGCGTCGATGCCATCCCTAAGTTTACTAAGGTCCTCAGGGGCTCGAGCCCCTTCCATCTTTTCCACCCTACGCTTTACATTGTTGATGTCTTTTTCGTGACAGTCCAGATGTCGCTTAATTTCATCAAGTTGGTCAGACAGCATTTGGATAGATTGCTCAATACCACTTACTTTACTTGGCAACTCCAAAAGCAAATTAAGCTTCTTATCCAATTCTACCAGCTTCACCATGATTTCCGGATCTTTTACCTGACCCTGTACAGGCGCAACACTTTTGCTTCCCTTCCCTTGACATGTCTCACATTTCCAATTTTTCTTGAAGGCTCCTCGTTTGGCCTCATTCACGCCCGAACCCTGACCAATATGAAAAAGAAATCCACAGTCGGAGCACGTCAGAACTGAGTCATGCTCGCCGATAAGTAAACGGCACGCGCAACATCGGGACATTGTAGGCAGCGTTTACGTACAACCACAATCACCAGCGCATGTAAGAAATGGTAGAGCTACAGTGGCTAAAACACATTAAGGATCAACGCAGACAATCAGTTTGGCAGCAGACACAGACAAGCAGTTTGGCAGCGGCAGCAGCGGCAGCAGCGGAGCGCAAAAATAGGAAGGTTCAGATTACAGAGATAGACCAACCTGTAAAACAGAAGACCGTTCAGGCTTTCGTGCACGATGCGCTCCACCGCTGCAGCCAAATGACACGAGACGCCCCCCGCTGAACTGGCCGTAACAGGTAATGAAAGGAACCATTATTGCGCGGGGTGAGTAGACTTACTCTCATTTGACTTGCCCTCGTACATCAGAAATCCGAATATATGATGGAATATACAAATCCGAAGATACAGCTTGATAATGGGCAAAAAAGTGTCACTGGAAACAAAGTTCACTGCGCATATACACAAAAGCCCGCAACAAAATATTTAAATATACGTATAAGTATCCAGTAAATCTACGCAACTAAGAAAAAATGGCTGTGGCTTAGGTAAGGTTAAGCCCAGGATGCGAAGCATACTAGCCTTTATTTTAGTTGTTGAACCACTGTTTAGCCTGGTGAACTGCTGTTGCTTGGCTATATTTGGTTCGGCTAGACGAAGAAACAACTCATGCATTACTTCTTCGCCTTCAAGAGTGGAACGCGACAGCGTTCCCGTCGACCCGCCAAGGGGTGTAAGACAATGGGCTACAGGGCAGCGACTACGCGCCCCGCATTGGACGCGGTGAGCGTCGAGCAAAGCAGCGTTCGGCGCGGCAACGAAATGTGCGCCTGAGCAAGAGACGCACGCCTTAGAAACAGCGCGTTTCTAAGGCAACACCGCATTCACTAGAGGCGCTTTTGTACCGCTTTGAAGCGTTGTACTCGTGGCTCAGTGGTAGCGTCTCCGTCCCACACTCCGGAGACCCTGGTTCGATTCCCACCCAGCCCGTCTTGCAAGAGTTGAGCCAAAGCCACTTCTCCTCTGTCGTGACGTCACGGTGTCACGTGATTTCATGGTCACCGCCGCGCCTGAGGAGCTGGGTTGAGCCCTCGTAATATGCTTCGCATAAAAGTCATTATATATGATGCGTCAAACAAGGCAAATAAACATGTTGCGCAACCACAGATTCACAGGTCACAGTCCCCCTCCGCCCTCCAGTCCCCCGATGTATCGTGCGCGACGGAAGGCGGCGCGCTTCCTCAAAGGTTCTCTCATTTGCACACCCAAGACTGAGCCACCATCATCGGCTCACCCATGCCGCCCACCCCCCTTACGCTTTCACTTGCACATACAGCAGCCGGCGCGCGGTGACGATATTATCGCTCTTGGACTTTATTTATACGGAACATGACGGCGACGGCAGCAATGCGCCTGGAGTCTCCATATAGCTGCTATCGCAATAAGATAAGAGTATCCGGCAACTGAAGCATCCCGCCGCCCATTACTTTCCGCAAACGAAGTACGAAATACAAGATAGCGAGTTGTTACCTCCAGGTTTTAAGATAATACGTAATGATAGAGAAACTAGAGGAGGAGGAGTTGCAATAATAATACAGGAAAACATTGAATGTGTAAGGATGAACGGTATCCCTAATCTTGAGAGCGCTTGGTGCCAAATCAAACTGGAAACTACTTCAGTCATAACAGGAGCAATCTATAGATCCCCTAACGCATCGATTGAATATTTAGAGGCCATCCAACACTACTTAGAAAAACAAAAAGCGCGAAACCAAAGGATCATAATTGCCGGGGATTTTAACTTGCCAGGGGTTGACTGGAACTCGATTAATATACAATCACGGGAACGAGCTGACTGCGACGTGTTGCTCGATATTGCTTTCGCTAACGATTTAACACAGGTAGTACAGGAAAGCACTCGAAAAATAGGAACAGTACAGTCCATATTGGACTTAGTATTTCTTGATGGATGGTTTGAAAATTATCAGGTAGCAGTTGAAACTGGCATATCAGACCATCATCATGTATTTGTGCAAATCAAAGCCAAGGTTCCGGCCACAAATCCTAAAGAATGAACTACGCACGTTCCCAATTTTGATGAAGCTGACGACACGAGCATCACTGATTATTTGTCGCTTCATCTAGGCCGTCTTAGCGCTGACGATGACGTCAATGTGTTGTGGGCAAGATTCAAAACCATTATCTTGCACTGCGTAAACTCATTCGTACCAATAAGGAAAAAAGAGAAGAAATAAAAGAAACCCCTGGATAAAGCGAGAGATTGTTCGCCTGAAGCGAAAAATAGGAAGGCAAAGGAAAGTAAAAAATCATGGAAAGATATCTAACCTATCAGCACAGCTGCGAATAAAGCTTACGCAAGCAAAAAAGAAATACTACGAGGAAACACTTCCCTAACTTCATGGTATCTTCTCCGCAAAAGTTTTGGCGTCACTTGTCGCAAGCCACTGAAAGCCTACACAGCATTGTCGTTAACAACGAAATCATAACTGACTGTTCAAAAATTGCGTCTTACCATAACCAGTTCTTTCAGTCGGTCTTTTCAAATGTTTCTAATTCTACTGCTCCAACTACAGTAACATCATTTTCACACGTATCAGATATGCCAGAAGTACGAATGAAGGAAGAAGTATGAAGGATTACTATCGCTGCTGCTAAACATCAAAGAACATAAATCTGTAGGTCCGGATGGAATTCCAAATGCCTTTTTGCGAAGATACGCTGAATGGGTTGCTAGATACCTAGAAGTTATCTTTAATGCATCCTTGCAACAAAAACGGGTCCCAGATGACTGGCTTGTTGCAAAAGTTATCCCGATACACAAAACCGGTGAGAAGCAGAAAAGTGAAAATTATCGACCAATTTCTTTAACCTGCGTCTGCTGCGAACTCCTCGAACATATAATATCGAAAACAATATATATAAGTACCTAGAAGATAAGAAAGCACTACATTCGAACCAACATGGCTTCCGGCAAAAGCTGTCAACTGTCACACAGCTGGTTGAAACCATCCACGACTTTTCAAAAGCAATAGATAACGAAAAACAGGTTGATGCAATATGCGTTGATCTCTCAAAAGCTTTTGATAGGTTCCCTCATAACGAATTAATTATCAAATTGAAACAGCTTGGAATAAATAACAAAATGGCTGTGGCTTAGGTAAGGTTAAGCCCAGGATGCGAAGCATACTAGCCTTCATTTTAGTTGTTGAACCACTGTTTAGCTTGGTGAACTGTTGTTGCTTGGCTATATTTGGTTCGGCTACACGAAGAAACAACTCATGCGTTACTCTGCTTCGCCTTGGACGCCCCGCATTGGACGCGGTGAGCGTCGAGCAACGCAGCGTTCGGCGCGGCAACGAAATGTGCGCCTGAGCAAGCGACGCACGCCTGAGCCTTAGAAACAGCTCGTTTCTAAGGCAACACCGCATTCACTAGAGGCGCTTTTGTACCGCTTTGAAGCATCGTACTCGTGGCTCAGTGGTAGCGTCTCCGTCTCACACTCCGGAGACCCTGGTTCGATTCCCACCCAGCCCATCTTGCAAGTGTTGAGCCAAAGCCACTTCTTCTCTGTCGTGACGTCACGGTGTCACGTGGTATTCAAGGCGACACCGCCGCGCCTGAGGAGCTGGGTTGAGCTCTCGTAATATGCTTCGCATAATATAGTGAAATGGGTAAGGTCATATCTATCAGGTAGGACGCAGTACGTGGACGTAAACGGTTACGAGTCCGATCGTTTATTTGTAACTTCAGGCGTTCCTCAAGGGTCTGTCCTTGGACCGTTATTATTTCTCGCTTATATTAACGATATTTGTTCAGATATTAATGAAAACGTGACTGTTCGCCGACGACTGTTTAATTTGTCGTGAAATATGTAACCAGAAGGATCAAAGAATGCTCAGCGAGGCACTGGCGTCTGTTGAAGAATGGTGTGAAACATGGAAAATGCAAGTAAATAAAGAAAAAACTGTTGTTTTACGTGTTACAAACAAGGTTAAGCGCGTCTTAAATTTTGATTATCAACTAAGTTCCACTGTGCTCACTACCGCTAACAAATGTAAATACATAGGAGTAACAATATCTGGAGACCTCAACTGGAGTCAACATATCACTAATATTTGCTCTACCACTGAAAAAAAGTTATGGTTCTTTCGTCGCAAATTAAAACTCGCTCCAGCCCACGTAAAGCTAACAGCGTATTTAACAATAGTAAGACCTACTCTGGAATATGCAAGCATCATATGGGACCCCTACCAAAAAGGGTTAATTCATAAAATTGAGCGAGTGCAAAGAAGGGCGGCTAGATTTATTCTTTCAAGGTACTCCCATACTAATTCTGCGACAGAGATGTTGCAAGAACTAAATTGACCCCCCCCCCCCCTCTTGGAACGCCGACGCATAGCCAGACTTAAGTTGTTGTTTTTGCTTTCTCAAAATTTATTTAACTTTGATGCAGCGCAGTACCTCATTCCGCGACAAGTCCGGTGCCTACGAAGTGGCCACCACAGCAACTTTCTAGTATGTCAATCTCGTGTGAACACATACGCATACTCTTTTTTTCCTAGAACCGTAAGAGAGTGGAATGATTTACCGAACGCCATATGTAATTCTCAAACTGTAGAACATTTTGAAACCGAAGTAACAAAATATTTCCTAAATGAATCCTCATGATCTAACACTTCTCGTTTAAGTTGTAGAATCTAGTATTGTTATATATATAATGTTGCGATGTATGTGATGTAATATGTATGGTGTAAGTTGTAGTATGTAGTACGTGATGCATTTTTCGGCTACACATTGCTGCTTTATGTTTCACATAACGGTTGTTAAGTCAGATTTTGTATTAAATTTATGTATAATGGCACACTGTGATTATGTATTAGCTATAGAGTGCTGCTTTATGTAAGCCATAATGCGTGTTGTGCCATATTTAAACCCCACCCCTGTAACGGCCCAATCGGCCAACAGTGCCTGCAAATAAATAAATAAATAAAAATCGAACTTTCACCATGCGACAATGCGCTGCGCCGCAACAATGTCTTCTTTTTTCTTTTGTGGGGCGGGGGTCGCTGAAATGAAATAACGCGAAGGAAAGCATGTTGGTTATAACCGAATGCCTACTTTGGGCACCTAGTTTGGCTGCCGAAGGAATATCGAATAAAACGGGAGACGCTTGGTCCACAGAGGACCATACGCGTACTGCTCGGTATCCTACACTGGCGAGACAAAATTTTCCGGAGAGGTTGCGCTCAAGCGAACGCGTTGCAATCCGTCGAGTCCCGCAGTGCTGGCGGCGAGCGACTATGCTTTGTTTCATTTTCTCGTCTGCTAGCCAGAATGCGTCCAAAACTCTGCCAGGAGAAAATCGAGTCGGCCAGACAAAAACGAACGCGCATCGAAGTGTGCCGCGCAGTGGTCGATGCAGCACGAGAAAAAAAGCATGCGCTATGGCTGCAGATCGGCAGCCCGCGGGTAGCGAGAACAAAAAAATAAATAAAAGAAAAATAGGCTCAATGTGTCCTCGCGAATAAAAGTCCAAGTAAAAAAATAAATAAGAAGTTAGTTACTTTTGCTGTCTTTAGTGTCTTGATATGGATGCTTTGGTACAAGAGACAAAAAAGTATGTTGATATTATTTTCTGTGATATGACGGGACAAATAAACCACCCCAACGCTTCGTCTCATCGGACCTCACTGCGTGCTTTGTCAAATTATCTGACAGCGTGTTGATTTGGCTTGTCTCGTTGTATGGTACGATGTACGACTTTAGAGAAGTCAATGAACCTTTGGCGTGAAATGTGTACAATAGCATTAAACCCATAATGCTGCGGAATTGAAAATCTAAAGCATGACTTTGGAAATGTCAATGCACCTTTCACATCAAAAGGTTATGAGAACTTTACACCCATAAAGTTTTAGAATTGAAATCCAAGTCCTCGCTCCGTAGATTCCGCGACCTCCGCGAGATGCCGAGAGCAGCCCGCTCGTCATCAAAACGCCCTTGAAACTTTGTGCTCGGCGGGGCGCCTTCCGTTACGATATGTGACTACCGATGCATGGGCGTTGCCGTGAAATGCAGCCCGGTTTCGCAATGTTCGCGCTAAAATGCCTTTTCGAGCGTGACAAGGACATTCTAGACAAAATCGAGCATGATTTCCGGCGCCGGGAGTTGTTTTGGTTGGCGGCGCATGGCAGTGCGCAAAAAATTGCGGAGGGGGGCTGAAGCCCCATAAGCCCCTCCCCCCCCCCTGGCTAAGCCCCTGGTCAGCAGGGGCTTAGCCAGGGGGGGGGGGGGGGTGAGGGGCACCGCACCGCTAGAGCACTAATCGTGAGCGCGTTAGGCAGGAGAAGGAGGAGGAGGAGACAAAGGAGAGGAAAGACAGGGAGGTTAGCCAGTGTAAGTACCGGCTGGCTACCCTGTGCTGGGGAAAGGGGTAAAGGGACTAAAAGGAGAAAGAAGAAGAAGAGAAAAAAGAAAACTAGAAAATTCAAACAGTAACGCAAAACTACGCGCTACAACATTCAAAGGCGGTCGCCCAATTCGCATGTCCTTAAAAACTTAAGCAAAGCCCTTAAGGCCTTAAGTTCCGAAGCCCGTCTGGACCAATGTCCTACAGCTTCTTCCTCTGTAAAGGGGTGATTGTCAAGTTTTTCGAGAGCGGTCACGAGCACTTTTCTTGGCACTTTGTAACGGGGACAGTCACAAAGGAGGCGCTCAATCGTCTCCTCGCAGCCGCAGGTGTCACAAGTAGGGCTGTCGGCCATTTCAATACGGAATGAGTAGGAGTTCGTGAATGCCACGCCGAGCCACAGGCAGCACAGAAATGTTGCTTCCGCTCGTGGCGACCCTGGTGGTAGGCGGAGTTGCAGACGTGGATCCAATCTGTGGAGACGTGCGTTCGTGAATTCACTGGTGTTCCACAGATTTTGTGTAAGCTCGCGGGCGAGGGAGCGAAGACTTGTGGCTGCATCTCTTCTTGACAGCGGTATAGGTATAATCTGGGCACCATCATGAGCCGACCGGGCAGCGTCATCCGCACTGTCATTTCCTGAAATTCCGCAGTGACCCGGTGTCCACTGGTAGATGATGTTGTGTCCCTTGTTGATTGCTTGATGGTGGAGTAATCGGATGTCTGCGACTAGTTGCACATTTGGTCTATGGTTGAAAGGGGACATCAGACACTGAAGAGCTGCCTTTGAGTCACATAAGATGGACCATGAATGTGATTATTTGTTAACAATAAACTCCAGAGCAGAACGGATAGCTGCGAGTTCTGCAGCCGTCGATGATGTAACGTGAGACGTCTTGAATTTGATAGTGACAGATTGGGCGGGAATCACCACTGCTCCAGCTGAACTATTAGAGGAGACAGAACCGTCCGTGTAAACGTGGATGCGTCCTCTGTGCTTGTCATGTAGCACTGAAAGCACGGTTTGTTTGAGGGCGAAAGTTGACATCTCCGTTTTCTTTTTGATACCTGGAACATGAAGAAGAGCCTGGAGTGGATGGAGGCACCACAGCGGTTGAGATGGTCATGCTGCAGGCGTGAAGTTTGACGGTAATGTTCCATGGCTGGCGGCAATAATCTTGCTAAGTGCTGAACGAGGTCGAGCGGCAGGAAGTCAGGAGACAGTCATACACGCGGTCTTATCAAAATTAATTTCCATATTCCATTTGGAGCACCAATTGTGAATTACTTCCAAGAATTTATCAAGTAATTTTTTATCATCTATTGATTTCACTGGGCAGTACAATATACAATCGTCCGCAAATAAACGAACCTCAACACTAGTATCTATATGCTCAGCTATATCATTAATATAAATCAGGGATAATATCATTTTTTGCGCTATGTATCCCAGTCTGAATGTATCCCACCAACAAGCCCAAACTTCTTCCCTGCTAAAGTGCATTTCTAGTACCTTGGGCCTTCCCTATGCTGTTCCTCCTGATCTTTGTTCTTTGTTTACTGGTGTTGCCTATGCCGAGGTTCAAGCTCGTGCCCTCTAGTTCTGCGTTCGGTCCAGGATTTTACCTCCTGCAATTCTGGCTATGCTTGGGGGGTTCCCTCCGTCTTTTAACCATGGCAGGACGTTGTGCAAGATTTTCCGTGCTGAGTGGCGTCGACAGACTGGTTTCTACCGTGACTGGTTGTACGCAAGCATTTTTTTTGACGACGACGTGAGGCGAGCACGCCGAAGATGGTGGGAACACTCAAGGCTGTGGACATATTCCACTGAAACCTTCTGGCACGTCGTTCTGGACGCCCTTCGTCCCTTGGCTTCCCGCAAGGTTGCGCCTAGTGAGGACAGGCTCCACACTATAGGTGACGCCGACGTTCCTGAGGAAGTTCACCGGATTCTGTGCCTAGGTCCGAAATTCGCCGTTCAGCCTCGGAAGGCTCCCGCTGAGCTTCTGACTCGCGTCCGTGATGTGACTAAGATGGTGCCAGTGGAGGAACGTGAGGCCTGTGTTTCTCAGGGAGTGAAGGTGCTCTCTTGTGGCGGACACGAGCGCACGGGTGACCGTATCGGTCGAGTGGCGGCTTCACTTCGGGAACGCAGGCTATGTGTCCTGCCTGCGGACAAGGAAGGGGGTTTCGTGGTGCTTTCCCAGGGTGTTTACCGTGATAAAGCCTGTGCTGCGGTATGTGCTGTCTTTAATTCTATTCGACGTGTTTCGCTGAAGAAAGTAAAGTTGCGAGCTAAGCAGATGTGTAAAGATCTTAATTTGGCAAACGTTGCAAAGAAAATCAATGGCATGGACGGTGACTGCCTAGAAATGTTTTTCACCGCGAAAACCCATAAGGATGACTGTCCTTTTCGTGTCATTGTTTCTGAATCCGGGACGTGGCAGAAGTGCGTCGTAGAATTCCTGCAAAATAGCCTGAGACTCCTCAACGTGGCGGATCCGTTTCTTGCCAAAGATTCTTCAGCTGTGATCAACTTTTTGAATGGAGCTGACGGCGAGTGTTTAACTGCATTTTCTTTGGACATAAAATATTTGTTTTATTCAGTGCCACATGAGGGTTTGCTGTGCAGTGTTGAGGCGGCAATAGATGAGCACGGCGCTGTCCTTTTTTCTAACGCTTGGGGTGTTATTGTGGCAAGGTTTTTAGAGCTTTTATCATTTTATTTGAGGTCCACTTTTGTTCAATTTGACAATAACATTTACCTGCAAAAGCAGGGTGTTTGCATAGGCTCTACCATAGCGCCCATTTTAAGTGACCTGTTATTAGCTCGATGTGACAAAGCTTTTGCTGTGCGGGTGGGTGATTTGGGCGTTGTGAAAGTTTTTAGATATGTAGATGATTTTTTGGTATTTTTACATAGATCAGTACTTGATCCGGCTGCCAGTTCTCATGTAGATTGCCGTTTTGACTGTTCAAACCCTGCTGTTAGCTGTATTCTTGCCTCATTCAGTGAGTATTATAGGCCACTTACGTTCACTACTGAATTTCCAGCACAGGGCAATATTAGGTTTTTAGACTTGCGTTTGCATCAAAGCTGAACACGTGTGTTGGGTACATGAGCCCAGAGCTAATAAGCCGCCCTCGAGGTACAGTTCTGCACACTCTAAACTCATAAAAAGAAGTATCGTACGTTCTTTCCTGTCATGCGCTCTATCTAAGTCATGTGCTCACTTGCTACATGAAGGCCTTAGTAAGCAGGTGGCTCGTCTGGAAGCAGCGAACTATCCGTGATATATCATTATCTCGGTTGCTGAAGGCCTGCATCGTCAAAAGAAACTAACTTCACGCATGAGCAATGAGCAGAGAGCGGACCACGAAAGAGAAAGGAAAGAAGAAAAGGACAAACGAAAAGTGGCGGTAATACCCTACTTTCATAAGGTTTCCCACAACCTAAAGAAGGTTGGGCAACGTTCTGGTGTAAATGTTGTGTTTACAGCACCTAACAAACTCTTGAGGTTGAGTGTGATGAGCTGTCCCAAGAGGAAACGTAAGCCTGGTTGCGCTACCGCGCACAAAGATACTTTTGTTGCATGCAGTCGCAATGTTGTGTATAAGATCTCTCTCGTGTGAGAAGTACTACGTGGGCCAGACGGGCAGATCTTTAAACGTGCGTCTGGCGGAGCATAGTAACAAAGTGGAGAGCATCGCAATAGATAGGCATCTGGCTGCCCATTGTAGAAAATGTGACGCGAAGGAAAATGTGACGCGAAGGAAAATGTGACGTGATGCTTCCCGCTATTAAAACAAACTGTTGTTGTCTATCGCCACAGGAATAAGATTAGGAGGGAAATTGTGGAAGCAGCTGAGATAGCCAGAGCAGGTGACGAGTGCGTTAGCACGCCGTCTATATTTTTATCAAGGAAAGAGCGTGAATTTTTGGGCATAATAGTCACATGACTGTCTTTTCCTCCCTCCCTTCAGTGTGTTCTATTGTAGTGGCGTCCCAGTGAGTGTGTATATATATATATATATATATATATATATATATATATATATATATATATATATATATATATATATATATATATATACACACACACACACTCACCATCTGCAATAAATCAATTGTTGAACGTTAGCGATCGTCCTGTGTTCTGCTTGTCCCTGTGTAATTTTTTGCGCTATGTATCCCAGTCTGAATGTATCCCACCAACACGCCCAAACTTCTTCCCTGCTATAATATCGGCCCCAACACGGACCCTTGCGGTACACCAGAAGAAACGGGTAAACTTTGGGAGTGCTGACCATTAGTTTCAACAAATTGCAGCCTATTTGACAAGTACGCTTGAATCAAGTTAATAATTTGTTCGTTGACCCCAAAGTCATAAAGCTTGCTGATAAGTTTCCTGTGACAGACCTTATAAGATGTCTTTGGCATATCAATTGAAATTACGACAACTTGCGCTTTGGAGTTGACTGCCTCAGCAAAGCTGTGGATAGTTTCAAACAGTTGGGTCACAGTTGATAGACTTCTTTGAAAGCCATGCTGCTTACTATAGAAAAGATTATTATTTTTTATGAACTGAACTAACTCCTTAGCAATTATGTGTTCCAGGACCTTGCATATTGTGCACGTAATAGAAATCGGGCGATAATTCCCAATGGCAAGCTTGCTTCCAGATTTGAACATTGGTTTTACCCTTGCCATCAGCCACTCAGTAGGTATAATACCGCTATGAAGCGATAACGAAAACAGTTTTTCGAGAAAGCATGCCACCCACTCAGAATAACGTTTAAGAAAAGCGTTCGGAATCTTATCCGGGCCCGGTGACTTTTTGTCGTCGAGTTTTAGCAAGGCACAAATCATACCTTCTTTCGGGATAACAATATCGTTGTCGGAAAGATTCATGTCCGAGTGTTTTGCGACAGTACTATCATCCGTTGAAGTGAATACAGAGCAGATGTACTTGTTAAACGCTTCAGCAAGGATGGAGGGTTCAGAACAAGACATACCATCTACAAGAACGGCTTCGATTGTGTCTACTCCTTGACATGTATCTCCAAAATTTATGCGGAAATTCTTGCATATATTTAGTTAACGTATTCGAAGGGAAAAAGCTTTTCGTTCTTTTAGCTCACCACGCACCTGCGCACTGAGCTTACTCATAGCTGTCGCATCTCTTTGAATTCTCTGACGTGCATGGCGCAGTCGCCGTTTTAGATGAATAATATCTCGTGTTATCCATGGGTTTGGCCTATCAATCCTTTTTGTTTTGGGGGGAACATATTTGAGCAAGCAATCATTTACGACTCCCAGGAAATGACGCCAGAGTCCATTTACTTCTTCATGATGTGGAATTTTATCAACACCAATTTCCAAGCGTTCGAGAATTGATGTGTCGTGGGCTCGAAAAAAAATCAAATACTTTACTAGCCGATTTTTTAATTAAGAGTTTATTGCTGACTTTAAGAGCAGCAATTACTGCTTTATGGGCAGATGTTCCTTCTTCCACATCAATTTCATAATCAAGCGTTCCTTCGGATAGAAACAATAAGTCCAACGTCGTCGAACTTGCCGCATGTACTCGCGTTAAAGAGGAGACCACCTGAACAAGACCGAGCTTAGCCATTGCTTCTAACATAATGCCTGCATGAATCCTATCAGTGCAACTTGGAATCCTTGCCTCCTAATCTACACCAAGCAAATTGAAGTCACCAGTGATTGTTATTGTCGCTTTCTTACTTAAAGTTGTTAGTAATTATCAAGGCTTTCAAACAATTCCACCGAGCTGCCAGGATGCCTATAAATGACGCCCACTAACAATACGGTATTTCCAAGAAATAATCGACACCAAGCATTTTCATGCCCTTCGAACGACGGTAAGGGCTCATATTTTAGTTGCTTATTTAACAGTAGCGCTACGCTCCCGCCTCTAGTTAATCTGTCATTTCGCAAAACAATATAGGAAGAAGGAAAAACTTCATCATTCGCGATATCAGCTCTCAACCATGTTTCTTTAGTAGCTATTATGTCAGGGTCATGCATTAAGGCCAATCCTTCAAGCAACTCCCTCCTATTCACAATGCTTTAGGCAGTCAACTTTACGGGGCGTATTTCATGCTGCTTCTCTTGTCAATCATGGTTCAGTGAAGGGTTTCTTTTGCTACCGTGCATCTTTACCCGCGTGCCAGACTGTTCATCCCACAAGTAGGCTTCATATCCACAAAAAGTTTATCGTGCACAAGCTTAACTTTGGCTCCTCGACATTTATCGGCCTTAGCCGTTTCCCAGAGGTGTGTTCGCTTTTTGAGTGTTTCCGCCGAATAATCATCAGAAATGCTTATTTTTGAGCCTTTCAGCTTACGGCAATTCTTGAAGAGAGCTACCTTTTCATTGAAGGTATAAAGCTCCATGATGACTGGCCGATCTCGGTCATCTTTCTTCTTCCCAAGCCTGTGAATTCGTTCTACTGACGACACGTCAACCTCAAGGCGCTTAAAAAAAATGTCATTTAATAATTTGCGTTTATTGTCGTTGCGTGTTTCTTTCGCGCTTTCCTCAACGCCATAAACTATGACAATATTCCGCCTCGACCTGTCTTCTAAGTCAGTTATGCTTTCTTGTTGGTTTTTGAACGTCCGCTCAAGATCTATATCTATACTTTCAAGTTCTTGTACCTTATTGCACACATCTTTGAGGCTATCGACTTTATCTTCGAGGCTTATAAGCCTAGCCTCTGCTTTTGTTTGGTTGGCTAATACTTCTTTAAGAATTTCCTCAACAATAGGACCCGGGTTAGTTTGCACATCACCGGAAAGAAAAATTTAAAAGTACAACCATAATATACTCAAAATTTCACGATGCTTCATCGGGAGCGGCAGCACAATAATGCAAAGATCGTCTGAACGAAAACGTGATACATAAGGATAGTAACGAACCTGTAAGATAACCCAGGCATATCTAGGCGACATAGTCGCTCCAGCGCTGCCGCTCCCACTGAAGGTTGTCGGCTGCAGGACAGGCTTTACATGCTTCCAGGCCGTCGGTGACGTCCCTTCGGTTGGATGATGCCACGGGGTGGCGCTGTTCTCTTGAAGGTCAGCCGGCGTTTCCAGCAAAAAGGCAGTTGTTCCGTTGCTTGCACTGACGTAACTCGTAATCAGCGATAATATCTGTAAAATAACCCAGGCATATTTAGGCGACATGGCCGCTCCAGCGCTGCGCCTCCCACTCTTTTCTTATTTAATCCTGCTGTTTGCCCAATCAATAACCACAGGTAAGCTACCGATCGAATGGAAAGTGGGCAAGGTCGTTCCGGTCTACAAATCAGACAACTCACCACTAAACTACCGCCCTATTTCCATAACATGCGTCCCTTGCAAAATCACGGAACATGTCATTGTCTCACAATTAACGAACTTTCTCGACTCAAACGATTTTTTTCATTCATCAAAGCACGGTTTTCGCAAAGGATTTTCTTGTGAACCCCAGCTGGTCATCTTTCTTCATGATTTGCATTCAAACCTCGATAATAATATATAAACTTACGCAATCTTCCTCGATTTCGCGATAGCCTTTGACAATGTAGCTCATCAACGCCTGCTTCTAAAACTTTCACACTTGAATATTCACCCTAACGTTCTAATATGGATAAAAGGATTTATTACTAATCTCTCACAGTTTGTGCAAATCGATAATAGTGCTTCTAACACGCTTCCTGTAACATCAGGCGTTCCACAGGGCTCTGTGCTAGGACTCCTCCTGTTCTCAATATATATTAATGATCTACGACTTCATGTCTCTAGTCACATCCGCGTATTTGCTGACGATTGTGTTGTATACTGCACCATAACTAACATCGGTGACCAAGTATTGCTTCAGAGCGACCTAAACAATATTCAATATTGGTGTGATGACTGGCTTATGCTACTAAGTCCTTCTAAATGCAAAGCAATGTCAGTAACCCGCCGTCGAAATCCTCTCGTGTTCTCTTATGTAATAGAAAACAAGCCTATTGAACCAGTTAAATCTTTCCAATACTTAGGCATCACTATTTCCCACGACCTTGACTAGTGTTCGCACGTGAATAACATATAGCATCTGCTAATAAAAAGCCTGGTTTTCTTTAAACTGCACTTAAGGAAAGCTCCTCCCCACGTGAAACTAGTAGCATACAAATTGTTCATCAGACCTAAACTTGAATACGCTTCTGCTATCTGGTGCCCGCATGAAATTTACCTTATTAACGCCCTCGAAGCCGTACAGAATCACGCTGCTTGGTTCATTCACTCAGCATATTCTTACGACATCAGCGCATCATACTTAAAAGCAGACTCCAGTTCACCAACTCTTTCGTATCGCCGTTGCATCGCCAGCTTATTATTTCAAAATTTTTTCTACAGACCGCTCGCCATCGCACCATACATTTCACCGCCGGCACGAAGGTCACGTCGTACTGGTCATTCATTAAGTGTCGCTCGCCCCAAAGCATGGACTGTTACTTTTTCGTCCTCGTTTTTCCCTCTAAATCTAGTTGCAGTCTAGTTGTAGACTGGAACGGCCTCCTTTACGACATCTCTGCCATCACCACCACTTCATCTGCTTTCACGGAAGAAGTATCAGCGATTCTCTCATCCTAACTAATATTGTTTTAACTAGTGTTACAATCCCACCCCTTATGTAATACCCCGGTGTGGAGTCTTTAAACAAAGAAAGAAAGAAAGAAAGAAAGAAAGAAAGAAAGAAAGAAAGAAAGAAAGGAAGAAAGAAAGAAAGAAAGAAAGAAAGAAAGAAAGAAAGAAAGAAAGAAAGAAAGAAAGAAAGAAAGAAGGAAAGAAAGAAAGAAAGAAAGAAAGAACATCCGTACGTGGGCTAGTACTCAAAGATGGAGTCCTACGCGTTGTTTCTTGAGGCTGCCGGTCTGGCTCAGGTTTTCATCATTTCTGATGATAGTCGACGCGTTTGGTATACCACTACACTTCCATGACTGAAATATATTCGCGACGTTCTTCTTGGTGTCATTTGTAGCTCCCAAGGCAAGGATCACTTTTACGTTCTGCTCATTAGAGGAAGACATGGCGACTGGGACGAACCAAAACGCATCTTTAAACAATTGCACTGACGTTGTCAATTCGCTTTTAAGGTGATAAGTGTTGTGGCAAAAAACCATCCGTACACTTTATCTACGCTCAGACGACAACTAGAACAGCTTGTTTTTGAAACCAAACGCGACGTGTTACTTCGGCCGAGGCGCGGCAGATAAGGCGCTAGTTCGATCAGGAATTTTTACAGCAAAGCTGTATATGGCTAGCCGATTCGTCCGTCCGTCCGTCTGTCGCCTGTATGCCGAAAACTGCCCCGACGCAACCCCATGCGAATGCACAAAAAATAAAGCGAAAGAGAGGCGTGCGATTGGCTGCGCCAGTAGTAGGTGATGCGTCATACGTACTCCTGAGGAGCAGGCAGCTTATCGATCTGCAACGCCGCGAGCGCAATCAGAAACTAGCTCGTCTACGCCGTTCCGATGCTGCAGTCCGGGCACAAGAACAGGCTCGTGCAGGCGAGCGCAAGCAGCAACTGCGTACTTAGGATCCGGCAGCCTACCAAGCCGTCGTGTAATGAAGCGTCAGGATTAACCCAGTGATAAAAACCGGGGCCACACGATTCAGCTTGGCCGCTTAACCATCTGCACGGAGTGCTCGGGCGTTGAATTTTATTCTTCATTTCCTTGATTTAGTTCTGGCTAACTGAGAAAGAGCCTGCTCGAGGGTACTGCTTCATGATGGGGGTGGGAGCGCAGCCATGTAGTATTCGCCATATTTCGCTGGGTTTATTTATCCGTCGGGAAAAATTAGTGCGCAAATGGTACGTCGCTGAAAATACCGCAGTTAGATGCCCCTTGCCTGTACCTACAAATGCCTCTTTGACACTTTGATAAATATGGTAGTGCGTCTCGAGTTAGATAATTAATTGCAACGACCTAATTAATTATTAGTAACGAAACAATTATAGGCAGCTTCTACACAGTACTGGAAACAATATGCACTATGTTTTATTCGTGTAACGCATTGCCTTTTTTTTTAAATCTTGGTGCATGATAGTTAATTGGGACACCCTGTATATACTTATGACGTCTGCATGCAATTGGTGATGTTTCCATCCCTAATAAATGTTATAAATTATTAGAAGTGTTTCTTAATTAGAGATGAGTTTAGCTTACTGGAAGAGGAGCGTTGCTGGGACACATATCATTCATGTGCGTTTCACGCCGTTGATAAAAGACTGCCGAATGAGTCATTATAGTCTACAGGCTTTTTTCAGGGTCAAAAAAGCAAGCAAAGCATTTTGAAGCTAGGTGAACATACAGCAACAAATTATATCTCTAGGCATAAGCTATCCATACCTTTAGAAATAATTGTTAAGTGGCTACTTCCTTCTCCTTAAAGATGTAATAAACGTTGTCCTGTGTATATAGTTAAATATATTGTGTATGTGCATGGTGTTCACAGTTGAAATTTAAAACAATCGAAGTGGGAAAATACGGGATGAGGCAGCCGCCGCTGGTACTTCTAGTGCGCTTATTCTGCTATTGTCAGGATTTGCAGAAAAAAGCAAAGTATGAATTAAATCCGTGCACGTCCGCGCTAACAGTGATGCAATAAGCTATAAACCAGTATAAAATCTTAAGTGGAAAGGTCGACGCAATTCAAAAGAAACCTCAAATGGTGTGGGTGACAAAACTCTGGCCATGACAAGTTAGGTGGGGAGGGGGGGAGGAGGGGGAGGCTTCGGGGCATCGCCGGGGGCGGGAGGGTGCCTAAGCCACTCCCGGAAAACTCCTCCTTGGGGGGAGTCGAACCCTCGAGCTTTGATGTTAATTAATGCGAGGTTAATTAAGGCACAGCTAAGTAAGATATAGTTCATTAGGGAACTCGGGCACACGACTTTTGGTGGGAGCAGAACCCTCGACTTTAAATTTTGCCGGATTTTGTTCCTCATGAGCTGTATCATGATCCCGCATTGAAACAAGTACAGAGAAAACAAGTAATAAGAAGTAACAACGCATTCGAATGAGAACGTCAAGTGATATAACGAAGGCCTCGTGAGCGCGCATGCTTGCGTGAGCGCTCCTTCATCTTCTTTAGCGTACGCTAAAGTGACTGCCTTTTTTTCAGCTCCTTACAACATTCGCCATTTTAACACGTTTTGAGCCGCGTGCACCCACCGAGGTCCGCACAGATGCTTGTGTTTTCGCTCAGAGTGATCGAGAGTGCGTGTTCGCTTGTATACGCTTGCCGCCTTCTCTCCGCAACTGAACGCAATGATTCTTTCATCGAACTAGAGTGCGTCGCACCAGTTGTTTGGTCGTCCATTCCGTACAACCACTGAACACCATGCCGCTGTCTCCGTTGAAGGATCTCTGCGGGGTGAGCTGGCCGTTGGGCGTTACGATTGCGAGGGTACACGTCGACCGAAGCGTAAATGTTCGGATGTCTATCTGCACCAGGACGTCCACTGGTTGTCTCGCAATCAAGTGTATCCGCCAGAAGCCACATACTCTGCGTTATGTCCAACTTTTTCCACATGTTCTACGTTCCATCACGCTGATCGTTTACGCTTTGCAACCCCTGGTGGTGGTTCCTGTCACGCGTTCGCTCTGCTCCCACTCGGTGCGTCTGGCACGACGCGCCTCCTAACCGCTGGGCGTGTTGGCGTCACGTACACGACCGGCACATTTTGTCAGTAGCCCTACACGAAATGCAACAGCTGGAGCGCGCCGGCACAACTCGGCGTAACGGCGGCGTAATAAACGAAAACCCGCTCGGGATGCCCTTAAAAGTCAGTTCAGAGTGTGCCTTAACTCGATATGACTCAGCGCTACATGTATTCTGCGCCTCGATCGTACTCCCGCCAGTTTGGTTGCTGCGTGGCAAACGTAGCGCCAACATAACATAGGCGCTACGTTTGCTACACAGCAACTAAACTGGCAGGAGCACGATCGAGGCCATAGAATAAAGAAGCGCAGCAGCCAGAAACCCGGTAAAGCCACAGAACACCTGGTAAAGCGTGTGCGATACCTCGTTTCCGTTTCCTGTTGTACGGCGCCACCTGTGGTCACATACTTTTTAGTTCACGACGCCACCGCTACGCTTATTTCCGTAGCACTGTGGAAGGTACAGTTTCCCTTCTCTAAGTTTGTATAGGTGTTCTGTGCTCCACAACTCGCGCCGTCGCTCGCGGCGTCGCGGCGGTATATAAGCAGCTGCGCTTGCCTTTGCTAGACACTCACGAGGTGAGATGCCTCCTGGAGACAGAGCTGCTCGTTGGAATGAGAAGCGAAGGTTGCGGCGTGCTACAGAGACTGATTTTCTAGGTGGCTTTGGCTCAACTCTTGCAAGATGGGCTGGGTGGGAATCGAACCAGGGTCTCCGGAGTGTGAGACGGAGACGCTACCACTGAGCCACGAGTACGATGCTTCAAAGCGGTACAAAAGCGCCTGTAGTGATTGCGGTGTTGCCTTAGAAACGAGCGTTTCTAAGGCTCCGGCGTGCGTCGCTTGCTCAGGCGCACATTTCGTTGCCGCGCCGAACGCTGCGTTGCTCGACGCTCACCGCGTCCAATGCGGGGCGCGTAGTCGCTGCGCCGTAGCGCATTGTCTTCCACCCCTTGGCGGGTTGACGGGAACGCTATCGCGTTCCACTCTTGAAGGCGAAGCAGAGTAACGCATGAGTTGTTTCTTCGTCTAGCCAAACCAAATATAACCAAGCAACAGCAGTTCACCAGGCTAAACAGTGGTTCAACAACTAAAATAAAGGCTAGTATGCTTCGCATCCTGGGCTTAACCTTAGCTAAGCCACAGCCATTTTATGCGAAGCATATTACGAGGGCTCAACCCAGCTCCTCAGGCGCGGCGGTGACCATGAAATCACGTGACACCGTGACGTCACGACAGAGGAGAAGTGGCTTTGGCTCAACTCTTGCAAGACGGGCTGGGTGGGAATCGAACCAGGGTCTCCGGAGTGTGGGACGGAGACGCTACCACTGAGCCACGAGTACAACGCTTCAAAGCGGTACAAAAGCGCCTCTAGTGAATGCGGTGTTGCCTTAGAAACGCGCTGTTTCTAAGGCGTGCGTCTCTTGCTCAGGCGCACATTTCGTTGCCGCGCCGAACGCTGCTTTGCTCGACGCTCACCGCGTCCAATGCGGGGCGCGTAGTCGCTGCCCTGTAGCCCATTGTCTTACACCCCTTGGCGGGTCGACGGGAACGCTGTCGCGTTCCACTCTTGAAGGCGAAGAAGTAATGCATGAGTTGTTTCTTCGTCTAGCCGAACCAAATATAGCCAAGCAACAGCAGTTCACCAGGCTAAACAGTGGTTCAACAACTAAAATAAAGACTAGTATGCTTCGCATCCTGGGCTTAACCTTACCTAAGCCACAGCCATTTTTTTTTTTTAGTGTGGGGCTCGATCTACTTGACCCTTTCCCAACTGCCGGCAACAAATGGGCTGCCGCTGCGACCTGTTATCAGATCAAATGTTCTTCCTGTCACAAAATATAGCGGAAGACGAGCGCTCAAAAGAAAGTAGAGCCTTGAAGAGCTTCGAGCCTCCGATTACGTGACAGCGTACTATTGACATAACTTGAGTGTGCTGTGTATGAAGTCAATGAATATTTGTACACTACTGCAAGACATAACTTTGCAATATTTTATATTGTACAACAATGATATGATACAGTTTTCGGTGTTATACTCCAAACAACAAGAAATAGGTGCGCAATAGACAGCAGATTACAGAATATCACAGTATCACCCAAGGGTCAAAACAAAGGAGTAATCCGTTATTTGTGTTCTCTAGGTCTGAAGTTCATTTAGCAAGAATGGAATATCGTGTTTTAACATTTTGTCACCCAGATTAAGGCAAGAAAATGAAATTTTCAAGACGTCAGGACTGCGTGAGTCGTTTGTGTTATTTTAATAGTGCTAACTGTGAACGTATGGCTAACATTCCATCAAGATCTCACTTCAAAAAAAGAGACATGTTCATTCAAGCTGCTCAACAGCTAGCACTTTACCAGATGTATATGCGGTATTCAGGATACACACACGTCTATACAGATGGCTCCAGTACAGCAACCTCTTCAACTTCATCATTCATTATACCGCACCTCAACAAACAAGAATCATTTAAGTTATCTCGTGCGATTTGCTCCACGACGGCTGAACTGTTCGCAGTCCTATGTGCGATAAAATTTATATTGTCAGTAAAAGATGCGCGAAAATGGGCAATTTTCAGCGATTCACAGGCGGCTCTAACATCACTCTGCAGCACAGAAGGGAAAACATTCAGTGACAGTATAATATATGAAACACTTGAAAACCTCACAAAAGCAAGCGAAGGGAAACATGCAAAAGCATTCCATTGGATACCAGGGCATTGCGACATTCCTGGCAACACAGCAGCCGATGAAGCAGCACGACAAGCACACCTCAAAGATGATGTGGTTCCACTCCCAATATCGAAAAATGAGTTACGTTGCATTATAAGGAAAACGTCTTTCAAAATGTGTAGAAACACTTGGTTTGACCAGAATTCCAAGAGCTCGGACTTATACCATATTGATCCGTTCATTAAATTCAAAATTTCGTTATCATTAGACAGAACTATAGAAACCCTTATTGATCGATTAAGGCTAGGCACTGCCTACTGTAGGGGTTGTAGGACGGGACGTCGGGATGAAAAACCCACAACTTGGGAGTATTTATTCTACATTTTGTACAGGGAGGTGAGCGTCAATTAACAGTCGTGCAGACATTACGGGCCGGCAGCAACTCGGACGCTGCGGCCCGCGGCAAGAAGTTCGAGAGAGGTGACTCAGGGAATCAGGGAATGTCCCAGAATGCTCAGGTCTCTCTAGAAGGCTTCTTATAAACCCTTCGAGCACTGTAAGTCACGTCATGTTTGACCAATGGGAGAGTCCACTCCGATGACGCCACTTTCAGCCAATGGTAGGCGCCCGTGTCGTGGTGTCACACCTGGCGGCTTGCTGCGGTCTTGCATCGCAGACTGGCAATACACTTCGAACAAGGAGAAGGGGAGGGCTGCACCTGCTCCATTGTCCGACGCCCACCTGCAAATCCCGGCGGTGCACGAACTTGTTGGCACGTGAACTTGATGCCTTAAACTTGTTTGCTAGGCCGCTTCTCTGGAATGCGCTTTCCTGCTTCTGCATTCCTCAATTAGCTGTGCTGCAATCCGACGTGGTCTGGGGAACTCGAAGTAATCGCAGGAACCAGCTCCATATCTAACAGCTCGTCCTCGCCCGGGTTGTTCTGAATGGCCGGTGAAATCAATTCGCTGGCCATGAGGAACGCTGATAGAAGCTGCAGGGTACTGGGGTCGAGCCACGTTTGACGAACTTCGGGATCCTGGGCCCTGGAGAACAAACGTCAAACAAACAAAACAGCACAGCGCTGCACCACGCGTAAGCGCAGGCTCTTCACCCCTGACTCGCCAGACTATTACTGAGTCAAAATCAACCCTGATCTTTTATTTCCCCAATTTCGACAAAACAGTTCCAACCACCCTTCAAAACCGCTATCCATTTCTCCCCGAATGCCGACAAGACCAGAGCACTATTGTTGTTGCAAAACAAAAGGGTCGCCGACGATGCAAACAACAAATGAAAACAGCCGAACATAACTTAAGTGGCCTAACTACACGAACAGCATGTTTCCAATCTATCGCAGTGGCGTACTTATCGCACGTAATGGTGCCACTGAACAATCTGGTCAACCTCACAAGTACGTAATCACAAGCGCACTAACCTTGTGGTCACTAAACAGAACGCGTACTTGCGTTGTAGGCAAACTTTTCATTTACGCTTACTCACGTTTCTTTTCCCTGAAGGTCCTACAGGACACGTGACGTAAACGAACAATTAAACTTGCGGGACTTACACACTCCGCAGAACTCTTAAAATGATGCGTCTTCTAATAACTCGTTCCACGCGTACTTATAAGAGAAGTCTGAATACGGCTGCCCTCTACACACTAGCAACCCAGTCATAAAGTCTGCTTCCTTCCGTCCACACAGGACACGCGCAAATGGAACTAAGAACGCTTCGCCGTGCAAATCATGCACTCACTGAAAATCTACGCGCTTAACCTTAGTAAATTCAAAAACACTTAAAAAGAAAAGGTTAAATAACACACGCGCTTTACGATAGGCCTCTCAACAATAACCTTGACCCTCAGGTTACTCACACACACACAAAAAAAGCCTATCTACTTATTAATGAGCATCTCGCGAGACTACATGTTTACTTAAAACACACCTTTCAAATCTCGAGCTTCTCGAACGAAAACATAAACAAAGCTCAAACCTTACACATTGAAAGAAACGCTAGTCTCAAATCGCGAAATTTTCCGATGCTCAAAAATAAAACCAAATAACACGTTTTGCTTCTACGGAAGCTCTCTTGGCTTCCCGTTCCCGATTG
Organism: Dermacentor albipictus; assembly: GCF_038994185.2. Classification (NCBI taxonomy): domain Eukaryota; kingdom Metazoa; phylum Arthropoda; class Arachnida; order Ixodida; family Ixodidae; genus Dermacentor; species Dermacentor albipictus. The sequence continues at coordinate 177,503,459 of NC_091824.1, read as the reverse complement.
CTTACGACTGACTCATACTTTCAGCCTGACCCGCGGTGGGCGAAGTTTCAAAGCTACTCTGGCTGCCGAGAGACAACAAAAGGGCTGATTCACTATCAGCTCCCCCAAGACGTTACGGTCTCCTGCCAATTTGCGTCCCGGCGCCCCGCTTTCAACACGAACTCGATTGACCGCGTCGCTACTCCCCACCTGGTCTCGTCCTGCCACCTTGCGTTTCTTCGAACTGCACGCTGAGCTGTGAAAAGAACTACGGAACGACGAGGAGCTTAACTGCCTCGTGCCCTTTGTCCGCGTCCGTGCAGAACATTCTTCGCGGTCCCCCTTTGACAGGTGGCTCGAACGTTCTGGATGCGTCAACATCGTCCTAGACGACCGCACCTTCTTCCTCGCGCCCTGCCCTTTTGGGTTTCTCGCCATTTTTGGCGGCGCTACATTAATTACCGACTTTCGGTCTTTACCGCGCTTCTTTTTACGGCGCTTTCTCTTTCCACTCGCTTTCATGTCGCCTTCTCGTGCTTCGTGCTGGCCGGTACACATTTCGTCGGCCCGGATCGGCCTCTTACCCGCACAGTCTGAGTGATTCTTACTTAAACCAACACTCTCTCTGCCTCGACTGGCGGACAGCTCAACCGACTCTGGAACAATGCAGCAGGCTTTACTCGAGTAAGACAACTCGCACTCTTGCGAACTGCCCTCTACTACATTGCCCAGCTCACGCTGTGCATCGGCACACAGCCCGTCGGTATCGATCGCTGTCTCACGCGCACAGTCCGAATGATTAACAACTGAATCATCCCTATCTAGGCAATCTAGACTGGCGGAGAGCCGCACCGATCCCTGAACAATGCAGTTGTATTCTCTTGAGCTACGCAGCTCGCAATCCTGAGAATTACCCTCAACTGCACCGCTCAGCTCGCACTTCACTTCTGCACGCACATCTGGCTCTACATGGGTGCTCGCGTCTGTCGCGTCAACAGTACCCTTTTCCTCGCTAGCAACCTTGCTAACCTTACCAGCGACGCACACACGCGGTAACTGTGCCAATTTGTTCGCAGCTGGCCTAGCTGTCTCTACAGTCATCTGTTGGCACAGCATCTCGTCGCTCTCTTTGTGGCCTTTAACGGCCTCTATTGCCACTAAGGCATCGTTAGCAGCTAGCCTTTTCCCTTCACTTATGATTCTGCAGCTAATCTCACAGGCACTACTCTTTTCCTCGGCTTTTGGCGAAAATCTAGACACTTCCTCATTCTTTCGCTCTGTACTACTTACAGAATTCTCAGACAGCCGTTGTCTCTGTGCCAATAACTGATCACAATACTGTATCTCTTTGATCAGTGCTGCCTTCTCTCTCTCATATTTTTCCTCTCGCTCACGTTTGCGTTCATTCTCACGTCCGTGACGCTCACACCTAAGAGTAAGTTCTTGAAGCTCCTGCTTCCGTTCATTCTCGCGTTCTTCACGCTGACGCTCACTCCTAAGCTCACGACGCTCTCGCAAACGTACACGACGCACACGCTCCCGTGGCTCCTGTATCACTTCCCAAGCAAGCTCGATGCTTTTGTCATCGTTGCCACTATCTTGAATCGCCTTTATGATAGCTGGCGTTTCCATCCGTTCGTCCGCCTCAACTCCCAAATCGTCGCACACCAACAACAAGTCTAACCTCGTCAACCTTCTAAGATCCATGGCAGCTGCCCCGACAGGTGGTTAAAACTGTTTTCCTTAATTAATTTGTGCAAACACACAATGCAACAAATTCCCGATTCCCAGAACTATCAAAATTGAACACACAACCTTTGAGTCTGGCGAATCATAAGGAAAAAAACCACGCGCTCACTTACGGTTGCAGCACCCTGCCATCCGGTTCGCTCGTCCGCTGTTGCCGGTTCCTCCGGACTCCCTGGGTCGAAGGCTCGCTCCTTCTTCGCTACTCCCAGTTTCTTCGGACCTCTTTCGACGAAGGCTCTCTCTTCTTCGTTCTTCCCGGTTCCTTATGATCTTTCTCGACGAAGGTTGATCCGTAGCGCTGCCACCAGCTGATGCTTTCGGAGGCGATCCTACCGCTGCCAACCAGATGTAGGGGTTGGGAGGACGGAACTTCGGGATGAAAACCCAAACTTGGGAGGATTTATTCTACATTATGTACAGGGACGAGAGCGTCAATTAACAGTCGTACAGACATTACGGGCCAGCAGCAACTCGGACGCTGCGGCCCGCGGCAAGAAGTTCGAGAGAGGTGAATCAGGGAATCAGGGCATGTCCCAGACTGCTCAGGTCTCTCTAGAAGGCTTCTTATAAACCCTTCGAGCACTGTAAGTCACGTCATGTTTGACCAATGGGAGAGTCCACTCCGATGACGCCACTTTCAGCCAATGGTAGGCGCCCGTGTCGTGGTGTCACACCTGGCGGCTTGCTGCGGTCTTGCATCGCAGACTGGCAATACACTTCGAACAAGGAGAAGGGGAGGGCTGCACCTGCTCCATTGTCCGACGCCCACCTGCAAATCCCGGCGGTGCACGAACTTGTTGGCACGTGAACTTGATGCCTTAAACTTGTTTGCTAGGCCGCTTCTCTGGAATGCGCTTTCCTGCTTCTGCATTCCTCAATTAGCTGTGCTGCAATCCGACGTGGTCTGGGGAACTCGAAGTAATCGCAGGAACCAGCTCCATATCTAACACTACACAAAGCATTTCTTACACAGAATTGGCCGTGCGGAAACCCCCGAATGTGATTGTGGATTTGCAGATGAAGATATATATCACCTCCTTCTAGATTGCCCATGTCACGACACACCAAGATGCCGACTTAAATCAACCCCACTTAAATTAGACCGCAGACCTTTCAGTTTAAAGAAACTTTTGGGTCCTTGGCCAACAACGTCTTTGCAGAAGAGCGCTTTAAGAGCACTAAAGACTTTTCTTGAAGACAGCGGCATTGTTGGACGTTATTAACGCTTTTATTGTTCCTTTCATTTCATTGTTGCTGCATATATGCATGTATTTGTGAATTATGTTATGTTCACTGTTTTGTTGTGACTATACGTGATAGTGCGTTTACATGGTGAATGAATAACCCGCTGACTAGAGACTGTGTCATTAGGCGACAATATCGTTTGTATTTTTGAGACTTTTATCTACATAACTGTGGAGAAATTTACCTTGTCTATTGTGTGTACCATGTGTTTATTACCTCATAGTCTTTCTGTGAAAACGTTGCTTGATAAATCCTGGTGCTTCCGTGAAAACATTATTTCATATGTAATCGTGTACCCTGTATGTTTTAGGATGGAACCATCCAAGAGATAATGAGTAGCCGGCGCCTTAAATTGTGCGTCAACATCTCCTTATATTATATCAATAAAAAAAAAGATCGTACTTACACCCCTCTGCCAAGTTTCGTGAACACACCTTGTGTGTGAGCACCAAGCTGTATTTGACGAAAAGGTATTTCGTATGTGAGGATCACTAAACGTCAGCAACACAACGGTCTGCTCTTTCTTGATACATATGTGTGCAGTCAAAGTTCCTTTTTGTAGTTGTACCCCATGCAAGACAACCATAATTTAACTGTGAAAGAAAGAGGGTCTTATATACATGTGCAATTTAACAATAAGGGGGTAAGTAATATTTATATTTGGTTAGTATTCACACATTCATGGGCTGTTTGACCAACTGCGTGTTTCACATGACTTTCCAGGGACATGGAAGGCGCACCGAGCGACTTGACTGAATCGACAACCTGCATCGTGGACTTTTCAAGAATTATATTCAGAGCGGATAAAAGAGCTGACTATAAATAATGCCTTTGGTTGTGGAAGTATTATTGACAAGGGCTCTTGTGGTAGAGAGAGAGAGAGAAAATAATGCAGAGAAAGGCAGGGAGGCTAACCAGAGGTAGTTCCGGTTGGCGACCCTGCTTAGGGGGAAGGGTTAAGCGGGATAAAAAAAGAAACAGAGTGGAAGGGGGAGATAGAAAGATAGGGAGACAAGCACGAACAAAGCGCGTACACTACAGAGTGGTAGGGGGCGGCATTCTTAGAGTCTGTCGTGAAGCCCCGTGGTCCGCAAGAACCTTAACAGCGCGAGTAAGGCCTTCAACGCGGATGTTCTTTCGGAGCATTGGCCTAAAGCTTTCACTTCTGAAAGTGGACGATTGTCCAACTGGTCCAGTACTCTGCAAATCACTTGTCTCTCAGCACTGTACCGCGGGCAGGCACAGATAATGTGTGCTAGCGTCTCGTTGATGTTACATGTGTCGCACGTGGGGCTGTTGGCCATTCCTATGAGGAAAGCATATGAGTTTGTAAAGGCAACGCCTAGCTACAGATGGTAGAGCATGGTCTGTTCACGTCGTGGTAATCCAGGCGGGAGGTGCATCCGTATGTCAGGAGACAACGAACGCAATCGACACATGGTGAAAACATTCGAGTCCCACACGGGCAAGGTACACTAACGGGACATCAATCGCTGCTCAGCCGCAGCGTCTGTTCGTGAAAGCGGAATGAAGACTCATTGACCCCTTTCATGTGCAGATCGGGCGGCTTCGTTGGCGTGGTCATTTCCGCTGTTGTTACAATGTCCTAGAAGCCACTGAAATATTATGTTGTGTCCCTTGTCATGGCTTTGATGATATATGTGTCGAATTTCTGAGGCCAGTTGTTCATTGGGTCCGTGGCGCATTTGGCTGCCTTGGAGTCACTAAAGACTGTCCATTGTTGCGGTGGCTTCTGCTTAGTGAAATCAAGTGCAGCACGGAGCGCCGCGAGTTCTGCACCCTTCGATGTGGTCACACATGAAGTTCTTAATTGGATTTCCTCAGATTGTGCCGGGATGATGACTGCAGCAGCAGAGCTGTTGAGTTTTACTGAACCATCTGTGTATACATGTTGCCGGAATCTGTGCACGTTGTGAATGTGCTCCAATGTTGCTTGTTTCAAAGCTTGCGATGGCGCTCCAGCTTTCTTTCTGATTCCTGGAATTGTGAGTTGCACTTGCGGCCGGCGCAGACACCACAGTGGATCTGACAATCGTGTAACGGGCGTAAATTCTGATGGCAAGTAGGACTGATGCTTTACAATAGTTCTAGCAAAAGTTGAAAGTGGCCTTTTTGCTGGCAAGCAAGCAAGATGGTCTGAGGGAATTCGAGTCAGGTGTCGGATGAGCGCTCTCAGGATATCCGTATCAATGTAGACTGTGAAAGGAGCGTCTCTGGCTATGGCCACTGTCGCAATCGATGACGTAGTTTTGGGAAGACTGAGACACGTCCTGAGTGCTTGGGCTTGCACACTCTGGAGTTTGCGAATATTCGTAGTGCGAGTATTTCCTAGTACAGGTAAGCTGTACCGCAGGAAGCCCAAAAACAGTGTGTTATATAGTTGCAACATTGACGGTACTGTTGCACCTCAGGACTTCCCGCCGAGAAACGCAAGAAGGTCCACAATGGCGGCCAAATGCTTTGTCATGTACGAGATGTGAGGGCTCCAAGACAAGTCTCTATCAATGATAACGCCAAGAAATTGGCGCGTTCGTCTATATCGTATAATTTGGTCATTAATCCGCAAAGCATACGGGGCCATCGCTTTGCGAGTAAAAGCAACGAGTGCATATTTCTCAGCGGAAAGCTCCAAGCCTTGTCTTCTTAGGCATGTTGACACAGCCGTTGAGGCTTTCTGAAGTCGTGCGTGAACTTGTACACGTGTCACGCCTGAAGCCCATATGCAAATGTCTGCGTATACGGAGAGCTGAACGGTTTGCGGTAACGAATCAGCGAGACCAATGAGCACCAGGTTGAAAAGGGTAGGGCTGAGTACTCCGCCTGGTGCATGGTGGTGGTGGTAAACATTTATTGCTTGAGCCTTTTTACAACATTACTTGTGAGGGGGCTCAGGAGCGCGTAGGGTGTCCGGGAGTTTGTGGCCCTCGGCGACCCTCAGAGCCCAGTCCACCAGCCGTATTTGGTCGGCTGGGTTGGAGCTAGACACCGCGGTCTCCCATCCCTCGACGTCGGTGAGTTGCCACTTGTGGTACACCACGACTAATATAGCTTGATGGCGTTGGTCCATCTTCAGTCAAAATAAAGATCTTCCATTCAAATAGTTGCATATCCAGCGAAAGGTGCGTCCACCAATCCCTACAGCTTCTAGGGCGTCCAGAATTGCATGATGATCTACATTGTCGTACGCACCTTTAACATCAAGGAATAGGGCCGCAGTGATTCGTTTCAGATGTTTCTGGTGTTGTACGTATGATACCAGGTCAATAACGCTATCTATTGACGAGCGGCCACGTCGAAAACCAGCCATTACCTCAGGATAGACGTTGTAAAATTCCAAGTACCATTCTAACCATGTAAGGATCATTCTCTCCATTACCTTGCCGACACAGCTGGCCAGTGCTATTGGACGGTAAGATGACAATTCCAACGGGGATTTGCCGGCCTTGAGGAGTGGAACAAGCAGACTGGATTTCCACGTTGTAGGGACCAGGCCGTCACGCCATGATGCGTTGTATAGGCCAAGAAGGGCATCTCTGGCCTCTGGACCAAGGTTTGCAAGCGCAGAGTATGTGATGCCATCGTGTCCTGGTGACGAAGATCGCCTGCATCCAGCAAGCGCGGCCTTCAGTTCTTCGATGGAGAAAGCAGCGTCTATGCGAGGATCTCGGGAGCAAGGGGGCACAATGGGAATAGGTGCGCAAGGTGAATACGTGAGCGCCGGACCCGCGATCCTTGCGCAGTAATCTTCGGCTACCTCGACTTCTCGGCGTCCTTGATGTAGGGCTAGAGACTTAAATGGACGACGCTGTTGAGGAGCTGTTCGAAGTCCACGGATTGTTCTCCAGACAACCGACAGAGGTTTACGCGGGTCGAGAGACTCACAAAACGATTTCCAGCGTTGATATTGCAGTACAGCAAGGCGACGCTGAATTTTCTTTTGAATGCGTCTGGCCTCTCTAAGGTCGTACAATGATTTAGTCCGTCTGTACTGTCGCTCCGCTCGCCGGCGGATTGCACGGGAGCTCTGTATTTCCGAATCAATAATCTGTGTATTTTTCTAATGGCCGAAATGAGCGCATAGCATCCTGCATAGCCTTGGCGATCTCAAATTCTAGTGTGGACGAAATGCCTTCGTGGCATGCGTCTTCCATAAGTGATTTAAACACGGGCCAATCGATTGTTTGTTCAAAATTTGATGGAACGGATTTGGTGAGGCCTTTTATCTCCAGGTAGGTAGGAATGTGGTCGCTTCCGTGGGTTTCTATATCTGCGAACCAATGGACGCAGCGAGTGAGGTATCGCGAAGCAAATGCTAAGTCTAAACAACTACTGTACGTCCGGCCGCGCAGAAACGTGGGACTGCCATCATTTAGACAACAAAGTTCATGGTCGCAAGCAAAGGACACGAGGTTTCTTCCTTTGGAATTTATCTTGTTGCTTCCCCAAAGTGAATGATGTGCGTTGAAGTCCCCAACAACAATCCATGGACCAGGTGTCGCTTCTATAATGTCACTCAGTCTCTGCCTATCGAAACGACTTGATGGAGAAAGGTAAGCGCCCACTAAAGTAAACGCAAGTTTTTGTTTTTTCACGGTCAAACACACATACTGATTAGTGTCATGTGGCCGCACTGGATGAACAACGTAAGTCAGTTCACACCGTATTTAGATGATCACTTTGCTAATGTCAGTACAAGTCGATGACACATGAGGTTCATAGCCTGAGATCCGGACGGGTTTCTGTAGCTTCGGTTCACAGACGACAACAATGGGGAATCGATTGGTGAAAACGTAATGGCGAAAGTCACTGCGGGATTTCAGGCCACGGGCATTCCATTGCATAATAGATGCTTCCTTGACTTGTCTGAAGAACGGCTGATGCGGTAGAGCCATTGTGCTTGCTACTCGAGGCTCGCAAGAACCGGATCCAGGCCGTCCAGCACTTGTAGTGCACTTCGAGCAGATGGCGTCTGCATGTCATTTATCAACATGCGAATGACTTTCATTAGATATTTTATTATGGCGATTACTTGCTTGTCTTGACCTCGCACGTGATCTGTGCCCTCATTGGTTCTTCGGTAGTCCACCGTCGACCTTTGTTGGGCTGGAGGACTTAATGTCGGAAGTGCAGGCCAGTCGTTTGCAGTAGAGGTATTCACTGCGTCATCAGACACCATGTTGTTACTGTGGGTGAGCGCCTTGGAAGCACCAGCCTCAGGAAGTAGCGTCTGTCTTGCGACGGTATCAGTATTTCTAGTTGACGAGGATCGTCTACGGTGACGGCAGACACTACGCCGTCGCACTTTGGCGGCGGCCTCTCTGTGAGTTGAGTTGTCTCTCACCATTTGTTTTAGGACTTTCCGCTCTGTCTTGTGTCTCGGGCAGTCTTTCGACGATGCTTCATGGGGACCGGAGCAATTGGCACACTTGAAGTGAGTCGAATGGCAAGCATCAGCGCTGTGCTGCTCAGAACATCTTGCGCACACGGTCGAATTTTTGCATATGCCGCTGGCATGCCCAATCTTCAAACAATTACGGCACTGAAGTGGTCTTGGAACGAACCGTCGCACGGGATGACTAAAGAATCCAACTTTCACATGGGACGGCAAGCTACCTCCCTTGAAAGTTATCCTCACCCAGAGTGAATCTCCTAGGCGACGGATTTCAATAATAGATACATCTGCTGTGGCGGGTTTGACCAAAATAGGCAGATCATTGTCGTCGATTGACTCATCGAAATCATAAATCACACCTGATATAGTATTGGTGTCCTGTGGCATTATCGTGTGAACATTTATCTTGCCCAGCATTTTCACTGTACTCAAGATATCCAATGCTGCTCTGTTCTTGACGTCAACCGCGAGAATGTTCTTACAGGTGTTAACTCTCATATCCGTGATCTCATTTAGAACAAGAACCTCTAGTGTTACAGATATGGCTTGCCTGTTTAGCCGATCCAGCTTGTCGGTCGGCGTCTCGGACAAGAAGAGGGTGGTATGAGCCGTGTCATGGGCCTTTGCTGCCGCCGTCGTAATTGTTGAAGCCGAGGAGGCAGTGACGATTCTCCTCTTTCCTTTTTGCCTCACAATTGTCAAGTAGTCGCCGTCATCCGACAGATCTTCTTCTGAAGCAGAGTAGTACAGCAAGGTGTCCTCACTGCCTGTGTCGCTCATCAGGTGATTGCGCTTCCTCGGAGCGCTCGACGCTGTGACGTCGGTCTCCTGCGGACGTCTAGCTGACTCCGCTTCCATCGCCGAAGTTCTCGGAAGCGGCGCCTCCCGAAAACACGCAAAAATACTCGCAAAATGAAAGCAGTAGAAAACGGGATTCCACACAAGAGCCACTTCATCGTCTTCCCTTGTGGTAGAAAGTCATGAGTTTGATTATTAGTCAATTCAAGAGCATTATACGAGTTGCTGCGAAAGAACAGGGTTGTGTCATCTGCGTAGCTTACGTATTCGGCAGCAGTGTCCTTGTTTGTGACATCGTCAATGTAAAAGTTAATTAAAAGAGAATTGGCCAAGTATGCTTGCGTGGGGGACACCTGCCGTGTGGGTTGATTACAAAGACGGCGCCGAACAAAACAACACACGAAGAAGGGGAACACGAGACAGCACGTAGGCACGTGTGTCGTTTTGTTCGGCGCCGTCTTTGTAATCATGCTTAACCAACTAGCCCACCAACACATGCTCAGTGTGGGTTGAGCCGTAGATACATTGCCCTTTATAAAAATATATTACGTTCTATCAGTGCTAGAGAGTATTCCTCGAATACCATATATTTCAAGGTTATTTGGTGGTGATTAAGTGATTAACTTTAGAAAACGTTTGAAAAGAGTGGGCTTGGTGGCACCATCCGAGACGCAATGCTCAAACCTTTGTTCGTCTTCATACAGGTGTTCGTGCAAGGGCAAGTGCGCATCGGCGATGGCCTTCCGATACTGATTGAACATCTTCCTTCGACAACGTCATCAGTGCCATGCCTACACGTGCCCTACGCTGCGCTGATTCCGCACGTTGTCGAGTCGACTGACTCACCACCCGAGGCATCATGGGAGGTGGACCGTCCCTTCTGCGCACCGGCGACGACAGCGACGATGTCGAGACCGTATAAAACTGAGAGCCAACGGCGCGCCGACTTCAGTGGGCTTGGTGGCACCATCCGAGACGCAATGCTCAAACCTTTGTTCGTCTTCATACAGGTGTTCGTGCAAGGGCAAGTGCGCATCGGCGATGGCCTTCCGATACTGATTGAACATCTTCCTTCGACAACGTCATCAGTGCCATGCCTACACGTGCCCTACGCTGCGCTGATTCCGCACGTTGTCGAGTCGACTGACTCACCACCCGAGGCATCATGGGAGGTGGACCGTCCCTTCTGCGCACCGGCGACGACAGCGACGATGTCGAGACCGTATAAAACTGAGAGCCAACGGCGCGCCGACTTCAGTGGGCTTGGTGGCACCATCCGAGACGCAATGCTCAAACCTTTGTTCGTCTTCATACAGGTTGGTGATAAATGGTCCTTTTCTAAATGCTTGAGAACCAGCTCTGTTGGGTTAGTGGTGCTGCCAAGCCCCGGCTGTCTTTTCCGCTGTTAAAGTGAATCATTGCATGTTGTGCGTTTGCTATTACAACTGAGTGGAGATGTGGAGGAAAATCCGGGGCCTAAGATTGACGAAGTTCTTAAAGTGGTTACTGAAATTCAGGCCTCTCAAACGCTTCTTCAGACCGGGTTACTTAATGTGCAGACTAGGCTGACAGAAATTGAAGGAGCACTCGCATCACTTAAACTATACCAGGAGAAGGTTGATAAGTGTGAAGTAGCAATTACGGCCGTACAGAAAGAAGTGTCACACATGGCCAAAAAACTGGGTGATCTAGAAAATCGGAGCCGCCGCAATAACGTTGTCATCTTTGGTCTAAAGGAAGACAATGATGAAACTAATACATCCTTGGCAAAACATGTCACGGAGAGCATATTTAAAGAAAAGCTAGGGGTAGAGGTGCGATCACTCGAACGCATTCATCGCATTGGTAGAAAGGCTAAGAGCAAAGAACGACCAGTAATACTACGCTTGTATGACTTCTCTGAAAAAGCTGCCGTCCTTCGTAACTGTTTCAAACTGGAAACCAATACCATATCTATTTCTGAGGATTTTTCGCCAGCTGTTCGGGAAGTGCGAAAAAAATTGTGGCAGTCGTCGCAGGTTGATCGCGCGAAAGGTGAAAAGGTGAGCCTTCGGTTTGATAAAATGAAGATTGGCAACAGCTGGTACTCGTGGGACGGCGAGAAAAATAGAAGAACGGTGATTAAGCGTGCACACGTTGACGATGACGCTGTTCCGCCCGGAAATGATAAATGACCGCAAAACACAAGCCCCTTGACACTATTGTGCCTTAATGCACGTAGCATTGTGAACAAAAGAGAAAAATTAGAAGAAATTGTCTTGTTGTACTCCCCTGACATCATGGTAATTACCGAAACCTGGCTGCACCCCGACATTCATGACTCTGAAGTAGCTCCAGTGGCTTATAGCCTCCTTCGCACAGACCGTGACGGTCGCGGTGGGGGCGTAGCCCTAGTAATAAAAAATAGCGTTTTATTTCACAAACACGAGGGCATACCTGGTCATGAAAGCATCTGGTGTACCGTTAACGTGTGCGGAATGTCTATTCTGATAGGTGGTGTGTACAGGCGTCCTAACGCTTCCGTCGAATACATGATGCAATTGCACGATTTCCTCCACACCAAGGTAAATGCCAGAACCAAGCTGATATTAACCGGCGATTTCAATCTGGCAGGAATAGACTGGGATAACCTAACGTTTGGGGCTAGGGAAAAGGAAAGCTGTGACCAACTGCTGAAAATAATGTTTAGCTTCTCATTATCGCAGCTAGTTAACCATCCAACAAGGCAGCAGGGAGGCGTCGCATCAGTGCTAGACCTGGCATTTGTCTCGAACACTTTCGAACCAGAAATTAGCATAGAAGACGGTATTTCTGATCACAAAATGATTTTGTTGACCTTTTCTGGGCTGACGTCACAGGCGGGTCACCAAGATCATCCTTACACTGATTTTAAAGATTATAGAAGAGCAGATGACGTCAGCATCATAGATTATTTAGAAACTGTGTTTGAGGATTTCACACTACTGCCTTCATATGATGTTAACGGATTGTGGGTGAAATTTAAGGGTGCCATAAAACATTGTGAAGAAAATTTTATCCCCACAATACGTAAACGAACAAATAGAAAAACACCCTGGATTACCCGCAGTATCATCCACTTGAAAAGAAAAGTGCAAAGGATGCGCAGGAAAAAACATAACCCAGGGGAAATCGCGCATCTTTCGGGTGCGTTGAAATTTGAATTAAAAAAGGCGAGAGATAACTTTTTCTCGAATACTCTGACGAACTTCATGCACAATCAGCCGCACAAATTCTGGCGCTATCTGTCAAAACCTGAAAACCCAATAGTAGAAATTGAAATCGCAGGTGTTCCTACCCATGATGCACACACTATTGCTAACGCTTTTAATGCCCATTTCCAATCCGTGTTCACACGCTCTCCCCGTCCAAGTGATGTTTCGTTTGGAGCTGATCCAGCGATGCCTGACGTAGTTATAGCTGAGCCAGTCATACTGAACCTGCTCTTGAACATTGACACAAAGAAAACGCCCGGCCCCGATAATATTTCCAATACGTTTCTAAAAAGATTTGCTGCCCAACTGGCTCCGTTCTTACACAGGATTTTTGCGGCGTCTCTTCAAGCAGCTGCATTACCTTCAGACTGGCTCGTCGCAAAAGTAATCCCGATTCCCAAAGGTGGCAATAGGTTGCACATAGACACATACCGACCAATTTCTTTAACAAGCTGTTGTTGCAAATTAATGGAGCACATTATTAACAAATCCATTATTAGTTACTTAGAAAACAATAACCTGATATACCCTAAACAGCATGGCTTCAGGAAGGGCCTTTCTACAGTGACACAGCTATTGGAAATTTCGCATGACTTTGCAGAGATAATTAATTCCGGACTACAAGGAGACGCCATATTCATCGATTTCTCCAAAGCCTTCGATCGCGTGCCTCACTGTGAACTGATCGAAAAACTTAAACTTATTGGAATTGCATCTAACACTGTTGCGTGGATAGCATCATACCTCGCACTCAGATCCCAATATGTATCAGTAAACAATAATGAGTCAGAGAGCCTTGAAGTTTTTTCTGGTGTGCCACAGGGGTCCGTGCTGGGGCCATTGCTCTTTCTTGTGTATGTCAACGACATCCCATCATGTGTTGAGCCTAACGTAACCGTACGTCTTTTTGCAGATGATTGTGTTGTCTACACAACTGTTCGGTCTGTGGATGATCAAATTAAACTAAACACCTCACTAAACAGCATTGCCGATTGGTGTGATAGGTGGGGAATGAAGTTAAACATCAGTAAAACAGCATGCATCACTTTTACACATAAAAAGGTACCTAATATGTTCACTTACAACATAAGAGGCACGGCTATAATAAGATCAGATACTGTAAAATATTTGGGTGTGACATTTTCAAGCTCGCTCAAATGGGACACTCATATTGACATCACATGTGCAAAGGCATTTAAGCAGCTCAATTTCTTACGTCGGAAATTGGCAACAGCACCATCCGATGTCAAATTAACTGCGTATAAAACCCTCGTTCAACCAATACTTGAGTATGCTAGCATTGTATGGTCCCCGCAGCAGTCTTACCTCATTGATAAACTTGATAGAATACAGCGCATGGCACTTCGTTTCATTTATTCCAGATACTCTCCATACGACAGCGTCACTGCTTTACGTGAACAAGCACATATCCCGACGCTAATATCAGGACGGCGTATCGCTGCCTTGAAGTTTCTTTTCCTTCTTTATCACGGGCACATAAATATTCATAAAACAAAGTACATTAGGCCACCCTTCCAACATTCCGAAAGAACAAATCACCGTAAGTGCATCAGGCAGTTTTCTGCGCGTTGCAACACATTTAAATATTCATTTTTTCCATCTGCAATTGAAGCCTGGAACCGTCTGCCGGAACCAATTGCACAAGTTGACTCCATTGAAGTATTTGCAACCAAGATACGTGAACTTTTTAATGATTAGGTCTGTTTCCGATTATGTACTGCTTCGCTACAACGTTGTGTTGACCAACTGTGTTTTGGCCGTTTCCCGCCACATCTTAATTGTTCGTAGCTCTTACCACTTCCCTGTATTATATGCCTTGTACTAATTGCTTTAGTCTGTCGTTTTTTTCGCGTGTTATATCTTTCAATTGTAATAATTGGCGTGTTTCATTGCCTTCTACTTAATTGTTCGTAGCTCTTACCACTTCCCTGTATTATATGCCTTGTACTAATTGCTTTAGTCTGTCGTTTTTTTTCGCGTGTTATATCTTCTCAATTGTAATAATTGGCGTGTTTCATTGCCTTCTATTTTGACCAACAATGTTTCTTTGTTTTGATTGTGACCCACCCCTGTATGAGCCTGTAAAAGGCTTACAGTATTGCTAAATAAATAAATAAAAATAAATAAAAGTCAATAGATATACCTGAAGCGCTGCCAACACCCGAAGCAGGTTTTCCCCTTACTCGGATAAAATCCTTCCTGGATTTCTCTAGCTTTCTGCAAAAATGTTGTTCGGTTTGCCAATATAATTTCTGTAAATATAAAACTTGGTTGTGCAAATAAACTGCAAATTTTATAGCTTAAATTCATTTCTAAGGCCGTTCTAGGATATTCAAATAATTATGCCATTGGACTCAAGTGGAAAGGATGTCGCAGTGCAAGTTGCTATGCTAACATAGCCTTCAGATTGAAGCCATATTTACAAAAGAATACGTCCGCACACATATACTTTCTTGCCCAAAGTTGCTATGTGCCTAAACCGAAGTGTCTAGATTACACCATCCTTACAGGTAGAGTATGCCTGTCGACTAGGGTCACGTCGTCACCAACAGTAGCAGAATTAGTGGCAATTCTCCAAGCCACTTATTTTATCAAAAGATATAAGGCACCAACAAAGTTGGTAATCCGCATATACTCCTCATGGCCTTTAGCATGTGTTGAAAATATTGATGACAGCAAACCACACGCATGAATAACATACGCAGTACTGAACAATTTAACTCAGGATAATGAAAGGAAACATGAAGTGATTTTTAAGTGGGTCCCGGGACATGCCGGTATAGCAGGCAACGAATTAGTGGACTCGCTGGCAAAATCGTCCCATAAACATGCAGAAATTCAACTCATCCCTTAATCATGAATGGACACAAAAGGCATATTGGGAGTACTGAAGAAAGACTTGTGTATGTCAACCTGGTTTAATGAACATGCTAAGGAACAAGTTATTTACGAACTGGGCCCTCAGCTCAAATACCAGCTGGATGTAGAACTTTCGAAAGGTACCGAGACACTAATTCATCGACTGCGCCTTGGGACAGCATACACCAAGCATTTGCTATATCGCATAAAACAGGCTCCTTCCCCGGCTTGCTCCTGTGGCCACAACGATGAGGATGTTCGCCATCTACTCCCATATACGATATACGATATATACGATATGCAAAGACGGCAGCTAGAACAAAAGCTACACTCCATTGATCCTCACCGGCCTTTCTCACTCGCAAAATTGCTGGGCCCATGGCCATTGACTATAGCACAGCGAAAAGCATTGAACGCACTTGACCATTTTTATGAAGCAACAAGAACCTTTAACAGGTACTAGATATTGCAATGAATGATCGCACAATGTTCCTTTAACGTGCTTCTATCATTTGTAATTATTAGTGCTTCTATATTACGTGTTATACTATTTGTATTCTGGGCGTGCATTATTTTAACACTCTGTAATTCCTTATCTGTTTATATGCTCATCGCAGTCTACATCACGGCCTTTTGTGTGTTTGTGTCTTTGTTTACAAACTCGTTGTGGTGCAACTTGCATTTGACTATTATATTGTTATTTTCATGGGCGTGTAGGACCATGCTGCAGATTTCTGACAGTATGAAGTGATTTCATTCTGTTTTCTTACATATTTTTTTATATTGTTGTTTTCTATATGAGGCAAGGAGTAGCCGTCACCATTTATAAGGTGACTACGTCTCTTGCTTTTATTTTCATTTCAATACAAAAAAACAGGGCCCTTATTTGAATTGTGCGGACGATGGACGCCAGACCTCCCTTAACGAATTTAACAGTGTCAAAACAGTGCGCCACTCCACGACACCAATGTAACAAAATGTGAATAATTGTTTCGAACGTCACGCATTGACTAGCACCACCGCACTTACGGATTTGGGTGTCAATTGCCGGGAAGCACAAATTGTATTCTTTCCTCCAAAGCACACTCGCCCAAGCCCATGGTTGGTCTTCGTGTGGGTGGCTCCCGGTAAATTTTAGTACATGTGTACGCAGTCGGCTGTTTAGCGCCAAGACAACATTGTGCTCGGCGATAGGGATGTGGGTCCGCTCACGCTCAAATTTGCCCATGCTGCCTTGTTCGGCGTAACGGCATACGTTTGTTTCGCTGGTTACAGATAAATATTTCATTCAGAGTGCGCATTCATCGAGAGCCCGCATTGAGGTACGAGCGCCAAAATCGCAGTGACACTACTTGATCAGAGGATCCAAGACGCGCTGGCGTTCACGGGGAGAGATGCTTTCACTGCGCTGCTGTACGACCAAATTTCATAGTTTGCGCGCTAATGCGAATAAGGTTATTTGCAAGTGTAAGCAACCAAAACAAGCCTGTCACGTCAGCAGTTTCACTCTTTCAAGGTCTCAGAGCAAAATTTTCCTAGACTAGCAGAATGTTTTGCTACTTCCCTAATGAACGCCCAAAGTTCATAGATATAGGGAAATTTTCCTTAATTTGGTAGCACAGTGCTCGCGTAATATGAGGGCCAGTATTCGCGTCAGTCGCCTGCTACAGTCGTTGCGGATTACGCAAACCTCCCACAGCGCTTTCGTTTGTTCGCAGTAGTTCTGCATGCCAGTATGCGCCTGGCGGTCCTGACGAACAGCTTTTTTGGCTGTTATAGTTTGTAGAAAAATTATGATCTTGATTCAACATCTGATAAAGAGACCAAAGATTAAAAAACGATCAGAGGCGTTGTTAACGTGGTGTTGAGCGTGTAAAAAATGCTTAAAGGGAAACTGAAGAGTCTGTCGAATTCAATAAGACGCTCATATACGGATGCGGGAACCTTATAAACCATGTAGGTCAAATTTGGGCTTTTTTTTTCCAATAGGAGCGACGTAATCGTCGGTTGAAATTGCGCTGTAGCTCCGCCCCCCGTCGAATGCCGCGCGCTGCTGCTGACGCTGACGATGCGAGCGGAGACCGGAAACCGCGGTGTTGTGACGTCAACTTTAGTGTTTTGCTCCTTCGCAGCCTGCGCGACCGTGCCTGACCGTGCTTGTTTCTGCGTGCGTGCCGTCGTAATCTGCTTCGATCGACCCTGCATTTCTTTGTTGGTGCGTCTGTGTGTATGTAGAGTGGTGGTCAACGTGCGCAGCATCAACTGATGTGGTGGGCCGATCATGCCGTCTTTCTGTGCAGCCTACGGTTGCACGAACACCAGCAGCCGTGACGATGTTGTCTTCCATTGCTTCCCACAAGACAAGAAGCTTTTAAGGAAGTGGGAGGCTGCTCTAAAGCGAAAGAATTTCAAGGCCTCAAGAACAACACCTGTGCTCCAACCACTTCCGTGACGACGATTATCACCAGAATTTCCACTAGCAGGCTTTCTAAACGCAGCGCGAAAAGATCGGAGCAACGAAAACAAAGACGGCACGAGTGCGGACGGACTGATGATAACTGGTGTTGGAAGGCCTTATGAATACACGAACTCGCCCAAACCTGGATTTTGATTTACTGCGAGCTCCTTCATGTTAGCACGCTGAACGTAAGGTGCATGTTTATTTCCCGCCCTCGACGCAGGTTTCGTCGCAAAGCGCCGCGAATTTTCTATTTGCACGTGTGTTGTAAAACAGCCTGCACGCAGCTACCATAACGCAGTGCAAATGTAGAGTTTGCATGTGCTGGAAAGCCGGCGCACGCCAGGACGCTACGCTCCCCCCGTCTCTCGCGCACAGCGAGAAACCGACCGTCTCACGTAGCCGACGGAATTCGCCGCCTTTACGACTTCGGTTACGAGTAGTGTGCGGATGGCGCACAGATGAAGGTCACTACACGTACTGCATGAACCGGGAAGCTTTTCACGCGTTTGAACCGTCTTTGTAGGTTGCCGACAGCTTTGGACAGCGCACAAATGCCGACGATCGCATCCCCGCTTACGTTCCACGAGGAGGCATGCAGGAACACAACACTGCAGTTGTTTGATCGGAAACGAGCTCACTAGATCGGCGAAAGATCGGCGAGATCACTAGATCGCTTTGCAAAAAACATACTCACCAAAGAGCATTTCCAACACTAGGAAATCCCAAGACTTCGCTTTCGTTCTCGTCGAAAGCACTGCTCGCACCAGCATCGTTTGCTTCTTCGAGAGGCCGGCTCTTTGCAATCGGCTCGTACATGTAAGGAGCAACGCCGAACTCTTCAGAAAAACGCAGTCTCTCTAAATTTTCTATTACCTCTTAATTTTCCATTACGGCACCAAACTACCTCCCAGGTAGCACACAAAGGCTTGAAAACGTCGTATTAAGGGATTCAACGTCTGAAACGGATTTTTGACCAAAATCGACGCATCAAAGACGTTCTAAACAAGATAGCTTAAAAACGAGGGGTGAATACGTTTGGATAACGTTGGAAGCCAGGCAGCTTAAAAACAGGGGTGAATACGTTTTGAAAACGACTTCATATGACTCGCTCTATCTCTTTAGTTATCATGTGACCGAGGTGGCCACGTGATTCGTGATGCCGGGCAGCCGGGCGAGCCGGGCATAGTCGCGTCGTCATGGCGTCGTCGCGTCCCCGCACTCGCATTGCGCTGTGGTGTGTTTGCGGCTGTTCTGAATGTGCTGCCGCTGCCCTTTGCTATGTAAGTGTTGCAGTGTTTTGCTGTCACGAAAACGATATTCTGTGATTAGTTTGGGTTGTGCGAAATTGTTTGTGTGGTTTTAATTCGGAAATCAGGGCTAGTATTTTGTAGCGATGCCTTTTCCGATTCTATGCTTTTTCAGGCTTTTCGCGCTTGGCCAGTGGTCAGAGCGACGGTCTGCCCACATTATCAACGGCATCAGGCGGCCGTGTGTGGTGGATGATAAGAATAGCATAGAATAAGGCATAAGGCATCGCTACAAAATAGCGGCCAGTAGTGTTTTCAATTGTTATCGGACCATGGCGGCCACGTTATTCGTGAAGCCTGGCATAGTTGCGTTATCGCACTTGCATTGCGCTGTGGTATGTTTGCGGCTGTTCTGAATGTGCTGCCGCTGCCCTTTGTCATGTAAGTGTTGCAGTGTTTTGCCGTCAAGAAAACGACATTCTGTGATTAGTTTGGGTTGTGCGATCTGTTTGTGTAGTTTTAATTTCGAATTCAGTAGTGTTTTCAATTGCAGGGCGCCGAGTGGAGGGCACTAATCAGCTCTTCAAGTTCATTGTCATGTTATTTGAGGCGCCTTTTCACTGACGCTGTAATTCAGGCGTTGAGGGCAGTATAAGGACGAAAGTTAGAGGGAAGAAATCGTGCCTCAGGTGTGTCCCTAGCGTCGGGATCGGCCGCTATGCGTGATCCTAACAAGAAAGCATTTTGCAGAATGCGAAGAAAGATGGCAAAATTGCTGTCTGTGCGCACCTTGCCAATCTCCGCAATAGAGCCGTCATCGTGGTATTTTAGTCTCCCGTTTAGCAAGAGTGTTGCAGACAAGATAACTGGTTCAAACAGGCTTCTTTTTATGATTCAGTACTAGTACGGTATCCCAAAAGGTGAGGTCAAGTGCTCGCCCTATTTTCTTCCCTCGCGCTACAGCGCACTGACAGAATTTTGCGTGCACCATATATACCGTGCTTTTGTCGTTTATGCTTCAGGTTCTCGATTGTGTTTTCGCCCCCTTTACCCACGTGAGCGGTATTTCATGGTCTTACGGGGTACCACGTGTGTCCATATATTGTGTCCAATATATGAAACGGCCCAACTCTATCTTATTTGACGCCTCAAATGGTATTAATGTATTGAGTCCCTTGTAGCTTTGTGCTTGTTATCAATTTTACTACTTGGCGAATGGATACAGCATGTACGCTGCATAACTCGCTTGTGGATACTGCGTACGTGAGTCGAGTATGCTTCAGGTAGTACGATTGTTTGCCGTTTGGGACATGTGTCGGAATGTACGCTGTGCGCCCTTCGCGCTTTAATTAGTCGGCGGTCTGCCGAGTTCGTGCGGGTGCAATGTGTGCGCGTGGAGTTTGCGAAGCGCTCGCGCGGTTTTTTTTTTTTTATGTGTGTTCTGTTCGCGCGCTTCGCACAGCAGGGCATGCCGCAGTTCTTTGTCCTTGTGCAACACATTTTCCTAGCGTACGCCTGTGCATTATTTGATACCGGTTTCACACGGGGCTCTTTTAACCGCTATCCAATCCGTTACAAATCGAATTTCTCGGTCGTGATTGGCTCCTTTGCGCAAGCTACGACAGTGAGCCAGTCGCATCGATAATTTCGATCCGGATCGGGCGTGATGGCGATCGAGAGTGGTCGCGTGACGCCGGTTTTACACATGGCTCCCACATAGGGAACACTGTAAGTTCAATGCTACTGAGTGAAGAGCAAGTGCATATATATGCCAGTGGTGGTATGTGGGCAAGTCTTTCTGGTGAAGCCAATACTTGTGCATTCAAAACATTTCAACTACCAGCGTAGTGCATCAATGTGTCTACTTCACAAAACGGAGCACCAGTGCAGATATCTGAGCATACCTGTCCAGGGCAGCAAGTGTGTCTACATTTAAACCACTACGAGCTTGTGCGGCAGTTCTATTTCTAGCGGGACTGCAGAATAACCAGTAGGGTGCGCTCAAGCTGTTTATCTATGAAGCTCTGCCTCGACTGTGTGCCAAATATTTTTGGACGTGAAAGTGGGGGTGAATTGGTAAACATCAGTGGAACTGTGCCTGGACTTTGTGGCAAATGTTTTTGGATGTGAAAGTGTGGGTGAACTGACAAAGACTTTGCTCTGGGCTACACGTGTTAAACGTTTTTCTCATTCACAGTGCTTTTTTTTTACTTTAGGAGACTGAAGATGTGCGCAAAGTGTGACATGTCAGTGTGCTAATTAATGTATTTGCTGGTTTGCAAATTATTCGTTGCAACTTTGTGTTTGCCAGAGAGGTACAACTTTGCCTCTTGTACAGGGTTTTTTAGATAAAACGCTTACTATTTATTACGGGCATTGCTTCCTTGGTTACACAAATGCAGCTTCCAGTGCATTCCAGTTTATTTCCATGTTTATGTAAGTTACTAATATGAGGCTTGCATATTCATTTCTCACGTTCTGGAGTCTCATTACTGTTTCATCGTTCGCTGTACTACAGTAGTGTTCACTTGTTACACTGAATCCCCCGTTGAAGTATTCTGTACTAATTTCACTTTATTGCTTTTTTGTTGTATGGTTATTTTTCTCGCCATTACCTTCTTTGATATATCCTAAAGGCGATATTTCCAATTTTGCATTGTTCCCACTTTTTTTATTTCTGTGACAGGATTATTTTATGATGGTATGCGGTGGTATTTCTTTTTGTGCTCTTTTCAAGCTTCTAGCTGATTGGTAACATTGCTTGGAGGCAGTTACCATCCGACTCATACACTTGCATTTTTCAGTCTACTTCCATTCGCTCCGAATGTCACTTCTGCATAACTCTAGTCCATCTAATAGCACGTGCTCTTTGCTATGATAAATGAGAAACATTAGTACACTCCAGGTTCTTCTGTTCATTTTTGTATGTGTACTTGGAATTTTGTTTGTGTGCTAGTGAATGTTCACTTTCGAGTTCATTACGAATCCTTTCTGCGACTTTTGTCATTGTTGATGTACTTTTACTTCTATTTGCATTTCTCATACAGTTTGTTCGAAGCTTGCATAAGCATTACATTTTAATAAAGTGTTTTTGCTTGGTCACAATGTTCTCATTTCATTCACTTTTGGCATGAAGGGCTTGGTCTTGCCGCCTGCCAAGTCGTGACCATTTGTTCTTTGCAGGATGTCATTCCCATTTTGGTTGTAAGCATCGTAGCTTACTAAAGGTGGTATTAAGGATTCATTATTCCTAACAGGCTTATTTTCGTGGGACTTGGTAGAGGATACGCCGGCCATGCGGGGAACAGTGCTTGGCACTGCGCCATGGCTCTTACAGTCAACACGACGCTTCTACTCATCTGGGGCGCGATTGGAGATCGTTGTTCGAAACGTCCGATCAGTTTCACCTCACGCGATTGGCCTAGGCCGTGCCGACGGGTGCGGCTGACGACGTCTGCGCGGCATAGGCCAGTCGCGTGAGGCGAAACTAAACGCGTGTTTTGAACAACGATGTCTGATCGCACCCGTCACCCGCGAAAATTAGCTTCAGATGATCGTAAACCTTTCAAGACCACTTCTAGACCAGCTTTTTGATAACTTCCTAAAAACGTTTAGAAATTGGTTACGAATAGTTTTGGCAAAGGGATTACTTGTGTCTTTCCCAATCCTATTTCTAGACCAGCTTTTCGAATACGTCTTGCAGACCTGTTCTAGATCGTCTCAAGAAAGTAATTAAGCCGGACATTAGCAGAGATATACGACGTTTTCCCGCCGAAGTTCTCTCATTCGTGTCTTCTTTAACCCGTTTTTATCGTCTTGGATAAACGCTACGAAAACGTTACGTATCTCTTTTGTGCTACCTGGGCTGGCACCGCGCTTCATGTGGAGCGGCAGCGGTCGGTCGCTAAAGTTGACGTCACGGGTCGCCCGACCAATCACAGGCGGAAACGAGACGCGCGAGCTGGGCGTGTCCGCTGCTGCACTTTTCGTCGAAATAAAATATATTTGCGCTTTCTTTCGCTCAATTTCGATACGATATTCGAATTCGGAGGGTTGAAAACCATTATGTACACATGTTCACTCATTTTTTCTGGAAAACCTTTCAGCTTCCCTTTAACACCACCACAATCCGCTTCCCTGTGATCACTGCGCCACTTAACCCTTTGAGACGTTGTCTACACAATTGTGCACAGCAGGAGAGTGCATCAATAGCAAAAGCACTGATGAAAGTAATGGTATTTAAAATGTGTTTCATACATCCTGAAACACTTATTATTGGAACTGTGCTGCAATTTTGAATAACGTGCAAAATGTTTTAGCAAAATGAGAGGGAAGGTAGACAGCTGGGTGTTTTTACTCTGTGTCAGTATGTTGTAGGTAGCGGGTTCACTTCTTTCATTGTTTTTTAGAATGTCGTGTACCAGCCATAATTTTCAAGTGGCTGGATAAGTGCTTTTCAAGCTTTTCAAAACATGAAATAGTACATGTTCTCATATTTTGTGTTCCTGTAGTCAGTTTTCGCATGGAGTCGAAATTTTGTAAACTTGACAAAACTCGCTAAACAAATGAAAATTCTTAATATTTGCTGCAGCTGTACACTTTCTATGATTCTTAAGATGCAAGAGATGTGGTGAAAGCAACTTTTCAATCAAAGGGATAAAGTGGTGTCTGAAAGGGTTAACTCATCGAAACGTGCGTGTACTCTTCCGGCGGGAATCGCAGCCACCATGGCCGAACTCCCACGTCGAAGGCGAAGCGGTGTCCGAAGAGAGGCGTACTTGGTGCGCGCGTTTAATGGACCCCTCACCAGGCCCCATAGGAAATTTTGGTTGTAGGCTGGAAGTTGTTACGTGTCCTCTAGGGAGCGTTCCGGCACAAAACATTTTCAGATCGGCGCATTAATAGCCGACATAGAAATATGCCGCGAACCCGTGATTTCAGATGGCGAGCTCCACTGCATAGCGAGACACTCTCTCCACTCGCTCTGTCTAGCCTCCGCAAGCGAAATTCCTTCTCTGCGTTCTCCCGTACCGGACCTCGAGGATCGCGTGACGCATACGTCACGGGCCCCGCCCCGTCTTCAATTTTTCTCTCTCCTAACTTTTTCTTCTTTTTTTTCTTTTTTTTTTTGCGGTGATGTGCATTTTCGCTGACGGCGTCGCGCGCGAGCTGTTTTGGTTCTCTCGCTTCGCGCAGCGCACGATCTTGCACGCTGTTCACAAGGACACATGAGTAGCGGTATAATTCAGTGCTACACGATTACTGAGGCAGAACAAGCGGATCGCAGAGCATGATCACGCGCTAGAGCGCGGTAGAAAATGGCATAGCTTCAATACCTGTACACGTGACTGCACGACCATGGGAGCAAGCAGACGAAACGGAAGTACATTTCTTTTGCTTCGATGCGAAGTAAAACAAAAAACACGCAGACATTCCGTTTGTGTGTTTTATTATTTCTCTAAACTTGAATTCGTCAATTCAGGCAACAAATAACACACATAGCAGAAGGCGCCTTGAATAATTTTTGAAGTCACGCGTCACCACGAGCGACGTCTCACTGCGGACACGACTACTTAGGCGCAGGGACGCGACTTCGCGACCGTACAGCTTGGAGCGTGGCCGCCGAGAAGGAAAGGGAAACGACGTTCGGATTAAAATTTCCGTGGCGCGTAGCGATGTAATTTTTTGCAAACACGATCATTAGCGCGCATTGTATGCCCTGCCCTTGTCAGCTCAAAATGGCCATACCTGATGCGGGGCCCTTTAAGAGAAAGCTTTAGCTCGGGGGCTGCTACCTAACTACGTGTAAAAAGAGAATTCATTTTTCTCGGCAACCACAGCACCAAATTTGACGAGGTTTGTCGCATTTAAAAGAAAAACTTAAAATCTAGCGACTGTTGGTTTAAAATTCTTTATATAGATTGTGCATTTTTTATTAAAAATTAGCAAAAATCAAGAATTTTCAGAAAGCGAAACTATCAAGCTTACAGCTCTAACTCAGCAAGGAAATACGATATCCCAATTCTGTGAATTGCATACGATAGTACATCTAAAATTCATGTTACAGATGAATCTGAAAAACGATCAGTAATATAGAAATAAAGCTTTTGCAGAACCCTTCAACACAACGTAACAAATTCACGTAAGATATAAACTGACATTTCGAATTTGTCAACTTTGAATGTTCGAATGGATCCCGTTTACAGAACGACGATATCTCTTCTTGATGCAGCGCTCTTAATTTATAAACTTTGTGCGTCTATATCTTTCGCATTGCCAACACATTTTCCACATTGCCGAACATGCGAAATCTTTAAGACTCTTTAACAAAATTCAGGCCCTAAATAGAAATTCCGCTTCCAACAGTCATTAGAATTCACCTTTATCTCTCAAATGCAACAAATTCCATTAATATCGGTCCAGGGATTATCTCAGAAAAGCGTCTCTGCGTTTTATATGTATTTGAATAGGGCGCGTCGGAGCCAGAGCTAATTGCTTCCTTCGAGCTTTTCTTCGGACCCAACTCTGACGCGGCCTATTCAAATACATGTAAAACGCAATAACGTTTTTCTAAGATAACGCCTCCATCGATTTTAATGAAATTTGTTGCATCTAAGAGAGAAAGTTAAGTTCTAGTGACTATTGCAAGCGGAATTTCGATTTAGGGCTTGAATATTGTTAAAAAGATTTGCAAAAATACGATAGTTTGAAAAAAATGGAAGCACGAAGTTTACAAATTCATAGCCCTGCATCAAGATTAGATATCGCGGTTCTGTAAACGGCATCCATTAGATCATTCAAAGCGGACAAATTCGATATGTCATTTTACATCTCACGTGAATTCGTTACGTTGGTTACAAGGGTTCTGCAAAAGCTATATTTCCATATTACTAAATTTTTTTATATTCATGTTAACGTATCAATTTTGTCCGCTTTAGATGTACTATTATATGCAATTCACAGAATTGTATTATAAGTTTTCATTGTTGAGTTACAGGGTTGTAAACTTGATAGCTTCGCTTTTAAAAAATTTCAATTGTTGACAATGTTTAATAAAAAATTGACGAGCTAACTCAAAAATTCGAAACCACCAGTGACTAGATGTTAAGCTATTCTTTTAAATGCAACAAACCTTGTCAAATTTGGTGCAGTGGTTGCCGACAAAAACGAATTCTCCTTTTACATGTATTTAGATAGGAGTAGTCAAGCTAAAGCTTCCTCTTAAGAGGAAGCTTTAGCTCGGGCCCAACTCCAACGCAGCCAATTCAAATACATGTAAAAAGGCAAAAACGTTTTTCTGAGATAACCCCTGGACTGATTTTAATGAAATTTGTTACATTTGAGAGGGCAAGGGAAATTCTAGTGACTGTCGGTCGCGGAATTTCTATTTAGGTCCTGAATTTTGTTAAGAAGACTTTCAAAAATTCGAAAGTTTGAAAAAAATGGAAGTACGAAGTTTACAAATTCATAACTCTGCATCATGAGCAGATATCGCGGTTCTGTAAACGAGATCCATCAGATCATTGAAAGAGGACAAATTCGACACGTCAGTTTATATCTTACGTGAATTTGTTAAGTTGTTTAAAAGGGCTCTGCAAAACCTATATTTCCATTTTACTATATTTTTGACATTAATGTGTAACCTATCAATTTTGTCCGCTCTAGATGTACTATTAGATGCAATTCACGGAATTGTATTATAAATTTTTTTTGCTGAGTTACAGAGTTGTAGACTTGATAGTTTCGTTTTTGAAAATTTTTGAGTTTTGCCAATTTTTAATAAAAAATTGACGACTTAAATCAAAAATCCGAAACCAACAGTCACTAGATTTTAAGTTTTTCTTTTAAATGCAACAAGCCTCCTCAACTTTGGTGCAGTGGTTGCCGAGAAAAACGAATTCTGCTTTTACATGTATTTAGATAGGAGCACCCGAGCTAAAGCTTCCTCTTAAGCATTTAGATAGGAGCACTCGAGCTAAAGCTTTCTCTTAAGAGGAAGCTTTAGTTCGACTTCTCCTACCTAAATGCATGTAAAAGGAGAATTCGTTTTTCTCGGCAACCACGGCTCCAAATTCGACGAGTTTTGTTGCATTTAAAAGAAAAACTTAACATCTAGTGACTGGTGGTTTCGAATTTTTGAGTTAGCTCGTCAATATATTTAGTTAAAAATCGCTGAGAATATAAAATTATCAAAATACGAAACTATCAATTTTACAACACTGTAACTAAACAACAAAAAATGGTATTACAATACTGTGTATTTCATCTAATATACATGTAAAGCGGACAAAAGTGATATGTTACACATTAATGTAAAAGAAAAATGTGTAATATGGAAATACAGCTTTCGCAGAACCCTTGTAGCCAACGTAACAAATTCACGTAAGGTGTAAAATGACATATAGAATTTGTCCGCTTTGAATGATCTAATGGATGCTGTTTACAAAATCGCGATATCTGTTCTTGATGTAGAGCTATGAATTTGTAAACTTCAGGCTTGCATTTGTTTCAAACGTTCGAATATTTGAAAATCTTTAAAACAAAATTCAGGTCCTAAATTGAAATTCCGCTTCCAACAGTCACTAGAATCTATCTTTCTCTCTCAAATGCAACAAATTTCAATAAAATCGGTCCAGGGGTTATCTCAGAAAAACGTTTTTGCGTTTTTACATGTATTTGTATAAGCTGCGTCGGAGTTGGGCGAGAGCTAAAGCTTCCTCTTAAGGGCGAAGCCTGCGACGGCTCCAATGGCGGCGTTATTGTGCCTGAACCGTTTCGCATTGTTGGCGTGGATTTTACTTGACCAGTATACTTGAAAAGTAAGCCTATACAGATATCCTACATCGTGTTGCTCATCTGGGTTCTGCTCAGCTCTGTCTTGCACTCTGCGGCCGACAGTTCCTTGAGGCTCATCGCTGTTTAGTTGCACGTCGTGGATTTCCGGCTGGATTTTACTCTGCCAATGTGTTGTGCTTTAAGTGTGCTTCTCGCGGAATTCCTGCGTTGTGTATGACGTTGTTCTGGGGAAGTCAGATTGGCGGTTACCTGTCAGGTCATCGCATTAGTAATCATGGGAATTTTCTGATGGCCATGCTCCTCGGTGGCGTAGATTTTGCGAGTGTAAATGGTGAAATCAGTGAAAGACAGGTTGCGGAACGCTCTAGTAAGGTAACTTTCAGATTGTGATACTTGAACACGGTCCTAACATCAATCGAAGTGGTTATTAACAGCAGACGTATTTATATCCTGCACCATGGGAACCAGAAGTCATGAAAGCTGCCCATTTATTGAATCGCAAGGGGTTTACGGCACCTGCTGACTTTCAAACTGTAGCCGTAGTTCCAGGCGCCCACACCGAGCTGCTTAATATAAAGACACTGCGTCAAGAGATGCAAGAAGACTTCTGGAATCGCCGGTACGACGAGAGAGTAAGTGAGAGTCAACCTTATTGGTGCTATCAATAACGGGAGTGGGCGCAGCCTCCCTCCGCCTAGCAGACGGACGAGATCTCAGCTGCTGCCTCGGCTAGTTGGCAAGCCCATACCCGGTCTCGCTGGTCTGAGCTGTGCAGCAGGGTCTTCAAGTGCCGCCGGTATGAGGAATGTTAATACTCCTCAGAAGCGCTCATAGTAGGCCTGTGTCAGACATCACTAGCATCGCTGAAGGCAATATTGTCATCGTGCGCGACGATTCCGTGCCCAGACTGTGGTGAAAACTCGCATGCGTTCTGGACAACACTACGGACTGGAAACTACGGAATTGTGCACGCATGTCGCCTAAAGCTTGGAAATGGCAAAGCGGTCACGCGGCATATGCAACATTGGGCTTCCTGCAAATGCACTGGTAACACTTCGTGAGCTGGGAGTGTTAATAGGTGCAAAGAAATAGCTCGCGCAAACGGAAAGAAAAACCAAGTGCGGCGATCGAGGTCGCGATGTAGCATGGAAGTTCTCTAGCTTCCGGCTGCAATAAGACGCGCAGCTCTCGGCTCTTCGGGTCCTTCAGCGTACAGGTTGGAGCCTGGTCTGCCTTGAAACGACGTTATCGGACAGGCTTCGCGGTGGTGGCGCAAGATGGCGCCGAGTGTTCTTTAAGCGAAGTGCGAATTAAAGAGGAGTCCCGCTGGAGCACATGCCTCATACATAACTCGTTTCGATGGTAGCCATACGTTGTGTCGCTATATTGATTCAATGCTACGCGCATTACCGCCGACACTCATTGTAAGGTGGGTCCCGCGGAATTTTTTTATCACTGCCGCAGTTCAGGGAGGAGGGACAGCTTAAAACAAAAGAATAATGAATGACGATGGGCAAAACAGCGTGAAGACGCATACGGTATGGCAATCATTAAAGGATACGGCAATAATCGCTCAGTCAAACGTTCTTCGGGAAAAGCGCAATGCGAGCAGCGGCGTAATCACGTCGAGCAAATGGCAAAACTTCGAGATTGTCATTCAGCGCGACGACAGCTTAGTACCGGACCAGCATGCCGTCACGGCCGCAGTTTCAACCACTTCGAGGCATCACGCTTCGTACAAATGACGAAACTATCAAACGAATGGCGCATGCGATAGAGCCACCGAAGGACGACAGTCTCGCCGCTACGCTGGCACACAGCAGCTACGGTGGTGCATCATTAGCCTAGAATCGCGTCCCGTTGCGCAAATGCCGTCACGGAAGCAGTGGCGCTACACGTAGGGTCTAGGCCGCGCCAGAGAAGGCTGTAATCCAATTCATTGTTTTCCCGCTGCTTTCAAGCGTCTGTACCTTCCGGACACTTCTGGCGTCCGAGAAATGGACGGATACAATGTCTGATGTTTATTCTGTGCCTGCCGGATTATCCGAAATTCAACCGGAAGCGACGTTAAGTCGAGCTATAGCTGGGGACCCAACTGACGTTGGATGGCTCCGGCGCGTTTTGCGCGTCTCTCATGCCCGCGGCTCACACACACACAAAAAAAAAATGCTGTGAAGACAGCGGTAGTATTGCGAGTATATAATAGCGTGGTTTCAAATATAAATATTGGGCTTTTCGCGAAGGATGTCTTGCTGCAGCCTGCAAGCGCCGCTCTAACCGTTACCTTGACATTTCAGACCTTCTGTCCGCTGATGTAACGTATTACTGTCGCGCTCAATATGAGCTTCAATGCGCGAGAGCTTTTCTACATGCTTTCGCGTTGTAGCTCACACTGAGAGTGATAGTATACGTAGTCGGGTGGCCTGGGGCTGTCAAGCTTTTCCCACTTACTATGCCCTGAATCTTCTCACTATCACACGATGTTAGTGCTGCCTTCACAGACGATGGGTCATTCCTTCATTGACGCGGCAGGTACAGAAACATACAGGAGGCCATGATTTAATCTATGTCTAGGTTCCCAAGTGTCTTTACAATATTCAGTTAGGACAGACTCATAATGCGGTAGCAGCGATGACACAAGAAGTCACTCTACCTCAAGTATTACTTTGAGCCTACGACTGTAACGTAAAAGCTAACAGCATGCACTGTCGAGTAGGAAGTTTGAAAGTGACTGCTTTAAAGAAAGTCGCAGTTTTGCCCGAAAGGCGAAGCATCGATTGCGATAGCATTATAGTAAACCGACGTAATAAGTAAGGATAGTAGTTCTATCGGCCGTATAAACTTGTAAACACTCGCTTACTAACTAAATTAACAAGCATGGCGTCAGCGTGCACACGCAAGCATGCACAAATCACACTCGGTTACCGCGGACACTCGCTGTCAAAACGATGGCGCGAGCAAGCGCGGCAGCAGCTGCGAGCGAACTGACCTTCGTGCCGTCTGTCGCTTCAACGCAAACTGAGCGGCGAGAACAGAGCACACGCAAAGCTACGAGCTGTCCGCCCACCTGGACTCTGGCCCCAAAGCAGATCGCTTTCAAGAAAAAATCCGCGCAACCGCGCGCGTTCGCGCCATACGCAGTTGCTTCCTAAGTAGAACGCTCCCTCTTCCCTCCCCACCTACCTCCCCTTGCCCCGCCCGGTTCCTTGTGCGCGACTCAATCGCGATTGAGCCGCGATTGTCGGCTCACGCTCGCGGGGTGAGCCGACAATCTTTGCATGTCCATGTAACGTCCATAAAGTTTGTACTTTCGACGTGCATTGTAGGCCCCACAAAGCTTTCTTTTTTACATTGTCTATGCGCGCTTCTATGATTTTGACGTGGACGATGCTGCACAGTTGCAGCCTACAGTTTGGTGCCACGATCGCGCGGTATCATCAGTGATCATGTAATGGATGTCCACAGACGTCCCTTTTTCTTTTGCAATTAATGACATTTTTATTTCCGACTTCGGAAAAGTAATTGAAAAAAACAAGGTACAGTATGTTTGGGAATGAACTGATATATATAGTAGAGAAAACTGCATGAAAATTGTATCAAGGCACTCTATTTTGTTGAGCACCACCAAATTTTTTAAACTGTGGCAAACTTCCCGCGTGGAAATGATTGCGTGGCCTCCGACACTTGACACTCCATCTCGGAGGCCATGTGCGTCGAAAGCAATGAGCCGGAAGCACGCCACAAATTTTGCACTAAATGAAAAATGGTGTTTAAAGACGTCAGAAAAGTTAGATGATTTAAAGAGATGTTACGCAGCATTATTGTCCAATCATCAATTATTCTCACAGTCGCGTGCCTGTCACACGTCACCATCATCATCATCATCATCAGCCTGGTTACGCCCACTGCAGGGCAAAGGCCTCTCCCATACTTCTCCAACAACCCCGGTCATGTACTGATTGTGGTCATGTCGTCCCTGCAAACTTCTTAATCTCATCCGCCCACCTAACTTTCTGCCGCCCTCTGCTACGCTTCCCTTCCCTTGGAATCCATTCCGTAACCCTTAATGACCATCGGTTACCTTCCCTCCTCATTACATGTCCTGCCCATGCCCATTTCTTTTTCTTGATTTCAACTAAGATGTCATTACTTCGCGTTTGTTCCCTCACCCAATCTGCTCTTTTCTTATCTCTTAACGTTACACCTATCATTCTTCTTTCCATAGCTCGTTGCGTCGTCCTCAATTTGAGTAGAACCCTTTTCATAAGCCTCCAGGTTTCTTCCCCGTAGGTGAGTACTGGTAAGACACAGCTATTATATACTTTTCTCTTGAGGGATAATGGTAACCTGCTGTTCATGATCTGAGAATGCCTGCCAAACGCACCCCAGCCCATTCTTATTCTTCTGATTATTTCCGTCTCATGATCCGGATCTGCCGTCACTACCTGCCCTAAGTAAATGTATTCCCTTACGACTTCCAGTGCCTTGCTGCCTATTGTAAATTGCTGTTCTCTTCCGAGACTGTTAAGCATTACTTTAGTTTTCTGCAGATTAATTTTTAGACCCACTCTTCTGCTTGGCCTCTCCAGGTCAGTGAGCATGCATTGCAATTGGTCCCCTGAGTTACTAAGCAAGGCAATATCATCAGCGAATCGCAAGTTACTAAGGTATGCTCCATTACCTTTTCTCCCCAATTCTTCCCAATCCAGGTCTCTGAATACCTCCTGTAAACACGCTGTAAATAGCATTGGAGATATCGCATCTCCTTGCCTGACGCCTTTCTTTATTGGGATTTTGTTGCTTGCTTTATGGAGGACTACGGTGGCTGTGGAGCCGCTATAGATATCTTTCAGTATCTTTACATATGGCTCGTCTACACCCTGATTCCGTAATGCCTCCATGACTGCTGAGGTTTCGACAGAATCAAACGCTTTCTCGTAATCAATGAAAGCTATATATAAGGGTTGGTTATATTCCGCACATTTCTCTATCACCTGATTGATAGTGTGAATATGATCTATTGTTGAGTAGCCTTTACGGAATCCTGCCTAGTCCTTTGCTTGACAGAA
This sequence comes from Dermacentor albipictus, assembly GCF_038994185.2. Lineage (NCBI taxonomy): Eukaryota > Metazoa > Arthropoda > Arachnida > Ixodida > Ixodidae > Dermacentor > Dermacentor albipictus. Next base: position 177,470,589 of record NC_091824.1, on the reverse strand, counting down.
GTCTAAGGTGTTCCTGATTCTATTTGCGATTACCTTAGTAAAGAGTTTGTAGGCAACGGACAGTAAGCTGATCGGTCTATAATTTTTCAAGTCTTTGGCATCTCCTTTCTTATGGATTAGGATTATGTTAGCGTTCTTCCAAGATTCCGGTACGCTCGAGGTCATGAGGCATTGCGTATACAGGGTGGCCAGTTTCTCTAGAACAATCTGTCCACCATCCTTCAACAAATCTGCTGTTACCTGATCCTCCCCAGCTGCCTTACCCCTTTGCATATCTCCCAAGGCTTTCTTTACTTCTTCCGGCTTTACCTTTGGGATTTGGAATACCTCTAGACTATTCTCTCTTCCATTATCGTCGTGGGTGCCACTGGTACTGTATAAATCTCTATAGAACTACTCAGCCAATTGAACTATCTCATCCATATTAGTAATGATACTGCCGGCTTTGTCTCTTAACGCATACATCTGATTCTTGCCAATTTCTAGTTTTTTCTTCACTGCTTTTAGGCTTCCTCCGTTCCTGAGAGCATGTTCAATTCTATCCATATTATACTTCCTTATGTCAGCTGTCTTACGCTTGTTGATTAACTTCGAAAGTTCTGCCAGTTCTATTCTAGCTGTAGGGTTAGATGCTTCCATACATTGGCGTTTCTTGATCAGATCTTTCGTCTCCTGCGATAGCTTGCTGGTATCTTGCCTAACGGAGTTACCACCGACTTCCATTGCACACTCCTTAATGATGCCCACTAGATTGTCTTTCATTGCTTCAACACTAAGGTCCTCTTCCTGAATTAAAGTCAAATTAACGTCACCATAAGCGCAGGCAATTGGCGCAGCAAGGAAGCGTATGCGGGCATGTGTGAGCTTGTGTTCCAATGCTGGCCATGCTGGCGCTGAGCTTTCTGTATGGCTCAGCCGTGCTGCTCTATGCTGTGCTCCCTGAAGGGCTGCAGAAGATAGCACCGACTTTTCCGTTCTCACAACGAACCACTATTTAGGTTGCGGTGCTTATGCTGTGACGCTTCATTTCTTATTCTCGCCATGCCTGCAGTGGTGTCCGGTTGTCAGCAGGCACGTGGTTTTCAAGGTATGTCGGTGGTTTGTTTTTGTACTATCTTCGCTTTTATGTCGGTAATGAGTGCTTAGCATGGGCCGGAAGAGCTGATGCACAACGCAAACGCCAAGCGGTTTCGGCAGTACGCTTCAAGGTATGTCGGCGGTGTTTCTTCTCGGAATAGTATTAAATTAAATTATGGGGTTTTACGTGCCAAAACCACTTTCTGATTATGAGGCACGCCGTAGTGGAGGACTTCGGAAATTTTGACTACCTGGGGTTCTTTAAGGTGCGCCTAAATCTAAGCACACGGGTGTTTTCGCATTTCGCCCCCATCGAAATGTGGCCGCCGTGGCCGGGATTCGATCCAGCGACCTCGTGCAGAGGAAATAGTATTAAACTGAGCCAATTGGTGCATAGCTAAACAGCTGAAGTGCAACCCGAAACAAATGGCGATAGAGAAGCGACGCTCTTGTTTGTCTTCCTTTGTCCCGTGTTTCAGTTCATCTTCTCATACTCGTCCTAGTCTTTCTTGTACTGTACTTGCTTCTCGCGGTCCGCAAATTTTGTGCACTACGGCACAATGGTTTCAGTGGTTCTGGCACACGTTTTCGATAGTGGTGCTCGAGGTTGTGAGGTAGCCACCGTTCATACATTGCTTTGGAGGTATTTTGTAGTAAGGGCTGCTTGTAGAGCTACGTGACATTTTGCACGCTTTGTTGCTCCTCTGTACGTTTACATAGCTCCTCTGTATAGCGTGCAGTATTACGTGCTTGTATCATTTGTAGGCACAAGCCATGTACTTTCCGGTGTTCTTGAACAGTCGATCTTTTTGCACATTATATAAAGCTTTGCTGTACTTGCAAAGCCAATTTTATTGTCAGTGGTACTATTTAAGCAGGTGCCTTAGATCTTCCTCCATGATAAAGATGTTATAGGTGTGGATTTATACTCTGGGATTTTAACCTAATCACTTAACTTAGAGAAGGTGAAGACCGGTTACTTTAGGCGTCTTAAGCTACCTTGTATGTCTTAGCCACGCATTCAGAAATGTGCCTTAACCTGAAGCCCATGCTTGATTTGGTCGAGATAAAGCCCGACGCGAACGCGCCCAAGGAGAGACAGTGAGTGTCTTGGGCACGTTCGCACCTGTCGTTATATTGACAGCCAAGCATGGGCTTCAAGTACGGGTGAATATCGAAAGGTGGGGTAAGCAATAAGCGATGTGTTTGCATAGTTGTAAAGATTCTGTCCTCTTTTTCAGGTTTAGGATGCTCAAGCCAGCCAGCAAGAGAGTGATCTTCCAAGTACGGTTTGCCCTCCAGTCCCACATAGCATCATACAGTGTGCCTTTATTAGTACTGACAATTTTTCGTCCTCTTTTGAAACTGGTAGCAGTCTAACTTGTAGTCACGGTAATGACTACAAGGCTAAGCCTCACTCTCTTCAGCGCCCAAAAATAATATTCCCTTTGAAGTGGCAACCTTAAGATGAGCACTCACTGCAACATGTTTCCTTGGTAGTACTGCTGCGAGGGCCAATGCAATGAACCACTGCTGCTATGTTGAGCCCAGTGTATGAACACCAAGCACATAACGCTACAGAGATGTAGATGTAGCAGCTCATCTCCAGCATCAGCTGAATCAATGCTTTGGCCTTTAGTGGCAGCTGACTGCGCTTTAAGTAGTGCTGTGTGTTTTAAAAAAATGATTTATATAGAATCCTGTTACGTTATGTCAAGGGGAGGGACTGAGTGTACGGAAAGCAGTGAGACAGTTTAGAAGGAGAGGGCTTATTTGATAGTGCTACAAGTGGCTCAGCACTCTCAGCAGCATGGTGTGGCCTGGTACAACTGCAATTGGGTGACTGGGGCATGCCAAGTGTGCTGTGGTACCAAGTAACCACTAACTGCAACTACATTCACGTTCCTTATGATCCATTAATCTACACCCGAATTGGCTGTAGTCTCACTCGCATGGAAATATGGTATAGTTATTCTACTCGAATAAATTATAGAACATACCATTGTAACGCGACAGAGTTAAGGAGCTCGTGTCGCAGAAAAGCCGGTGTCGGCGGCGGCGTTGGCCGTGAGCGAAATATGGAGAAAGCCAACTCATAAATAAAAACAACTTGCAAGATGGGCTGGGTGGGAATCGAACCAGGTTCTCTGGGGTGTGAGATGGAGACGTTACCATTCAGCCATGAGTTCGATGCTTGAAAGCGGGACAAAAGCGCCTCTAGTGAAAGCGGTGTTGCCTTAGAAACATGCCGTAGAAAGTTAACTGTGGTGTATATCGGTAATTATGAGCATGTAAATTACAGAAGTCACAATTAAACGCGTAGCGAAGTACGTTTCCGCTACATTTCTTCTGCGCTTGGCGCACACGCAGAGCCATCTTGCGCCACACACAGAAGACCCCCTCCTCGCAATGTACGGCGCTGCCCCGACAGGTGGCGCGCCCCTCGCCCGCTTCTCCCCTTCGTCTCGTTTGAGCGCATTGGGGCCGTGCGGGGACCGGTGCGAGGATGTCCCAATACCCTTGCGTTAATAAGTTTTCTCGATCTCTCCCTTTCCAACTTCCAGCGTGCGTCACTCGATCCCTCGTGTTTAGGCGACGCGGCTCCTCTTTCCGCTCACAGCGCGATTCCTAGGTGCAGCGTCCGATGCGGGACGCCTCTGACGTGGTCGCTGCGCCGTAGCGCGTCTGGTGGGAAAGCGTCCCCTGCGATGTGTGCCGTGCTGCTGGCGAGGAGTCGTGCGTCTGCGTGGTGCTCCCAAGCGAGATAGAGGACGATCCCATCGATGCGTCGGCTCCATGTTCACGTCCGCCTTCATGGTGCGTCGCGGCCCGGTTGTCCGTGCCGATCACGACGTTTGGTTCGCGTAGGTCGTTTCTCCCTCCGAGACACCGAGTTCTTTGGTTCATTCCGCTTGCTCAGGCGCACGTTTCGTCTTTGTGTGACTCATGAACATGCCGAGTGAATGAGCGGGCTGTGCGAACTGAGTGCGATAACGCTATCGCGTTTGACTCTTGAAGGCGAAGCTTAAGCGTCCCCAAATTTTTTGTACTTATACTGCATGCTTATTTATTCGAAGAAAATGACGTCCTCGTTATAACAGTCTTGATTTCTAAGAGTGAGAACAATATGTTAAAGTTATTTTTTTATGAAGCAGCTGTGTTCCGAATTTTTCTCCTTTATTGAGAAACTAATTTGGCACGCTTTTGCTGCCTGCTTCTCTTACAGAATGTATAGTTGTGCTAACGTGTTGGTGGTTTTCAGATTGTTTTTCCTATAGGATATATTGCTGTTTTGGGCCTTCAGTTGTTGCTCTCCTTCATGTTTCACTACATTATTTTTCTTTTTTCTTTTGCTGAATACAAGGCTAGTGAAATAGTGCTTTAATGTTCCCCTATGTGAATTTTGTTTTTGTTCATGAGAATTAAGTCTGATAATGTGCCATTTGTGTTTTATTTTACTGGTGAGAATGCAACTAACACTGCACTGTGAGAAGTGTTCCTTTGCAAACGTTGCTTTTAATGTCTCATTTTATTTTGCCTTTAGTATGTTTATGTTTAGCTGTTATGCATATGTGGTATTCTTGTATTGGTTCGTGCGTTAAGTGCTCATTGTGCCTTTCAGAAACGAAGAGATGGCATTATGTTGTGTTGTTACTGTTCACTTTATTTTCATGAGACAGCTGCGGTCTGCCATTGTATTTCACTGCAAATATTGTGTACATCATTGCGTACTTCTCAAACGGTTGATACCGGTAAGAAGTTTCACAATAAAAATGCTGATGGTGACAACGAAGTTTTTCTTCGCTTAGTAACAGTGGCACTTTCGTTCGTTGTCCCAAACAGTCCAGGACTGTCTGAGAAGTTGCGTACGCCAATAATCACTGGCTGTAGTAGCGTCTCGAGCAGTCTGGGGCAGTCCGGGACAACGAATTGAAGAGGTCCAGTGCATGCATGCATGCATGATGAATAAGAGAAACAGCCAAAAATAGTACAAGGCACATCCAGTGGATATATATTAGATGTAGCAGATACAGCCATGTGTAGTACAATGAATGTCCTGGGAATGTTGTGGACGTCTATTAGATGTTGCATATATCCAGCTCTGACATCCTCACAACGTACCACTTACATGTTCTGGATGCATTTGCTATGATCCATAGTACATCCATACAATATTTTCTGGATAAATATGGATATGCAAAAACGCCGGCCCGTGTACCGTGCCATGGGGGCACGTTAAAGATCCCCCGATGGCCAAAATTAATTCGGAGCCCCCCCTCCCCCCCATGATGACGTGCCTCATAACGAAATTATGATTTCCGCATGTAAATCCCTAGAATTCAATTCAATTGCAACATGGGATCCCGTTACCGAAGGAGCTCCGAGTATGTATGCCGACACCCGAAAGATTGGTGAACTATTTTCAGAAGAGACATGACACGTTTACGTTTTCTTAGTGAAAGTACAAGAGTCGCGTGTGTGCCGCGTTGCAATTTTTATTGAGCACTATAAAAAACAAAATGTAGCACTGTGGTAACTGACCAGTTCACACATAGACGCATGTTATGATTGTTTATGTTGCTAAGAAGAAGACACAAGTAGTGTCATGGGCAACAACGGCAACAACTTCTGATTTATATCTACAGCTTCACACTAGCGCGAGACTCGAGCTCGGGCTAGCACTCTTGGCTTTGAGTTTGTTTAGATCGCTTGCACAAGTGTAATTAAATATTCCCCTTATATTTGGTGTATGTGCTTGGTAGCCTCAAAAGCCGGACGCTGAACTCTGGTTTTTTCCTGGCGAAACCACACAGTGAAATACTCCAAGGGCTCCTCCAACGATTATTGTGTCTTTGTTGTAGTGCGCCGGCGTGGTCTATAGCGGCACCGATGTCCATGATGTCTTCGCATGAAAGAGTGTGAAGGAGAAGTTTGCTGACTGGAAAAGGCGGAGAGGTCGGCGGGAAAGTGGAGTATCTGGTCTGCTACTTTGCGCGAGGGAAGGAGAAGAGGAGAATAAAGAGGGTCATAATGGGGGACGCTGTTGGGAGAAACGAGATGACAGAACACATCGCATAAGTGCTACCATCACAAGCACGATTCCGGGCCCGTGTCTCCTAAAGAACGTGAGAAAGCAGGCATTGCCTCTATCGCCTGCCAACTTTCCGCCCATGCGCCTATAGCAGGAGGTCCTCCGATAGTGGTCTGCAGTTTATGTGCATCAACGTAGCTGCGAGTGTTTCGAGTGCATACATAGGGCACTCCACGAGCACATGGTCAATAGCCTCAAGAACGCTACACGCTGAGCGGTCCGGGGAGTCCGCCAGTCCAATAATCTGCAAGCACATGCGCGTGAAAGCGACGCCTAAACGTAGTCTGTGTATCAGGCAGGCATGAGGGCGTGTAATTCCACGCGGAACAGAAGAAATGCATAGCGGGATCTAGCCTTTTAAGGCGGACGTGGCGAGCATCTGGCTGGGCCCAGTATCTTCTCGTCGCACCCCTCATTAATTGCGGAAGAGGTACGTGATGTCTGGTTTAGAGAACGGCACAATAGTTCGCAGGTCATTGCTGAGGGCACGGCTTGCTTCAGCATCGGCGGTCTCATTACCATTAAGCCCAGAGTGTCCCGCGGTCCATTAGAACAGTATTGGGTGGTCTTTGTCTTGAGCGCATGAAAGGAGCTCGGTGATCTGCAGCGCCAGAACCTTATAGGCGGTGTGGCGCAGGAAGCATCCCAAAATTTGCAGCGCAGGTTTCAAGTCCGTAAAGATGCACCGCTCTTGAGGTCACCGCAGACGTGGCAAGTCGCTTCCCGAATAGCCACAAGCTCTGCAGCGGTTGATGTAGAATTATGGTCTAAAACGAAACTTCGAGTCATCCGCTGGCCGGGTACCACCACAGCTGCTGTCGATGCCTTTGGTAACGCGAATCCGCCAGTGTACACATGAACACGGGTCTGGTATTCTGACCAGATGCAAGCCAGAGCAAGTTGCTGCAGTCCGCTGACGGGAACCAATGGTTTCTTCAGTATGCCGGGGACATGCCGGCACACTGAAGGTTGAACGATCACCCACGGTGTTTTGACGGGGTGATATGGAAGGGCAAAGCGTGATGTTATGTGGGGTAGATGGCAGCGGAGTGCACTTGTGAAACTGCTGTCCGGCCGCTCATGCAGAATCGACGTCAGCGCATGGCGGTGGTGTTGTGCGAGTAAGCGTAAATACACACGAAGTGGTTCGTGGGACATGTATACCAATAATGAGCAGACGCGGGCTTCCTCAGCTGTGTCTTTGTTGGAGGCACGCCTTGGTAAGCCAATGCATATTTTGAGTGCCTGCGCTTGAGTGCTCTCTAATGGCGGTGAGCAGGAAATGCTCAAGCTTGAGAGTATCGGGAGGCTGTAGCGAATGTATCTTACGAATAGAGACTGGTAAAGTTTGTGGGGATCGCACGCGCATCCCGATATCTCCGGAGCGGCCACGCGGTTATCACGCGATAATCACGTGCTCGCTCGCGGAGGGTAGCGGGGAGAGGGCACCTTCGCCACTCCCGCTGCTCTTCGCGCCTGGCCGCGACGCTGCAGCCAAGGCACCCCGTTCCCTCCTTTCCCTTTCTTGGAACCGGGGAGACTCCTCTCCGCCGCTCGGGAGAAGCGCTATTCCCCCGATGCATCTTTGTCTCACAGTGGAAGAGCTTGCGAAAGGCCGCATCTCAAATCCGCCGCTGAGACCGCCGCACGCCGTCCCCCTGTGCGCCAGGCCTTTGTGTGCGACTCACTGCCCCAGGGCCCGAGCGCGGAACCACTTTGGGTGAGCTGAACTCTTATCAGCCTCTTTTGTGGTTCCCACATTGTGCGGTTTGTGTTTCACCCCAGACGTGCGGAATGCTCCGCCGCTGCGGTTGTGTTTTGTGTTGTATTTGTGTGTGTTGTGGCTGTTGTTGTCTGTTGGAATCAGTGTACTCTAAGGTGAATAAACACCTTAGGTCGAGACTCACCCTGTCCCCCCTGGCCTGAACCCGCCGTGGTCGCAACTCACTGCGAACCGCGGGTTAGGGGTCACAGCTCTGACTGCTAGGGCTGCTGCGAAAGTGCTAGGGAGCGACTGCCGCTCCGCCGGCGCTGTGCGATCCAGAGAAGGGTCAGGTGCGCACGCGCGAGCCTGAGTAATACCCCTATAAGTTGCAGTAAGGTGCCCTCCGTGGGGCTTCACTTCATACGTGCTACGAAACAAACAACGTGGCAAAAAAGAGTAAATTTTTGCTTCAGCATGATAATGTGCCTCGACCATGACAAGCAGTGGTCAATGATAATGGCCAAGAATTTGTGGTGGAAGACATACGGTATAACAACACCGTTAATGTAGATCGGGTAGCGGAAGACAGATTTGCGCGTAAATGTCACCAGAGCACATTTTTCGACAGCTAAGAGCAAACCCTGACGCCGTAGGTATCGTCAAGTATAGATAACACAGCACGTTGTAATCTCGCACGCAGATGTGGGCCTGTCAAACGTGAAGCCCAGACGCAGATGTCATCAGCATATGCACTGATGTCGATGTGAGCTGGAAGTTCACTCATCAGGCCAGTCAGTGCCACATGAAATAAGGCTGGGCTGAGAACAAGGAAAGGGTGAGCTAATATATAACAAGTGGCACAGCGCTACCTTGAAACCCAAAGTTTGATTCTACTCAACGGACGTCGGGCGAGGCCTTGTTTTGAGGAATCGTGCAACATGGCCTTGTCACTTCGAGTGCGTTCAAGACAGGCTTGGCAGAAGTGTTCGCGAAATAGCCGCACCTCTGGCGTATGCGCCGCTGCAAGGGCTCCTCGTCTGCCGGTGTTTGCTTCACAGCCTCTTCCTGTACAGCCGGTGACTAACCTATTCGACGCACGCCAGCAGTGCACAAACCCTTGGCGGACTACATCCGACCGATCGCCTGCGCGGCACTCTGGAACACATATCGCGATTCTGCTGCCGGCGCGCCATTCACCGGTAACGCGCCGGGCCCCTGCCTACCGCTCCGTACACTTCGCCCGCCATAACACCCGCCACCGGAAGTTTACCTTGCCGGTGGTCAACGAGAGCCGGTTCCCAAGTGCTCGTTGCTCGTCCTCACTTCTCTCGCCGACGCATTGTCGGCCGGGTGCTACTGAGGCGAAAGATTAATTTCCGAATTTTCTGAAGCACAAACTGCGTCGTCACTGAAGCATCTAAGACCTTCGTCACAAGTATTATATATAAGTGTTCTTTGATGGTATTATATCTCTTGTGCTTGTTTGTGCCGGTGCTACCGTCTCCGTGATTTGTAAATAGGCTTGTCGCTCGATATTTAAAGCAACGAAGACGCCTTCGGGGTTGCCACTACGAACAGCAAGTGCCAATACATTCAGCCAGTAGCTACGTGCATGGCCTAGGTGCTGATTCAGGAAAGCCTGTATTCTTTTCTTTCTACATTTATTGCAATGACGAGGTACTTAAAGCATGATGTTTTGTGTGTATTATATGCGTGTGGTAAGGCCTGTGTTTTGTATGAATTCTAGCAGTGTTTTTTGGTATCTATTGACTTGCACCAAGCGATCATGGCAGGTCGTATCGCTGTAGTCTTGCGGTTCGGAGACGGGAGCGTCCCGCTTGCAAGCCTTTAAAGTTCATAATAAGTGGTAGTAATCCATTTCTTTCACTGAAAGGGAACAATATGAACGCGTTCATCGAGTTATTTGTGCTAAATATTAGCGCCCACGATGGGATCGTCGGCCGAGATTTTTTGTCCGGCCATCATGCCGTTATTGACTGTGCAAGTACCACGGTTCAGTTCTCCGTTCTGCGCGACTTGTTGTCTCAACACTTGCGAAACCATGCTGCTAAATTCGTCGCCTCAGATACTGACTTTTTCTGCAGGGCCGTCCTTGTTCCTCTTTCCTGTACATAGTTTCTCGACACGAGAGTCTTGTTGGCACCCGCTGACACCCGCCAGCCGATATTTTTGCCTTCCACATGGCGATTCATAAATTCTTGTTTCCAACGAGCATTCATTCCCATTAATTTTGCGCTGTGGTGAGACTAACGCACTATCCAGCCTGTGAGCGCTGACGTTAGTGTGCATTTTCCAGTTGTCCATTACTTGGTTAGTGCTGCTCATATCATATCTTGCATTTAAACTTATACACTAGGGTATCTTTCATAGTTTTATTGACGATGAGATCAACCTGGCTCACTATTCGCGAATTTTCGCCCTGTGTGAACTTCACGCCTCTTTTGCTCTGCATCAAGGTTCGTCTCTCACCACAGTGACACGCGGCGTCACGCAACCATATCTGTAATGAGAGTTGAGGCTGTCATTACTTAGAAACTGTTCGTCTTTAGAAATGAGAGATGTATAGTGTGAGAAAACGCGCCAACTTAAAGGTGTTCTTTCGAACCGAAAAGTCCATGCCTAGCTAATTGCGTGAAGCCTGTTTTGGGTGTTCTAAGCTCAAATACGAGTGCCTTTTTTGTGCCAAATGTAATTCTTTTCCCTAGGTTAAAGAAAGGCACAAGGCAATTATTGATCAGAAGTGTAATTTTAGAAATGCGAGGCTACTATTTTCGGGCGAGATCATCACTCGTCATATCCCAAAAGCGCCTTGAAAATATACGAATTTTCATCTGTAAGGTATCCAGGAGCAATGATCTTTCTAACATATAAAAAAAAAATTTCGAAAATCACCTCACCATATAGTTGGGCAGTTCAGCGGGTCCTCACTGGGCGCCTCCTCTCGGCATCGCTATGGCGGTGACTTCTCTCTAATAAGCCGTTTAGTCACAGCACACATGTGTGCTTAGTCCACGTGCTACGTGGTACTGACGGAACTGCATTAATTACCTTGTAATTTTAAGACAATTGCCACACATTAAGCGTAATCCCCATCCGCACCTTTATTACATACGCCAAGGAGCCAACAACCGGTGTGATTCCCGACGTGGACCTTGAAATCAAGTATGCGGACCTCAAGAGTCTTTTGAATTCATCAGCACACATTCTTGAGGTTCGCCGCTTGGAGAACTTCTGTTGCAACAAGTTAGTATTTGCTTTTTCGATGTTACCAGCGCCTGTCAAAGCGGGTTACGTAATGCATCGTGTCCGACCATTCGTTCCAAAACTTCTGCAGTGCCGAAATTGTCTAAAGATAGGTCATGTGACCGCTGCTTGTAGAAGTGAAGTGACCTGCCAGTGTTGCGACGGAAAACATGATACACCCGACTGTAGTGCGTCTTCTTTCAAATGTCCCAACTGACCTAGCCCTCACGAAACTACGCTGAAGGATTGCCCGAAGACGCAACAAGGAGCTCGTGGTCTTGGAGAAATGGCAAGAGACAAATCTTCCCGTAAAGAGGCTTCTCACTCTATTCGCCTAACAACGCTCGCGAAATATGTGCCACCCAGCCACTTCAGAAGAACTGCATAGCGGGGCACAGGCGCCACGATCACATCTGCTTGTGTCTGCATTGAGGACAGCAACGACACCTACAGCGAATTCAAAGTCGGCGAGGACACAGGGTGGATATTTGTCACCCCCGGCTGATGCAGACACGGCCTTTGCTGCCCTCTAGACGCACGGCCATGACACTGCGCCGTAGTGGTCCTCTACGCCAAGGATGATAGGTTCAATAAAGTTGGCGAGTAAGGAGATGGATAAATAAGAAGGAAAGCATTCGGAAAATGCTGAAGCGTTTACTAGAATAAATACACCTGAGTATCTGAGGTCTGCAAACTCTGGCCGCTAAAAGTGTCGGGCAGGTGAGGCGCTCGCCGTACTACAGCCGCTTGTCGCAGCTCTTTACAGGCGCGCGCGCACCCACACCGTAAGAGGCTTTTCCTTACGACTTCGCTGCTCATGCAGGATATGCGCTCACACACCAGCTTCCTTGCGCCTTTTTTTCTAAAGTTTCAATTGAACTATAGACCCGGCAGTAGCTTCTTGGATGACATTTCTGAATGTTTTTCAACAGAATGGCGAATTTACCTTCACCTCCGTGCATCCCTCTTCTATGTCACAATCACCCGTCATGACATTTTTCCGTTTCCCGTTTCCCCTGCCCCTGTTCAGAGTAGCAGGCTAGAGCGCGCTAGCTCAGGTCGACCTCTCCGCCTTTTTTCAAAGAAAGTTTCTCTCTCTCTCTCTCTCTCTCTCTCTCTCTCTCTCTCTGCTGTATGTATACTTTGAGTGCCGATCAGTTCGCTATGAAGGCGCACTCAAGAGTACCCAATACATTTTACGTCTCCGTTTGCGGCCCAGGACGGTGTACAACTGTGCTCGATCGGACGACTCGATGTGCCGAAACGGAGGTGATTCTGGGACCATGCCGTACGCCACTTTGTAACAGAAGAACATATGCCGAACCTGAAGGCATCGCTTTTGATAACATTGCTCTGCAACGGGGGTGTTCACCTAGCAGAAGGGTCACTAGTTATAGGTTATAGCGCTAGGCTTAAAACAGGTCGGCGCGATATCGCAACACGGAAGCAAGCACTTCTCGTCGTCTTCTTCTTTTGCACCTGCCCACCAGCACCATGCCCACTGCCCAGTGCCTTCAGTACAATCACTCCCCACCGAAAGAGTAGCCATCCTGGCGACCTAAGGACAGGGGAACACAGCGGGGTCATGGCACTGCTTGAGCCGGGAGACGTGGACAATTTCCTGGCCCCGACGACGCTGGTCGGAAGGCGTTTCAATTGGCTCGATGAGGTAGTTGACTGGGGATGTATGCTTCAGTACCCGATAAAGACCGTGGTACTTGGAGAGCAGCTTGGAGGAAAGGCCGGGAGGAGTAGAGGGCACCTGCAACAAGACCAGCGAACCAGGCGCAAAGCACGTAGCCGTAGTGGACGAATCGTGGCGAAGCTTTTGGCGCCACTGGTCCTGCGATGTGAACGAACGAGCGAGCTGGCGACATTCTTCGGCGTAAGCAGCCGCTCTAGAAACAGTCATCCACTCCGAAGCATCTGGCCGGTAAGGTAGAATCGTGTCCATAGTGCATGAAGGTTCGTGTCCGTAAAGGAGAAAGAAAGGGGAGAACCCAGTGGTGCTTTGCGTGGCGGTATTGTAAGCGTAGTTGACGAAAGGTAGAATGCGATCCCAATTCGAGTGGTCAGATGAAGCATACATGGCCATCATGTCGCCAAGGGTGCGGTTGAAACGTTCTGTCATCCCATTAGTTTGAGGATGATATGCCGTGGTAGTGCGGTGAATGATGCGACACTCCTTTAGCAATGCTGCAATGACGTCTGAGAGGAAAACGCGACCGCGGTCGCTCAGTAATTCGCGAGGTGCTCCATGGCGTAAAATCAGGTTTTGAAGAATAAAGCTGGCGACGTCTGTTGCTGTGGCAGATGCTAGGGCTGAAGTTTCAGCGTACCGCGTGAGGTGGTCGATAGCAACAATAACCCAGCGGTTGCCGCTTGGAGTGTTGGGAAGCGGACCGTATAAGTCAATGCCGACGCGGTCGAACGCGCGCGTGGGGCATGGTAAAGGTTGCAAAGGGCCGGTGGCATGTTGAGGTGGCGTCTTGCGTCGTTGGCATAGGTGGCATGACCGGACATACTGGCGAACGAAACGGTACATACCGCGCCAGTAGTACCGAAGCTGGAGGCGAGAGTATGTTTTTAATACACCAGCGTGGCCGCATTGTGGGTCGTCGTGGAGCGTGGCGCAGATGTCGGAGCGGAGGTGTCGGGGTATAACAAGCAACCACTTACGACCGCTGGAATTGTAGTTGCGGCGGTACAGCAGGTTATCTCGAATGATGAAGTGCGTGGCTTGGCGACGAAGCGTCCGAGAGGTCGGTGCTGGCGACTGGCTGGACAGGAAGGCAATAAGCGAAAAGATCCATGGGTCTTTGCGCTGCTCTGACGGCATGTCGGAAATGTTGAGGGCGAAGGCACCGCAGGTATAAATAGACGAGTGGACAGGACCAGCGGGCAGGGGTGACCGGGATAGAGCGTCCGCGTCTGAATGCTTTCGGCCTGAGCGATAAACAATGCGGATGTCGTACTCTTGTAGGCGCAATGCCCAACGCGCAAGCCGACCAGTTGGATCTTTTAGTGAAGATAACCAGCATAGGGCATGATGGTCGGTCACGATGTCAAATGGACGCCCGTACACATAAGGACGGAATTTGCCGATAGCCCAAATGACGGCCAGACATTCCTTCTCAGTAACCGAGTAGTTCGCCTCGGCTTTGGTAAGGGTGCGGCTGGCATACGCGACGACGTACTCTTCGAAGCCATCCTTGCGTTGTGCAAGAACAGCGCCGAGCCCGACACCACTAGCGTCCGTATGGATCTCAGTTGGAGCAGAGGGATCGAAGTGTCGCAGTACTGGAGGCGAGGTGAGAACGCGTCGCAGTTCTTGGAATGCGTCGTCGCACGCCGACGACCAGGCTGATAGGTCAGAACTGCCGGTGAGAAGCTGCGTAAAGGGGGCAATGATAGAGGCAAAGTTACGGATGAAGCGTCTGAAGTATGAGCACAGGCCAATGAAGCTGCGAAGCTCTTTCATGGTGGTTGGTTGAGGGAACTCGGATACGGCGCTGAGTTTTGTGGCGTCCGGAAGGATACCGTCTTTTGACACTACATGGCCGAGAATAGTAAGAAGCGTACCAGCTCCGAAGTGGCATTTCTTCAAATTTAGTTGCAGTCCTGCAGTGGAGAGGCACTCAAGTACTTGCTCGAGGCGGTTGAGGGGCGACGCAAAGTCGGTGGAAAAAACCACAATGTCATCCAAATAGCAGAGGCACGTTTTCCACTTCAGCCCTCGAAGAATGGTGTCCATCATTCGCTCGAAAGTGGCAGGCGCGTTGCAGAGACCGAACGGCATGACAGTAAATTCATATAGCCCATCAGGCGTTACGAAGGCCGTTTTTTGACGATCGGCCTCTGCCATTGGCACTTGCCAGTACCCGGAGCGCAAATCTAGCGAGGAAAAGAATTCCGCTCCCTGCAGACAGTCCAAGGCATCGTCGATGCGCGGCAGAGGATAGACATCTTTGCGCGTTATTCGGTTAAGGCGGCGATAGTCGACGCAGAACCTGATACGGCGTTCAGCAGCCGACACACGATACGGACGCTGGCGCAATGGTGTTTATGGACCGGTGTCGATACGGTGAACGACTGCGGACGTTCGGCCCAAGGATGGTTGGTCAATGTCGAATGAGGAACGAAAGCGTTGGAGGAGCTTGATAATTTCTGTGTGCTGCGCAGGTGTGAGTTCTGCGTCGACGGCACGAGCGAAGACGTCTACAGGGGCATCAGTCGCGGCGGGAGGAGTGACGGAACAAATCGGAAGTGATGCCATATCACCAAACGTGGTGGCCGAGAGAACGCTATCGAAAGCTTCAGCGGTACCCAGGCACTCGCCGCGGAGTAGGGATGATGGACAGGCGGATGGATTGCACACGTAAAGGGCAGCAGAACCTTCGCAAAAAGTGACGACAGCAAACGGAAGCAGAAAGTCCCGGCGGCGCGCACAAGTGGCCGACGGTGTAAACAGAACAGATGAGTTTGCAGCCGAGTTACATGACACAGGAACCAGAGCGGCGGAGAAAGGCGCGATATCGATGTCAAAGGCGGCAACAACTTTCAGAGAAGAATGGTCGTCAGGGTCGGAGCATGGCACTGATAATGTAAGTTCGGCACGAGCGCAGTCGATAAGCGCTTGATTGACAGATAGGAAATTCCATCCAAGACTAACGTCGTGTGACGAACGAGATAGGACAACAAATTCTATAACATACATAACGTTTTGAATGACAACCCGGGCTGTGCACGACGCTGAAGGCTGAATGCGATGCGAGGTTGCCGTACGCAGAGAAAGAGAGGTAAGGGGAATGGTCACTTTGTTCAAATTGCAGCAAAGCTTCTCACTAATAATAGAAACGGCGGCTCCGGTGTCGATAAGTGCGTGTACGGTGACGCCGTCTACGGACAGTTCAATTTCGTTCGCCGGGTTAGAATGAGGCCTTGAAATGTTCGACGTAAACGCAGTTCTTGCCTCTGGAACTGCGACTGTTAGTTTTCCTCTCGGGCTGGGCTGGGTCGGCGAACCATCGGGGAAATGGATCGGCGACGTGGGGAAGGTGACCGACGGGCATCGAAAGGGAGGCGACTGTAAGATGAGTCCGGAGGAAGGCTAGATGGGTCCTGACGCGGAAGTCGAGCAGGCCTGTAGCTTGAGGCGCCCCCATTGTCAGGTAAACGGGGGCTGCGACGGCGGCAAAATCGTGCTACGTGGCCCGGAAAATGGCAGAAATAGCATATGGGCCGGTTGTCAGATGTACACCACGGGTTGACGACAGGGGCTCCAGCGGCCGAGTAGGGACGACCATCGGGCGTGAAGCCGGCGGCGGCGCATGGAAGGTGCCAGTGGCCCGGTAGGCATCAGGAGCCGGAGGAGCGTAAGGCCGGGCCACAACGTCAGCGTACGTTAGCGGCCCAGCTGCAGGCTGCGGAGGAGGGGCAGATGGCAGTGCCGCGGCAACTTGGGTCTGAATGACGTGGCGAAGTGAAGGAGCCAAGGTTGTCGACGGCTCGGGTGTGCTGTTCGCCAGAGAGAGTTGGCGGGCAACTTCCTGTCGGATAAACTGCTTTATTTCCGGCATTAAAACAGAGATGTCAGCAGCGACGCGGCCGAAATCCAACGGAGATAGATCCGTGATGTCCTGCTGAGCAGCGCGTGTTGATGCACGCTGCTTGCGCAGCTCGTCGTACTGCTGACAGAGCTGTATGACTTCGGCAATCGTCCGCGGACTCTTCGCGACGAGCATCTGGAAGGCATGGTCATCGATGCCTTTCAAGACGTGCTTGATCTTGTCAGCTTCGTCCATCGATGAGTTCACGCGCTTGCATAGCGAGAGGACGTCTTCAATATAACTGGTGAAGGTCTCGTCCTGGCGTTGAGCTCGACCACGCAAGCGCTGCTCAGCGCGAAGCCGGCGAACGGCGGGACGGCCGAAGACCTCTGCCAAAGTCGCCGTGAAAGCCGACCAGGTGGTAAAATCGGCTTCATGATTGCGGAACCATAGGTTTGCCACGTCAGTCAAGTAAAAGATGACATTGGTGAGCTTGGCGCGGTCGTCCCACTTATTATAGCCGCTTACACGGTCATATTCGGCGAGCCAGTCTTCCACGTCGTGGTCGTCTGTGCCGCTAAATATAGCCGGATCGCGCTGCCGGATCACGCCAGAACAGACGATTGTGGGGGGCACGGGAGCAGCAGCCTGGGACGGTCCTGGTTCATCCATTGCAACAGCTGGTGGCAGCGTTCGGCTGCGGAGTTCCAGGATGTAGAACAGAAACCCAGCAGCTCCACCAAATGCAACGGGGTTGTTCACCTAGCAGAAGGGTCACTAGTTATAGGTTATAGCGCTAGGCTTAAAACAGGTCGGCGCGATATCGCAACACGGAAGCAAGCACTTCTCGTCGTCTTCTTCTTTTGCACCTGCCCACCAGCACCATGCCCACTGCCCAGTGCCTTCAGTACAGCTCAAATAAAATGTCAGCGCGATGAAAATGGGAAACAGCAACTTTCAGAGCGATTCCAGCTGCAGCGCTTTCAAAGCTGATAGCAGCCGCAGACTTAATTAAGAGGAAGCTTTAGCTCCGGTGCTCCTATCTAAATGTATGTTAAAGAAGAATTCGTTTTTCTCGGCAACCACTGCACTATATTTGACGAGGTCTGTTGCATTCAAAAGAAAAACTTAAATTCTAGTGACTGTTGGTTTCGAATTTTCGAGTTAGGTCGTCAAATTTTTATTAAAAATCGGCAAAAATCGAAAATTTTCAGACACAAAGCTATCAAGTTTACAACTTTGTAACTCAATAACGGAGGAAAGTAATACAATTTTGTGAATTGCATATAATAGTACAGCTAAAGCGGACAAAATTGATATGTTACACATAAATATAAAAAGATTTTGTAACATGGAAATACAGCTCTTGCAGAACCCTTGTAACCAACCTAACCTGTAAAACGTAACAACGTAACAGGTAAGATGTAAAATGACAAATCGGATTTGTCGGCTTTGAATGATCTAATGGATGCCGTTTACAGAACCACGATATCAGTTCTTGATGCAGACATATTAACTTGCAAACTTCGTGCTTCTATTTCTTTCCAACTTTCAAATTTTCGAAAACCTTTTTAACAAAATTCAGGCCTTGAATCGAAATTCTGCTCCAGAAGTCACCAGAATTTAACTTTCTCTCTCAGTTGCAACAAATTTCATTAAAATCGGTCCAGGGGTTATCTCAGAAAAACGTTTTTGCGTTTTACATGTATTTGAATGGGCCGTGTAGGAGTCGGGCCCGAGCTAAAGCTTCCTCTTAAGCGAACGTGGAAACCTACATGCAAAGCCCCCTTCGTCCGCATATTACGAGGACTGCCATATTTTTTCTTTATTGCTACTGTCGGTATTGACGTTCAAAACTCCTCCGCACATAGTGCGCGTGGGAAAAGGTTGGCGATTGTGCTCCTCGAAGGCAGCACGCGAGAGCGCTGGCCGCCGGCTAATGAAGTTGACGGTGTACGCCCGTCTCGTCGAAGGACAGCCGTGTCCGTGAGTGGCCTTTTCCGTGCCACAGCGTGGCTCAAGGCTCCGAGGCGCGCCGTTCAGCGCACACCACGCGCACCCCTCGGCCCTGTTCGGCCGCGGTTGACGGATTGATGGCTCATCGACGAAGCGACGCCGGGAATATTATGCGCGCCGCCGCTCGGCCTGCTGCCGCATCACCGCCGCAGCGAGGTCACAGCTGACAATCGAGACGATCATTGCCTTTTGGGAGAGCGCTGCTCTTTCGGCGAGCAATTCGCATTTTCAAGCGAACAACGTTTATCTTTACGCCAGTGAGGCTTTGATCTCCAGAATAATCTCATACTTGCCAGGATCCAACCTGACGTGAGCGCTGTTGAATGTTCATAGAACCGAGGTCAGTCGTCTGCTGAGCGATCTGGCGCGGCGTAGCCACCGTCAGCGACGATTTTGGCGCTGTTGTCGCGACAGGTTCAACTTGCTTCGGTCGGCGGCAACTGTTGCGGTGGGTGGAAACGGCAGCTTGCGTGAAGAGTTCGGCTCCTTTATATTACCTACTCCGCTTATGACGCATTTATTATGCTATCATGTTGTGTGCCTGGCTGCACGAGCTGGCGTGTAAAACGACGCGTGCGGCGTGGCCACGCGCGATTGTTCACTTCGACAGGAAATAGATCACGAGTCTGTCGTGTTCGAATGGCGCGAAGATGGCAACACGTATTTCCACGCCATTAAGACCGGGGCGGCGCTTGCACGCCGGGCGTATATAGATGCGTTACGCTGCTCTGCACAACATTGAGGCCAAGGAGCGCGAGCCTGGGACTGAAGACGACGACGACGCTTCAGTGACTGGCCTGCTTTGTCAATTGTGTGCATGCTGTAAATACGTTTCTCGTATTGCTTCTTTTATTCGCAAGAATATCACGTTTTTCTCCTTAATTTCAGGGAAACGAAAATTATTTTTCAGAAGATGATGCGCCAACAGAGACAGAGCACTAAGAAAGAACAGTGACAGGACAAGGTGCTACTTGCAGTTGGTTATTGAGGTCAAAAGTGGCTGAATATATAGACATGGGCAAGAATCACAAGATTAACGAAAATTAAAAAAACCTATCTAGAACATTCTTTCATTTGTGTATATATTCAGAGACGAAGTGCTGACACAGGCGCCACCCTCCCCCCCCTCTTCTCTTATTCTGGTTGGCCTCCATCAGTTCACGCGCCACAACATCTTCGCTTTTAAACATGATTGCTCTGTCATGAAACCTTGCTTCACATACTTGCTTATTCACATTCCGGCAGGCTTTTCATTTCGCGAATGCATTTCCCGCAGGCCTTGCATTTCGCGAATGAGAGGCCACTGAACTCGCCGACAATTATAATAGTGATGATGACGACTTAAAAAGGAATAGCCCATACCCACTGTAGCGGACAGGCCACGAGTGCTATACTATAAGCGAGAGGAGAACGAAGCGACAACGAGAAAGAAGTAAACAAAAGGCGGTCGCCGCTGGCATGCGGCCAGCGCTGCTTGCGATGCCAACGACGGAGCATCCGACGACGCTCGACGTTCAGCGCACGCCTTCCTTCGAGGTGCGTCAGTGCGACTTCGTCGCGCGTCCACGGACCCATTTCTAGCCCGCCGGTGACTGACAAACAGCCACGTAAACTCGCGCGTTTAAGAGAGGTATCGTGCTTCTGGACGGTTCTCTATTTCCGTATTTGTTCAATATCTAACGTACGCAATCAACAATGCCGAACACAGCTCGCATTCGAGATCCGTCTTCTATGAGGTTAATAATGTTACTGCGGGGAATTAATTAAAGCTATGTCACTATCTTAAGGTCACGCCATACATGTGCCAGCTTCGGAAAACTTTCTCTGATCAATAAAATCCGTGATATTTACTTGCGTTCTGTGAGTTGAGTTAAGGCACCGTTTTTCCTAAATTATTGTAAGCAGCTAGTGGAGGGTCATGACGCTTGTAGTCTATACCTAGGCTTGAGGGATTGGCATCATAAATCGCCACAGAGAGATAGCGAAGCGCATTCCTTGTTAACTGAGAGATGGTACCTGCTGATCAAGTGACGAATCGCTTGAGTTCGGCGCAGCCGCTTTCCCGCGCAATACCACTTTTTCTGTGAGTCCCGAGACAACGCGTCCTCTTGGGAGCAACTTCTTGTGTGTAACGTTGCAATGCACTATGGGATCGAATGTATAGAACCGTATTGTATCCGCAAACACATGTCACGCCACTCGATAGCTGAACGCGGATTATAGATAGTTTTCATGTGACATCATGGATGTAGCTTCTCGTAGTGCCAGCACCCAAACATGGCGGCTATGATGACATGAGTGCATCTATCATTACGTGCACATCATTTTGCTTTTTTTTGACAATGACCATTTTTACCTTATTATCACTGTTATCGACTTGTCGCTTAGTGCAAGACGCATCTTTCGTGCTGTGGTGCTGTCACGTTCCTTGTTTACGCGGCTTCTCGGCAAGTTACTTCCCAAAGATGACGCGAATGCAAACTATATACATGCGAAACACTAAACACCTCCTGCGTACACAGGCACAGCACATATTCTTTGAATTCCACGTAAAAAACATTAATGCTATAGCTTAAGTCCTGTGAAATCATTTGTACTTCTATAATGCTTGCAACGCTCAAATTGTAAAGGCTTAATTGTCAACAATTTACTCTGCTTTTCCATGCGTACTGTAGAGTTTGCGTCGACGGCTGTAGTTTCGAGAGGGTTGAGTTTGCGGTACGCAGAGTTCCACACTGTCGGTGCGCGCCAGCCACCCATCGACGAGGTCAAATGCAAGAAGAGAAAGAATACCACTCGTGCTCTTCGCTTTGTTTGCTTCGTGTACTTCGAGGCATTCTCAAAACCAAAACTATGCTCGAGCCTTACAATACGGTGTCTCTCGCAGCCCCAATATTTCTTTGCGAGTGGACGACCCAACCGTTCACACGCACGCACGCACACACACACACACACACACACACACACACACACACACACACACACACACACACACACACACACACACGCACACACACGCACACACGCACGCACGCACACACGCACACACACACACACACGCACGCACGCACGCACACACACACACACACGGACACACGGACACACACACGGACACACACACGGACACACGGACACACACACACATAAGAAAACGAGTCGAACTGTTCAATAAGCCTTACTGACAAAGATGTCAGTATATTTACCCTCTCCACGCTTCAACGCGTGTAGAACACAAAGCAAACGAACGAGAAAGAACACAAAGCAAACTAACTAGAAAGCGAGACCACCTCTTGAGCGATCACGCTCAGCTTGGCACGCACGCAGCTTTTCTGCATACTATACGTAGCGGCTGCTTCTTACAGCTTACATTGGTGGTAGCTCTGCAAGCGTTTTCAATGCTCCCGCAACGCTTCTGCGTTGTTTTATTTTCAAGAAACTCAGGTAGAAGACTGTTCTATGGCCTGTCCTTGGAGAGCCGCAGTCGGGACTGGCTCCTTCGAGGGAAAACTACCAGCCTGAACGAGCCATGACGAGCAGCGCGAGCGACGCGCCTGTGACCAAGTCCGACTCGCTTCCCGTGAGCGACGAAGCGTTGCCAGCGCAGCCTTCACCCAGCAGCGTTCAGACCTCGGCGGCAGAAGGGGCGGTAGGCGGCGGTTCCGCAGTCGCCGACGAGCACCAGCAGCAACCGGCGGCGGCACCGGCCAGTGGCGGGCACGAGGGCGAGGCGGAGCCCAGCGACGCGTCCGTCACCAAGGAGGAGATGGAGCGGTACATCAAGATCTCGCGCGACCTGAAGCTGCGTCGCGGCTCGCTCATGCCTCCGGGCGGCACGTCGGGCAAAGCCATCAACGCCACGATGACCGCGCCCATACTACCCCTGAGTGCTGGCCTCAAGAAGAAGGCCAGCCTAACCATGGAGGCGCGCGTCGAGCTCTATGGCAAAGGACGCGTCAAGCTGTCGTTCGACGGCGTTTCAGAAGAGGGCCAAGCCGGCACGGGCGGCGTGCAGCCGCTCCACCAGGACGAGTCGGCCACCAGCTTGGTGCGCCGCGGCGGCCCTTCGACGGCGATCACGCCGCGCAGGCTGAGCCTCGAGGAGCGCGCACCTCCGCCCCCGCCAACGCCGGCGCCTTCGCTGGCGTCGCTGCAAAAGCGAAACAAGTCGATGGACTTCGCCACCATCCCGCTCAAGGACGACGACCATCCAGAGCCGTCGAACCCAGCCTGACACGGCGTTCACGCGTAGCATGTCGCGAGCCATCTGAACGGTTCTCAGGGGCGAGCGTCTTCACTAGTTACATCGTTATCGCTTGCCGCAAGAGGACAGTTTGGGGTTTTCGCATCCGACATATGTGATCGAGGTTTCTTTAAATTCAGCCTGGAGCGCCGTCAGTTACTCACAAAGCCTGAGCCCCCTGCTGTTTGTTTTATCAGCAATTTTAACCTTTAAGTGTACGAAGTGGATGCGTAAAATGCGTTTTCAGTAAAGGTCTGCCGCTTGTATGACTATGTTTCTAGCTAAACGTACTAATCATGGTCATGCTATCAATAAAACAGCTGGAGTTGCAAGATGTCCTTGTTGCGGTTTAATTATTGAGTTTTCTTGGCCCCTTTCCCACGAAAGACCACAAGTCTCTGGCGCAGTACCGACGTTGCCGAACTCTTATATATATATTCGGTCAGCTTTCTTTAAGTCAGATAATCGTGTCCTTGGGAACCTTTCATGAAGACAGGACTAATCAAAGCCCCCGTAGGAGACAT
Organism: Dermacentor albipictus; assembly: GCF_038994185.2. Classification (NCBI taxonomy): domain Eukaryota; kingdom Metazoa; phylum Arthropoda; class Arachnida; order Ixodida; family Ixodidae; genus Dermacentor; species Dermacentor albipictus. The sequence goes on along the minus strand of NC_091824.1, from coordinate 177,447,122 downwards.
CCACGCACAGCTCTGATGCTTAAGGTAGTTGTAGCTTTTAATGCGTTAGGCTGTCATTGTGTAGGCTGTGACTGTAATGCATTAGCCTGTCACCACTGCCACTTGGTAGACAGTGGTAACGGGGTTCGAAACTAACCATTGGGCTACCTTGGGTCGCTGAGTGTGCGGTAGTGTGCACATACGTGCTGCTCTTCGACGAACCTCTTTCACGCCGATACGGGTTACTCTAGACGCGGGACTGCGATGTACCGCAGTTCGAAAAAGCTGTTTGACGCCGAGTTGTAAAACTGCGTATGTGCCACTTGGCTGTGCTAATATCCAATGAACCTCTTTGATGCCAACTTAGGTTCATGTGCTAGTAAGCGTGCGCCTTTCTTCAATGAACGTCTTTGACGCCAACTTGGGTAACTAGGTATGTCACATTGGGTATGTGCCGTTCTACAGTGATGGAAAAGATCCCTAAATTTCTCCGATTCTGAGCGGAGTTAAGCCTATGTCACAAGAGTCTCAAGAACAGCAACCTCGACGCATTAGAAGGCTAGGCCTGCATGTGTCGCTTTAAATGAACACCTTTTATGCCAACACTCAGCCAGCTGCGCCACGAATGCACTGGGTATGTGCCCCTCTTCAATAAACTTCTCACCAACTTGTGTCGCTGTGTGTGTGCCACTGGGTGTGCAGAAAGCGAGGGAACAATTCTCGGCGTTCGCACACACCGGCATGCGACGCTACTTGTCTCGGAGCCCAGGCGTGTGCATGCGCGCTGCCCCTGCGTCGATGCGCTTAATGTACTCGACCACGTAGTAGGGTGTGAACGTAGAAACTAAAAATTGGCTGCGGCTTAGCTCAGCTAAACCTGGATATGCAAAGCGAAAGCTTGGCTTAGCCTGGCTAAGTCTTGGTTTCACTTTGTTAACCGTTGATTTAGCTGTAATTATTATACTTAGGTATACAATCACTGTTAAGTCAGGTATGACGGCTGTGCGTAGGTCGGTGGCTAGACATGACTGGGATTAGGCTTGGTAGACACGCATCGTTCGGCGGTGAGACGCCTGTTGTGCCACAGGGAAAGCGCAAGTGATAGACATGCAAAGAGACGCCGCGAACAGGCGCAACGTCGAAGCACAAAGGGGCAGGACGCGAACGCGGTCGCTACAGTGATATCGACGCTGCGACACCTGTTGCATTCCGGACCCTCTCCAGTGAAGCAGCTTGCCGGGCGATATCCGCGGGGGGGTCAGACGCCGCTTGGCGACGACGGCTCAAAGCCTCCCTCTCCCGAACAACGCTCAGGGAACAACGCTCGTCGCGCGCCTCTTAGCCAGGCGCGCGACGAGTCACGTGGTCAGGCGGTGACTCAGCTGCGGAGAGCGCATGTGCCAACCCGGCGGTAGCGGCGGAGCTCGGCGCGGCGAGCGACGCGATGCGTTGCCAAGGCTACGGCGCAGCTGGGGTCTAATAACTGCTGCCGACGGCGAAACTGGGTGCTTTAAAAAATAATAATAACCCGCACCACTTTAATCGCAAACCTCGATAACATACTCCTCAGGAAAACTCGAAAACGTTACTCGCAGCGCAAAAGTTGAAGGGTCGCTCAGCGGCGTTCAAATGGACATTAATGCTTTCGTATTCACAACTCATAAGAAGTGCTTGGGTGTCCTCGGTCATTTTTCAATTTGTCTTTTTTATTTTTACAAGTAGTCAAGTTACTATGTGCACGTAAGCCATTAAGAAAAAGATTTGAGGAATGGCGTGATTAAGGTATCACTGATGACGTCCCGAGGCAAGCCAACCATCACTGCACGCCAAATGTACAACTCTGAGCAGGATTGGCAGAGGCGGCTCAAGTTGCAAGAAGCGTCACCGCTGCGATCTATTGGAATGCCGGTGTTTAAACCTTAATATAAAGATCGCATGGTTTACACAGAGTACCCTCCTGATTGAGTGCATTTGTACCCAACTATCAAAATTGCTGCACGTTTCCCCTTTACGCAAAATTTCTATGAAACCCTTTATGCGGAAATGTTATGAAAGGCGCCCGAAATTTCCTCCCGTCCCAAATGCTTTGAGGCCCTCTCTGGAGCCCACAGCGAGAGTGGGTCGTTCTTCCGGTCAGCCAGGATGCGTGCGACAGAAGAGCGGCTCACTTTGCCGGACAGACTGCTGTACCATGCGGCGCGTCATGCAGCGCGGGCCACCGCTGGTGCTCTTGCTGCCGCTGGCATTGGGCGCCAGCACAGCGGTTTGGCTCTGGGTCCACGGTCACTTCAGGTCAGCGCAGAACAAGGCCGACAGGGTTTCCTTGGAGATGTACGCCATCCTTCCTCTCGAGCCGGAACCATCAGTCTGGTGAGGCATCGCCCTACTCACGCGTTTCACATTACCGTCGTGTCACGAAGATGTCTAAGCTCTTCCTGCAGAACAGGGCCCTTTTTTCCTCCCGAGTGAGCCACCGAGGGTTGAAAACCATGTCCTGGCTGTTTGTAGAGTCATGCGTTCTTTTGAACGATTCTGGAAAAAGCAGAGAGAACGACATTAGCAGATCTAGTATGCATACTTTAAGTAGCAATGCAAAAAGTGTCAAAGAATAGCAAACTCCTGTAGGCCTGCGATGTCTCGTAGGTGCAATCATTCGCTGATGCTATTGTCATCATAGAGCCTGCAGATGTTTACATATCTAGCGTTTAAAGATTGAGATATTGAAACATCGAGACCTCGCCTTCTCCGAAAAGTTTATTGCCGCTTTGGTAATGAAGCATAAAATTTACCAGATTCGAGTAACATGACACCAGACATGTACACGTTACAGGAAAAGGTAACCGCTTACAATTACAATCACTTGACTTAAAATATGTCATTTGAATACAGTTACGAAATACTGCCTCGGGAAATAATTAAGGAGTTACTCAACAGTAATCGGTTACCTTTACGTTATTTTCTTCTAAAATTTTTGTAACATTGCATAGATGCAGTGAACAAAACGAGCTCGCCTAGGCCCTTTCAGTGCGTCCTCTGCAACCCTTCATACATTGCTTATCTGCGCTAACAATTTCTTTAAAAAAACATTCGTTCGTCGTCGTCCCTCGTTTTTGTTGCGGAGGCATCGGCAGCGACATCAAAAGGTTGCCCTATGAGGTAAAGGAGGGGGAGGTTAAGCAGTTCGCTCGATGTGCGCGCTGGGGGTAGGGCGGCGTCGTAACGTATAGGGATCTTGCGCACAATATATGCTTATATACACTCGGCATCTGGGTCCTCTATGAGGCGCAGTGCTTTATTATTGCTAAGACTAAGTGAAGGCACTCCCGGTTGGGCCAATGAAAGGTTTAATAAAAATCGTCCGCATGTGATTTCCTGGCATTAACGTCCTAAATAGTCTTCGCATTGAGATATGTCAATACATTTTTCAATTCATCAGCCATCAGCTGGTGGAGCGTTAAGATGAGGAAACAAATACTGAGCACCCGTGTTTGCCTTTCTGAACATTCGCGTTAACGAAGCTCTGCATGGCACGAACCCGAGTGTTCTGCTGTAGCTTTCGCTGCATTCAGGTTCTTAAAGCTGCGTCGCTTGTTATCGCTTGCTTCGTCAATACAATAATTAGTTATCTGTAATTGGCAAGTGGGAAAAAGTAATTAAGTTACAGTGACTGTTATAGAGTAAACAAAGTAATGGTAAATTACAAAAAGATATCATTACATCTAATTTGTTACGTACAAGGCTGCATGACCCACTCCAAAGCGCAAGCCATTATTTAAGCAACATTGACTCGATTCATGAGAAGTTTCACTTCCTCACGTCTGGCTCTGGTCGTCGTTCAAAAAATTGCTCGCGGTTTGCTGCAACTTGTTGTTTGGCCTCATGCGCGTGTGCGTTCGCAGTCTGACGCACAAGAGCCCGAGGAAGGTGGGCGCCAGAGAGCGCATGCGCAGCTGATCGCTTAGGCGTGCACGTGGTGGCGCCTGAGCCATCGACCAGGCTGGTTTCCGCTCGATGTATTTTCAGCAGCTGCGCTGTAAACATTGGTTTGGATATAGACAAACAGTTTCAGAGGGTTCTAACGTGCGAGGGAAAAAAACACCGGCGCGAGACACCTTGCCGCTGCGTGCCCCGCCACGGGCTCCGATACGTCCAGCTGGAATGCACCTTCAGCGATCACGGAAAATTCTGGCCTCACTAGGGCTCCGACGTGTTACTGCGCCAACTATGCGGAGTTTTTCTGCGTCGGGACTATGCGCGCACTGATGCGCCTTTTGCTGACTACACTATATCAATCAAGTGCAAATAAAAAGGCAGCTTGGCCGGACCGGACACAAGCAAACGGCTTTGATCGTTGTGCATTGTGCTGATGATCATCATCACATGACTACTGAAATGGCCAAACGCATGAGAACCCTGCTGATGGTGCTTTACGCGTCCTGAGTCTGCCGTATTGCGCAATTTTTTTCAGTTGCATGCGCTGCTGTCTGTGTCAGATCGGTCGGTCGCCGGTCGGGTTCTCGCAGAGTAGATTCTTCCACTTTAACAAGAGAGGCAGAAGCACTATAACCATTAGGTCACACTTATTCCTTACATGGTCTTCATTACATTGAATAAAATTATTTCTGTACAGCAGCTATTTTCAAAATTATGAGCAACTAACCAACGATTAATAAATTGATTGATTCTATATTGGTTTATCACAAAACATGTGATGGTAGGCGAAGAGAAGAGACATTCATGGGTGGCTTGAGGGAGTCCTTCGCCCCCATGCTGACAAAGACAGGAGCAGAAGCACAAGCATTTTGTTTACGTTGTGGTACACTTTGACAAAACCATCATATTAAACACAACATTATTATGCACTTTAACGAAAACATCGAATTAAACACATCACTAGTTACTGCCCTACACAGTCGTCATGCATTAGCATGCATTACTTCACATCAGCATCATTCACCAGCACAACTATTTGTTACAACGTAACCATTGTAATAGTGCCACTTAAGAATATAATTAAATACTAGTCAAGGATTGCTCTAGAGGTCAGTTTTAGGCTTGAAGGAACGCGTGCAAGTCAGCTTTCTATTGTAGTCATTAAGTATACACGAAAATTTCTTGTGAAGCAATTGCCGACCATAACCAGTGCGACAATACGGAACATTCCATATTTTTGTTCTTGCCTTATGTAACACTTCTTTTGGATGGAGCTTTACTAATCCCACGAATAGACAATTACGGCAGTTGTAATCTAGGCGATAGCCACGCAGCAATTTGTACTCGTGTGTTTCTGGTGCTTTAATTATTCTAATTTTTTTCAAAGAGCTGCGCTAGGATTCAGAATTGGAATATTCTCAATTGTTCTCAAGAAGCTTTTTTCTTTTGCATTACTAATAGCCGCGAAAGGTTTTATCCTGTAGTAGTCCCTCAGACCGAATGACAGTAGTTTAGCTACGATGCAAACAGGGCATTACAGATCAACAATTTTACTGACTGCGGAAATAAGTAGCGGTTTCGATTCATAATTCCCGTTATTACACCTCACTTTTGTAATATCGCATTGACATGCTCATCCTACTGCAGTGATCCTGAAAAATGCACACTAAGTAGCCTAACAGACCTAACTAGCTCTATCTTGACGATGTGAGAGGTCAACGAGCAGTATGCACAAGTAAAATGTCATGCAAAGCAACACGTTCCATTACAGCAAAACCTGAAAAGAGAAGTTAAACACTTCACCATAAGTATATTCCAATCTTGCTGACATTTATTTTGATCGTAAATGACCTTCAAGTGCATAATCATCTGACAGAGATGTGCTCCTGAGAAAACTGTTCATTCTGTATTTCGATCTTGCATACGAGTTTTCCATAGGCCATGCAGGCCTATCAGTAAAAAAAAAAATTGAATGGTACGTCATCACACGGAACAACAAGATGCCGGACACTGTGAGAATATAGATCAGTCTTCCTGCAAATTTCTATTTAGGACGCCACAGAATAAAACAGTAGTCTTACAGACAATAAACCAGTGTTCAATTTCAGGCACGTTATAAAGGCGAGTTATTTGACGAACCGAAAGTATTCTTTTTGCAAAGCAGTGTTCTAACGGTAAACGTTTGAGTGTATCATTTGTACAAGAATAAAGAAAAAAATGTTTTGCGGAAGGGCAATCTGGCATTTCGTGCACTCTTGCAAGTACGTTGTGTCCTGATAATCTGATATATATTGATCGATATACTGGAGGCGGGAACAACATTGATATTGTTACGGTCTCCGGATAGGGTTAAGGGGCAGCTTTAATGATCCTCAACGCACAAATAGCCGTCGAAATTGCAGAAGCAACGTCGTCCTCCTCTTTTTGCACTCTCGCTTCCAGCGTATTTTTCCTTCAGTGCCCCTTTGTAACATTCCTATAAAATTTCATGATAAAATTTCATGATATTCTGTCAATGTGTCGCCTATGAGCTTAAGGGCGACTTGTGGTATGTTGCCTTGTAGATACATTCTGCATGCCACTTGTGAGTCAGACATTATGAAAGCTGAGCTGTCTTGGTTTTCCTTGTATGCGATAGCGAGAGCAATCGCCGCTGCTTCCGCTGTTGCAGTGCACCTAGTGCGTATCGAGGCTGATGTGTGAAGCGTTCCGTGGCGTGTGGGTTGAACTGCCACTATTACATGTCCTTTGCTAAATCTAGCTGCGTCAGTATACATTACGTCTTGATTACTGCCGAAGGTTTTCTGAGGATGTTTAGCTCTTGCTTGTCTTCTCGCTGTGTGATAAGTTTTGTTCATGTTGCGTGGGATTGGGGAGACCACTATGCGCTCGCGTATTGGATCCGACATTGCGGTCGTTTGTTCCTTGGAGTACTGCGGTCCCAATGGGTAGCCTAGACGCGACAGAACGTTTCTACCTGTGCTTGTGAGTCATAGTCGTTCTCTTTGTGTCACGAGAACGGCTGCTCTTAACTCTTGAAATGTGTTGTATATGCCTAGAGCTTAAACCCTCTCGTTTGCCGCATTCTTAGGAAGCCCAAGCGCAGCCTTATACGCGCCACGTATTAGTAGGTCGATTTCTTTGATTTCCGACGGGGTTAGCTCTTGATATGGTAGTCCGTATGTTATTTTGCTAAGAATAAAAGCCTGGACTAGTGTTATGGTTTCGTTTTCGTGGAGCCCTTTACCTTTCTTTGTAACTCTGCTTATTAGTCTAGCGATGCTCCTCGTGCTTTATTTTAGAGTCGCAATGGTGTGAGTGGCTCTTTTGTTGCTTTGTAACCATAGTCCTAGTATTCTGATCATATTTCTTTCTTGTAACGTCTGGTCACCCATAGTTAGGTGGATGCTCGGTTTGTTTCTGTAGTTAAGCCCGTGGATCCGGATAAACTCAGATTTTTCCGGAGCGCATTGCATGCCGTTTTGTTCTGCGAAGTCCTTCACCGAGTCGCTAGCCTCCTGGATAGTTTGTTCGTTTTGCCCTAATGAGCCTTTGCAGGCCCATAACATGATGTCGTCTGCGTAAAACGCGAAGTTGAGGTCGTTAATTTTCGCTAGTGTTCGTGCCAAGCGGTTCATTGCGACATTAAATAGAAGTGGTGAGAGGATGGCACCCTGTGGTGTGCCTCTGTTAGGCATTGGGAGTTTGGAAGATCGAATATTTTCCATACTTATTGTGGCTTTACGTTCAGTAAGGAAAGAGCGGATGTAATTGTGGATCCTAATTCCACAGCCCATTCTTTCGAGCTCTTCAAGTATGAGGGTATGGGAGATCGTATCAAAAGCGCTTTTTAAGTCAAGCGCTGCTTTGATGTTCTCTCCCCCTGTAGGGACATTTTGCAGCACGTCATCTCGTAGCCTTACGAATATGTCTTGTGTAGAAGATTTTGTCTGAAGCCGTACATGTTGTGCGAGAGAAGTTCGTGCCCTTCGATATAGCTGGTAAGCCTGATATGAAGGACCTTTTCGAAAAGTTTGCCTAAGCAGGAGGTTAGAGATACTGGCCTGAGATTCTGCAATGTTCTTGCTTTCCCCGGTTTAGGTATTAATATGATGGTCGCTTCTTTCCATTGATTAGGAAGCTCTCCCGTTTCCCAGATTTTCTCATTGAAGTACTGGGTTAGGCGTTCCAGTTGCTGATCACTCATATTTCTTAACATAGCATTCGTGATGCCGTCCTCGCCTGGGGCTGAGTTACGTTTTAATGCTAGAGCGGCGACATATGCTTCTTGTTTCGTTATGGGTGCATCAAGCTTGGGACTGTCCATGCCTTTGTACTCTCTCTTATCGATGTTATCTCCTGCTGTCCCGATGTATCTGTCTGCCAGGGTGTGGATCAAGGATGCGTCATCCCCCTTAAATTCTCCTACCAATGTGCGTAATGCTCCAGTAGTGACTGTTTTTGTATTGTATGGATCAAGCATGCTCCGTAAAATTTCCCATGTCTTGGTTGTTGAGAGCGTTCCACGTAACGAGTCACAAAATTGTATCCAGTTGTTCGCTTGTAGTTGCCTAGCATACTCATTTGCTTGTTCTGTCAGTTGTTCTATTCTAGCTCTGAGGTTTCTTTTTAAGCGCTGGCTCTTCCATCGTTTAGTAAGACTTGGCTTCCTTCCCACATATGGACGAGGTGGGGATCCTAGAAGAAGTCGTGCTACGTCCCACAGTGACTCTTCAACTGCGGAAGAGACCGCTTTGAGTTCTCAAGAGCGTCGGGATGAGACGCTGCGTAGACGACGTGCCGAGGAAACGGAGGAAGAACGTGACCACAAGCTAACACCACAAGTACTTAAGTGAGACGAAAACCGGGATTAGCAAAATGAATGTCGATGGTTTGGTGATAACTGACTCCTGTGCTATTGCTGAACATTTTAATGCATATTTCCAGAGTGTTTTTACTAAAACCGATGACTACGAATTTCAGAATTCAGTCGTTGAAACTGATACTGACATAGAAGTAACGAGGGACGGAGTAATACATATGCTGTTAAAACTTGATCCTAAAAAATCTGCTGGGCCTGACGGTATCCCTAATGCCTTTCTTAACCGATACGCTGAGTATTTATCCGGGTTTCTAACTGCTCTTTTTAACTGTTCACTGTCTTCAGGGGAAATACCGACTGACTGGGGTATAGCACGTGTTAAGCCGATTCATAAAAAAGGTGACCACTTGTCGTTTGAGAATTATCGTCCTATCTCTATTACAAGCAGTTGTTGTAAACTTCTCGAGCATGTTATTGCAAACTTCATTCATGAATTCCTTAGTGATAACAATGTACTATCAAAATTTCAACATGGATTTAGAAAAGGGTTATCCACTGTTACACAACTATTTACAACTGTGCATGAATTTTCACAAGTGCTTGATGCATCAGGTCAAATAGTTGTTCTGTTTTTAGATTTCTGTAAAGCCTTTGACAAAGTGCCACATGGGAAACTGCTTTACAAATTGCAGTGCTTGGGGTTACCAAGACAAATAGTTCAATGGATTGCGGCTTACCTTCACAACAGACAACAGTATGTAGTAATAAATGATTCATCATCTGCTATTCTTCATGTCACGTCTGGAGTTCCACAGGGAAGTGTATTGGGACCACTTTTGTTTTTAATTTATGTTAATGACTTGGTTGATGTTATTCCCGAAAATGTGTCTGTACGTTTGTTCGCGGATGATTGTATCATTTTTAAACAAATTGTATCCCCCAGTGATCACATTGAATTGCAACATGCACTGAATGTTATTGACGAGTGGTGTCAAAAATGGGGCATGCAACTAAATACTCAGAAAACAGTACTACTTCGTATCACCAGGAAACTAAATCCGAGCCAGTTCTGTTATACCCTTAGAAACAATAGTATCTCGATTGTAGGCAAATATAAGTACTTAGGTGTCACCCTCACAAGCAACTTAACTTGGTCAACCCACATTTCTGATATCTGCACATCTGCACTACGTAAGTTATGGTTCCTTAAAAGAAAGCTGAAATTCGCACCCTCGCAAACAAAGCTTTTAGCTTATAATACGTGTGTTCGTTCTAGGCTTGAGTATGCTTCTATCATTTGGGATCCATATTTAAAGAAAGATATCATGCAACTTGAACGTATTAACAGAAAGGCTGTTAGGTTTATATTTGGTAAATATCGTAGACTTGATTCCCCATCCAACCTAATGCAATTAAACTGTATTTCTACGCTAGAAGCCCGCAGAAAATTCAGTCGCCTTTCATTTCTTTATAAATGTATGTTTGGTAACATAAAAATAGATCTACCTGACTGTATAAAACCCTTAACAACACGACGCACACGCCATGGCCATGAATTTGCACTAACCCCAATCTTTGCCCGATCAAAGGCTTTCAAATTCAGTTATTTTCCAAGAACTGTGGAAGAATGGAATTCTTTGCCGTCTGATATTTTTGGTTCCAATAATTTTCTCGCTGAGTTGGAGTGTTACCTTCTCTCTTAAGCTTTATTTTTCTTTTTTTTCTTTTTTGCTTTTCTTCTTTCTTGCTTTTTTTTTTTGTTGTCTGTTGCTTTGCACATTCATGTTGGATGTAACCCACACCTGCTTGGGCCAACACATTGGCCTGCAGTATTTTGAAATAATAATAATAAAAGCGTAGCCATGCAACTCTTGCTTTCGCAATTCAACTAGGGTTAACCAGAGCTAAACCACAGGCAACTTTTTCAAAAGAGGATCTGAGGGGCTTTACCAGCTGCAGGTGACCGGCTGGAGGTGAGGTAGGTCGCTTGTGGCTCCGGCACTGTGTACAACTGGCCACGTAGGTGTCAATTGTTTTGCACATTTGCGGCCAGTAAAATCTTTCTTTGGTACGACTAAGTGTTCGCGCGGTCCCTAAGTGACCTGAGGTCGGGTCATCGCGCGTAACGCGCCGAATAGACGTGTAAAGAGACTCCTGCACCACGAGCAGAAAGCGGGCGCCCGTCGTTCAGAAGTCCCTCTTGTAAAGAAAACCACCTCGAACGCAAAACCGACCTGCGGTTATAGGCCCTTGTGTGGCAGAGAAAAAAAGCATTCAAGTTTGTGTCCTTGCGCTGCTCTGCGGCGAATTTCAAGGCATGGGGAAAATCAGGCGAAAGGGTACCGATAAGGTGATCAAAGTTCTCAGCTTCACAATCCGTCGTAGATAGTGGCATACTATAACGGCAATCCGCGTGAGCGTGTCGACGGCCATGGACTCTTGTACGAAATAGTGAACACATATTCCTGTAGACGAAGGGCCCATTGCGCGAGGCGACCGGATGGGTCACGAAGATTGACCAGATAGCACAGAGAATGGTGATCTGTGACGATGGTGAACGGGCGACCATAGACGTACGAGCGAAACCGCTGCACGGTAAATACTACTGCTAGGCATTCTTGTACCATCACAATGTAGTTCCGTTCAGGCTTGCTTAAAGAACGGCTTGCGTACGCTACATGTTCGTTGTTCCTCGAGCGCTGAACGAGGACGACCCCGATGCCGACGCCACTTGCGTCTGTGTGAATCTGTTGGTGACGAAGAATCGAAGTGCCGGAGTATTGGCTGTGAAGTTAACAAAAACTTCAGCTGGCGAAAGGCGGCTTCACACTCAGGGGTCCACGGAGTGGTTTCAAGCCGATTCGTCAAAGGGTGAGCGACATGCGCGAAACCGGGTATGAACGACCGGAAATATGAGCAGAGCCCTGCGAAGCCGTTTGGCAGATTGAGGTTGTTCGAACGGCTGCCGTCTTCTGTGGGTCGAGTCTAATGCCATCGTTGTCGACGAGATGTCCTAACACCACAGTCTGTCGCTCGCCAAAATGACTTTTTTTTCCAGCTCGAAACCAGCCTTTGCGATACAGTCGAGTACAATAGCGAGGCGAGGGTTGTGCTCCTGATATGTGCTTCCAAAAATTACGACATCATCAAGGTGGTACATACAAATCTGACATTTCAAACCACGCAGAATAGTACCCATGAATCTTTCAAATGTCGCCGGCGCATTGCACAATGCGAACGGCATGACGTTGAATTCGTACCGCCCGTCAGGCGTAACGAATGCCGTCTTTTCTTTGTCAGCTGGGTGCATCGGAATTTGCCAATAACCTGCTCTCCGATCCACGTAAAAAAAGTAGGAAGCGGAATGCAGACAGTAGATGGCGTGATCAATACGGGGCAGTGTGTAGATATCTTTCTTGGTAACGGAATTCAGTCGGCGGTAATCAACGCAGAATGTCCCCGTACCATCTTCCTTCTTCACAATAATGACCGGAGCGGCCCAGGGACTTGCCGATTCTTGAATTACTCCCTTTCCTAGCATCTCTTGCACTTTCTCGTAGATGATGCTGCGCTCTGACGGTGCCACCCTGTAAGGTTTCTGCCGTATGGGATGGACCAAAGCGGTGTTGATCTGATGACGTATTCGAGACGCTGGAATTAGAGGCATTATGCTTCTTTTCGAAAAGTCGAACACTTTCGAGTGCTTGGAGAGAACGCCCAATAGTGTATGACGACCGCTTTGACTAAGTGACTTGCTTATTGCTTGTAGAAGTTGTGAATCTTCTGAACCTTGAGAGTCTAGCTGTTCATTGTCGTCTGTAGCAGCAACAAGCGCAACCAGCGTCTCAGAGGATTCGGGTTTGAATACAGCGAGTTTCATGCCACGAGGCAACACTGCAGGCTTTATTGCACTATTAATGATCCACTCACTTTCGCGTCCTTCGACTACAGACACAACGCAATGGGGAACTAAATTTTTTTTTGCACACAAGTCAATTCAATCTGTTCCAGCGTGACATCGAACGTGGCAAGGTCGTTACTAGAAGAGGTTACTGGAACGCACAAAGCAGAAAATGCAGGAACGACCGCGCCCTCGGAGATAACAAAGATGCATTCATCACGTGGTGAATTCTTCAACAGCGCAGCTGGGAAACTACTGCGGCCGGAAAGGTGCGCACTTCTACAGTCAACAGTTGCCCCGCACTTCCGTAAAAAATCGATTGCCAAGATAACACCACGTGTAGATCGTGGAATAACCGCGAATTCTGTGGGAAACACTGCTACACAAAGACACGTCCACAGTACATACTCCCACGCGACACAACGCATCACCGCTCACACCGCGGAATGTCACACCACGGCTTAAAGAAAACATCACTTTCAGTCCAAGAAGCCTCTTAAATTTGACACTCATCGCAAATATTGTCGCGCCTGTATCCACGAGTGCCATGGTAGGTACGTTATCAACAACTACATGAACTTTGTTCTTGAGCATAAACACTGACGGGGGTATCTCTGTCGATAGTGCGTGGTATCTTGCGGCCACAACCCCACTGGCCGCACCGACTAGTTTTCCGGCAGTGATGACTGCGCGCGTCGCCGCGGCGATGGGGATCGTGGAGCCCGGAGAGCTCTTGGCGGCATTAAGCTTCGACTAGAGGCTGGCGAGGGGTAGCGTAAACCGAGAGGTGTGCATGGTGGCCATGGCGTTGAGTACGGGCGGTCGAAAGGCTGGGAAGACATGTGCAAGGGCTCTCGCTGGTACGAAGGGCGGTAGTTGCAAAAGCGCGAGATGTGACCCGGGACGCCGCTGCTGTGGTACACCGGAAGAGGTCGAGACATGTGGCAGCTCGGAGTAACGAGGCCTTTCAGAAGGAATTGACTGGTAGTGTCGCTCTTCACGGGGACGGCAGCCGAAGTTCGTTGAGACAAACGGCACGAGCGAAAACGGTGTTCGTAATTGGAGGGTGGTCGATATGAGTAACTATAGATCGCAGTGTTCCTTGGTATTCATCGACGACATCTGCTGCATTAACTGATGGCTGGCACGGAGCCAGAGCGACCGGCGTTCGCATGCCTTCTCTTTTTATTTATTTATTTACTCTCATATCCACAGCGCCATTTAGGCATTACAGTGGGAGGGTTACATACATCAATGTAAACAGCTTATAGCATCGAATAAACAGCATTATACTATACAATACAACGAAAGAGAAAAAGAGAAGAAAAAAAACGCAAGAATGACATGACAAAAATGGTACATCAGGATATCAATGTACAGCACGCAGGAAACGGCATCATACAATTAAGTAATAAAGCACTATATAATGATAGCAAACTGTGCAATTACTGTATAATGTGAAATAAAGAAGAAAATTTCAAAGAGCATTTGCAAAATGTTTATTATTAAGTATACTAACTACGGCAGCAGGCAGTCGATTCCATTCTAAAATGGTTTTGGGGAAAAAGGTGCTTTTGAAAAGTTTAGTTCTACAAGTGTATTCCCTAACCTTGAGCTCGTGATCTGTTCGTCTGGATATATAATGCGGCTGAAGAATATACTTAATACGGTCTATTCCAATTTGGCCATAAAATATATTGTGAAAAAGTTTCAAGCGTAATGCCTGCCTTCTATTTCTAAGGTGTCCCATTTTAATGTTTGTTTTGCGCTAGTAATACTAAGGTTTCTGTCATAGTTCAGCGTTTCTGTTGCACAGCCGTCCTGAAAGCCACTGGGACTATGAGATATTCGCTGACATCGAAGCAATTCTTCTCTTACAATCTGCCGTATTGTCGACGAGAGGTCAGTAGGCGGCATTGTATCAACAGTGGCCACTGTTGGGACGTTCGACAGAAGGTCAAATTTCAGAACTATCCGTCGCATATTCAGCGTTTCAAATATGCGACAGTGCTGCATTACTTCGGACACGGAGTTCAGGTTCTCTTTGCCAATCAGGAAATTGTACACGTCTTCGGCCCGTCACGTCTTCCCGCCCTTAAGAACATGTCCAACTTTGTCCTCGTCAGGCATCTTGGGATTCACTACCTTGCACAACTTCAAAATTTCTTCTATATATGTGGTACATGTCTCCCCTGGAAGCTGTGCCCTCTGAGTCAATGTCTGCTCCGCTCGCTTTTTCTTCGCGTTAGAATCGCCCAAGCACCTCTGCACTTCCTTGCAAAACGACCCCAAGTTGTGAACACATCCTCGTGGTTTTCATACCACATGAGAGTGGTGTTAGCGAAATAACAACATGACTGAGCTGCGCTTCCGTGTCCCAGCCGTTGCTTCTGCTCATGAACCCGCTTGTAGTTCCTGAGCCACTCATCAGTAGTCTGGACTTGGGACATCATTTCAATCGGCGAAGGCGGAAGTCCGCAAGGCGGCGGCTGCGGCGAAGTCCAGGGAGTAGAGCTTCCGTCGTTGGGTTCGTCTTCGTCTTACCCCGCACCATCCACGAATGTGTTACTGTCTCCGGGGAGGGTTAAGGGACTGCTTTAATGATCGCCAAGGCACAAATAGCAGTGGAAATCGTAGAAGCAACGTCGTCCTCCACTTTTTCCACTCTCGCTTCCCGCCTGTTTTTCCTTCACTGCCCCTTTCTAACAATATCAAATCCCTATAAAGATGTTCTTCGCAACATAGTGATCAAACAAACTATAAAAAAGCAAGCGCTCAGAAAAGCAATTGAAAAATAAACCTCACGCATGAAGCCCCATAAACAAAGTCCAGAAAGTGAATTCGAAGAAACCACCAATTATGGCAGGAATTGGCAGCAATGTACAAGGTAACCTGCAATAAGGCTTGTAATATCAAATGGAAGCTATGCATAAAAAAAAGTTGCCTGTGGTTTAGCTCTGGTAAACCCTAGTTGAATTGCGAAAGCAAGAGCTGCGTGGCTATGCTTGTGGTGTTAGCTTGTGGTTACGTTCTTCCTCCGTTTCCTCGGCGCTTCGTCCACGCAGCGTCTCATTTCGACGCTCTGAGCTTGAGAGTTCTTCTTCGGTTGCTGCAGAGTGCAAGCGAGCTCGTTTAGCTACATCCGCGAGCCGCCGTGTCTCCAGTCTTGCACGTTCTTCCTCCGTTTCCTCGGCACTTCGTCCACGCAGCGTCTCATTTCGACGCTCTGAGCTTGAGAGTTCTTCTTCGGTTGCTGCAGAGTGCAAGCGAGCTCGTTTAGCTACATCCGCGAGCCGCCGTGTCTCGAGTCTTCTTGCACGTTCTTCCTCCGTTTCCTCGGCACTTCGTCCACGCAGCGTCTCATTTCGACGCTCTGAGCTTGAGAATTCTTCTTCGGTTGCTGCAGAGTGCAAGCGAGCTCGTTTAGCTACATCGGCGAGCCGCCGTGTCTCGAGTCTTCTTGCACGTTCTTCCTCCGTTTCCTCGGCACTTCGTCCACGCAGCGTCTCATTTCGACGCTCTGAGCTTGAGGGTTCTTCTTCGGTTGCTGCAGAGTGCAAGCGAGCTCGTTTAGCTACATCCGCGAGCCGCCGTGTCTCGAGTCTTCTTGCACGTTCTTCCTCCGTTTCCTCGGCACTTCGTCCACGCAGCGTCTCATTTCGACGCTCTGAGCTTGAGAGTTCTTCTTCGGTTGCTGCAGAGTGCAAGCGGGCTCGTTTAGCTACATCGGCGAACCGCCGTGTCTCGAGTCTTCTTGCACGTTCTTCCTCCGTTTCCTCGGCACTTCGTCCACGCAGCGTCTCATTTCGACGCTCTGAGCTTGAGAGTTCTTCTTCGGTTGCTGCAGAGTGCAAGCGAGCTCGTTTAGCTACATCCGCGAGCCGCCGTGTCTCGAGTCTTCTTGCACGTTCTTCCTCCGTTTCCTCGGCACTTCGTCCACGCAGCGTCTCATTTCGACGCTCTGAGCTTGAGAGTTCTTCTTCGGTTGCTGCAGAGTGCAAGCGAGCTCGTTTAGCTACATCCGCGAGCCGCCGTGTCTCGAGTCTTCTTGCACGTTCTTCCTCCGTTTCCTCGGCACTTCGTCCACGCAGCGTCTCATTTCGACGCTCTGAGCTTGAGAGTTCTTCTTCGGTTGCTGCAGAGTGCAAGCGAGCTCGTTTAGCTACATCCGCGAGCCGCTGTGTCTCGAGTCTTCTTGCACGTTCTTCCTCCGTTTCCTCGGCACTTCGTCCACGCAGCGTCTCATTTCGACGCTCTGAGCTTGAGGGTTCTTCTTCGGTTGCTGCAGAGTGCAAGCGAGCTCGTTTAGCTACATCGGCGAGCCGCCGTGTCTCGAGTCTTCTTGCACGTTCTTCCTCCGTTTCCTCGGCGCTTCGTCCACGCAGCGTCTCATTTCGACGCTCTGAGCTTGAGAGTTCTTCTTCGGTTGCTGCAGAGTGCAAGCGAGCTCGTTTAGCTACATCGGCGAGCCGCCGTGTCTCGAGTCTTCTTGCACGTTCTTCCTCCGTTTCCTCGGCACTTCGTCCACGCAGCGTCTCATTTCGACGCTCTGAGCTGGAGAGTTCTTCAGTTGCTGCAGAGTGCAAGCGAGCTCGTTTAGCTACATCGGCGAGCCGCCGTGTCTCGAGTCTTCTTGCACGTTCTTCCTCCGTTTCCTCGGCGCTTCGTCCACGCAGCGTCTCATTTCGACGCTCTGAGCTTGAGAGTTCTTCTTCGGTTGCTGCAGAGTGCAAGCGAGCTCGTTTAGCTACATCGGCGAGCCGCCGTGTCTCGAGTCTTCTTGCACGTTCTTCCTCCATTTCCTCGGCGCTTCGTCCACGCAGCGTCTCATTTCGACGCTCTGAGCTTGAGGGTTCTTCTTCGGTTGCTGCAGAGTGCAAGCGAGCTCGTTTAGCTGCATCGGCGAGCCGCCGTGTCTCGAGTCTTCTTGCACGTTCATCCTCCGTTTCCTCGGCACTTCGTCCACGCAGCGTCTCATTTCGACGCTCTGAGCTTGAGGGTTCTTCTTCGGTTGCTGCAGAGTGCAAGCGAGCTCGTTTAGCTACATCGGCGAGCCGCCGGGTCTCGAGTCTTCTTGCACGTTCTTCCTCCGTTTCCTCGGCGCTTCGTCCACGCAGCGTCTCATTTCGACGCTCTGAGCTTGAGGGTTCTTCTTCGGTTGCTGCAGAGTGCAAGCGAGCTCGTTTAGCTACATCGGCGAGCCGCCGTGTCTCGAGTCTTCTTGCACGTTCTTCCTCCGTTTCCTCGGCACTTCGTCCACGCAGCGTCTCATTTCGACGCTCTGAGCTTGAGGGTTCTTCTTCGGTTGCTGCAGAGTGCAAGCGAGCTCGTTTAGCTACATCGGCGAGCCGCCGGGTCTCGAGTCTTCTTGCACGTTCTTCCTCCGTTTCCTCGGCGCTTCGTCCACGCAGCGTCTCATTTCGACGCTCTGAGCTTGAGAGTTCTTCTTCGGTTGCTGCAGAGTGCAAGCGAGCTCGTTTAGCTACATCGGCGAGCCGCCGTGTCTCGAGTCTTCTTGCACGTTCTTCCTCCATTTCCTCGGCGCTTCGTCCACGCAGCGTCTCATTTCGACGCTCTGAGCTTGAGGGTTCTTCTTCGGTTGCTGCAGAGTGCAAGCGAGCTCGTTTAGCTGCATCGGCGAGCCGCCGTGTCTCGAGTCTTCTTGCACGTTCATCCTCCGTTTCCTCGGCACTTCGTCCACGCAGCGTCTCATTTCGACGCTCTGAGCTTGAGGGTTCTTCTTCGGTTGCTGCAGAGTGCAAGCGAGCTCGTTTAGCTACATCGGCGAGCCGCCGGGTCTCGAGTCTTCTTGCACGTTCTTCCTCCGTTTCCTCGGCGCTTCGTCCACGCAGCGTCTCATTTCGACGCTCTGAGCTTGAGGGTTCTTCTTCGGTTGCTGCAGAGTGCAAGCGAGCTCGTTTAGCTACATCGGCGAGCCGCCGTGTCTCGAGTCTTCTTGCACGTTCATCCTCCGTTTCCTCGGCACTTCGTCCACGCAGCGTCTCATTTCGACGCTCTGAGCTTGAGGGTTCTTCTTCGGTTGCTGCAGAGTGCAAGCGAGCTCGTTTAGCTACATCGGCGAGCCGCCGTGTCTCGAGTCTTCTTGCACGTTCTTCCTCCGTTTCCTCGGCACTTCGTCCACGCAGCGTCTCATTTCGACGCTCTGAGCTTGAGGGTTCTTCTTCGATTGCTGCAGAGTGCAAGCGAGCTCGTTTAGCTACAACGGCGAGCCGCCGGGTCTCGAGTCTTCTTGCACGTTCTTCCTCCGTTTTCTTGGCACGTCGTCTACGCAGCGTCTCATTCCGATGCTCTCGAGAACTCAAAGCGGTCTCTTCCACAGTTGAAGAGTCACTCCGGGACGTGACACGACTTCTAGCCGCACCTTCGTTACGACGCTTCGTCTGGCGTCTCTCGAGCGCATTGTCTCTTCCTCGCTTCGTTCTGTCGTTGTTGCGTCTCTTTCGCGCTCTCCATAACGACTAAATACACTGAGGCGAAGCGCATATATATATATATATATATATATATATATACCCCGCGAGACGTCAGCTCTTCTCCCTCTACCCCAGCGGAGCACATCTGGTGGAGCGCGCGGTGACAGCAGCGGCGTCGACGGCTGCGTCATCTGTTGGAGCGCGGCTGCGGCGGTGCTAGGCAACGGCGGCTCGAGTTCGTTCGTCGGCCACGGCATATGGCATACAGCTGCCTGCATAAGGCATACGGCGCGACGAGCCGAAATGGCTCGCTGGCTATGGCACATATTGCGTTGGCACATAATGGGCACATATGGCTGTGGCACATATTGGCGTTGTGGATATGTACATACTACGGCACATATCCACAACGGGAGATTGGTCGAGAAGCGGGCGGTACATGTGCCAACGCGCATTATCTCTTTCAGAGGATCGTCCCGTGCAGGTGTATATGATGATTGTGATTTCCATGCTATGCGCACATACCCACAACGGGGGATTGGCCGAGAAGCGGGCGGTACGTGTTGTGCGAACGCACGTTATCACTTTCAGCGGATCGTCCCTTGAAGGGAATCATGTGGGGGAAGTGTCTGGCGCTCGTGCTATCTGTGTAATGTTGTAGAGTTCCAGTCAGTTCAGTGGTTCTGTCGGTGCGTCGTCTGGGTTGGACAGCTCTTCCAATGGCGCCCGGTTAGCGAGCTCTCAGGCTTACGCATTAACGCGTTCATTACCATGGAGAGAGGCGTGTCCAGGTGTCCAGACTATAGGCACCCTGCGTAACGCTGTGGGGTGTATGATGTAAGGATGCGTCGTTTGTAGGGTGTCACCCTCCCTTGTGCGAAAATCCTGCAGGGGGTTTGTGAATCAAATGAGCACTGTGATGGGTCCATCAGGTGCCGGTATGGTTGAAGCATGTACGATGGCTAGGGCGATAGCAGCCTCTTCCACTGTACCATTGACCACCTTGTTGAGCGTGGCCGAAGCCCTCAGAATGTCTGTACCATCTAGTACGACTAGACATAGGGCACGTCTCTGTGGGTAGTGGGCCACGTCGGTGTTCAGGACCGGTGTGTTCCATTATGCCAGTGCCATACGAACCAACCACGTAGGCGTCCCCCAGGGCTCGGTTATTTCACCAACCCTGTTTATTATAGCTATGCACCAGCTTGCCGACGTACCGGGCCTGAAACATGCGGTGTACGCCGATGACCTCACCATGTGGACGCATCAAGGGTGCATCGGGGAGCAGCAGGACGTCTTACAACGAGCTCTCGACATTATTCACGCATATGCCACGGAAACGGGTTTACACACTGCCCCAGACCAAACAGAGTTTGTCGTCATTCATTGTGGCAGGTCTACCTTTGGAAATCAGGAAGAAAAGCAGTCTTTTAAACTGTACATCGGTGACCAACCCATCACACAGAAATCTACTATCCGAATATTCGGTATGCACCTAGACGAGAACTGCACAGCGAACTCTTGGTTCCAACCCGTTACGAAGACCAGCAAACGAATCCTGCACGCTTTACGCAGAATCTCTACCCGCACCCATGGAGTAAACGAACGTGAAATGCGGCAGTTCGCTCAAGCTTTACCTGACTCCTGTATCATGTACGGGCTGCCGTATCATCCAGTCAACCGCATACAAATGCACGCGCTCGACCGGCTACTTAACGAAGCCAAACGCATTGTAACTGGACTCCCAAGGTACACAAGCCTCGAAGCGCTTAAAAGTTGCAGCAAACTCAACAACCTGTCCGAGCTCGTAGACATGCACATCTATAAACAAGAGACGAGGCTTCGCGCCACAAATGCCGGACGACACACAATCATGCTCCTCGGTTATGCCGTCCACAAAATGCCCATTTTGCCCAACAACACGCCTCCGTGGGAAATCACGGCTCTCACGGATGGCAGGCCACTCCCTCTCAATATGGACGCTACTCAGCGAATGCGGCGCCTTGCATATTCCAGAGGCATGCTAAGGCTATGAGTTCACCCTCCTTGACTGAACGCATCGTATACACGGACGCTGCATTGCCTGCAGACGACGCTAGTAACACCTGTTATGCCACTGCGTGATACGATCAGACAAATGAAAATCAGAACCACCGCCATCATATATCAGCAGAAGCAATGTCCAGCACCCGCGCTGAGCTAATGGCCATCCTAGATTATTTGGAGTGGGCCCTCACAACTGAGCCTCAAACTGACCCTGTTCACCATTATGTGCACACACACTTCCAAGCTGCCCATCGGGCATGTGCTAATGGTATTTACACAGATCCCGTACTGCAGGAGATCCGGCACCAGGCACGCCTGCTCCGCGAATGCAATCGCGATGTTACCATCCACTGGGCCCCTGCGCACTGCGGCATCCCCGGAAACGAGAAGGCTCATAGACTGGCGCGCGCTCATCTCTCTACCGTGCAAGCCAGAGCCTCCGATACTCCTTATCCTCTCCTAGCTACCACACCTGAGGTAGCAGACCCGATGGCAGACAAGCATGCGACCAAACAACGACGTGCCGCCTACCTCGCAGCAGTGGGCAATCCACTCTCTATACCATCGCTTCCATCGAAGATATTCACACGGCAAGAGTCAGTCTTGCTTCGAAGAATTCAGACAAGCACCCTCCTTACTCCTCACTTGTTGAACCGTTTCCACAGGGGTGGCACAC
This sequence comes from Dermacentor albipictus, assembly GCF_038994185.2. Lineage (NCBI taxonomy): Eukaryota > Metazoa > Arthropoda > Arachnida > Ixodida > Ixodidae > Dermacentor > Dermacentor albipictus. The sequence goes on along the minus strand of NC_091824.1, from coordinate 177,425,331 downwards.
CACCGCCCGTAAGTGGGTTCTCTTCCACGTGCACATGTCGGGCTGATCTCAACCACCATTGTTGGGAGTGCCCCCTCTACATCCCACCAAGGCTTCGTGCTCTGGCCACCATACAACGGGGACCCTGGCCTTCTTTTCTCCCGACTTGGGCTTGCCCGGATACCACGTCTCCGGACCATGCCATCGAGCTCTGGCGAGCACTGCTGTTGTTCCTCCAGGACGCTGCTGCACCGCCCGTCGGTGATCGGCTCCGCGACAGCCACAAGCGTCATGCGGCCCCCACTTAGCTGCCTCCAGGACGTTCGTTAATGATGATGATGACAAAATGTATTTATTAAGGGATGGCGCGAAGGCCTCTAATGGGGAATAGGAAACGACGTGCGTTAATAAAACGGAGGCAGCCTTACCCTTCCCCTTTTGCAATAACATCCCTCCCCTTTCCACCGCAGCGTCTTCGGCGCATTTTAATGTGGAATAAACGGGGTTTCATTCGTTCATTCGATGTGTCATCGCCAAAGTGTCGAGCCAGCGCTTGTGCTCTTGCCTTTCTTCGACCTTCATGACCATCAGGATGCCGTCACATGGCGACAGCTTCAAACTAATTCATTTCCCTGCCTCTTTTATCTTCACCTCTTGCACCCCACACATTATCCCTCACTGTCCCTACTGTGAAGCACAGCCCCAGTATATCATTGCACCTGAGAGTGCCCGCACCCTCCGGGTTACTCCCCTATTCCTTCACCTTCACCTCCCTCCTGGAAGACTGCGCCGCAAGAGCAGCGATGGCTGATCTGGCGGGTACGCGGAGTGGCGCGAGCCAATAGGCCCCTGAACTCCACCCTACGAGGAAGCCACCCCATCTAAGTACAAATAAATGTTATCTCTCCCTCGTTCTTTCTCTATCTCTCCCGTTAAGGTGTATATGATTGCGATTTCCATACTATGGCGCATACCAACAACGAAGGATTAGCCAAGAGCGGGTGGTACATATCGTGCCAACTCTAAGCATAGCTCCTTGGTATGACCACCGCATGTTGATGATGATTGTGATTTCCATGGTATGACGTATACTCACAAAGGGGGTCGGCAAGGAAGCGACCGGTACATTCAAAGTAAGAATAAAAACTGCATGTCACTATAGTAATTGTCACATTGCGCAACACGTATGCGCGAGAGCAGACGCGCCGCTTGCCTTTACGCCAAAGACGCGGGAATGAAATTGGCTAAATTGTAGCATTTCATTAACCGCTCTGTGAAAGGTTCGCTTCACATTGATTCCAAAAAGGTGCATTGTATCTGCATAATTGTTTCTACGTTGGTGACAACAAGAACGACTCGTCTAACTGCGCCAAAGTAGTTTTGTATGGCCGCATCCCAAAGTATAGTCTCAATAAAGATTCAGTGAGGGCTATGAATGCACTGCCAAGAGTATTGCACAGTTCCTTGATTAATTCATGCCCAGGTCTCGCCTGCGGCGCCTAGCGGAGCCGACGACTAGCCCTCAGGACCTGGTGAGCAGCGTGCGGTTCGCGCCCGGTGGTCGGCTCGTGGGCTTCCGCAGCACAGCGGCCCTCTACAACCACGCGCAGTCCAGCGTGCAGGAGCTACAGCGCTTCCTGTCCCACCAGCTGCGCCTGGTAGCGGCTCGAGTGCCCCAAGCGCTGCGCCGCCGTATTGCCGCCCTGACAGTGGCCGCCAAGGAGAGGCTGCGCCACCTCGCAGCTGAAGTGAAAACCTTGGCGCACGAGACCGGCATCCTGAAGCGAAAGCGCCAAGCGCTGTTTCAGCTCCAGAGCAAGGTGTGCCCCTCGAGATGTGCAACTTAAAGAACATTTCAGAGGCGTCAGTCAAATAGAAAGGCTGATGTCTTTTTGGATTCTTTGGAAAATAATGAGAAAATCGGTCTGAATATGTTGGCGTACTAAAATTAAAATAACACACCTGCAGACGAAGGCAAAGTTGTTTCCACTAGTAACAGCAGACTTTTGGTACCACATAAACAATTATCCCCGTTCTTCCGCTTCCGCGTAAAAAACGAGGAGCTTTCAAATCGGCGGTAAAGACCAGCTCTTCAAATCGGCGAACATATGTTTGAAGCCGCGAAGCAAGCCAAAGAAGAATGGTACGCCCACACTAGCGACAAAAACGCGCGCGACATGCCGCACGCGGCAAGCGCCCGCGCGGCCGACGCGCGCGGGCATGTCCACAGTCGCGTTTTGCGGCACGCGGCAACGCGCGTGGAGTCGCGCGCTCTCTCGTTCCATTCGATACTTCTCGTGACAACGCGCTCTCCGTTCTGCCGATTTCGTGTTCCATCGGAAGTGTCTGTTTTCTTGCGCCCCTGCCGACCACGCTCAGGCATGTCGGATACGGACGACGAGCTACTCGTGACTGTGAACACTATAATACTGATTTGTGCTGCACTTGCGCGACGCCGACGTGCCAGAAAGCGAGCGAGAAGGTTTTGGGTGCGCCCTATATGGCGGTACAGGGACACCGAGGGCCAGGCGCGTACTCTGCTTCCCCGCCTGCGCGCGAGAGACGAAGGATACTTCAGAGAGTAAGTGGGATCGATAACTACTTCTTCTATTAGGTGCGTGCCACCTGCAGATCGTAGAGTCTCACAAATGTTTGTGCCGTTTCTTGTAGCTACCTGCGAATGCCGCCGAGTGTCTTCGACACTTTGCTCGGTCTCGTGCGGCCCCTGATTGAGCGGCAGGCGACACCGTTCCGGGATCCCATTTCTGCTCATGATCGACTAGCAATGACGATACGGTAAGATTTATTTCAATCCTATTTCTTCCTGTAATGCAGGAATACCGAATGTCTATGCTACACTTGTACCGACACCTAAATGGAATCCTATTTACGCACGGAAAGCTTAGCGCACAGCCCGTGGTTTCAGTGCGAGATCAACGCACCGAAATGCCTCTGTCCCGTGCATTGGTGCACGCCCAAGAACCGTAGGCGACCAAAAATCCCCCCCTCGGCTTCTGCACGCACGCACACGCTTACTTATGGCGTGCCACATTATCAGTTCGTTGTTCTCGCACGTCGAGCCCGAATTTATCATCATTCAGTATTTTCGGTTGTGCAAGAATGAACATGCTAGTCACCAATTATTTGCCCAACTGTTTATTTTGTTATTGAAATTATATTAGCATTGTTAGTGTGGAATACCCAGATAATATATTGTAGAGCACAATGTTGATTGTTAATTTAAAATAATTTCAAAATAAAGGTTTATATGAATTTTTTACAGGTTCCTTGCGAACGGAGACACCTTCAGGAGCTTATCGTACAATTTTCTAACAGGGAGGTCAACGGCATGTGAAATTGTCCGACAAACAACTTCCGTCCTTTGGGACGTTCTTCAGTCAACGTATTTAAGGTTTCCGGCAACTTCCCAGGAGTGGCTAAAGGTAAGCAGAGATGCTGTGCAATTTATGTTGCCTGCAATCTGAGTAAACAAGGTATAGCAGTGGTTTCTAAGGATACCGTGCAATAGTTCAATATGACATCGTTCTGTGTCACGAGTTTGTAATGGTCGAGTACGTAATATGGGTGATAGGTTTGCCTTTGCTATTTTCAGATCGCTGCAGACATGGAAGAATTTTGGCACTTTCCCAATTGCATAGGGAGCATCGACGGTAAACATGTGCATATCCAATGCCCAGACAACTCAGGATCGATGAATTTAAATTATAAGAAAACATTCAGTGTGGTCCTCCTAGCTGTGTGTGACGCACATTACAAGTAAGTCAATTCTTTCAATGCTTGGAACTTTACTGTGTTGATTTCCGCAGCTTGCACTCAAGAGGTCTCATGTCACTACAGCAAGCTCAACTGTCAGTGTGCTCCAATTTGCAACAGAAGCCTTTGCAAACTTTGTGTTTGTTATAAACTTAGAATAACAAATTCAGTACCCAATTCCGTAGGCAACTGTAAAATAAATAGAGAATGTACAAGGGTGTATTCTTTATTTAACTAATGTGTGTCTACTTCTAGGTTCACCTATGTAGACATTGGCCATTACGGCGGTGAAGGTGACAGCGGGATCTTTCAGCGATCACCTCTGCTGGAAGTGCTGGAAAAGGGCTTGCTGGGCATTCCTCAGCCTAGGAGCATTGGCTCTATAGGTCCCATTCCATACCACATGGTTGGCGATGAAGCTTTTCCGCTGAAGCCATTCATGATGAGGCCCTATCCAAGACGAGGTCAGTTGGAAGTTATTTCCACTTGATAGCTCTGCCTTTAACAAACTCTTTATGCTGCTTTTCAAGTAAAGTATGGTGTTCTGATCCCTCTATGATGTTCATTAAAGCTACATTAAACTCTGCATGTAAATTGCAAACCTTTCAGTTGACATAAATCAGTGAGATATAAGTCTGCACGATAGATAACACTGGTTTAGCCACTTCGCACATGTAGTACAATGAAGAATTGCTTGAGGTGTACTGTTTTCATTTTTCTCAGAGCTGCAGAAGTTCAGGAATGACCCAGCTCAGCGGCAAGAGTACCTGAAAAGGGCAACATTCAACTATCGCTTGAGCCGAGCAAGACGGCTGATTGAAAACGCCTTTGGAATCATGTCAAGCAGATGGAGAATTTTGCGGCGACCATTTCGGGCATCGGAGGAAACTACACACAATATTGTGAAGTCATGTGTTGTATTGCACAACTTCCTCCTAAGTTCGCCGCAATCGCGATCTGCATACAGCCCACCGGGTTTCACTGATCATGAGGACTGGGAAGGGAACATTGTAGAAGGATCCTGGAGAGCTGGCAGTGACAGTCTGCCGGGCATAGGGGACCTCATCGCTATGTCTGGTTATCATTCAGCAAGGTAAACTATCTCGCAAGTGAAAGCATGCACAATCAGGATTCCCTTGTTTGGCAACTGATGGTGCTGCATTTTGTTGCTTTTGCAGGGCAGCTATGGATATGCGTAACCACTTGGCAACATACTTTATGAATGAAGGACGGGTGCCATGGCAGGAGAGGATAGTGACCCGAGCGGGAATACAGGTAATGATGCAGTTTTCAATCATTTGCTCAAAACATATTTTGCAGGCGGAAAAATTCACAATAATGCTGCACAAATTGGAGAGCATTCTTTATTGACGGAATGTAGCACGGTATTCATTCGGGCAGCTCCATTTCGGCCTCAAAAATAAGCGAGTGAATCTTAAATAATAGCTCCGAGCGTTTCCTTGCCGGAAACTTTCGAAGCTTTATGGCCATCCAGTTGGCCGCCTCCTGGCATTCGTCTGGTGGGCTTTCGGTCCTGAGCTTCCTAGTACTGTCTAGTCTGCTCAGTGTGCTGCTGCAGCTGCCCAGTGCTTCCTGTACTGCCTCTTCAAACGTGTCATTCTTTCTTCTTTTACTGTAATGACAATGCCGCAGTTTTCATGGGGAGTTACACACACATAAAATGTTTTGCAGGAAAAATGAACAGCGGAGCTACCGAGACTGTGCTGTTGAGGACAGTCGCACTTGGGGAAGCTGCGCTGGCGGCTGGGCTCGGTTTGTTGCACCGTTGGACCTGGGTGACGCATGAAAAGAAAAATATCATCTGTTAAGAGAGATACAATGTAACATGCCTTGAGACAAGCTCACCCGGAAGATGCTGCAGCCTCAGTTGGGGTTGGACTGAGCAAGCTGAAATAAATAGAGAATGTGTTTCCATGAGAAAAATTTTTCCTGCCTACTACTCAATTTAATGTACTCTTTCAGGTTTTTACGTCTATACCAACTGTACGATCCCCTTCTTCCATGTACACTTGCCCCCGCCGCTTCTGCGCGCGTCACCCTCCTGTTTGTTATACCGGTTTACTGCACTAACCCTTTAAAACTAACACGCCGAGGATGACGAGGCCGCCTTTGACGAAGATAGGTCCTCCTATCGAAACGTTGGCCAGCCTGTCTGAGGCACTTTATCCCTGTTTACAAACTTTATACCACAAGACAATGTATGCAATACATTATCCGCCTTTGCAAGTAATAAACTATTTCATTTAGCAAGTGTGTTTCATGCATGTGTGTTCTATGATTGATCATTCACAATAAATTCACAAGTACCCACCTACAGCTCTCTTCATCCTCGGAATTGAGCACAGGTGTTCTCCCAGAGCATCTGCATTGACATCAAGAAATAATAAACAGAAGTACGTAGACGTGATACATGGTAGTGCTAACAAAATGTGACAATGCATACATTTCATCCAGAACTTCTTCGGCAGGCGACAGGCTAGGCCAACTGCATATAAGATTTATCTATGTTGAATGAATATTTGTCAGAGTACCACATGCAGGTCCCAGTACGTAAACAGAAAGAAACAAAATACCAATCGCCTGCAGCACTGGTGGTTGGCAGTGCCTCTTCGGCCTGCTGCAGGTGTCTGTGAGGGCAGGAATCATTATGTAAACACCTAAATTAAGCATTCAAGAACATAGTTAAATATAGGATCAGCACCTACCCATCTTGTGGCATTGGGATATTCGTGGTTAATCTGGAAAGCAACCACACAGCGAGTGTTGTATTCCACGATACACACACATAAGTTAACATTTCTCAATTATGCGGCTATATGCAAATAATAAACGCTGTCCTGCATCGTGCCGCAAAACCCCCGAGCAACAAAATAATGAAACGTAAAAGTGAGAGTAATTTAATAGTTTTATAATAACTGCGTCGATAATGTCGCTTATGCGAGAGCAGTGAAATATGAGTTTGCAAGCACGGGATATCGCAGCCATCAGACGGGGGCAAGAAAATGTTGAAAATTGCAGTGGTAGGTATGTGGCAACAAATGCAGCAATTTTTTACATGGAGAAAGGGCGAGTCGCATTTCTGAATACGGTAGTAAATGCACCCATGCACTAGCGAGCATACATTTAACCAGGCAGCAAATATTCCAATATATGCACCAGATCAAGTTCCTGTGCGAGCGGAAACAGAGGTGAAACAGTCTTCACAAGTGCATCTTACTTTTCCGCGTAGTATGGCGTCTTCCGTAGAAAACTATCAAGGATGTAATAATATGTCCACTCCGTTTTGGCTTTCCCGTCCTTGCCGGGAGCACCACTCTTATAAGCCTTGTTCTTCTCCACCGCTACCTTCAGCCAGCGGTCGCGGAAGTTTTTAAACTTCCCCGCTGCCTGCTCGCCTGCATGGTATGTGCAAACTCAATGACATGCTCACACATGTTCCCGAAACATTAAGAAAATTTCACCAATTACTCACCTGTCATCCCAAACTGCTGTCCGATAATGTGCCAGCGGTTGGCGCGCAGGTCCTTGTCTTTGAAGTCAGCGTTTGATTTGTCATAGAGGCATGGATAGTCGCGCACCGTTTCCAAAAACGCCTCCATTGCGACTTCTTCGACGGTGGTGGCAGTGTGGGAAGGCTTAACAAAAACAGCCCCCTTGACGGGAAATGGCCTCTGAGATTTTACGGCGTGCGTGTCGGAGATTTACGGCGTGCGTGTCACGGAGCCCATAGATTATGATTCTTCGCTTATGCGACAGGTGGCGCCACAACAGCGCGGCTCGGAAAGCGGCTCGCTTCTGATTGGTGGTCGTTTTGCGTCTGCCGCGAAAAATGGGTCTCGCACCCATTCGCGCGTTTGCCGCGCGTTGCTGCCGCTTTTCGTGAATTTGCCGCGCGCGACACGCCGCGCGCGGCGAGCGGTGCTGTCGCGCGCGTTTTTGTCGCTAGTGTGGACGTACCCGAAGGCGCCTGAAGGTGAAAGAAATTGCGTACTGAGGAAAGTACGGAGGAGCGCGAGCGCTCGGCAAAGTAACGCCACCTAGAGAACAGTGTAGATAACGTTCAGCGAAGGGGGGTGGGGGTGGGGGGGAGGACAAATCAGCCGAAGTGTCGTGGAAGACGAAGGTATGCAGAAGCACGGCGGATTAACCTCCTCCGGCACTTGTTACTGGTTGTGTTTGCGATGCAGGCGTACCGCGATGACACCGTCCTCGCGCGCCGTACGCTGTGTGTGCCAGCCAGTGAAAGCGTGCGACGGTGAGCCGTCGTAGGAAGCACCGTCGCACCCGTGGCACCGGGGGAAGCGGTGCGCTGTAAAACCCCTTCGTAAAGTAGCGACACTCTCCTCCTCCGCCTTCACTCCTCCTCGTTTCTCCTCTCTTCCACGCTCCCTCCTCGACCGTTCCGCCGCCTACACTGCTCGAGCGTAGCAACAGCGCCAACATGCGCTCCTCGCCACTCCGTAGACGCTTCTCGAGCAAAAATGGCGCTGATGCACGGCGCAAGTGCCCACGTGATTCTATTAGGCCAATAGCGACGCGGCATCGGCCAGAGCGCGCGAGTAGGAGGCGGCATTCTTCGAAGCGTGGCACTACTTTACGAAGTTTAAGGGGTTTTAGGGCGCTGTACTTCGGCCGCGCACGGGCATAATCTTGAAAGCAATGTGCTTTGAGGGCACAGTCTAGGCGGGCCGACGGCTCGTAGCTTTGCGTGCGCGGTATTCTCACTCCTCAGTTTGCGCTGAAGCATCACTGCGCTCGCTGCTGCTGCTGCGATTTCTGACGCCAGCGTTTTCACAGCGAGTGTCAGCGCTCATCGAGTGTCAACTGTTTGTCTGTGCGCGCTGACACCGTGCTAGTTAATTTAGTCAGCGAATGTTTACGCGGGGGCGTTCTAGTCCAGCGGCTGCTGTGTATGGCGCGGCCGTGCGAGCCCTGTCTTGAATACGATCTGCGATGCGGACAGCGTAGGCGTCTAGGCGCACCGAGGGCCGAGCGTGCGCTATAGCACCCATACGCTTGCGCGTCCCCCGCGCTCACGAAGCGAAACGTCACTAAATTTTTTTTTTATTCGCTGATATTATTGGTAGTTTTTGCAGTGCTCGCCTGGTGACAAAGAACGCTGTCCGATTGTCCATATTTTTGGGGGAAAAGGAGTTGGTACTTTGCCTGCTCACTTACAGCTGCGTAATTAGCTTCCCGGAATCATTTTGCAAATAATATAGCGTTGTTCCTAGGGGGCAATTTAATGCTGCGGGTTCGCGATGGTGAAAGCGAGGTGAAATATCTTGGCGGATCTGAACGTACTGAATCGTGGTAAAGGACAAGTCAATAAATCGATTTCGTTCTGCTGCTCGCTTTCGCATTTTAAGGTGTCTAGATCGTTCGCCTATACGTGAAGCCGGCGGAAGCTTGCGCGATGCCTACGGTCGTGATCCATATCCACGGTCGTCTATGCGTCGCTCGCTAACGCCACCATGGCTAATCTCGTACGCATTTTTCAAGAAACACTGCACAATCCAGGATTCATCAACACAATGCAGAAATATACAGATAGCATTAAACTGGAGAATAAATGCAGTATAAAAAACGAAAAATGAACCATAAAAATAAAGCATATGTCGGAAGCGCGAAAGCATCACCTAGTTTGTAGGAGTTGTGAAAAAAATTGGAGGACGCTTAAGCTTCGCCTTCAAGAGTGGAACGCGACAGCGTTCCCGTCGACCCGCCAATGGGTGTAAGACAATGGGCTACAGGGCAGCCATCACTTACGAGGCACCCCGCATCAGACGCGGTGAGCGTCGAGCCATATGGTCGAGCAACGCGGCGTTCGGCGCAGCAACGAAACGTGCGCCTGAGCAAGCGGAGCGAACCAAAGAACTCGGTATCCCGGAGGGGGAAATGATGCACGCCAGCCAAATGCCGTGATCGGCACGGGCAGAGAGATAGAAAGATAGTGATCTAAAGAAAGGAAGGACGCTTGATTCTACAGAGGGAGCAAGGCGAAGCGTTGTCAGGGGAGAGAGTCCGAGCCGCGACAGCTCCAATGCGCGCGTGGCGCGCCATCTGTCGGGGCAGTGCCGTACATGGAGAGGAGGGGGTCTTCTGTGTTTGCCGCAAGATGGCTCTCCGTGTGCGGAAAGCGCAGAAGAAATGCAGCGAAACGCACTTCGCTACTCGTGTAATTGCGACTTCTGTAAGTTACACGTTCATAATTACCGATATACACCACAGTATAACTTTCCACGGCTCGTTTCGAAGGCAACACCGCATTCACTAGAGGCGCGTTTGTACCTTTTGGAAGCATCGAAATCGTGGCTGAGTGGTAGCGTCTCCGTCTCACACTCCGGAGACCCTGGTTCGATTCCCACCCAGCCCATCTTGGAAGTTGCTTTTTATTTATAGAGTGCCTGCCGTGATTTATCGCTCACGGTCAACGCCGCAAAGCGCCGACGCCGACACCGACGCCGACGACACCGGCTTTTCTGCAACACGAGCTCCTTAACGCTATCGCGTTAAAAGGAACCGTTCAAATGCGTAGTAAAATACTGATGAGCACTCATGCATAATATCCCTGATCGCAGCCAGCTGCAAAATCTTTGAACATGTAATCTGCGGGTCCTTGACTGAGTTCCTTGAGGAGACTCATGTCTTATCTGATGAGCAACATGGTTTTAGACGCGGTTTATCGACTGTCTCTCAGTGTGTTGCTTCTTTTCATGAATTTTTCATCGCAGTTAACGATAGACAGAAAATGAATGCAGTATTTCTGGACTTCGCCAAAGCGTTAGATAAGGTTCCCCAGAGTAAACTCATAGAAAATCTTTACGCAGCCGGAATCTCTTCCAACCTTATTGACCTTATCAGAGCATACCTTAATAACATATGTATATACGTTTAAAACGATAACCACTGTTTAGATGCCCTTCCTGTCCCATCTGGTGTCCCGTCAGGTATCAGTACTGGGGCCTATTCTGTTCTTAATCTATATTAATGACATAGTGAATGTGGTAGATTCAGACGACTGTGTTCTGTATACAACAGTGAATTCCACTCGGATCAAAATAGGTTAAATTATCTAAGTAAAATATCGAGCTCGTGCTCTGAATGGGGCATGTTTCTTAACCCTGAGAAGTGCTTAATACTCCGAATATGCCATAGTAGAGTATACGAGCGCGACTGGACGAGGACGAAGAAAGAAACAGATACACAGACACAGCGCTTCACTTTCAACTATAGATTTTATTTTCACACGCATCGATAAGTATATACCGTGCGAGCGGAAACAAACGTAACAGCAAAAAAGAACATTGAGTGGTACATTTTGTTGAACCGGACACGTGTGCAAGGCAAGGGAAAAAAAGAAAAAAAACATGCACTACAATCGTCACAAAGACAGACCAAGGAATCGTATCTCCTTTTCCGATAGTGACACCGAAGGCTTGCTTACGCACTTTTGCTCTAATTTTGCTATCTCGTAGGCCTCTACAATCTCCCTCGTCATCCTGTTATGAGCGTTATACAGAACGGAAGTGCGTTCAAACATGGGCTTGCAGGAGCGATCTCAGCAGTGAATACCCAAATGACCCGAGATTGCCTTAGTGACGCTACATCGATGCTCCCTTTATCTCTCGTTGATGCACTGCCGGTTTGACCAATATATGCACTTCCACATGAAAGTGGGATGGCATAGACAACGTTATGAGTTTCCGCTCGCACGGTATATACTTATCGATGCGTGCCAAAATAAAATCTATAGTCGAAAGTGAAGCGCTGTGTCTGTGTATCTGTTTCTTTCTTCGTCCTCGTCCAGTCGCGCTTACACACTCTACCATGGATTCTAACCAACTAGGCCGCCAACGTGTTTTAATCCGAATATGCAAAAAGAAAACGGTTCTGCAATATCCATACACTATACTTGGAGTGACGCTCAGAGAATCCCTAGCTGTAAAATACCTTGGAGTTCAAATCACTAACAGCTTGAACTGGAATATGCAAATGAACACTACTTGCGCGAGTGCCTTTAAATCCCTCTGGCGTTTGCGACGTAAACTGGCCAATGTTCCATTTCATGTGAAGTTGGCGGCGTATAAGGCTCTGGTGCGGCCTCGTCTCGAGTACGCTTCGTGTTTATGGGATCCATTCACAGCAAAAAACAGAGCGAAACTTGAAAGAGCACAAAGGACCGCAGCCCGTTTTATTTGCAATAGATACAGAGGAACAGACAGTGTAACAAAAATGATCAATTTTCTTGGCCTAGAACCACTTCAGGCGACACGCACTGAGGCCAGAGTGAAATGTTTTGTACTTAATATATAATAATATAGTCAAAATCAATAGTCATAAGTACCCACCGTGGTTGCTCAGTGGCTATGGTGTTGGGCTGCTGAGCACAAGGTCGCGGGATTGAATCCCGGCTCCGGCGGATGCATTTCTATGGAGGCGAAAACAGCCGTGTACTGAGATTTAGGTGCACCTCAAAGAGCCCCAGGTGGTCCAAATTTCCAAGGTCCTCCACTACGGCGTGCCTCATAATCAGAAAGTGGTTTAGGCACGTAAAACCCCATAATTTAATTTTTATAGTCATGAGTACATTGCTCATGTTTCCCGCGAAGGTACGCGTTATAACAATGGAAAAATGATTCAAGGCTATCGAGCTCATAATAATATATTTAAATACTCTTTTTTGTAAGCACAATCACCAACTGCAACAAATCGTGGCAGTGTGTAGTGGATAGTCCGAATGTGGAAACGTTTCTTGATAACTTGAGAGTCTCGAGTGTGTTAACATTGTAATGTGTTCGTACGATATGCATGTGTACAATGTAACATATGTATGACCGTATGTTGTGTGTGTGTTTGCATGATGCTTTTCATATTATGGTATTTAATTGTGTATATTCTGTGCCACCGCCCCTGCTTGGTGTCACGCGACTCCGCTTTAATAATAAATAACCAAATAAAATCGACTATGCAGTGGCAGAAAAAAGACAGTACAAGAATGATAAAATTAAATCAATAAATAATAATAAAAACCATAAGCAGTGGGATGAGCAAAACAGAAAGCGATAGTAGATGGTGCTTGCGATATGGTTGGCATCAGTGAAAGCAGTGGCAAAGAAAAATGAACAGAAGGAAACGAAAAAGAAAGAAAAGCATCTTGGAGAGGGCTCTAGTACGAAAGTAGCGAGACAAGATGGTACTAGTAATAAAGCGACAACTATGCTTACGGTTAAGGGTCGCGTCCGTAAGCCCACGGCGTGTCTTTTGTCTAGAAACATCGTTCGGTCTTGCCGGCTCACAATAACTGCGCTTGGACCGACTCGTGCAGTGCCTGCATGATCTCACCGCGGTCTTTCTCGGGGTTCCTCGCGCACGCCGCGTGAAGCGCTTCCTGCGTGGCGGCACGTGGCCTGCCCGCTTCAGGCCGAACGGATAGCCGTGTATAGCCTGCCTCAGAGGTGGTGAACGGTGTTATTGGCTCTTTGCTATCTTTCGTCCCATCTCGGGTGTTATGGTCGATTCTCCATATCCAGATAAGACCTGTTATCCTATGGCAGCGCACAGGCGCGGCTTTAGGCAGCACGCACTCTCCGTTTGCCGTAGCTCGCGCCTTAGAACGACTGAAACACACGGATGAACACAAACACACGAACGCGTCAAGATGCTCGCTTTCAGTGGATGTAAATGCGCGAAGTAAACAACGACCTGAGGGCACCCGTCCCGCGTTGCAAGTGTCTCTGCGACGCTTAAAAATGCAGACATAGAAACCTTACGACTTTCCTTTGTTCGCGGGAGCTCGTGTTTTAAGTCGTTAAGTCGATTGAATGGTTCGAATCGAAAAGGAAGCCAAGTGTCTTGAGTCTTGCCATTGAGGTGGATTGGCGTTGCTTCAGCTGGCACGCCGCACAAGGGTGCACGAGCTCCCCTTGCTCGTGCACCAACGGTCGAACGCGCAAAATCGCTTTTACAGATATTCCATGACAACCCGTTAAAGAGACACTAAGCAGAAAAACAATTTGATGTACATATGCAAACTACCCGCCTTGAAGAAGAGCGGCCGCACAGGCACGCCATGACGTCATAGATATTGACGGCATCTGAGATGCCTTTCTTTTTTACCTCGAAGATGTACTACAACAACGCATGCTAGAACAGGCAGAGACAGAACTTGGCCAGTTTCGGAAACGTTTACTGGATCTCTACTGCCAAAATACGAAAAGATGATTGAAATCAGTGCCGACCCAGTGACGTTCCGGCCTTGGGATTTCGGCACAAAGTAGCATAAAAATTCAAACTTTGATCAGGCGAAATCAAAGAAAATGGAGTTTTAAAAGAACACATTATTAGTATAACTGAGCCAAGATAACATGGGCGCCAACCACATACACAAAAAAATAATGAATGCGTCGGCAATGTGTCGAAAGCGTCAGTTAAAAACAGGCTTCTTAAGTGTTTCATAAAAAGAATGGTAGGCGTTTCTTATCTCTGACTTAGCTGTTTGACTTAGGTGTCGGCGTTGGTGTGCTTTAGATTAACTTTAGGCCAACGCAACGAACGAACCCAACTCGGAGGCAACTGTTTTCCATTAATTAGCAGGTTAAATCTCAAGCCACCGTCTTGCGTGTGATGTCATTAGTGACGCCATTACTTCCGCTGTGTACTTCCTGGTTTGCCAGGATTTTCGCCAAGGTCCTGTTCACGTGACGGGTCTCTAAAATCTACGATTCCGTGCTTTGGTGTGCGGTAATCAGTGATTTCTAATTAATTCTATTTATTCGAGACACTTCAGGAACTCAACTTGTAACTAAATTTATGCTCTCATATCATATATAAAATGAGACCCATGAATTTTGTCTGTACTACTTTTTTTTTTGTTTCTGATCTGTTTTTAATTTCCTGCCCGGTCGTCTCTGGAGGAAAACCGGAGGTGCTGTTCAAGAGTGGCACTCGATGCTCGTGCCACCAAAGAATAACAAGATGTTTCGGCACCCGTACAGGAGCGTTGTTCACATAAAAGGAAATGAAATCGGTGCATGATTTATGTGCGCGTGAATAGGTCGCGTAGGCCGCGGGCATAAACGGAAGGAAGGCTGCCGTCATTGCGATTCAACGTTCAATTAGGTTTTATTAGTAATGATTCCAGATGAAGACGCGAGACTAATTAGATGTCTTTTCGTGGATATATCACGTGCTCACTACGCCAATCAATCTCATGTCCTTTTGGCACATAATGCGCAGTGATGGCGCGGGAAGAAACTTTTTTTGCCTTTTTCTTTTACACTATGGCATTCATATTTACCTTTGACTGTGATTATTCCTGACCAGACAAGTTTTCGTCTAACAGTTCAGTCTAAACTGACTTGTATATAGTGTATCTCTTTAGTACCCGTTAACGCATCCTACACGCCTGAGCTTCTCGAGGCTAAACTCCACCCTACGCTTCAGTGCATTGTGTGATAAGCCTGCATGCTTCCATCGGGAACATAACGGCGGCGTTTGCGTAGCGCACGAAAGTTGGAAAAGAAGCACAGCGACGAGTAAATATATGGCGTCCTTTACTCGTCTCTGCCCTTCCTTTCCTACATTCGTGCGCTACGCAAACACCGTCCTTATGAACCACGACCAACTCGCCCAAGCCTCTACCCTAATACGCTCCATCATGAAACAATGTTCGCAGTAGCTGAATAACTAATTTTTTGGGTTCTTGTCCGTATCATGTCGTTGCGTTTTTTGAGCCGTGTGTAATGAACAACTCATCACTATACACTTTTTGGCCACAACAAATATTTTTCTGCCTTCTTATCCATGGTCTCGAAGTGAGCGCCTTTTCTATGTGCAATACACATTTTAACGCCATATACCTACAAGCCTACGTGCGCCTGCTTTAAATGTTACTGTGGCCATTCTGCGGCTGCAGCTTCTGCGGTAACCTAGTTTGGTTCAGGAATCAAGCGGTCTTAAAATGTCTTACTTGCCCTCTCTCTTCTGTAAACGTTCCAATCGTTGACAAATGCGAGTTCGACATAAGAAATAGGTGTACATAACCGAGTGTAAGTGTTAAAAATAATTTCAGCTTGAGCATCACGCGACGTTAAGAAAATGTCATTTTTCTTACATAAAGTGCTTCCTGCATTGTAAAGAAGGAAGAGAATCGGCCGGGACTGTTGAGCATTGGCAAAAGGCTCAAAGGTGGCCCTTCATTTGGTTGCCCAAAGACGTCTTTCAGATGGAAGGCTTCTATAAAAAAACAACATTGACTACACGGTCTAACACATTGGTTTCATTGTTAACCTTCAGTTTATCATCCAAGTGCAGGTGACCCTAAATCTTTTCCCCAAATCCCAGAGCTGTGTGAGACCAGAAGGTAAATTAAAAAAGGTGAATAAGACGATAAAATGCCAACTAAATAAGATAAGGGAAGGGTTGGCCGGCAAGGCATTAACGTTGGCGTCGACACAGGTTCGCCGTGCCATCGATCACAACCAGAACAGGGGCAACTGTTCACAGGCACTGGTGTGCCGGCTTGCCAACCCTTATGGCTTCTCCTCTGCCATCCACGACGTGCTGTGGTGCCTAGCGCAGGGCGTCAGCCAGGGCCGGCCCGTTGTCGTCGATTCGCAGCCTTGGCACTACGCGCCTTCGGCCTGGCACGAGGCTTTCCTGCCGCTGAGCTCCGCCTGCCCCTCCAGGGTAGAGCCGCGCTCGCAGTGGCCGGGGGAGAACCGTAAGTTACTGCCCAGGCCACGCCACCTTATCACCTGTGGCCTCTGACGTTCCCCTGTGCTCTGTCTCAGAAGTTCTGGGCAGCACTGTGGAGGCCACGGAGACTCTGCGGAGACTATGTTGTTGCGCGGGGCTTGAGTGCTCGCCACAACAACTTATTGTTCGTGTGTACGGCGAGAAGTGCATTTGCATGCATAGGGTGTGCGAATAAACACAGTAGTTCAATTCTAGGAAGTATCAAATATATGAAAAAGTTAGTAATATTGTTTCTCTTTTGAAATGACAGATATCGTTTTTTTAAGTGTTTCCTTGTATTTTCGTGTTGTGGCTATTGTGTTCGAGTAGGAAAGCGTTGTGCTTGGAAAGTGGCAATAAAGCGAGACCTCATTTCCAAGTGCCCAAGAACATTTATGTTTTGTCAAATATAATGAGGTGTGAATTATATTTATGTTGTTTGAACATTGATATTGTTGTATGTGAATTTTTTGTACATTAGCGTCCCTGTGTTTATTTCACAATTGCAGTTTTTTTGTGTGTGTGAACATTGAGGAAGACGACCATACCAGATGAGTAAGCGGCGGCGCACATAGCGCTAATCTCTCCTTAATACAATTATTTACAAAAAGAATCCTTTATGAGCCTTGGAGACATTGTTTTGATCTGTTTGTGTGAACGAACAAATGAAAAAGCTCAAAAAGCCTAGCTTTCGCTAAATACAATCGATATCGGCTTGAACAATAAGTGGGCCGAGAGGCTTTCTTATGGGGACTGCCTTCATCGCACTCGTTCCACTGCTTCCAACTTCCCCGATTTTGGTCCACCCTTCTGCGGCCGCTTTGAGATCCGCGCCCATGCTAGTGGACACAGCATCGATGCTGTTCTCGCTCAGATCCAGAGTGGCTAAGTGTGCCTGCTCGCTTATGCTAGCCGCCTTCTCTCGACATCCGAACGCAATCACCGAATGAGAGTGATTTGCGCTAGTTTGGGTGGCTGCGAAATTTCAGCCGCACCTGTTTGGTCGTCCATTCCGTGTAATTGCTGATCATCGCGCACTATGCTGGCTGTCCTCGCTGAAGGATCCTACCGGCAAATTTGGCCGTTGAGCGCTGCGATTGCGAGGGCTTACGCTTACAGTCATGTACAAATCCAGACGCCTGTCCCAAGACGCTGATTGCTTGTCTCGCCGTCCATTGGATTCCTTAGAGGCCACTGACACCTACTCCGCCATCTGCGCTATGTCCATTTCTGACTTTTCATACCGAAAACGAACAGCGCCGTCATCCTGGTCTACGCTCCACCATGGATCGTTTTCGCTTTCACACCCCTGATCGTTCACTTCACCAGTTCACTCTACTCGATTAAGCCCTATACAAAAGTGCCATCGACTTTGCATTCCCATGGCACCGAACTCCTACTTGGTCGTTTCTGTGCACCACCATCGTCTGGTAACTCCACGACGCGTCTGTACCGCTGGGCGTCTCGCGGTTACCTACGACCGAGTCCGGCGCCGTTTCTTCGGGCCCGGTGTTATGTTTGTGCCTTAGGATTTGCCTGACGGGAGGCCAGTGCTGTGGTGTGTCGACCGTGGAGGCAGCGTTAATCCCCCCATGGTGCCCACTTCAGGCACGTGACGGCTAAGTTCACGGCGTGGGTGTCCTCGCGGCTGCACGGCGTCAACGACGGAAGCGGCCGTCGGCTCACCGAAGCTATTCGGCCCCTCCTCGTGCGGACAGCAGTGCACCCCACCCCTTCCTTTGTGCGGCGGCGCCAGGGGCAACCCTTTTACCGACCACCCAAGGACTATGTTTCGACACCTTGCCTTGCAGATCGTTCGTTCCCTTTGTCGTATGCCGGGCCATTGAACTTGCCCGGCGCCCCGTACCGACCGACCGCCAGATTAGCCTGACGGCGCAGCGCGGTGCCCGGAGGCGCCGGCCACTGAAAGCGGCGTTGGGACCACGGAGGCTGCCCGGACCCTCTCTCTCTCGAGCTTGTTCGTCCTTAGGGACTATCTGGGGAATCTGGGGACGGGGAAGTGTTATTTAAGCAGCTTGGAGCTGCTCGGTTGGTCTCTCCTGATATCCACGCCAACTTGTACATACTGTATAAAGAATTCTTCGCCGAGAAAGCTCTCCTCGTCTCTGACTCTGCGTGAAGTGGGGTCCTGACCTCCTGCCGGCCACGCATACCTCGGCACACGCAACAGCTGGATGGCGAGCGGTGGGATCGAGCCTGAAGTATGACGGACGACAGCACACCGAGATCACGGGGACGGACAGCTTAGGGCTGGTGAGTGTTGGCTTTGCTCTTTTGAGTGACCAGGCTGACGGGATAGAGGTGTAATCCTAGTCGCTGGTAGGGACCTGCCGCAGAAGCGTGTGTTTTGGTACTTCTGGGTAGAGGTCGAGGCATTGTCACACCAGTGTTCCGTGATGGATATCAAACGGTTGCTTAGAACTCAGCTCATATCCCTTTGCGAGGAGCTAGGCGTTGAAGTTCAGCTTCAAATGACGAAAGCAAGTATCATTGAAGCGATTGAGAGCACGGATCTTGCGAAAGAGGAAATCGTAGAAATGTGGAACGAAATCCTAAGGCGCAAGGCAGACGAGCAGAAGCTAACAGAGCTTCAGATAGAGAAACTTCGACTTGAAGTCGAGTTGAGAAAGACAAGTGTGGTTCCGGAATCAGAGGGAGCAGGTAGACATGACCTTTATGATCTATCTAAACTTATGCAGCCCTTCAAGGTTGGGCAAGACATAGGCCTGTATCTAGTAAATTTCGAGAGAACTTGCGAAAAGTCAAAATTTGTTCGCAGCACTTGGGCGCGGCGCTTGCTTAGTTTGTTGCCCTGCGAGGCAGCAGACGTGCTTGCGAGGTTGCCTGCGGATGATTCTGACGAGTATGATCAGGTAAAAGAGAGCCTATTGAAGCGGTTTCATTTGTCAGCAGAGGCATTCAGGCAGAAATTTCGAAGTCTGAACAAAAGGCAAGGCGCCACTTTTGCTGAGTTTGCTTATGAGTTAAAGGTAAATTTGGCCGAGTGGTTAAAGGGCGCCGAAGCTTTTGGCAGCTTCGAAAAGGCGTTAGAAGTGTTTGCCTTGGAGCAGTTTTATTCAAAGGTGCCGGAGGCAATGAAACTTTGGATCAAAGACAGAGATCGTGTCGAGTCGGTGCAGTCAGCCGCTGACCTGGCGGATCAGTATGCCTCACGCAGAGGAATTAAAGAGGAGGCTACGATCGCCGGTGCGGTGGAAAAGAGAGGCTGGGAGGGTACAGCTAGGCCCAGTAATGGGAAAGATGCTGCGAAAGAAGTGGAGCCGAGGGTTCACGAGCAGCCGATAGGAGAACAAGAGAGAGAGATTCGTGAGAAACGGTCACAGAAGAGCTTGTTCGAAAAACGGAGGCTGGTGACGTGCTTTAACTGCAACGAAACCGGTCACATAGCTGTCGGCTGCCGCAAACCAAAAGTTGTGTTCGCGTACGTTTCTGACACGCAGACTAATGATGAGCTGCTCAAACCGCACCTGTCTAAACTGCAGGTGAATGGGAAAAGCTGTAACGTGTTGCGGGACAGTGGAGCAACCATTGACTTGGTGCACCCAGATTATGTGAAGCAGGAGCAGTACAATGGCAAATGCGCTTGGATAAAGCCTGTGTTAGAGGACACGAGTGTCTGCCTTCCGGTCGCAGATGTGGTGCTCAGCGGGCCGTTCGGTGAAGTGTGTACTGGGGCAGCTGTTTCTAACAAGCTGCCGCCGCAGTACACTTACTTGTTCTCTAACCGCACCGATCGCCTACTGAGGGACCAGGATAAACTTTGGGTAGAGGGTAGCGTTCCGGCTCTAACGACATCTAAAGCGCGTGCCTTGGCTCCTAAACCGGAAATTAAAGAACAGGATACTGACGTGGAAGTGAGCAATCCACTCGGCGATGAGTGCGAAATTGAGCCGGAAAGCCCTTCAATATCAGTGAGTAGTGAGGGAGAGACTGTTAAGCATGAGAGAGAGATTGCAGAAAATGCAGCGGTGAAGGCTCTTGGGCAATCAGGCAGACAAACCAAGTTCGAGAGCGCATTGATGAAGGACGTCGAATGTGTCGACAGGTTATTTGTCCTCCCGTGCTCTAGCTCGCTAGATAGCATGCTAGCAAAAGTGACGAGAGAGGTTCTCATTAAGGAGCGGATGCTAGAACTTCAAATCTTTGAGCCTTGCAAGAGCTCCTATGCTTCTCCGCTCATTCTTGTAGAGATCCCGGGTAAACACCCGCCACCTTGCATTGATTATGGGAGGATGAATGCGACAATCAAAGATCAGATGTGTCCCAACCACCCATATTCAGAACTAGCGGCTCCACCGACCGATTCCCTAAGAAAATCGGCTCTTGAAAGAGTAATTTGGGATGACGCCAAAGGGGACGCGTTTCAGGGGCTCAAAGCGGCTCTCTCGGCTTCTCCCGTGCTGCGTGCACCGAACTACGACCGACCCTCCATTGTACAGTGCGATGCAGGCAATCGTGGGTTGGGGGTTGTGTTGTGTCAGGAGGGTGACAATGGTGAAGAGCACCCAGTGTTATGCGCCAGCCGAAAGCTCACGGTACGAGAGGAGGCCTATAGCTCATCGGAAAAAGAAGGTGCATGCCTTGTTTGGGCATCTCAAAACCTAGCCTGCTACCTTTACGGAACGACATTTGTCTTTGTGACTGATCATTGCCCGCTAAAGTGGCTGGCTCAAATGTCAGGCAAGAATCCTCGATTGTTAAGGTGGAGTCTAGCACTTCAGGAGCTGAATTTCAGCGTGCGCTATCGAAAGGGAGCGGCCAACGCCAATGCTGATGGTTTAAGCCGCGCCTTTTAGTTTATCTTGCCAGCTTGTACTAGATTTCTTTTGTCTGCAACTGTATAGTTTTGTTTATTTGCATTGTGAAGAAGCGAGAAAACTTGTGTGACTGCCAGAAGTTAACGAAGTACATGTATAGGAGTTTTCACAGTCAATGTCAGCTTGGTCGCTTGGCGAGTACGGCTTGCACTGCCGAGCCAGTGGTTTCGTCCTACGTGATTTAGGAGAAAATCAAGAGACAGGAGGCGAAGCAGATCTCTTCCGTCGAGCAGCTGAGACTTCTCACCGTACGAGATCTTCCCCGTCGGCGGAGGAGCTGTTATGTTTGTGCCTTAGGATTTGCCTGACGGGAGGCCAGTGCTGTGGTGTGTCGACCGTGGAGGCAGCGTTAATCCCCCCATGGTGCCCACTTCAGGCACGTGACGGCTAAGTTCACGGCGTGGGTGTCCTCGCGGCTGCACGGCGTCAACGACGGAAGCGGCCGTCGGCTCACCGAAGCTATTCGGCCCCTCCTCGTGCGGACAGCAGTGCACCCCACCCCTTCCTTTGTGCGGCGGCGCCAGGGGCAACCCTTTTACCGACCACCCAAGGACTATGTTTCGACACCTTGCCTTGCAGATCGTTCGTTCCCTTTGTCGTATGCCGGGCCATTGAACTTGCCCGGCGCCCCGTACCGACCGACCGCCAGATTAGCCTGACGGCGCAGCGCGGTGCCCGGAGGCGCCGGCCACTGAAAGCGGCGTTGGGACCACGGAGGCTGCCCGGACCCTCTCTCTCTCGAGCTTGTTCGTCCTTAGGGACTATCTGGGGAATCTGGGGACGGGGAAGTGTTATTTAAGCAGCTTGGAGCTGCTCGGTTGGTCTCTCCTGATATCCACGCCAACTTGTACATACTGTATAAAGAATTCTTCGCCGAGAACGCTCTCCTCGTCTCTGACTCTGCGTGAAGTGGGGTCCTGACCTCCTGCCGGCCACGCATACCTCGGCACACGCAACACCGGCCTTCACCGCTCTGTGTGCCGATATGTCAACGCTTGTGACTTATGCCAACGTTGCAAGCCCCCTTTCATGCCTCCCTCTGGCCTTATAGATCTGATCGACAATCCTACCGAACTGCTTTTTCGTGTGGAGCTGGTTCTAGTAGGCGATTTTCCTAGGTCGTCTGCCAGCAGCAAATTGGTTGCCGTTGCGACCAATTATGCCACCCGCTACGCCATTACACGAGCCTTCCCCACCTGCTGCGCCGCGGACGTCGAAGATTCCCTTCTGCACAATGTTATACTGCACCACAGCGCTCATCGGCAGTTCCTCATTCATCGCGGATGCTACTTCTCACCAAAAGTAATCGATGCCATACTTCGCTCATGCTCTTCTGCACAAAGTCGCCACTGCTTGCTAACGCTGGACAGACGGCCTTACCGAACGCCTCAACAGAACACTCAACGACATGTTGCTATGTGCGTCTCCGCAGACCACAGTGACTGGGAGGTCGTTTTGGCCTATGTCATTATTGCATGAAATCGACGGTTCGACGGAAGCCCGTCTGGTCGGGATGAAGCATTGAAGAAATAAAACGAAGGACATTATAAAATATGAAGACGCCAAATAAACAGACACACACAAGAGAAGAGAACGAGACAGGGCGCCACTCGCAACTTTTTTATTGACAGAACGCAGGCACATATATACTGTCAGTCAACACATGCATGGCAGAAGCAACTTAGCTCTTGCCTGTTAAAAAATTTGCGTAAACTAGATGTACAAGATCCGTTTTTAACAAAAAGATCGGATGAAGTATGTGAATTCCTGAGAACTGAAGCTAGTGTGGGCTTTGCCTTTTCTGTGGATATTGTTGATTTATTTTATTCTGTTCCCCATGATGCTATGTTCTTTGCGGTTAGGGAGTGCATTGAAAGGAATGATCCTATTTTTTTCAGAACTCTGCTGGTGTTTCTATTGACGACTTTTTAACCCTTTTAAAGTTTTACCTGGAGTCTACTTTTATAATGTTTGACCAGTGGTTTTTTCTGCAGAAAGCTGATATATGCATCGAGTTTCTGCGTCGGAACGCCGAGTAATTCAAAGTGAAGTCAACAAAATGCTGGACAAGAACATCATTGAGCCTTCTTCGAGTCCCTGGGCGTCACATGTAGTGTTGGTTAAGAAGAAGGACGGCACGTGGTGCTTCTGTGTAAACTACCGTCCTCTGAACAACATTCTTAAGACGGACGTCTACCCGCTCCCACGTATAGACGACGCCCTTGACTGCCTCCACGGTTCCAGCTATTTCTCTTCTATTGATCTTCGTTCTGGATACTGGCAGATTGCTGTTGACGATATGGACAGAGAAAAAACCGCGTTCATCACACCTGATGGCCTATACCAATTTAAAGCAATGCCGTTTAGATTATGCAACGCCCCTGCCACCTTTGAGCGTATGATGGACTCCTTGCTACAAGGTTTCAAATGGTCCACATGCCTCTGCTACCTCGACGACGTCGTCTTCTCGCCAATGTTCGACACGCACCTTGAGCGTCTAACAACTATACTTGATGAGAAGAAAGGGGGTTAACCGAGGGGCCCGATTTTTATTAGTCATATCATAAGAAGCCAACAAACACTGACACCAAGGACAACATAGGGGAAATTACTTGGGCTTAATAAATGAAATAAAGAAACGATAAAGTAATGGAAATTAAAGTGGATGAAAAAACAACTTGCCGCAGGTGGGAACCGAACCCACAACCTTCGCATTTCGCCGCGTGCGATGCTTGATGTATTTCGCAAGGCGAAGCTGCAACTTAACTCATCCAAATGTCGTTTTAACCACCGTCAACTTACTCTTCTGGGCCATCTCGTTGACGCTTCCGGAGTACAGCCTGATCCCGACAAAACTCGCGCTGTCCGAGATTTTCCGGTTTTGAAGACAGCCGCAGACGTCCGAAGTTTTGTAGGACTATGCTCGTACTTTCGTCGTTTTGTTCCAGATTTTGCGACAATTGCTAGACCCCTCACTAATCTTTTGAAGAAAGGCGTACAATTCTCGTGGGATACTGCAGAAGCCGCCGCCTTCTCTCGTCTGGTCACTCTTCTCTCCTCACCACCCATTCTCACCCACTTCGACCCTGATGCCCCTACAGAATTGCGTACAGATGCCAGCGGTCATGACGTAGGTGCCGTCTTAGCCCAGCGTCAGAGTGACCAGGATCGCGTTATTGCTTATTCGAGCCGCCTCCTCACACCATCGGAGCGCAACTATTCCACTACGGAACGAGAATGCCTTGCTGTAGTCTGGGCGGTTGCGAAGTTCCGTCCTTACCTCTACGGTCGCCCTTTTTCCGTAATCACTGACCATCATGCTCTCTGCTGGCTCTCATCCCTAAAAGATCCTACAGGCCGGCTTGGTCGATGGGCTTTGAGACTACAAGAATTTTCGTATTCCGTGGTCTACAAGTCTGGCCACCTGCACCAAGACGCTGACAGCTTGTCACGTTACCCTGTTGACGACCCTGACTCCTCCAATATTACCAGTGCTGCTTGTGTATTCTCTGTGTCGCAGCTGCTTCATTTCGCCGACGAGCAACGTCGTGACGCCTACACCAGAGCACTCATCGACCGTTTTGAACACTCTCCGGCCGACGCCACTCTACGCCTCTTCGTCCTCCGCGACGGTACACTGTACCGTTGTAACCTTCATCCGGAAGGCTCTGAGTTCCTACTTGTCATACCCAAACACCTCCGCTCAACAGTTCTAGAAGAGCTCCACGATGCACCAACGGCAGGACACCTCGGCGTACCTCGAACCTATGACCGTGTACGTCGCCGTTTTTTCTGGCCGGGCCTTGCCCGTTCTGTACGACGTTACGTCGCCACTTGAGAACTTTGCCAACGACGCAAGATGCCTTCCCAGCTCCCCTCCGCTCGACATCCCTGCTGAGCCCTTCCATCGTGTCGGCTTGGACCTTCTCAGCCCACTTCCGGAATCTACATCAGGAAACAAGTGGGTTGCAGTCGTGGCGGACTACGTGACTCGCTACGCCGTAACCCACGCTCTTCCGACCAGCTGCGCAACTGATGTTGCGGACTACCTCTTACATACCATTTCGATGCATGGTGCTCCGCGCCAACTGCTAACAGACCGTGGCCGTATGTTTTTGGCCAAAGTCATTGACGACATCGTGCGTGCCTGCTCACAACAGCATAAATTTACCACCTCCTACCACCCTCAAACGAACGGCCTCACTGAGCGTTTGAACCGCACCCTTACAGACATGCTATCCAAATACGTTTCAAACGACCACCGTGACTAGGACCAGGCTCTACCTTACATTAAATTTGCGTGTAACTCTTCCCGTCTCGAAACTGCTGGCTTTTCTCCTTTTTACCTCTTGTATGGCCGTGAACCGACGCTACCACTGGACACTGTGCTTCCGTCCACCCCAGCTTCTACTAGCGCTTATGCCCGTGATGCTATTGCCCATGCTGACCATGCTCGCCAACTTGCGCGCACTCGTCTACAAGTCCTCAAGGCAGACAAAGGCAACGCTACGACTCCGTCACCATGATGTCCATTTTGTGCCCGGCACCCTCGTGTTGCATTGTTCACCATCGCGTAAAGTTGGCCTTTGTGAAAAACTGCATTCCTGCTACACAGGCCCTTATCGCGTGCTTCGCCAAGTAACTGATGTCACCTACGAAATCGCTCTAGCCACGCCTACTACGTCCTCCGCTGTGACAACCAGTCGCCACCGTCGCCCGACTCAAACCCTACAACTCTCCACGCGCCTTGGATATTTAACAGCACCGTGACGGCGATTTTACCGCTGGGGGGTAGTATTACGGTATCATCGAGCGATGATCAAGGGACGAGCCGGCGCGAGAACGACGACGAAGTGGGTCTGTGCCCTTGGCGCGGGCGAGTGTCGGCCTGGTGGTCTGGCTCCAGTGTAAATACCTTGTATATAGCCTCTTTCATCTGTGTTTTTCCGCACGTAACAATATTTTCCTTTCACTCAAGAATTTTGTAATGCATCGCAGTGATCGGTCGCATAGGCCAAGCTTTAACATACTAGCAAGCGCATCTATGTGACTTACAATATAGAATGCCCTTTGAACGTCAGAGTAGTGCGATTGTTATATTCCCACATATGCCTTCATGTTCAACGCATGTGACCATTTTAAGCACAGCATCCATAGTATGGATGACACGTGACAGGGCTTGAACAAGGTTGTTATATAACAACCTTGTTCAAGCCCTGTCACGTAGTCGGAAAGGACCCTCGCTTGTTCACACTGCCCTTGCAGACGACTGTCCACCATCTTCTCCACTTCCTTACAGAGACAGCTTGTGAGGCTTACGGGCCCAAAGGAGCCAAGAGGACTTTTTCCAGGTTTGAGCATTGGAATAACACGAGCGACTTTCCATGAATCCGGTGCAGTCTCTCTTATCCAC
Organism: Dermacentor albipictus; assembly: GCF_038994185.2. Lineage (NCBI taxonomy): Eukaryota > Metazoa > Arthropoda > Arachnida > Ixodida > Ixodidae > Dermacentor > Dermacentor albipictus. The sequence goes on along the minus strand of NC_091824.1, from coordinate 177,398,547 downwards.
ATAAGGTTAAATAATTCCAGTAGAGTCGTTCTAATTGCAGATTCGAGGTCTTTTAACATCACATACGTAACACCTTCTGATCCTGCAGCTCTCTTCGTGCGGCAGACTGTAGGAGCACATTTTAGCTCGTTTAAGGTGTCAATCAAGTTTACACTGGTGCGGTGAAAAGAATGGCCGAACTTTCTTCTCTGCGAGTGCTGCGGAACATGAAACTGTTGGCAAGTGAATGAAATTCCTGGTCAGGTTATCAGCAGACAGAATTAGTCAGCAACGGCTGGTTCTGATGTGCTGCGAGTTATTTCAAGGGCTCTCAAAAGGTGACTCTGCGTAACTAGATGGGACAACGAACCATATTCCTGGAACTGATGTGAAAGAACACAATGTTTTGTAATATTCACGCCACCGTCTCTCACCTAATACCTGCAGACACCTGCGCGAGCGTGTGTGAACTTTTAGTGCATGTTTTTTTTAGTCGTCCGCAGTGGTTCGCACGTTCTTCCCGTTCTTAACGCATTTCCTGGTCCATGCGTTTCATTCCTAGACAGACACTGGGTGCTCTTTTAATTATAATTTCATTTGTGATTAAACGCCCGTGTTGTCTTCCACCGTCCCTCGTCCCTCGCGCGCTGCTACTACGCTTTCAAGAATGAGAGAATGAAGAAACGAAATCAATTTCAACCAACCGCGTGGTTCCCAATGCAGTAGTATAAAAATTCGGACTTGACCAGCGATGCCAATACATTTATGCCAATGGCTTTTTTTAGAAGCAGATGAATGTGGTGAAGTTCTAAAGATTTGTTGAAAAGTGCCATGAACGAGGTTAGGGCGACATTTCTAAACTGCACTACCTTAGGGATCACCCAATGAAAGCAGTTACAAATAGCCGGAAGAAACAACTGATCTTACAATGACGAGAATGCTATTCGCAATAAAATTTTGCAATTCACAAGTGCTCGGAACAGTTAGATAATGAAGAAAGAAAAGTGCTTGTCTGTCAGTTGCAAGAAAGTTTGTCTTCATCCAATGCAGTGTCGGCAAACCGCGCTGCCCTTCTCGAGCTTCCTAGAGACGTGGCAGATGCCCTGGTTCGACTGCACGGTGACCCGTACGCCTGGTGGTTCGGTCAGCTGATGGCCTACATCATGCGTCCTTCCAAGAGATTGCTGGAGCTCATCACGCAAGCCAAGAGAAAGCTGCAGTTCCAATCGCCCATTGTCGGGTAAGTGGCGCCAAGCGGAACTATTCTCATCGTCTCGGCAGTGGTAAAGTAAAATATTTTTCGTAGTTATAGTGAAATCATCTGTAAAGAAGTTCTAGGATCATACTTGGTTAAAACACGTTGGCGGGCTAGCCTTTTTAATCCATTATAGAATGTGTAAACGCGACTGAACGAGGACGTAGAAGAAACCGACACACAGAGACAGCGCGGTGTTTGTGTGCCTGTTTCTACGTCCTCGTTCAGTGGCGCTTACACACTGTATCAAGCATCGTACTGCCGTAAATATTTTTTAAATACTTGGCTGTTAGTCACGTGTGGTGTACAAAGAAATTTACAGTGGTTCCTCCGTATTCCTCTGCGTGGGTTGGCCAGACATAACCTACCTTCACACCCTATACGCCAGGGAGTTGTTTCTCTCCGTATTCCTCAGTGTGGGTTGACCCGACGTGACCTACGTTCACCCTCTTTACGCCAAGGAGTGGTTTCTCTCCGTATTCCTGTGTGGTGTGGATTGACCCAACGTGGCCTACGCTTGCCCCCTCAATACCAGGGAGTGGTTTCTCTCCGTATTCAGTGTGGATTGACCCGACGTGACCTACGTCCACCCCCTCTACGCCAGAGAGTGGTTTTTCTCCGCGTTCATATGTGTGGGTTGACTCGACGTGTCCTGACAAGGTCCTCTACCAGGCAGTAAGTGAGAATGAAGTTGCCCGGATGGTGGGGGGCATAACGAACCAGTGAGCCGCCACGTGGAGACAGTTCTCGGTCCTTGCGTGTAGAAGCACCCATGCTTCTTTTGTCGTGGAGCGCACTGCTTACCAGTGGCAAGATGTATGAAATATATTATTGCATTTACATCACCTCGTCCTCCCTGCCGAACCCTCTTCGATGGTCAACCTGGTTCGAGCTCCAAGCAGACGCTGTTGAAGGTCGCTGAAACCCCGTCCCCACAACAAGAGGCGGTAGCCTTAACGCCATCTAGAAGCACAGCGCGAGACGGGCGAACAAGATTACGCCCACAGCGAGGCGGAACAGGACCAAATCCCGCAACCTGTCTGTAGGCCAACCCGTGCATAGTGTAGCGCCGGGCCGCACATCCCCCGACACGTTTGCGCCCTGAGACGATCCAACCTAGGGTAAGTCGATGCTCCATTCCGAGTCGAGACACGTTCCTCCTGAATGTCCAGTGCCCACGTCATGTCAATCACGTGAGCGTCTGGAAAGACGAGATGCTCGAGGGCTTCCAACAAAATTCAGGCTCTGTAACGAGTCGAGGACACTCCAAGAAGTAGTGTTTAATGTCACTGTGAGTCTTACAAGCGACACACAACGGCAACGCGGCGAGCCCGATAATGTATAGCTATGAGCGGATTACGTGCTGACCCCATGCGGAGGCGATGCAGCCTTGCCTCCTCAGCGCCTTTGTCGCATACTATCCCCACACTTTGCTACTTATCGGTCTTAGTCTTTTGTGGCGGGGTAAGTAACGCACGCTAACACTTTGCCAACTATTTGCAAAAATCCCTAAGTGACCCCGTCGCTGTTTCCGCGTGCACCAAATATCAGCGATATGCGCTAAGTACAGCTCTAAAGCAAACGGGCAATCTGACCGAAGCGAGTGACCCACCTGCGCGGACGCTCTGGTGTGGCGCCGATGCGCAGGCTGCACGTGCGTCGCACGGACAAGGAGAGCGAGGCGTCGTTCCACGAATCGGAGGAGTACATGGAGCACGCGGAGGCCTTCTTTGCCGCCGTGGGACCACACGTCCCTCGAAGGGTGTTCGTCGCTACGGACGAGCCGGACGTATTTCTCGAGCTTCGCCACAGGTACGTTCACACCATGCGGCTGCTCTCACCGTCCATAGATGGCGCGGCGGGTCAAGAGAGAGCGTCCGGTATCCCGGTAAACGCAAGCGACGTTTTACCGGAGTTACCTTTTACCGAGGCGCAAACCGGAACGGTCTGCAAGGTGCGGCCACCTGCTGGCGCAGAGCCCCACCAGATAACCACAGCTAATATATTGCAGTAAGCAACTGCACTTTTACTTTGCTGCTGCTGTAAACCTTAAGGGACGACGTAATCAGGTTGCTGCCGAAAATTTATACCAGTAGCAAAGTAAGATACACTTCGTTAATGCAATATTAGCTGTATTTGTCCGGTTGACCTCTGCACCACCAGGTGGGCTCACTGTGAAGGCCATTGAGTTTACGCTTCCGATTATTCGGTAAAACGCCCAATCCTCTTGCGTTTACGGTAATACCGGACACGCTAAAACTCTCTATTAAACACGTTGACTGATATGTACGAAATTTGGAGAGAGAGATAGAACTTTATTGTGTCCTCGATGGGGTCCCGGGGTGGCGGGGTAGGGAGCTAGACGAACCCGCATTCCCCCCTTCCTCATACGGCGACCAGTACTTGCATTCTGGTGGCGTCTTCGGCCATGCGGGCGGCCCAGAGCCGCCATGATGTGGCAGTATTGTATGGAAGGGTCGCAAAAGAATAACTGGGTCTACGAAAGGTGGCTGCGCAAGTGGTGCTCATTAATCGAGGTATGAAATGACAGAGGCAGGAAGAGACAGACAAGATCCGGCCGTCGGACTATGTATTTGTCTGTTTATCCGCAACATCACGGTGATGCCGAAAATGCGCCTAGAGTGTCGATATAATTGCTATCGCCATAATCATTGCAAATTCTGTGGCAAACACTTTGGTGTACAAGGAAACGTCTGCAGTGCGCAGACAGTACACATCGTGTTTCCACTAGCACCATAAAAGGTTGCCGCATCATTCCAACGGAACATAAATTTTCGTGCCAGTGCATTTTTAAACTGAGTCTGATTACGGCAATGGTTGATCCAGCATCCATAAGAGCTTTAGACGTATATTAGGCATCAGGTCAACAAGTAGGCAAATTTGTTTAGAACTAAATCTGGAGCATGTATGTCTTTTGGCTGCAAACGGTATCCAGTGACCACCTCGTCTGCACCGTGTATTCTTCCGGAGGTCGTGACGCCGAGCGACAACACGAGATTGCGTAGCACGGGGAGTTGTTGAACTGCGATAGAATATGACGTTGACGGGTTCAGGAAGTGACCCTGGCTGAACCGGAGGGCGAGCGCGGTTGGCATAGAGAAACGTTGATCGTTTCGCTGGCGTGACACAGAAAACGGGTCTTGGAACAATCGGTGGCAGTATCCCTAAATGCGTCCCGGGACACCGCGAGTCTCAAGAGGAGGTTCAGATGCGCGCGGCCACTCGAAGTGATCGTCCACACCGGCAGGCACGAGATAGCTGCTCCAATAACGCCTCTTGGGTCAAGCTGCTTATGGCAGTCTGTGACCCAGGAGGACGTTTCTAGTGAATACTAGAAGAATTGATAAAGTTCAAGTTGAAGTTGTTCAAGTTGATCGCCCCCATCGCCGGTGGACCGGTGGAACGGAACCATTGTTCCAAGTTGAAGCGCAGTCGGTATGTGGGTTCAGACCACAGCTCATTTCTATACTTAGCCACGTTCGCTGTTTTAACAGATAGTTGCCACAGGAGCGGGCACGCGGGCTCTCTGCGTAGAATGTCATCATCGTAATGGCCGATTCGGGACAGCGAAGTAGTTATTTGCATATGCGTACTTCGTGTGGTCAGCGACAGGCTGCAGAACAAACTGGCGTCCACACTGGCTCGTCACATTATTCCAAGGGCCAACTTTTGGTATTATTCGTCACATGTTCAGCATGCGAAACGTATGGCAATGCTGCATAACGAGAGGAGGCCGCCGCCAATGCTTGTGATCGGTGATGCTGGCTAACACCCCCGAGGTTAGTTGTAGTAGTAAAACACAAATACCTCAGAAAGTGAATGGGAGAACGGCGCCGCGACAGCTCTGTTGCTAAGAGCATCGCACGCGTAACGCGAAGACGCGAGTTGGTATCCCACCTACGGCCAGTTGTTTTTTCATCCACTTTAATTTCCATTTATTTATTATTTCTTTAATCTATTTAGTAAGTACAAGCAATTTTCCCTATGTTGTCCTTAGTGTCTTTGTTTGTTGGCTTGTACATGAAACATAAGAAATACATGAAACATAAGATAAATACATGAGACATTATTTTAGTTATCCCACCACAATATTGTTGTCGCTGAGAAAAATAATTGGAAGGAATGCGTTCGGTTTAAGCCTTTAAAACTCAAGTGCAGTACCACATAAAGAAAAAAATCAAATTCGCTTGCCCTTATTTCTGGCCATGAAGAGTCCATTCGCACAAATAAAATGCTATGAAAGGATTTTTGACTAAAAGCTTAATTAGCGTAGTAGTTAATTTATTAGTAATTCGTTCGCTGAACTATCCACAACTGAAAATGACGCTCCAGCTATGCATTGTTTTCCGCACTTAATCGTAATTTCTCGGTGTCAAAGTCAGCGTAGCAAAAAAGAAAAAAAAATGAACACGTTGCGCATTATAAGGCAAAACACCGAAATGCACAAAATTGTAAAAGGCTGCAAGCGTTGCCCGTCACTGTACTAGCACGAAAGCTGTTTTCCCTCAGCGTACCCACTGGTTATGAGGCGAGGACGCAATGGATTAAGTGCGGTCTCCTCTTGCCCATGCGTGAAAACAAATATGCGTGAACGGGGAAAACGATTATTCGCGCAGGTTCCCCAACTACTCGTTCGTCGGCGACGAGGCGGCCTCGGCGGCGGCCCGGGCGCAGGGCACGCGCTACTCGCTGCGCTCGCTGCTGCCGCTGGCCCGGGACGCGCTGCTGCTCGCCGAGTGCGACCGGGTGGTGTGCACGCTCTCGTCGGGCGTCTGCCGCGTCGTCTACGAGCTCATGCAGGCGCGGCGGACCGACGCCTCGGCGCAGCTGGTGTCGCTGGACGTGGACTACTTCTACGCGTTTGTCCAGTTCCCGGCGAGGAGGGTCATTTACAGGTGAGTGGCGCACCCGATGGCGTGGCGACAGCGAGCCCTGCCTGCCTCTATCGCGACGCTTCGGCTTGATCGATCTAGCTGTGGTTCAGCCTTGTAAGCATCCTTAAGGCCGCAGTGGCTATAAACTAGTAGCACCCAAACGTGAGCAGCCTTCACACTGAGACGCTTGGATCGCGACAATATACTTTTGCAACTCGCCGCAAGACCTGTTCATCTTGTTACTTTACAAATTTAATTTGGTTTCAAGTCAGCACACTACACGAAAGACAAAATTGAAGTATATGCAAACGCATTTAAAACCATCTTGTGTACCGTTTAATATAATCATTCATCACGATAAGTTATCTCTCAACATTGTGAAAAAAAAAAAGTCTGGACGAGGCTTAAGCTTCGCCTTTCAGAGTGGACGCGATAGCATTCAAGGATTCCCGACGGCTTCTCTCGGCAGCGTATACGCAACCGTAACGTTCACCGGGAAACGCTCGCGGCGAACGCTGTGCACGACGGCGACCTCTTGCGTGGGCCGCGATGGATGGATGGATGTTATGAGCGTCCCCTTTGGAACGGGGTGGTTGGTTGCGCCACCAAGCTCTTGTTATTTTATTGCCTAATGCCAAACTGCCTAATTACCAAACTTTCTGAACATCTATTTTGCACGCCTCCGTTGTTTATCGTTTTCCTACTTTTCTACCACTAGTCTTGCAATCGCTGCTTACTAAACTCTGCTGCGGCCATGTTTACTTTCGCCCTGCTCTCACTGAACCCAAGGGTTTCAGGGAGGCCAGAGGTGCCTAAATCGACTGCTGGACGATTTAGCGATAGCTGGGTGATCGACTGCTGCGATATCTTCGCATTATAATAAAACATGCTCCTTCGTTTCCCTAGCTTTACCGCAGCCAAGCACATAGTTCTCCTCCCTTCTTATATCTTGCTTTATATGAGCGTGTTGTGAGGCATTCTGATCTCACTTCAAAAAGTAATGAGCTTCCCTTTGAGTAATCATAAATTGTTTTGTTTCTTTCCTGATTTCGTTCTTTCCTCTTAAGTAGTTACTCATGGCAGGTTCCATTGCCGCCACCCATGAGATTACCTCATCCTCTCCGACTTTCCACTTGACGTTCTTTGTTGTCATGTTGCTCACCATACAGGTCGCATACTTGCTGGTATGCTTCCTAGTTCGTTTTCTACACTGTGAATCAATGTTTTTCTTGTACAGATACCTGAAAAATCTCCCAGCCCATTTACTTTCTTCCACATTCCTCAGTCTCTCTTCATAATCAATTTTACTGTGAGCTTCTCTCACTTCAGAACTTGTCCAGCCTATATCACCCAGCACAGCTTCATTTGTGGTCTTCCTGTGAGCGCCCAATGCGAGGTGTCCCACTGACCTTTGGTTGCCATCGAGTCTTAATTCTACCCCTGATTTCAAGCAAACAGCCGCACTTCCAAATGTAAGTCCCGGAACCATTACACCTTTCCACATACCCCGGAGCACCTCGTACCTATTGTGTCCTCCATAGCACTCTGTGTTTCATTATGGCCGTATTTACCTTCGCCTTTGCTGTTATTGTTTTTCCCTGTGTTTCCAGATATCTGTCGCCTTAGTTTATCCATATACCAAGGTATTTGTATTCCTTTACACGAGGTATTTTCTGACCCTTAATTGACACTGTTCTGACCCTGAACTGACACTTTGTTTGTTAGCTAGCAATACAATGTCGTCCGCATAAAACAAACCTGGGAGCTGCTGCTCTACTACTCTACTCGCCTGTTTGTATGGATGGATGTACGGATGGAGGGATTTTATGGGCGACCCCTTTGGAACGGGGCGGTGGTTTGCGCCACTAAACTCTTGCGATTATACGGCCTAATGTCCTACCTAGGTTAAAAAAGAAAGATCTATGAGACGGAGGCGAGCGCCATCTGGAAGTGTTTCAAGGAAGCGGGCGCACCGCTCCGTGGACTCATATATTTACGCGCCAGCGTGCGCAAATGGCGGATGCCGTCTCCGGTCTACGTATTGTAGAAACGACGTCCAATGCCGGATGGGAGATGCCCACACCGGATTTTCTTCGACACGGGCTCCTTAACGCTATCGCGCTAAATGCCCATAGTCCACTTGGTTTGCTTGCTGCTTCGGGCGCTACATTGTGAAGATATCTATCTAACTGCCTGTCTGTTTAGGCTCCGCTGGCCTCCTCGAAGCCCTTGTGCTCAGCGATAGCATGGGGAAAGTAAACATGTCGTCCGCAGTAGAGATAAATGAAATTCGATCGGATGTATTGTGCCACGAAAGTAGGGAGACCACAAACAACGGAGGTTTACAAAAACAAAGTTCTCAATAGTGGTTCAGAAAGTTCGATGCTAGGAATTTTTCGTCTGTAGGAAAAGTAACATGATGGATAAGATATTACGCTAAAATAAAGAGCATGGTGGCGTAACTTACCATCCCGCTTCTAAGGACAGCTCAAAGCATGAATCCGTCCATCCATCCCAATACCCCCCCCCCCCCCCAATCTCTCTCTATCTCTCGCTATTTCTCTCTCTTGAGGTGTTCGTGTTGTACAGGTCCAGGAGCTCTAGTCTCTAAACAGTACAGCACAAGTGCCTGTTCGTCCCTACTTGTGTTCGTGTTTCCACGCATGCCTTTCAGTAGCACGAATTCTTCCCATTCATCTATCAGGCTTTTCGCAGACGACTGCGTCATTTATCGCAAAATAACTAACCACACTGATTCTGATAAGCTTCAAGACGATCTTAGAAGCATATCCAACTGGTGCGATAAATGGCTCATGCGACTAAACGTTAATAAATGTAAAACTATGCATGTATCGGGCCGCACTAACATTGACAACACGCGTATTTACTTACTTTACGATACTTCTCTTGAATCTGTCAACTCGTACAAATACCTAGGTGTTCATATTTCACGTAACTTATGGCATACGCACATCAAACACGTCACTAATAACGCTAACCGGGTTCTTGGATACTTGCGTCGGAATTTCTCTGCTGCGTCTATGCCGATAAAGCTTACCCTCTACAACACATTAGTGCGACCAAAGCTAGAATATGCATCCATAGTATGGGATCCCTATCAAATCACACTAATAAACACACTAGAATCCATCCAGAATCGCGCAGCACGCTTCATCTTATCTAACTATTCCCGTTACGCCAGCATCACTTCCATGAAAAACACACTTACTTTAACAGACCTTACATTGCGCCATAAATGTTTTAGACTGTGTCTTTTCCAAAGGCTGTATCACCACAACCCACTATTAAAGGATCATCTTATTACTCATTTCATCGCGTTTCGATCACATGTTTAAAGTTGGTGTCCCATTTTTTAGAACAAAAATGTGTCATGGTTCTTCTATTCCTAAGACCAGCGCCGACTGGAACGACCTTCCTCTCTCCATCGCTGCCATTACTGACGTTGACAACTTCAAGGCTGTTGTATTTTCTGCCGTTTTTTAATACCTATTATTGTATAATTATGTAATTATGTATAATTATTGTTTAATTATGTACTGTTTATTTTTCACTTACTACTCCTTTCTGTAATGCCTTCGGGCCAGGAAAGTATCCGAAATGTATAAATAAATAAATAAATTGTTACCAACTTGCTCAACCCTCAGTCCGTTCTAAGCTTTTACGTGTTATTTCGCGGCGGTTATCGCCGAGCTGGCTGACAGCCTTAAAACGCCTGCTAAGTGCGGGGCCGCTTGCGCGCAGCCACCGACCCCTGCACCCGAAGGAGCTGTGGCTGCGAGAAGGGGACGCCGTGGCGAGGCTGGGCGACCACTCGGTCATTGGCGAGGCACGCCGCAAGAAGTTCCTGGACGGCGTCTCCGTGGGCACGCTGCCCGGCACCGTGCTCACCGGGCTCTACCCGACCTACAAGACCGTGCCGCAGTTACGCGTGGCACCTCGTGGACGTCCTGCCGGGAAATGAATAAAGATGAAATGGAGCAAGTCTTGGAAGCACACTAGGGAAAAAAATAAGGATGACATGCAGACGGACTAGAGTAGAGTCATAACCACATGCGGCCAATATACGTTTCAGCCAAGGAAACCACAAAAGAAATTGACTGTTCCTTTAAGTGAAATTATGGGAATAATAACGAAAACCTGAATGAATGTGGCCTGTAAGGCAACTTGCCACATGAGGGAGCGGGATTCCACTCCCACCGGCGCTGATTTCCAGCATCAGCTTTCCTGTAAACATCTGTGCGTCCAAAGAATTGCTGAGTGAGTGTGTTCTAGGCATCGTATAATTATGCACCTCGGCTTGGCCTGAAGCTTCCTTTAAACCGAATGGTTATTTATACAAGTGGGTGCGTGCGCATATTTCATACAAAAGAAAGTATCAACCACGACGCGACGCGATCACGGTGTTCAATAACAAATGTGACTCCAGAAAAACCGAATTAAGCGGCATACAAATAGGCGTATCGCTTAGACATTAATCACAACATTACAATACGGTAATTCATATTTTAAAGCGCCGCTAGTGTATCTCTTGCGGCGGTGTCTTTGCTTCTGACCAGAATTTATATGTAGCTAAATCGCGGCCACCTCCACACTGTATAACATGCGATAAAGGAAACTAATTTATGAAGCTAAACTCATGCGCCCAGGGATGTGTCAGCGATCCCAACCGATACGAAATGTAGATTGTAAGCAGGATAACTGTGTTTTAAATACCTTGCTTGTGAAAGGCAAAAAATAAGTTTGATGAAAAGTACCTTTATTTCTGCACAATAGTCAGACAGAAGCAGTCATTGAAGATCACTTGCGTGTTAAAATAATAATAATACTAAAGAAAACACCACAGTGTAAGCAATCAACGAAATTAAAGAAGCTCTACGCGTTAGCTAAAATCATGAGAAAAATATATATGAGGGACGAATAGAAATGGATATCAAGCAAATAATGGTTAAAAGAATGGCAGCGCCTCACTGAGTTCTGAAAAATAAAACAGATTTAGATGCAGCTGTGTCTGGTGCACTGTGATAAGTTAATCTGAGTCCGGCTGACCAAATTTATTGTTAAGATTTCGTGCAACTTCGCCTACAAGCAATAGCAAAGATACAATGTTTTCAATGCAAAGATTGGCGTGGTTCGAAGCGGCGACGGTCTCTCTTCTGATGTTGTGCAGCCCCTAGCTGTTTACGACGCAAGTCATCACGTTTCATTTTGTTTGGGGGGGGGGGGGGAGGCGTATGGAAAATAATGGTAGTCCTGCTGCTGCGCTGCAATGAAACGCACAGCAGCACAACATTCCCCTGGGAAAAGAAGCCCGATTATCTTGGAGAAGTGGCCACCCAAAATAAAAATAAAAATCGAAAGTTTGATGACGTGTCCGCGACAGGAAGGTCAGCTGACGAAGGGGTCCCGCTCGGCCCAGCCAATCAGCATGCAGAAAGCTCCGGCACGGCGAAAGTGAGTTGGAAAGAGAGGAGGCCGGCGGTCGGGTGAAGACGCGGTGACAACGTTACGGTAGAGTACCCTGTAGTTACGGTACGTTTCCGGAATAAAACAATCTTAAATGCCGGATGCGGAATAGAAATAGAAACTTTATTGCAATGGAAAATATTTGAAAGAGGCGTGGTCGGAGCCTCTCAGTCCAGGGCCCCACTGGCCACTGCCGCCTGCCCGACCTGGAAGGACTTTTGTCCTGCCAGGTCGGAGCGGGCGAGCTGTGCCTCCCACTGCTCCATTGTGTGGCTGGCATATCGCCTATGAGGGTGCTTAGTGCACTCCCAGGTTATATGTATTAGGCTAGGTATGCCACCGCACCAAGGACAGTTGGCCCTATAACGCGAGTGGGATACATGGCGTTTAGCAATTTTAAATGGGGGAATACCCCGGTCTGTATTTTACGCCAATCGGCGGCCTCTTCCCCGCTAAGTTGTGGGTGAGGCGGCGGGTATTTTCTGCGGACTCCACGCTGATGAGCAAGAATGTCTTTGGCATTTGAATTTGTGGAATTTTGTGAGGGATAGTGCGGGTTGTTGGGGTTAGAAGAGGACGCCGTCGCTCGGTTAGTGAAACCTCGAGCTAACGCGTTAGCCTTTTCGTTCCCCTGTACCCATGTGTGGCCCTGGCACCAGAGTAGGCGATGATGATGGTTGAAGGATTTGGGGATTATCCCGAGGCTAGCCGCAGTCACGTGCCCCTTGAGAAACATGCGACATGTCTCCTGGGAGTCCGTGACCACGACCGAGTCCCTTTGCGAATGCTCCGCGTGAGCGAGTGCGATCGCCACTGCTAATATTTCAGCCGAGGTGGGGGATCCCGCCGTGGCCGACGCGGTAATTTGCTGTTGGCTGATCGCGTTCACGACTGCCAGGACGTACCTCCTTTGGTAGCGCTGCCCGGTCGCTTCTGCATACACAGCTGCGTCCGTGTAGCACGTGTTGTACCTATAGTTATTAGAGTACGCTGATTGAATGTGTTGTTCGCGTGCTTTGCGTCTTTCTTTGTCGCACTCGGGATGCATATTCCTTGGAATTGGGTCTACTGTAATTTTGGATCTCATCGAACGAGGGAGAGGTACGGCCTGCGCTGTGAGATAAATGCCGTGATATTGAGTCTAGCCAATATTGGCCTACCAGTTTTTGTGAAGCTCCCTCTGTCGCATCAGGGTGACCTGCGGAAGTTCCTCGTTTCTTTTTTTCTGTCTTGTTTCCTTCCTCTCTGACCTCGAGCGCGTGCGCTCGGATGCTTGGCTTCTCGAGGAGAAATCTCGAAGCACATTTCCCTGGATGTCAGCGTAGCCGGGTACCCAGTGGGAGCCGGAGAGGGAGAAAACATTTTATCGCAGAAAGGTGGGCATGATGCCGGTGCCCTCGGTCTAGGTCCTCGCTTGTAGCGTTCTCCAGGTCGATGGATATCGCAAAGTACAGTTGACCTTGGTGTGAAGTGATTGTGGTCAGCCACTATGCAGCTGTTGGTTGTGGAGGTGGGCAAGGGGTCTAGTGTTGGGAAGCAGTGCCATAATATGCGGGTAGTATTGGGGTAGCCACCCCAAGGGTGGCACAGTGGCCAGTTTTCCGCGCGCAGGCCATTTGGGAGGTGGACACGGGCAGAAGAGTGCCTGGCGGATGAGCAAGCCGGTGATTGAGATTGGAATGCAGCTTAGGGAGATCCGGCGCGCGTCCCAATGTTGGTCGAGATGTTGTGGGGTCGATAGTGATTAGTCTGGGTCTGGCCGGGGACTGTCAGGTGCCGGGTTTTCGCAGGCAAACTGATTAGCTCGTTTATTCCCTGACATTGCCGCGTTATCGGCTACACAGACGATATCTACCGGGCAATACAGATGTTGTGCTTCGCGATGCGTGCGGGTACGCCACTAAGCGGAAGTTTTCTGCACGCGGTCTGTGATAGGCGTCTATGTGGCTGAGGGAAGAAGGCATTGGATTGCTGCTGCGACAGCCTGTTGCTCGGCTGCGATAGGGTTGACTGAGCTTCGTGTGCGATGTGCGATGGTGGTGGTCAACTTCGGAAATAACCGAACCCTTCTCCTCTCGACTGGCATTTAAATAGCAGTATGTGCCACGCGGCTTACGTGCGGTGTGCCTGGTGCAGTATGCTACCCGTTCTTGCCTATGAGCTTTATTATTTTGTGGGTTCGTATCGTGGGAGAGGTGATATGTTTAGTAGGGGCCTACCTTGTGGAGAGAGTGGCTATGTCTCTATTGGTGGTGTGGCAGATGGTTGCATCCCTACCATACATAATATGTGGCGACCTTCTGTTTGTTGTAGATGGAGCTCCTTACCATAGTGAAAGACGGCGATGAGTTCGGTGACAGTGATGTGGCATGCGACGTCCGGTGAGAATATATGTGCTAACGCATAGAGGGAGTCCCAGCGCCAGCTTTGTTGCTTTGCCGATGAGTGCCTCAAGAGGAATTACGTCTTAGTGACGTAGGTACGTGTAGGGTAGATGATACCTAAACCTAGACATTAGGAAGGCATCGCGGAGGTGGAGCATACGATGGCAGTCGGAGAGCTGGAGTTTTTATGTAAATACGCCTGACCGTATGAGCGACATGACCTGTTGGAGACCACCGTCAGCGGAAATGGCCACTTTATGTACTCATGGCTTACCTAAGGCAGGCAGGCTTCATGGCCCAGCTCTAATGTGCCAGGACCATTCCTGTCCCTTCGAACCCTGACGACAATAGTCGAGAGGGGTTAATTGCGAAAATATACAAGAAAATACACAAGCTCACATACGGCACAGGACACACAAAATTGGTTCCACGCAAACTACCTCTGAAACCTGGCCGTTGCTTGGGTGCAACGTCCCAAGTTTGCGGGATCGGGGCTACATGGACGGTTCGCATTTCTTCCCGCCTCGCAGTGCTGGCGGGTGGCACGCTTACGGGACCGCCACCACGGGAGAGCGGAAGGAAATACGTAAGTGCTTAAAACGCCGACAAAGAGACGGCGGAGCGAACGTAGGCATGGCCGACGCGGGTCGAAGTGCAGTATCTGTTCTTATCAGCTTAATATCTGATACGAGTTGTACTTGGACATAAGATATTAAACTTATTCCTGCAAGTTGGCAGAGTGCTTAAAGCTTGCTTCACCTCCGCCTCGGGTCGGCCCGGTATTGCACTATCTTCGGGATGGGGCCATGTATGGGGAGAAATTCTCGATCTGCATGGTTCAATAGACGCACGCAAATTTTTTTCAGAACCTAGTCAGATACAGATTCGCTGTAAAAAATCTCAGTCCCTTTCCACTCTGTGAAGAAGGATGACCAGCGAGGCTGTGTATTTGGGCCCCTTAATGGCGAACTGCACCGCCGCTGCATCGTCGGCCCGGCATTGCACTATCTTCAGGATCGGCCCACGTATGGGGAGTGCTTAACGCCTGCTTCACCTCCGCCGCGGGTCGGGCCAGTATTGCACTAACTTCGGGATCGGCCCAGGTATGGGGAGTGCTAAACGCCTGTTTCACCTCCGACGCGGGTCGGCCCGGCATTGCATCATCTTCGGTATCGGCCCACGTACGGGGAAGGGAGTGCTTAATGCCTGCTTCACCTCCGCCGCGGGTAGGGCAAGTATTGCACCAATTTCGGGATGATATGAGCTACATAAAAGTGTATTTTCCGAGCCGGAAGGAAACGCACTAATACACGCAAAGTGTCTCGAGCTGCCAGTCGCGCGCGTGTGTGTGTGCTCAAAAGGACAGATAGGCGTTAGGCAAAATAAGAACAAGTGCTCGGTGGCGCAACCCACCCCGTTTCAACGAAGTCGCTCATAGCATCCATCCTAATTCCTCGTCATGAGTAAAGTTCGTGTTCTGCAAGCAGAACCGTAGCAGTCTTGCGAGATCCGAGATGGGGATGGGTGTTCTGTCCTGTAATGTGTCTACGGCTCTTTGCGTACTTATACTGCCAGATCAACGAGTGCATTTGCAAACAGCAAGCTTACGTCAAGAGATGCCAGGACATCATCGTATTCCCAGCACCCCGTCGCATATCTTTCAGCACCAGGGAAATTGCATGCTCAGGGCAAAGTTATTAAAAATGCGCGCCTCCCATGCCTCCTCTTCCCCGTCCCTGTCTGCGGGATTCTTACGAATTATGGTATTCGTAGCGCTGGAGCGTTGGAATGATGGCTGCCGCCCTAAATGAGCTGCTCACAGAACTTTCCACGTGGGAACGATATTTAGCGCCAGCGGTTCTAACAGCGCCACTCGCGTTTTGGAAATATGTGAATGTCAGCCGGTTTGAATGGGCGTACAAGGAGACAGCGATGTCTTTTTCCAGTTTTTTTAATCAGGTTGAGTGCTGGCCCATCTGGTGATGGATAAAGTCCAAGAAAGGCGCCACTTTAGTGAACACTGTGGGCATGTTGGGGAGCGCGCAGTACACCGAGTGGGACACCACGCCAGCCAAGAACCAAGTGCGCTCGTCGAAAGTGCACTGCAGCGGCCCGCCAGAGTCACCCTGCAGCAGAGGAACGCTGTCAGAACACGCGTAGGCGGACATTGTGGCTCGCTATTGCGTCAGCACGTCGCAGGCGACGACGCACATTCTCAAGGGCCGGCTTTCGAGCACGGCCGCCACAACACGATTCATTTCTCGCGCGCAGGAGAGGCCAAGCATATGTATCAAAACGCAGGTGCGGCTACAGAGAAGAAATATTTTCTCTCTCGCTACCCACAGCCTGCCCTCCGCGTGTTTTGTTTACTACAATACGCAACCGCAGGAAGCTTCTTCGCGTGAACTTGTATTGCAGAGCGGGTTCCACACTAGCAGCGAAATCATTTGCAAGATACATCCCGCGATATGGACGATGTAGCGCTGAGTACTTTCGAAGACACAGCCAACGCACAACTCATGCGCGCAAACAGACAGAACATTTTTTTTATGCTAAGACATCGAATTGAGCGAGAAAGCCGGCGTCTGTAGCAGCGAAGCGGGACCTAAGTTCCCATTGAGCGCTGCCGAAAGGGTGCACGGGCTGCCCGCTGACGCGCCAAGTGTGTCGTCAGGGGAAAGGGCATCGCCGCGACATGGCACCTCTTATTTTGTTATAGCGCAAGCTTGACAAGGACAAAAGAAGACACATCAGACACACACAGCGCTACTTTCAACAACAGGTTTATTTCTCGTTCTCGTCGCTATATATACACCCTCGACCCGTCATACACCACGTGTAACATTTTTGGAAAAATAAACAAAAGATATAAACTGGGAACCACACGTAGGCAGTTTCTTGATTCACATATTCAAAGACATGTACATGTTCAACGCGAACAAAGATAATTCAGCTCTTTTGATGATAATGAAATGGAAGTTTTACTGACGCATGCATCGCCGAATGTTGCTATGTGTCTGGCTTCTATTATCAAGCGTGTCATTTCACACCTGCTTCTACTCATGATCACTGTTTCTTTAAATCTTGGTCTGCACTTGCATCTCTGGCAATGGATGGCAAGAAAGCCGTCAGCGGCCACGTTGTTAACTTTGTTACTATGTTCTCGTAGCCTGTCATTTATGCATCTACCTGTTTGACCGATGTAGGATTGTCCACAGCTGAGAGGAATACGGTATACCACGCCGGCGATGCAATCAACGAATTTGTTTTTATGTTCTTTTTCGCATGCGCTACGTGGGATTCTTTCCGGCCTTGTGGTTTTACAGAGGCTGACCAATTTATTAGGTGCCGAAAACACAACGTTAATGCCGCTCCTTCCAGCAATCTTCTTTATTCTATGGGGGAATCCGTGTATGTAGGGGATGACGGCAACCTTTCCTTTGTTCATGTCAGTGCTCGACACGTGCACCTGCTCCGAACTGCTTTGCTGCGCCTTCTTAAGCAGTCCTTCTGCGACAGACACAAGCACGTGGCTCGGGTAACCAGCGCATCTTAAACGCGAGGCTTGCCGTTCGAAGCTATCGTGCATTATAGGTGCTGGCATAATTTTTTCAGTGCTTCGCTGAAACACATCTTCGCGATTCCCCTCTTCACAAGCTTTGTATGCGCGGAATGAAACGGTAAAAGTGGCTTACTTGCCCTAGGCTCGTAACACCAGCAGGTTTCGTTATCGGTGAGCACAAACTTAATGTCAAGGAATCTAATCCTCCCGTCACATGGCATTTCAAAGGTCACTTCTAGTGGATTTAGACAGTCACGAATAGTGGTAAAAACAGGAGCACATTCATTAGTAAAACAAGCAGATGAACAGTCAATTAAAACTAGATAAGATAAGCCGTACCAACAAGCCCCTATTGCTATCCTCATCGACGTGGCACCACCCTCGCTCTGCGAGGCCTGTGCGTCATCTGCGTGTTCCTTGCCCGCGCAAGCTCCCGCCTGCCTTCGAACTTCGTCGCGGTAATCGCTGTAAAGAATATTATCTACAAAAAGAAATTCCAAAAGAAGAACGTTGGTGGTAGTGAGTTTCAAACCTACGACCCCACGCTCAGTGACCAAGTGTCTTGCCCACTGGGCTAAACCAGCGTCTCCCAAATGGCAGGCCTCTGCTCCATACTTGGGCCGAAATTTCCATTGCCATGCCAGGTGTGACGAAATCGGTGACGTCAAAATCACCGCGGCTTACTCGGGACAGGTTTGGGCAAATATACTTTGCAATTGTATCGTCATACGATACAAGATACCCACGCAACAAGTATTTGAGATACTAATACAAGATACAACCACAATCATAGTATCCGATACAATACGTTCCATTCGTATCTTAAAGGGACACTAAAGCGAAACAATAAATCAGTTTATACTAATGAAGCATTGTTTAGGAACCCTGCAGGCGTCATTTCAAAAAAATAGTTTGATTATTAGATGAGAAAATGAAGGTCCAAGTATCAGTATTTGAATTTCGCGCCGAAACCCCAGCGCCGCTACGACAGCGTGACGTCAGGGATTCCAAAGTATGTTTTCGCATTTGCGCCGCGTTGGCTGAAGAAAGGTTCCCGAAACTTGCCATGTTTATTATTTGGTTCCTTTAGAACACAATGTAGTCAATCTGTACCACTATATCTAATTAGTAGGGCCTAGAAGATGCCATCAAAATCCAAGACGTTACAATTTCCGGGTGCGGGACCTTAAGTAGGCGTCGCCACCCGTATTTCGTTCTTGCGCTTTTTCTGGCTTACCAAACGTCTTATCGTTGTAAGAGTGGTGTTTTTGGTGTTCTAGAAAGGTAATTTACTGATGCAGAAGAAATCATTTTTCACTTTAGTGTCCCTTTAACACATCTCGATACATTCGTAAATTTCTTATTATAGATCTAAATAATGTTGCAGAAAACGCGCATGGACAAAGATGTTCGCTTGAAAATTTCTTAATTCCGACCAACCTCTTTCATTTGAATGAAAGATTTCTTAGTATCCCAAAACTTTCGTCTTTTCTGCTCTAAGTATAATATTTTCGTTCCGAAACAATTTATTGGAGTTGCTTTAGACGCTCAACATGAAAACTATTTATACACTGCATTATCAGCGGCTTTTGCTGGTCACTTTTGTAGTTGATGGGAGTCGCTGCTCTGCTTGCCTACCAGCTAGCGGGTCGCCATCGAATTACACGAATTTCAATAAGAAGCCTCTAAACGATGGCAAAAATACCACTGTGGAGTTTTACCTTGTCCGTAAAGGTATTACCGTTTACGCAATACGAGATCACCGGAGAGGTGTACAGCAGGGTTGGTGGCGACATTTTTTGCGAGGCATCGTGTATAGAGAGAGCACATAAAGCTGCAGTGACCTTTCATATTCTACTTATTTCATCCTGACATCATCGCCTGCCCTCGCTGGAGTTCTCGATCTGGCGAAAAGATAAAAGAATGTCGCTGGCTTTAGTTTTATTCAGGTTGCTTAGTGGCAGCAGTATCAGCTTGAGAAGGGGAGTTCAACCAACGTTTATAGTTTCACACGGCGATGTTGCGATCGCCCAGTATCTTGTATCTTAAGGATACGTGATACATTCTTTCATGTATCGGAAATACAAATACTGATACACGTCTTGCCAGACGTAGCATGATACAGATACAGAGAGAGTAAGATAGCATCTAGGATACATGTATCTTCGATACCGCTCAGCACTGGCTCGGGACCGTCCCCATCACACTCTATGGCAGTCCGGCAAGCTAGCATGGCACGCACTCGCTTGCCCGCGCGAGGAGTTCATAAGGACCCCTCAGCGGCCTTCCATTGGACGTTAATGATTTCGCATTCACAACTCACAAAAAGCGCTTAGGCGTCCTCGTATTATATATATATATATATATATATATATATATATATATATATATATATATATATATGTGTGTGTGTGTGACGGATCGCCCTCTGCGAAGGCGATCCGTGGCTGTCGCTTGTCGCGTCGCCGGTTTTTCGCCAGCCAGAAAGTTTCGCTTGTCGCCCTGAATGAAGTCTGCGCGGCGACAGCGTGATTATGTAATAACATGGCAGCAATCAGTCCGCACGCTTCGATCTAAATTCGCTCTTGCAACGCGAAAGGCAGGCAGCACTCAGAGAACAAGACACACACAATAATCTCTGTGTGTGGGGTTCTTCGTATGTTTAATTTTCGCGCCCGTTAGCATGTTTAGTAAACTGGTTATTGTGCTACATTATCTTCTCGATGTAAGAAAGCTGGCTGTCGTGTATTTTCAACTGAAGCTGGCGCCTTCTCGTGTTTTGCGCAGTATTTGTAAATTGTTGTACCGTATAATTGTACCGTACTTCCCTCCTATGTTGCAAACTAATCCTCGTAAATTCTGGACCATAGTTAGCGGTACTCCAAGCAAAATAATCCAATTAACATACCCAAATGATGAACCTGTTGCTCCTGAAGAATGCTGTAATGTATTTAATGATGTGTTTTCTTCGCATGTTACCACAATGCCACGTAGATTACCGCTTGTATCCAATTCTGGTTTTTCGCCCATGGATTCAATCTCTATTGACTGGGTTGGTGTTAGCTGCCTAATTAACAATCGCAAAACGTCCTCCTCTGCCTGCCCAGACTGCCTGAACTCAAAAATTTTGAAATGTACTAATGTATTTTCAGCTGTTAGTTTGTCGCACAATTTCACTCAGTCATTACAGCACTCTGTTCTTCCACACGACTGGTGCGTGGGAAAGGTGATTCCAGTTCACAAATCAGGTAACACACACTTACCCAGTAATTACAGGCCTATCTCACTAACAAGCATTTCATGTAAAATTCTTGAGCATATAATATATTCACATTTGGCTGAGTTTTTAGAATCAAACTCCTTTTTCAACCCCTGTCAACATGGTTTACGTAAGTTCTTTTCCTGTGAAACACAGCTCTTATCATTTACTAACGATCTCTTTGCAATTTCTGATCTAGGTACCGACATTGACTGCGTATTTCTTGATTTTGCCAAAGCCTTTGACTCTGTGACCCATGATTTACTTTTGCTTAAGCTGGCTGAGCTTAACTTGGACGTAAATGTACTCGAGTGGATAAAAAATTTTCTTTCTAACAGGACGCAGTTTGTAAACCCTAATAACTGTGATTCTCGGTTTTCTAACGTACCAGCAGGTGTTCCTCAAGGGTCAGTCCTGGGTCCACTTCTCTTTCTAATCTAAATTAACGATCTTCCGAACTGCGTTCTTTCCTCTTCCATAAAGCTTTTCGCGGATGACTGTGCTCCCAAGAGCTGCAGGACGACCTTAACCGCGTAATTGAGTGGTGCTCTAATTGGTGCATGCAACTAAATTCAAATAAATGCAAGGCCATGCGTATATCTCGTAACACTGCCACGCACACGTACTTTATTAATGGTGCACCTGTGACGTCAGTTACCTCTCACAAGTATCTCGGCCTTCACATATCAAATAACTTTTCTTGGCACTCGCATACTGATTATGTCACTAAAAACGGTAATCGCATGCTTGGTTACTTGCGCCGTAATTTTAGCTCTGCCCCTGCTTCCCTGAAGCGAACTCTTTATAAAACTTTAGTTCACTCCAAATTGGAGTATGCTTCAGCCATTTGGGATCCGACTCAGTCTTCATTAGTTTCTACTCTTGAAAGTATTCAAAACCGCGGTGCACGCTTTGTCTTATCTAATTATTCTCTCTATGCAAGTATGTATTAAATGAAACGAACTCTTAACTTACCTGATCTTTCGTCACGCCGCAAATCTTCCCGTCTCTCCCTTTTTCACAAAGTTTTTCACTCGAACCCGCTTTTAAAAGAAACCCTTCTTGCCCCTCCGTTTTATATTTCGGCCCGCACTGATCACAGCCTTAAAATCGGGGTGCCATTATGCCGTACTAACCGGTACTCATTCATCCCCAGGGCAAGCACGGACTGGAATCGCCTTCCCGCCTGAATAGCACTCATCACCGACCCTGCTAACTTCAATACCGACGAAGAATGCCTTTTGTTAATATTTTTGTTAATACTTTTTTTGTATTTTTACTGCATTACTTCTTGTTTTGACTCCACTCCTTTCTGTAACGCTTTCGGGCCTTGAAAGTACGTGAAATAAATAAATAAATAAATAAATAAATAATGTACAGGTGTTGCACAGTATAGTAACTTAATGAATAGGAATTTGCACCGGGTGGTGTTTGCAAAGCAAGAGACCACACTAGTAGTCATGCTTCTGCGGAAGATCGCTCTGAAATTGACTGCCTACTTTTGTGTCATTGAAAATTCCACATTTCGGGAAGAATTTCTCATAATATGCTGTACATACGCTGTTAAAACGCTATAACGGATAAAAGCAACCCGCAAGAGCTTAAGTTGCACTTAATGGCCGATCACAATAATCAAAACAACGCACTCTTCCTGGGCATGTGATAACGTTTGAGGCGTCGTTAAAGCAGCGTGACGTCCAAGCTGAAAATTAGACAACCAGAGAGAAAGCCCTGCTGCTGCTGCCACTGAAAAGTTATGTAACCGAGTAGAAAAAAAAAGACTGCGTTGTTTGATTGCGGTAGCGCCAGGAGGCCAGTTTCCGCGAATGCTCCTGTCGAAGTTTTATTTTTCAAGACTCCACAAGATGCTGAAAATCGCCAAGTCTGACCGAATGCTAAAGTCTTCATACGGCGCCGGGCGTTGCTCGTGGAAGCGCACTTCCGACGGCTACATTAACAGCTTGTCGAAAAGCTGTCGATCAAATTGATATTTGGGCCCTAAAAGTGAAGAATTAAGACGGCGCAGCGGTTAGCGAATGAAAAAATGGCTGTGGCTTAGCTAAGGTTAAGCCCAGGATGCGAAGCATACTAGCCTTTATTTTAGTTGTTGAACCACTGTTTAGCCTGGTGAACTGCTGTTGCTTGGCTATATTTGGTTCGGCTAGACGAAGAAACAACTCATTCGTTACTCTGCTTCGCCTTCAAGAGTGGAACGCGACAGCGTTCCCATCAACCCGCCAAGGGGTTGTAAGACAGTGGGCTACGGCGCAGCGACTACGCGCCCCGCATTGGACGCGGTGAGCGTCGAGCAACGCAGCGTTCGGCGCGGCAACGAAATGTGCGCCTGAGCAAGCGACGCATGCCTGAGCCTTAGAAACAGCTCGTTTCTAAGGCAACACCGCATTCACTAGAGGCGCTTTTGTACCGCTATCGTACTCGTGGCTCAGTGGTAGCGTCTCCGTCTCGCACACCGGAGACCCTGGTTCGATTCCCACCCAGCCCATCTAGTAAGAGTTGAGCCAAAGCCACCTAGAAACAAGCGCAGCTGCTTATATACCGCCGCGAGCGACGGCGCGAGTTGGAGCCCCGTTTCTCCTGTCGTGACGTCACGGTGTCACGTGGTATTGAAGGCGACACCGCCGCGCCTGAGGAGCTGGGTTGAGCTCTCGTAACATGCTTCGCATAAAAGCGAGGCGTGACCGCCCGGCGTCAAAACTACGACATGCGTGCGGGCGCAGCGCCATCTGACGGCGCGGCAGGAAAGAACACTTTGTCAGGTGCACAGTTGCTTTAGCGTTCCTTCGTCAGACGACAGTCACGGGCGCTGCTGCTGAGCCCGCGCTCAACTGACCCTATATAGCACACGCAAACGGTATACCTGGCTACAGAGTTAAGCAATGTTACGGAGTGCGTATAGCTTTAGCTTATGATGTCATTGGTAAATCTGATATATTGGCAGCAGAGGACAGCCTTAACCCTTTACTGCACAATTTTTTGTTTCCTCAAAATATTATTCATGGAGTTGTAGGGAAGCATAATATTACCTGTACTCCCATGGAAACTTGCTTCAGCGAATGTCTGTGGTTTCAATTTGCAGAATAAGGGTATGTTGCATATCTGCAACAATGTGCAAATAAAGAAGAAGTTGAAAGTAAGTAATAGATTTAGCGCGATTCATACTCAGATGCTTATTTGCACGAGACAATCATTGGTGTATCTATGATTTAGTGTGGAACAAAAAGAAGCACTTTTACATGCTTGTGCAGCACAGGTGGTTCCCACACTTCGTGCAGTACGTCATGCAGATTCCCGTCCAGCCAGGAAACACTGCAGTGTTTTCGGGTTATTGTCAAAATGTAGAACATCGAAGCGCAGACGTAAAGCTGTGCCCGTGACGACGTGACACGGCAACGTGCGGAGGCACAGCGTACTTTTGAAAAGAAAAAAGGAAATTTGACCAGAGAACATCTTGTCCACATATTGAATCGAAACGCACTTACACTCGTGGCTGTCGTGACTAATTGAATAGTCACTGCCTTCACTATAAGGAGGAATTGCTGGGCCATACCAGCGTTTCGGAGCCATTTCACTATTACGAGGAAAATAAACCATGTACACGTTGTTGCATTTGTGCAACATAGCAACCCTCTGTCGCCAGGAACAAACTATTCCGAAATTACAGTGTCTTTTTGAACCTACAGAGTTAGAAGGATGTGGAGCATAGCGTAACAATATTTTTTTGCGCTTTGTCTTATGGAGAAATACATTTACAATTTGTAAAACTTACCTATATCACTGCTCGTGGGCGCGCGCAGCCTCCGCCACGTTTGTTTTGGTAGAAGATGCAAAGAATTAGCACAGATTGCAGCACAAGGTGCCGCGTTTTTCAGACCAATGTCGCGGATATGCAACAACGTGTACAGGAAGCTCCAAACTGACTTTGCTTCGGTTTTTATCGCCGTTCATCAGAATGTTGCGTAAATGCAACAAGGTGCAGTAAAGGGTTAAACATTGATTTGGGTTCCTGCAGTTTCAGTTCGCCATAGCTAAAGCAGGGCCCTCTCCACGCATTTAAACCTTGTTCACATGATGCAGCACATTGCGCATTGCATTTCAGTAAAGTGTGGGGCAGTGCCACAATAAATAAGTTTGCATGCATTTGAGGAAAACTGGGGACCACGCAAATGAAAGCTCATAATGGACGCCACTCACGCTATCCAGATCAAGTGGTAGCGGTGCCACATAAAAAGGCCGATGCCAGAAAAAGCACTCACGCTGCAGGATGACTTCTTTCCCTCGACGTACCCGGCACAGAACATGGACGTGGTGATTTTATTGTAATTCTTATAGGCTCGCACGCACTTGTCGTGCGGCCACACGGGTAGCATCACTTCCATCAGCACGTCCGAGTGGCGGCCCTCTGCGAATCACCAGAAGAGGTGAACCGTGAGCAAAAATCACCGTACACGTGCCGCGGATGTGACGGCGGCTCGAATTGTCTCACCAGAGGTCGTACGGCCCGATGGAGAGCTATTCATTTCTGAAGACTGCATCGGCGACGTACGCGTAGTCTGAACTGACATTCTGGATATATTCGTCGCCAAACCTTGTGCCGGCCACGGCAAGAAGATCCAGAGCAAGCGTTTTGCCAAGCGTCTCGTTTCTGGTGAGCAGTTTCGAGCTTTTGCTGGGCCGGACGCCCTTCACAGCCTGCAGAAGTGTTATACATGTGTATACGTTTTTACTTAATCGGCGGGCAGGTGGCAGCGGTTCTCGAAGTGGACGCCTACACCTCAACACGAAAGGCTGAAAAGCGCGCTGTTATATAATGTGGTTCAAAGCGTACGCGCAGCGCCAGTTTCCCTGTTCTGTAAGAAAAATCTGCAGATTCTTTATTTATTTATTTATTTTGTAGCGGGTAATATGCATGTGGCACTGTAGTTGTAGTGGGTAATATGCATGTGGCACTGTGCGGACTGCCACCGCTGCGGCGCGAGACACGAGCGCGGGTTGTTGGTGCGAAGCGCTAGGACTCGTATCTAGAGCTACCTGCGATCCCTCGAACGAGCTACATAAACCCCACTTCATTTGGTGGAGCTGCGGGGTAACCTCAAAAACTGGAACTCCGAAGCAGGACGCTACCGACTGCTGCGACCATGCCTGACGAAACCACCCAGGAAGATGCACCCCAGCCTCCGACGGTCATCGTTTCCGGTGCATTGCGCCAGCGTGATCCTGCCATCTTTAGCGGCACCGATGATCATGACGTGGAGGATTGGTTGTCATCTTACGAAAGGGTGAGCCAGCATAACAAGTGGGACGACGTCACAAAGTTGCACAATGTGCTGTTTTACTTAACCGGCGTCGCGAACCTCTGGTTCCGAAACCACGAACACGATTTCACAACGTGGAGCAGATTCAAGACAAGTTTCACAGAAGTGTTCGGGCGCCCCGCTGTGCGCAAGCTTCGCGCAGAACAACGCTTACGGGGGCGCGCGCAACATCACGGTGAAACGTTCACAAGTTACATCGAAGATGTCATTGACCTGTGTAAGCGCGTGAATCCGTCAATGGCGGAACAGGACAAGATAAAACACATTATGAAAGGCATTGATGAGGACGCATTTCAAATGTTGCTAGCGAAGGATCCGCGTACGGTGGCCGAAGTTATCAACTTGTGCCAAAGTTTTGACGAGCTACGGAAACAACGCATCTTAGCTCGGCGCCCACCGCCTACGGAAGGTTCGTTAGCAGCATTGGTTATTGGCGACAACCACGCAACTTTGCTGACGCAAATAAAAGAATTTGTGCGCGAGGAGGTCGCGCGACAGCTCTCGATTTTGCCGACCACGGAGAAGCCTTCTCAATATTTGGCTCCAGCGATCCGACAGGTAATTCAAGAGCAAGTGACCGAAGCTCTTCCACCTCCGTGTCAGCCGGCTCCCGTGGCCGCGCCTCTGACGTATGCTGAAGCCGCTGCACGGGCGCCTCGTCTGCCGGGATTCTCTCCTCCGCCTTCAGCGCCTCTCCAGCCGGTGTTCTCTCATCCGCCCTCGCCTCGCCAGCAGGTCGCTCCCTTTTTCAGCGCACAGCAGCAAGGCACAAATCCTTGGCGTACTCCTGACAACCGCCCAATATGCTATGCCTGCGGTACACCGGGGCATGTAGCGCGCTTCTGCCGCCGGCGCTTGCCGGCCTTCGTGGGCACCGCGCGACCACCCAGCTCCGGATTCTGACCATACCGTATGCCTCAGCGACCACCATCGGAAGTCTACGCTGCTGATGACATACCAGCACCGCAGTCACAGCTCTACAATACTCGTCGCTCGCCTTCCCCTCGTCGGCGCTCACTCTCACCCATGCGTCGTAGGCCCAGTGCCAGTACTACTGAGGCGGAAAACTGATTTCCGCAGTTCCTGAGGCACGAACTGCGTCATCGTCGGAACATCAAAGTCCTCGTTTTTCCCCCGCTAACGTTATTGAAGTGTCTGTTGATAGCATCAAATGTCTTGCCCTCGTCGATACAGGTGCTGCTGTATCTGTGATTAGTGAGAAACTTTGCCGTAAATTACGGAAAGTGACCATGATGCCTTCGGTATTATTGCTTAGAACAGCCAGTGCACAGCAAGTTCAGCCAGTCGCTATGTGCACTGCCAGGGTGTTGATTCGAGACATTTTGTATCCGATTGATTTCTTTGTGCTAACTTGTTGCTCCCACGATGTGATTCTCGGTTGGGATTTTCTGTCGCGCCATCACGCCGTCATTGACTGTGCACGTGCTGAGGTTCAGTTCTCCGTTCTGTGCGATATGCCATCTCACGACGTTAAAGTTCATGATGTTACCAGGATCTGTGTAGCTTCCGATACTGACCTTCCCCCTCACAGCGCGGTATTTGTCCCTCTTTCATGCGCATCGCTTGCCGAAGCGACGGTCATGTTTTCACCCGCTGCCGTCTTCATTCGCCGCCAGCCTATATTGTTGCCTTTCGCTCTCCTCACGGTGCACCATGGGGCTGCAGAAATACTGATTTCTAACCCAAATTCGTACACTTTGGCTTTGCACTGTGGCGAGACTATTGGCACCATCCAGACTGTGGACGCTGACGTTATTGTGCATTTCCCTGTTCCCGACGACGTGGATACTGCCAACGTAACAGCACTGGCACCCCATGTGCCATCTAACCGAGTACCACCGGATGTTTTTTGTCGCTCTATTGCCGCTGACCTCGAGCCGACACAACGTGAGCGGCTTATTACTCTTTTAAATGATTTTCACGCCTCTTTTGACTGCAACCAAGCATCATTAGGCCGCACAAGTACCGTCTCTCACCACATTGATACGGGACATCACGCACCATTACGCCAGCGTCCGTACCGCGTGTCATCCACCGAGCGTCGTGTCATCGCCGAGCAAGTTGAAGACATGCTTGAACGTGGTGTTATCAAGCCATCCTGCAGCCCTTGGTCATCTCCTGTAGTACTCATTAAGAAAAAAGATGGCTCGATTCGTTTCTGTGTGGACTATCGTCGCCTCAACAAGATTACACGCAAAGATGTCTATCCTCTACCGCGCATAGATGACGCCTTAGATTGTCTTCATGGTGCCGAATTCTTTTCTTCTTTGGACTTGCGATCGGGCTATTGGCAAGTGCCAGTGGATGAATCCGACCGCTCCAAGACAGCTTTTATTACGCCTGATGGCCTGTATGAGTTTACCGTAATGCCATTCGGCCTCTGCAATGCACCCGCGACATTCGAAAGGATGATGGACAATCTTCTACGAGGCCTCAAATGGAAGACATGCTTATGTTATTTAGACGACGTGGTAGTTTTCTCCCCTGATTTCACCACTCACCTCTCTCGTCTACGCGAAGTCCTTACTTGCCTTACCACCGCCGGCCTTCAACTTAACTTGAAAAAGTGCCGCTTCGGAGCCCGCCAGCTGACCATACTTGGCCATGTCGTGTCCAAAGACGGCGTCCTTCCCGACCCTGACAAACTTCGTGCTGTCGCAGAATTTCCGCGGCCGACTACAGTGAAAGAGCTCCGCAGTTTCGTCGGTCTTTGCTCTTATTTTCGCCGCTTTGTGCGCAATTTTGCCTGCATCATCGCTCCCCTGACGAAGCTCCTGGCTGGCTCTGGTGACCTTCGCGACTGGACTCCGGCGTGTGACCAAGCCTTCACCACTTTGCGTCGTCGGCTTACCTCACCGCCTGTTCTACGCCACTACGACCCGAGTGCACCGACTGAAGTTCATACCGACGCCAGCGGCGTTGGTCTTGGGGCCGTCCTTGCACAACGGAAGCCTGGCTTTGCAGAATATGTGGTTGCATATGCGAGTCGTGCTCTCACGAAGGCAGAATCCAATTATTCTGTCACGGAAAAAGAATGTTTAGCTATTGTTTGGGCCTTAAACAAATTTCGCCCTTACTTGTATGGCCGTCCGTTCGACGTTGTGACAGACCACCACGCGCTCTGCTGGCTTGCGTCACTGAAAGACCCGTCGGGGCGTCTTGGACGTTGGGCTCTTCGGATCCAAGAATTTGACATTCGCGTCATTTATCGATCCGGGCGCCAACATTCTGATGCAGATGCGCTCTCCCGTGCGCCCATGCGATCCGACGAAAGGCCACCTTCATCCACAGAGTGCCCGGTTGCTACGCTTGCTGTTACTGACATGCCGTCTGAACAGAGAAAAGATCCGTGGATTGTTTCTCTTATTGACATTCTTAGCAGTTCTTCAACGTCTACATGCCCTCGAGCCATTCGTCGCCAAGCCACCCACTTCGTGCTACGGGACGCCATCTTGTACCGCCGAAACTATCAGCCCGACGGTCGCAAATGGCTACTAGTCATCCCTCGCCATTTGCGTTCCGACGTATGCACGTATTTCCATGCAGACCCACAACAAGCTCATGCTGGCGTCCTGAAAACCTACGAGCGGCTCCGCCAGCGGTACTACTGGCGCGGCATGTATTCTTATGTCCGCAAATACATTCGGTCATGTGCAGCCTGTCAGCGACGCAAGACATCTTCTCATACGACAGGCCCTCTGCAACCTTTACCGTGTCCTGCACGTCCTTTTGATCGGGTTGGCATCGACCTTTATGGGCCTCTTCCATGCAGCGCTACCGGCAATCGTTGGATAATTGTCGCAGTAGACCACCTGACAAGATATGCTGAGACTGCTGCACTTGCTTCCGCTGCTGCTCGCGACGTCGCCGCATTCATCTTACGGCATTTCGTCTTACGGCACGGCGCACCGCGAGAACTGCTCAGTGACCGAGGCCGTGTCTTCTTGTCCGAAGTTATTAATGAGCTACTCGCCGCGTGCCGCACTATTCACCGCACCACTACGGCGTATCACCCACAAACTAACGGTCTAACGGAACGATTCAACCGCACCCTTGGGGACATGCTCACCATGTATGTTGCGTCGGATCATTCCAATTGGGACGATGTCCTCCCTTTTGTGACGTACGCATACAATACCGCCGTTCAGGCTACCACAGGCTTCTCACCATTTTTCCTTCTTTATGGGCGTGAACCATCCACTACCCTCGACACCGTACTACCATATCACCCGGATGCCTCTGAATTCACCCCTCTTTCCGAAGTTGCTCGCCATGCTGAAGAGTGCCGCCAACTGGCTCGCTCGTTCACGTCGGATACCCAAGGAATCCGCAAAGATCGCCACGACAACGATCAGCCCACACAGTCCTTCACCGTGGACTCTCACGTCTGGCTTCGGCTGCCCTTCCAAGCTCCAGGCCTTAGCCCAAAGCTTGCCCCGAAATATCAAGGTCCGTACCGGATCGTCGCGTGTACTTCGCCTGTGAATTATGTGGTCGAACCGGTGACGCCATCTTCGGACAAACGTCGCCGTGGCCGCGAGACTGTTCACGTCAGCCGCCTGAAGCCGTACCACGACCCCCTTATCGTATCATCGCCTTAGGTCGCCAGGATGGCTCCTCTTCGCCCCGGGGGAAGTTGTAGCGGGTAATATGCATGTGGCACTGTAGTTGTAGTGGGTAATATGCATGTGGCACTGTGCGGACTGCCACCGCTGCGGCGCGAGACACGAGCGCGGGTTGTTGGTGCGAAGCGCTAGGACTCGTATCTAGAGCTACCTGCGATCCCTCGAACGAGCTACATAAACCCCACTTCAATTTATTTATTTATTTATTTATTTATTTATTTATTTATTTATTTATTTATTTATTTATTTATTTATTCGTTTATAATTGCGACAGAAATTCTATGGACACTCCAGGCAGATTTCCTGCCATCCTCGCGCGCCGTGTGCCGCATGTGCGAGCAAAGGCACGCCAGGGGTGGGAGAAAACGAGCCGTCGTCCTCCGTCAGACGAAAGGCCGTGGGGATGGCAGGGAGGCAGTGGGGCGGCGTGGGGCTCCAGCAGCAAGTGCGCGACGGGCCGCTCGAGGCACTTTGCGTGCATTCGTGGGGTTCTTTCATGCTCGCAAAGACAATTTCATGTAGCACGTATTGAGCAACAGAAAGCTGTATCAGGAGTTTCTGATGGTGCTCTACAATTTTTTCATTTACATTTTTCATCTAATTATAATATTTGACAAGTTGATTTACTGATTAAGACTGAGTATTTAATTAGGTGGAATACAAAAAAAATAATAATCTGAGTATCTCTAAGCAACAGTAGACAACGTTGCCTTGGTTCTGTCCAGCTACGTAGCATTTGCATATTTTTAATGTTTGGCTCAAGTTAAGTGAAAAACCCTGTACAACAGTGAGCACGTGTTTACGAGGTGCTTTGCATATGCAGGGAAACCTTGACTCCATGGCGCTCCGCCCTTTTTTTTCTTTCTTCGCTTAGTGCTTGTGCCAAATATGAAAACGTCTCACATGGACACAGTGTTTTCACTTTACTTTTGTTGTGAAATTAACCAAACGCGCAAAGAACGGAAGCATTTCTGCGTGTCTTAGATAAATTTGCAGCCGCCGGGAGCGAATCCACAAGTATGACGACGAGCGTATTCACAAGTGTCACACGCGGTAGCCCAGAATTGCTTACTGTGGTCGTATGAGCGAATGCTCTTCTGTTATGTGCACGCAGGTGGTGAACCACATAGAGTGCAGCCGTGCAAAAACTGTGACATTTAATGCTCGTTTTGTGCCACAGTATCGGTGGTATACTATATACACACACACACACACATATATATATATATATATATATATATATATATATATATATATATATATATATATATATATATATATATATATATATATATATATATATATATATATATATATATATATATATCGGTGGTATCGGCATAATATGCATAGGGTTGAACGTGCTCTCAAGAACGGAGGAAGCCTAAAAGCTGTGAAGAAGAAACTAGGAATTGGCAAGAATCATATGTATGCGTTAAGAGACAAAGCCGGCCATATCATTACTAATATGGATGAGATGAACTAGTTCGAGTGGCTGAGGAGTTCTATAGGGATTTTTACAGTACCAGTGAAACCCACGACGATAATGGAAGAAACAATAGTCTAGAGGAATTTGAGATCCCACAAGTAACGCCGGAAAAAGTAAAGAAAGCCTTCGGAACTATGCAAAGGGGGAAGACAGCTCGGGAGGATCAAGTAACAGCAGATTTCTTGAAGGATGGTGGACAGAGAGTACATGACCGGAGTTGTTGGAGAAGTATGGTAGAGGCCTTTGCCCTGCCGTGGGCGTAAGCAGGCTAATGATGATGATGATGATGGGCAGATTGTTCTATGCAATGTCTCATGACCTCGAGCGTACCGGAATCTTGGAAGAACGCTAACATAATCCTAATCCATAAGAAAGCGGACTCCAAAGACTTGAAAAATTATAGACCGATCGGCTTACTGTCCGTTGTCTACAAAGTATTTACTAAGGTAATCGCAAATAGAATCAGGAACACCTTAGACTTTTGTCAACCAAAGGACCAGGCACGATTCCGTAAAGACTACTCAACAATAGACCATATTCACACTATCAATCAGGTGATAGAGAAATGTGCAGAATATAACCAACCCTTATATATAGCTTTCATTGATTACGAAAAAGCATTTGATTCTGTCGAAACCTCAGGAGTCATGGAGGCATTACGGAATCATGGTGTAGACGAGCCGTATGTAAAAATACTGAAAGATTTGTATAGCGGCTCCACGGCCACCGTAGTCCTCGATAAAGAAAGCAACAAAATCCCAATAAAGAAAGGCGTCAGGCCAGGAGATACGACCTCTCCAATCCTATTCACAGCGTGTTTACAGTAGGTATTCAGAGACCTGGATTTGGAAGAAATGGGGATAAGTTAATGGAGAATATCTTAGTAACTTGCGATTCGCGGATGATATTGCCTTGCTTAGTAACTCAGGGGACCAACTGCAATGCATGCTCACTGACCTGGAGAGGCAAAGCCGAAGCGTGGGTCTAAAAATTAATCTGCAGAAAACTAAAGTAATGTTTAACAGTCTCGGAAGAAAACAGCAGTTTACCATAGGTAGCGAGGCACTGGAAGTGGTAAGGGAATACATCTACTTAGGGCAGGTAGTGACCGCGGATCCGGGTCATGAGACTGAAATAATCAGAAGAATAAGAATGGGATGGAGTGCGTTTGGCAGGCATTCTCCGATTATGAACAGCAGCTTGCCATTATCCCTCAAGAGAAAAGTGTATAACAGCTGTGTGTAACCAGTACTCACGTACGGGGCAGAAACCTGGAGGCTTACGAAAAGGGTTATACTTAAATTGAGGACGACGCAATGAGCTATGGAAAGAAGAATGCTAGGTGTAACGTTAAGGGATAAGGAAATAGCAGAGTGGTAGAGGAAACAAGCTCGAGTTAGTTACATTTTATTAAAAATCAAGAAAAAGAAATGGGCATGGGCAGCACATGTAATGAGGAGGGAAGTGAACAGATGGTCATTAAGGGTTACGGAATGGATTCAAGGGAAGGGAAGCGTAGCAGGGGGCGGCAAAAAGTTAGGTGGGCGGATGAGATTAAGAAGTTTGCAGGGACGACATGGCCATAATTAGTACTTGACCGGGGTAGTTGGAGAAGTATGGGATAGGCCTTTGCTCTGCAGTGGGCGTAACCAGGCTGATGATGATCGGTGTATCGCTTCGCTGCCGTGAATCCTATTTAGTCCCAGAGGCTATCGCAGAGCTCTTGCCGTCGATGCTGAGAGCATTTGCGTGTTCGCCATAGTGTATGTGCTGGAAATTCTCCGTGCCCCTCTACTCCGCCGCTAGAAGAGAGTTTTAAAAGAGTAAATGTACTGGAAATGCTCTATGCCCCTCCACTGCGGTGCTAGAAGAATTTTAAAAAAGTAAATGTGTTGGAAATGCTCGATGCCCCTCTACCCCGCCGCTCAATTGGTAGAGCATCGCACGCGAAATGCGAAGGTTGTGGGTTCGGTTCCCACCTGCGGCAAGTTGTTTTTTCATCCACGTTAATTTCCATTAATTTATCGTTTCTTTATTTCGTTTATCAAGCACAAGTAATTTCCCCTATGTTGTCCTTGGTGTCAGTGTTTGTTGGCTTCTTATGATATGACTAATAAAAATCGGGCCCCTCAGTTAACCCCCTTTCTTCTCATTGATTACTAACGAGGGTCTCGAATCCGGCAACATTGATGCCTTCAGGTAGCATATGTGGGTTTATTGACCAGCCGCCTTCACCCAAAAAGATCACGTTCTCGTGACGCCTGCGGCATAAAGGACGTTCCACGTCCGCCGCCAAGGTTTGTGTGTGGTGGCGCTGGCTAACACTCCCAAGGTTCTACTAGGACACACAAATACCCAATAAAGTGGATGGGAACACAGCGCCGCGGTAGCTCAATTGGTAGAGTATCGCACGCGAAATGCGAAGGTTGTGGGTTCGGTTCCCACATGCGGCAGGTTGTTTTTTCATCCACTTTAATTTCCATTATTTATCGTTTCTTTATTTCGTTTATCAAGCACAAGTAATTTCCCCTATGTTGTCATTGGTGTCAGTGTTTGTTGGCTTCTTATGATATTCCTTATGTCAGCTGTCTTACGGTTGTTGATTAACTTGGAAAATTCTGCCAGTTCAATTCTCGCTGTAGGGTTAGAGGCTTTCATACATTGGCGTTTCTTGATCAGATGTTTCGACTCCTGCGATAGCTTACTGGCATCCTGTCTAACGGAATTACCACCGACTTCTATTGCACATTCCTTAATGATGCCCATAAGATTGTCATTCACATCTTCAACACTAAGGTCCTGTTCCTGAGTTAAGGCCGAATACCTACCTGGTTCTGTAGCTTGCTCCGGAATTCCTCTATTTTCACACATACAACTAAACTCAATGATAGGGTTCCTATGTACCAGTTTCCTCCGTTCCCTCCTCAAGTTTAGGCTAATTGGAGTTCTTACCATCCTATGGTCACTGCAGTGCACCTTGCAGAGCACGTCCACATCTTGTATGATGCCATGTCCACTTTCGGCTATCCCGCTTGCGGAAGAAGGTATTCATTATCCGCATATTATTCTTTTCTGCAAACTCTACTAATAACTCTCCCCTGCTATTCCTAGAGCATATGTCATATTCCTCCACTGACTTGTCTCCAGCCTGCTTCTTGCCTACCCTGGCATTGATGTCGCCCATCAGTATAGCGTATTCTGTTTTGACTTTACCCATGGCCGATTGCACGTATTCATAGAAGCTCTCGACTTCCTGGTCATCATAACTGGATGTAGGGACGTAGACCTGTACGAACTTCAATTTGTACCTCTTATTAGGTTTCATAACACGGCCTGCCTTAACACGACCTGCCTTTAATGCAATAGAATTCCTGTATGCTACCAGCTATATCCTTATTAATCAGGAATCCGACTCCTAGTTCTCGTCTCTCCGCTATGCGCCGGTAGCACAGGACGTGCTCGCTTTTCAGCACTCTATAGGCGTTTTTCGTCCTCCTAACTTCACTGAGCCCTAGTATATCTCATTGGTCAAGAAGAAACAGGCTAACTTAGAGGCAGTAAGGGTAAAAGCAGTCAAATTTAGGCTGGTACTTGCAAACAAATTTGCAGCCTTAGAACAGAGAGATGATGATTATAACATAGAAGTAATTAATGAAACCGTAACGAGGCTGGCTTCAGAGGCAGCAATTGAAGTGGGAGGCAAGGCACCCAGGCAACCAGCAGGCATGCTCTCCCAAATAACAAAGGACCTAATAAAGAAACGACAAAGAATGAAAGTGTCGAAGAGATAAGTTATAATTCGCGGAACTGTTAAAACTGATCAACAAGGCGAAAATAAGTGATATTCGAAATTATAACGTAAGAAAGACTGAGGAAGCCGTAAAAACATGGACGCAGCCTGAAATCAGTGGCAAGAAAACTTGGCGTAGGACAAACCGAGAAGTGTGCACTGAAAAATAAGCAGGGTAATGTCATCAGCAATCTCTAAGGCATAGTAAAAGCTGCGAAATAATTCTATATTGACCTGTACAGTACCGAGAGGACTCAGGATAACTCCATTCGAAACTATACTGAACAGAATACAGAAACTCCTCATATAACTAAAGATGAGGTAAGAATGGTTTTGCAAGGCATGAAACGGGGAAAGTGGCAGGAGATGGAATAACAGTCGATTTAATCAAAGATGAAGGAGACATAGTGCTTGGAAAACTGGCGGCTCTTTATACGAAGTGTCTAGCGACTGCAAGGGTCCCAGAAAACTGGAAGAATGCAAACATTATACTAATCCACAAAAAGGAAGACGTCAAAGAATTGAAAAATTATAGGCCCATCAGCTTACTCCCAGTATTATATCAAATATTTGCCAATATAATCCCCAATAGAATGAGGAAAACACTGAACTTTAGTCAACTAAGGGAACAGGCTGGCTTCAGGAAGAGACACTCTACAATGGATCACATCCATGTCATTAATCAGGTTGTAGAAAAATACGCAGAGTACAATAAGCCTCGCTATATGGTTTTCATAGATTACGAAAAAGCATTTGATTCAGTAGAGATACCAGCAGTTATAGAGGCATTGCATAATCAATGAGTACAGACCACTTACGTAAATATCTTGAAAAATATCTACAGAGATTTCACAGCCACCTTAACTCTACACAAGAAAAGTCAGAAGATACCTATAAAGAAAGGAGTCAGACAAGGAGACACAATCTCTCCAATGTTATTCACTGCGTGCTTGGAAGAAATATTCAACCTGTTAAACTGGGAATTTAGGAGCAAGGGTCGACGGCAAATACCTTAGCAACCTTCAGTTTGCCGATGACATTGTTCTATTCAGCAACACTGCAGAAGAGTTACAACAAATGATTGAGGACCTTAACAGAGAGAGTGTAAGAGTGGAGCTGAAGATTAATATGCAGAAAACAATGATAATGATGAATAACCGAGCAACGGAACAAGAATTCAGGATCGTCAGTCAGCCTATAGAGTCGGTGAAGGGGCACGTTTACCTAGGTCAACTAATCACAGGGAACCCTGACCATGAGAAGGAAATTCACAGAATAATAAGAATGGGTTGGATGGCATACGGCAAACAACGTTAGCTCTTGTCTGGATGCTTACCCTTATCATTGAAAAGGAAGGTATACAATTAGTGCATTTTACCTGTGCTGACATATCGGGCAGAGACATGGAGACTGACAAAGAAGCTTGAGAACAAGGACAGCTCAAAGAGCGATGGAACGAAGAATGCTAGGCATAACTTTAGGAGACAGAAAGAGAGCGGTTTGGATAGAGCATCCGGGTATAGACGACATTCTAATTGACATGAAGAGAAAAAAATGGCGCTGCGCAAGTCATGTAATTCGTAGAGTAGATAACCGTTGGACCATTAGGGTGACAGAATGGGTACCAAGAGAAGGGAAGCGCAATAGAGGACGACAGAAGACTAGGTGGTGCAGCGAAATGAGGAAATTTGCGGGAGCTAGTTGGAAACGGTTGGCGCAGGACAGGGGTTATTGGAGATCGCGGGGAGAGGCCTTCGTCCTGCAGTGGACATAAAATAGGCTGATGTTGATGATGATGATAGAAATAAGAAATAAAGATAAAGCTATGAACGATATGCTAGAAAGACAACGCAAAACATTATAAGGTGGAAAACATACATGTATATATATATATATATATATATATATATATATATATATATATATATATATATTCAGTCTATAAAATGATGACCACCGTTTAATGTAAAGTGGTAGACCATCTGGAAAATATGCGGTACGTCCACCATAGTTACTCCGTATGAGAGGTGGCAAAATATCTCTATCAGACACAAATGTATTAAGATATATACTTCATCTCCTAGTGGCGTCAAGGATAACGGCTACAAAATAGGTTAGAGCATACGGCGAGGCCTCTGAGCGTTTACAGCAGAAGAGGCGACACAGGGGGCGAAAACGAGATGGGACAAGCACCAATTTCCCACTCAGTTCTTTTCTTTCTTTCCTTTTTTTTTTGGTCCCCGTGTTGCCTCTTGCACCGTGTTGCCTCTTGCCCCTCACTCACTGAACTGTGTCTCTCCCCAGCCCGTGGCCATGCAGCGAGCCTTGGAAAAGTCCATGCTCTCGTCGGGAAGGCAGACAGTCTGAAGGTTGGCGTTACTCCCTTCCAGGTCCACGGGCTCCGCCAACCGCACCAAGGCGATGTCATTTCGGAATGTCTGGATGTCAAACTTGTTGTGCGTGATCATCTGCGCATATTGTTTCCGCATATGAGTGACCACTCAGTGATTCACGGAGGCCTACAAAAAAGGAGGTCCCAATATAGTATGTGAACATTTTTCATTACTTCTTCCTTCATTTGCTTCTCTTGGTAGTTTGAAACCACGTACAGTTGAATATTTCACAGCGTCAGATGTTAGGGAGCTTTTGCGCGTGTCTGTCCTGCCCTATTTCACAGGAAAAAAAATTGTTTGCAGTGAGCAACGTGCGGTTTTCAGATGGCATTTTCCTATTCAGCACTGATAGAGATGGTTCGCAACATATGATTGATGACTTTAGCCGACAAAGCGTAAGAGTAGGTCCGAATATTAATATGCTGAAAACTGAGGTAATGTTCAGTAGCGTGCCAAGAAAAGGAGAATTCGTGATTCGCGCTCGGGGGGGCCTATAGAATCTATGCAAGAGCGCATGTATTTAGGCCAATTGGTCACAGGAAACCCTAATCATGGGAAGGAAACTTAAAAAATAAAAATAAAATGGACGTCAAGTCATGACCAGCAGCTTTCCGCTATCATAGAAAAGTTTACAATCATTGCGTTCTATCAGTGATAGCAACTGAATAGAAACTCGGAGACCGCCAAAGAAGCTTGAGAAGTTAAGTACCGCGCAAAGAGTGATCGAACGAAACATGCGTAAGATTAAAAGGCAGAAAAAGGACGGTGTGAATCGGAGAGCAAACGGGGAGGCCGGCATTAGGTGTGCATTAGAGCGGACGGGGACAGCCGATATTCTAGTTGACATTGAGATAAAGAGATCGAGTTGAGCAGGACATGTAATGCCTGGAGTAACTAATGTGGCTATGGGGCAGTGAGTAGTAGAAAGGCTCTGGAAACTATTGTAGTTCAGTGAAAAGTGTGTAACGTCCAAAGGCGACTTATTGCATAGCATATTTATGCACGTGCTTTTTTTCAGTGTAAATTACTATCAAAGCAACATGAAATACTTAAACGATGAAACGCGTTCTAAATATGTATGATTTAACGAAGGATTAATAAAGTTGTAAGTGACGTCATTACACAGTCGAACCTCGATATAATGAAGTTGTACTTGCAGCGAAAAACTTCGTTAAATTGCGAATTTCGTTAATTCGAGGTTTGAAAGTTTGAGCATTAAAAACAACTTGACAAATTTACAGACCATTTCTGGTGAGTAGTGTCTTGTTAATAAGCGCTTATAAGCAAACTGCAACAAGGTCGGTTCATAATAGCGCGGTTATGAGCGCCAGCGCATGCGGTGCATATCGCGCCGCGAGCAATGCAGCGGCGGGGCTCACGGCGTCCGAGATTCGCGTCTGTTGTGTCGCGCGGTGCCGTAAATATTGGACGCCACGCCTGACCACGCTTAGTGCCCGCAGCCGGTGCCCGCAAATTAAAAACAAAAGTGCAAGAAGATACGAGTATCTTCTTGCACTTTCCTATGAGTATTCGTCCTGAGCAAAGAGAAAAAAAGTTTTTCTGTTTCACCAGAAAGGTGGAGCGTCGATGACGATAGCAAAAAGACAACTACACGAGGTAAGGTTCGTAGTTTTATTGGTGTCCCGCGCGCTCAGGCAAACATTAACATATCTCTCTCGATGACTACGAACTCGCAGTCGAAACGCGAGCGAGCGCTTCGCACCCTGTCTTGGAAACTTGAGATTATGCGGCCGCCGACGCGTGGGAGGAACAACAAAATGCGCGTGAGGGCACCAGCTCTTCCGACTCGACTGTTGCACTGGCCGCCGCCGAGGTACCTCCGAGATGAAGCAGCACGGAGGAGAGGCGCGCATTCCTGCCACCCCCCCCCCCCCCCCACGTGCTTGAGCTGGCTCCCTCCCCATTCCTCTTGCGCAGAAGGCGTCGTCAGGTCTCGCGTTTCTCCGGCCGCTGCGAGCTGCCGCGAGGCCTGCTGCCTCTGCAAGTTGTTTGCCAATGTGTCAAATGGCGCAGCGGTGTTTCCTGTCTACCGCGTACCGGCAGACGCGCTTTCACGGCGGTTTTGAAGCTCAAGCTTTTCATGCAGAAGGGAATTGGAAATAACTTTTGCCTCGTCGGACATTTTTATAGTTTTTTTTTTGCTAGAGCCACACAGGCCCAAGTTCACGCTTGAGATGGCCGAAAACTTTGTTAAATCGAAACCATGTTACGAAACTACTTCATTAAATCGCAAAAGAAAATACGCGGTTTGCAATGCAACTAATATCGGGAAATTAAAATATTTCGTTACATCCAGATTCGGTTAATAGAGGGGAAATCAGACATCCACTCGTTTGTAGCAATTGCTACGAAGGAAACAGCAATTGCTGCGAACAGGTAGATGGATGATTTTCCCTTTATTAATTACTTCTCTCCACCTTGCGGGTTTCGAGTCGTTGACAAATTCGACGCCCTACCACCCACTAGCCACCAGGTTAGCTCAGATGGTAGAGCGGCTGCCCCGAAAAGGCGGTGGTCCCGGGTTCGAGTCCCGGACCAGGACGAATTTTTCTTCAACTGGGAGGCTTTTCTTTCGAAGAACTGGCATGGGTTTCCTTCGTAGCGATTGCTACGAAAGGCTGGATGTCTGATTTTCCTTTAATTACTTCTCTCCACCTTGCAGGTTTCCACAGAACTATTACATCGAGGTTCGGTATACCGAAGTTCGACTGTATTTGGAGTGAAAAACAACGTATTTCATTTTTTTTCTATGTTTAGTGTTAGCTAATTCACTTGAAACCAAGATGAAACGCTCATAAGTTCGCTTGCTATGCTCATGTCAATCAGTGTCAACAACTGGCCCGTGAATATTACGCTGATTGGCACTCTTTGGCCATCATTGGCCCTTGCGCCGCGATACCCCATATATCATCACTACCATCACCATCAACAACATATTGCGGTGGTGTCGTCAACGAACATGTGAGCTATAGAATGTTGAAGTGTGTGAGAGAACAGTTTTATATTATATGAAAATAAAATGGGCGCTAAAACTGAATCCTGTGGAACTACGCCCCTTGTTTCTCTATATATCCTGAATTAATACCCTTTATCATAACTTTTTTGTTTGCGTGAAGGCAGGTCAGTGGAAAGGCATTGCAGTGAGCCGCTGTTAACGCCGCGATTTCTTAGCTTATCGAAAGGTATTCACTGTTCTTATATATATATATATATATATATATATATATATATATATATATATATATATATATATATCAGGCACGTACCCAGGATTTTTTTTCGGGGGGGGGGGGGCCCACCACCTCCATCATCATCATCATCCTGTTTTATGCCCACTGCAGGGAGGGATACAGGGATGTGATCCATTGTAAGGTATCTCTTCCTGAAGCCAGCCTGCTTCCTTGGTTGACAAAATCCAGTGTTAACCTTATTCTATTGGAGATTATTTTGGTAAATATCTTATATAATACTGGGAGCAAGCTAATGGTCCCATAATTGGTCAATTCTTTAACGTCTCCTTTTTTGTGTGGATTAGTATAATGTCTGCATTCTTCCAGTTTTCTGGGACCCTTGCAGTTGATAGACACTTCGTACAAAAAGCCGCCAGTTTTCTAAGCATTGTGTCTCCTCCATCTTTGACTAAATCGACTGTTATTCCACCTTATCCTCCCGCTCTTCATCGTTTCATGTCTTGCAGGGCCCTTCTGACCTCATCGCTAGTTATAGGAGAGTTTCTGTATCCTGTTCATTACTGTTTCTAAGTGAACTATCGTGACTTCTCTGGGTACTGTATACAGGTCAGCTTAGAATTTTTCCGCTGCTTTTACTATATCTTCGAGATTGCTGATGATATTATCCTTCTTATCTTTTAGTGCATACATCATGGTTTGTCCTATGCCAGGTTTCTTTTCTACTGATTTCAGGCTGCGCTCATTTTTTGCGGCTTCTTCAGTCTTTCTCATGTTATAGTTTCGAAGATCAGTTATTTTCGCCTTGTTGATCAGTTTTGACAGTTCCGCGAATTGCGTAACGCTGTGCGGCCGCCAGTCCCATACAACCGCGTAGAGCGCAGGACTCTGCGATTCTAGACGTACTGCGCTCACTGCGAAAGGTTAGAAAAACACCCACATAAGCACAGCAGAGAAGTGGCTACGTGAGGCGGTTCGACCGATAACTGTAGAAGCGTCATTCAAAACAAGTAATTGTTCTCCACTTCCGGCGGCGTTTTCTCTACTTCCTTTTTAAATAAAGAGATGTTGATCCATAAATATTCTCATAAACAACGGTTAACTTTTTTATTATTCGCTTTTGCTTGCAGTTTGGTTGTTGCCTTGGCTCTCTCCCTTAGTAGATCGCCTAATTTCTCAACTCCTTGCGATTTTTGTTTCCAGTTGCCAATTTTGCACGAAAAGTGCTATACAGTTAGGGAAAAACAGACGAGGTAACGGGCGACCGTCATCTTGCTTATGGGTTGAAGGGTTATTGCAGGGTTCCCTGATGGACGCTCTTTCACATTATTTTATTTCCCACCTTATCTAACCGATATCACGTGTATATGATTCCGGGCATCTGCCAGCGTCGCGGCGAGCCGTAACTCAAGGAAACAATGAAGCAAAGGGATAAGTTAAACGCAATTGGCGTTTTCTCCGGCCGCAACTCGTTCCATTAGAGTACAGACCAGCTGAGTAACAGCCGCATCCCTCTCCTGGTCCCAGGATCAGCCTAAACAAAGAAGCTTGAACTAACAAAAGCAACAGCTATGCGCGTGACAGTTGAATAGATGGTGACAACTAAACGCATCTCGAGTTAATCGCGCGGGTGCGGAATCTACGAGAAAACTGTCTTTCACATTACAAGAGATGGCGATAACTACCGCCATCTAAAAGGAGTGATAAAGGCAGCATAATGCTGACCGATGAACAGCTGCGAAGTCTCAACATTGATCTGGCGGCGCTTTAGGAATGTGTGAGGAGTGGTGGATTGGGTGAAGAGGGGGGGGGGGGGGGGAGGTATGCCACTTGATCTCGGGGGGGGGGGGGCCCGGGCCCCCCCGGGCCCCCCCTGGGTACGTGCCTGATATATATATATATATATATATATATATATATATATATATATATATATATATATATATATATATATATATATATATATATATGTATAACACTCCCAACAGCTATATCACTGATATGCAAGGATGAGTTCAGAATATGTGATAATGTTACTGGTGCCGCTGACGTACACATGTTGGGAGCAAAACTGTGCTGTTCGGAGCATTTGAAGTTGTTATCGCAAGTGTAAGTTTTTTTAACTGCAGCTGAACTACTATCTCAAAAATGTTAC
Source organism: Dermacentor albipictus (assembly GCF_038994185.2). Lineage (NCBI taxonomy): Eukaryota > Metazoa > Arthropoda > Arachnida > Ixodida > Ixodidae > Dermacentor > Dermacentor albipictus. The sequence continues at coordinate 177,354,714 of NC_091824.1, read as the reverse complement.
CAATGACACTCTGTATCGATATTGGCCTGCACCTCCTTGTGTCATTAGTATGACCATCATCATCATAATTATTTTCCGACATTGGTGGCCACCTTGGCAAGGAACCTGTATCAAACGGCTTGACGGCGCCTTCAGACGTGGTATACCTAAAATGGAAGCTAGTGACGACGCCTACATATGAACAAGTTGGCTATGAGCACGAAGCGCTGCCCGATAGGCTTCGCGTAATATTATTAAAGTAGGTATTGAACTCATTCACTGCGCCTGCCTGGGCAGAAACCTGGAGGCTTACGAAAAGGGTTCTACTCAAATTGAGGACGACGCAACGAGCTATGGAAAGAAGAATGATAGGTGTAACGTTAAGGGATAAGAAAAGAGCAGATTGGGTGAGGGAACAAACGCGAGTTAATGACATCTTAGTTGAAATCAAGAAAAAGAAATGGGCATGGGCAGGACATGTAATGAGGAGAGAAGATAACCGATGGTCATTAAGGGTTACGGACTGGATCCCAAGGGAAGGGAAGCGTAGCAGGGGGCGGCAGAAAGTTAGGTGGGCGGATGAGATTAAGAAGCTTGCAGGCACGGCATGGCCACAATTAGTACATGACCGGGGTTGTTGGAGGAGTATGGGAGAGGCCTTTGCCCTGCAGTCGGCGTAACCAGGCTGATGATGATGATGATGATGACTGCGCCTGCCGAAACATTATCGGCAGTAAGTCTTTTGATTCAGCCTCGCCACAACGCTTAATATTTGCCAAATCTGTCTGGAGTCACCGTCCTTCGGAAGTTTACCTAGAGCAGCAAGTTTTCTTTCATTTGCGCATCACTGCAGCGGACCTACCACGACAGTTCCCGATAGCGTGCATTCGAATGCGTCCACCTGCTGCTTGCACGCGGCAAACCCTGCGGTCGTACCTGTTCGAGTGCTGCAGCCTGAAAGACGCGAGAGTTCGTTGCCTCAAGCAGGGCGTCGTGTCTCCGCCTTCCGGGCACGCTGCAGTTGGTGCGTTGAGCGCGGTTTTGTTGCGCGACGCTAAACCTTGTTGTCGCTGTGGATGCCAGACATTCGTTTACAGCGATGCTTTTAGTGCCACCATAGAAGCGCTCGAAAGTGCCGGTTTTTACTGTGTTCCTGACAGAAGCAGATCATTGACCGAAGTTGTATTTAGAGGGAATAAGCAGGCCTGATAAGGATGATGTTTAGGCCAATTTTGTAGTGTGTGGGTCAATTAGTGGCTAAATAAAGCTTGCTAAACCGCCATTTCCTGCCTCTTTGGAAGCGGTATATGAAACGCTTACGTTCTTTCCTTATATCCCCGTTAGAACAAAATGCGCTAGCAATTTCACACTTGCCGAGAATGGGGTCCGTGTTATGGGAGACGTGTACTGAATCCTTTAAGTGTATAGTTAATTACACCCTTTGTAAAAAATTAGGTGCGCAGTGTTCTGGAGCTTTAGAAGTGTATTTTACGAACCTTGTAGGAAGTTTACCCGACGTCCTGAAAGAACTAAAAATGCCGCAATCTTGACATTTTGAGGAAATGTGCGTGATGCGTGAGCAAAGTTTCCAGAGAGTTAGTTAATTACAGTCTTCGTAGGAAATTGCTTTACCAAGTGCTCGAAAGCGCCATACACTCTATAAAACTTTTTCGCAGTAAGGCATATAAATTTTCTTCCTGGAATAGGGGCCCACCCTTGCCGGAAGAGGCTCCAAGTCGCCGGCGCCCAAGAAGACGACGGAGACCTCGAGACGCTAAATCCTTGAAGGAACCAAATAAAGTTTTTCTCTCTCTCTCTCTCTATCTCTCTCTCTCTCTCCTGTCTCGATATACGTGTGTCACGGTTCGCTTATGGAAAGCGACTTAAAATAACATCGCTATCCATGTTTCCTATTCAAATGAAGGATTAGGGCATTTGATTTCATAAGTGAAAAAAGAATGTATATTTACATATAGAAAGTGGAAAGAAAACACACATAAACAAAGGATAGAAAAAGAAACAAAAGGATAAAGAGCACTCCACACTGCTTATAACAAACGCAGTCCTCATTAATCAGTCACCGCTATTCTATAGTTGTTAGGTGAGTCCGAATACACAGGGACAGTCGACTGAGAGCGGGGATGCGGCTCACCAACAGTCGTGGCACGTTGTCGCGTAGGCGAAGAGCGCCGAGCCGTCGTCGACGGAAGGCACTGGTCGCTCCTCGAGCGACCTCCAGGTTGTCACGCGATGGGAACTTGTACGGGCGCCGGAGGTTAGGCAGGTTCTGCCTGCGGCAATGTGGAAGCCCGAGGCCCGACAGCTCAGTACGGTCACGCGGTGGGTGCAGGCTCTGCAGTCTGGAAGCCCGACGGCTTACTCCCGCCGGCCGCTGACCTCCTCGACGCTCACGTGCGTCCGAGCACCACCAGCCCGTTATAGGGTCTCATCTCTTCTTCTTCTTTCGCTTTCTTCTACGTAACCCATCGTGTACGGCCCTTAATGATTCCTTTCTTCTTAGTATTTTGTTTTGACGGCGCGTCAGATATCACGCGCGTCGCTTCTTCGTCGTCGGCTTCTTGCGCCCACCCATTCGCTCTCGATGTTACGGTGTCTTCGCCGCACCGCTCCTTTTATCTACGACACTGGCTTCGCGCACTGTCACACACTAAAACAGAACAACGTGAAACGATTTTTGTTTTTCAATCACCAGTGACTACTTTGGTAGTCCGGCAGCTCCAGTGCATCGACCGCTGCTGACAACACGACCTCGCGCCGCGTGCTGTTTGCTATGTGTATGTGCAGATATCGCTCGCAGTGGGCTCGCTGTGAAACGCGTTTAGCTGAAAACAATTGTCGTGGCGACACACCTACGTGTCCCCTCAGCTATGTAGACTCGTAACATTCAGCAAAGCGCGTATCGGTGGTCACCGACCGCCGTTTCTCCGCCTCCTAGTTGCGCTCACTACGATGTAGGAAACGTTTTTTCAAGCCATTACGACTATATCCATAGTAAGAAGGCTCTTAGGCCTCCGCTAAGAGTGCTCAATTGAGAAGCGAGTGAGGCGCATTGCTCAATGGGCGCGGCCTAACATAAGTGCGGTTCTTTTGCTCATATCTACCTCGGTCTTTGTCGTACAGCGGACATGCTGATGATGATGACGGTGATGCGACCCCGACTTTTGCGTTATGAGCTCTCCTTCTGTGCCTGGTGTGTTCGCCGTGACGTGCCGTAGTTGGGTTGGGGAAGAGCCGGCCGACCAAGCTTTGCTTCGGTTATGTGAGTAACTTTCTCGATGTGATAGTTTCTAGTCATGTACACCGCTTTCCTGCTATTGTTCACCCGCGCAGGGCGCCCTGAGATGCCTTGTTCTGACATCTATTTGTTGTGCCACCCGAGGGTTTAACACCTACGTTTAATGTTGACAAATGTCGGGGTTTTGGGTTTTCGTCGCAAGGAGATGTGGAGTCGATTGCTTTATTAATTCAGTCTCTTCAACTGAAAGCAATGACGCCATCCGCTCAAGTCAAAGAGAGGCATCCTCACGAACCTTGGATGCTTTCTTTTCGTAACCGGTCACAAAACCACAGTGCTAACTTTCAGAGGCGAGAAGAGTTAACTGCTTCTTGTTGTGTTAACCGGTCGCTCCGGTTAAGATGCAAGCTTGTTTTTCTTTTTTTGCTTTTGACACGTGTACTTATCTTTATCGCGCAACCACGTTTCGCCGCTTAACAACTGTAATCGCAGAGCGAGGGACGCGCCTGCATGTATCCGACGTTTCTGGAAAGTTATCGACGCTTCTATCCGCGTGTCTGTTGTCGCCGAACCTTGTGTTATCAGATTTCATCGCGTGACACGAATGGTGTAGAACTTTGTGGAAGACACGCGGGTCCCATCAGTTAATCTGGAACATTCGACGACTGATCTATAAAAGCCGACGCGCTTGGCCCGCTGATCAGATTTTCGCCGATCGCCGAGCGTGTTCGCCGCTTTCGTTGTGCTATAAGTGTTGCCTGTTTTGTGGGCACAGGTTCGCCCAATAAAAGCTAGTTTTGTATTCCACCGTACTGCTTCTTTCGTCACCGTCACTACCACGTGACATCTGATGGAGGTGCTTGTGCGTTCATGTACCGAACGCCCCCGCAAAGCCGCGATCCAAGCCCAAAGCCCGAGGACAAAACTAACATCGCCGAAGACCAGCGTGCTAGCCGCAGACTGCAAGGACTGCCCTTAGAGCACGGACTTCTACCTGAGTCGACAAAGAAGATCGTGGTCAAAACAACCCCAATGGCTGCCCCAGCGTCCCCCGTTATCCTACAACAACCTCGGGACCCACCGACCTTCCATGGAGCAGCGACTGAAGACCCAGAATCCTGGTTGGAGACCTACGAACGAATCGCGACTTTTAACAACTGGGACTCCGACGACAAGCTGCGGCATGTATACTTTGCCTTAGAAGATGCCGCCAGAACGTGGTTTGAGAACCGGGAGTCGACCTTGACGACATGGGACCTCTTCCGTACCGGCTTCCTGCGCACCTTTACGAGCGTCGTGCGCAAGGAAAGGGCCGAAGCCATGCTGGACGCCCGAGTGCAGCTACCTAACGAGAACGTCGCCATCTTCACGGAAGAAATGAAACGTCTGTTCCGCCATGCCGACCCGGATATGCCTGAGGAGAAGAAAGTCCGCCTTCTCATGCGTGGTGTGAAGGAAGAACTTTTCGGCGCAATTATACGAAGCCCACCGAAGACCGTAGAAGAGTTCCTTCGCGAGGCCACCAGCATCGAGAAGACACTCGAAATGCGGAACCGGCAATTCAACCGCCGTACAAGCTCTACCCACTACGCCGGAGTTCAGTCACTCGCCGCCGACGACCTACGCGAGACTATCCGAGCTGTCGTGCGGGAGGAGCTACAAAAGCTGTTCCCATCATCACAGACTCAAGTGGCTTCGATTGCCGACGCCGTGCGTGAGGAGCTCCAACAACAACTTGGAGTAGCCCCTGAATCGCCGCAGCGTGAGCCGCAAGCGATGACCTACGCCGCCGTCGCACGCCGTCAAGGACCCCCTCCGCGACCACGCCAGGGCCCTGTCACGCCACAGTTTCGTCGTCCGCCGCCGCCGCCGCCAGCACGACCACCCGTCGCCCAGCGCACCTACGCGAGGAAGACGGACATCTGGCGTGCTCCTGACCACCGCCCGCTCTGCTACCACTGCGGAGAAGCGGGTCACGTCTACCGACGATGTCCGTACAGGGAGATGGGACTGCGAGGTTTCGCCGTCAACGCGCCGCGTCCACAGCTTGGCGAGCGCCCACGTGACATCGCCGATTACCTCGCCGCTACTCAGTGGAGCCCTCGACGGCCGTCCCGTTCGCCATCACCAGGCCGCTACCTGTCGCCGCAGCGCCGACCATACACTGGCCCAGCCCGGGGCCGGTCAGCGAGCCCATACCCGGAAAACTAAAAGCAGCAACCGATGGAGGTGCGGTTGCTGTTCGTCGAACTGACCAAGATCCTCCGGGGCCGACGAAGACGACGAAGAAACCATCTCGACGACCTAATGACGACACGCCACCGTCCCGACGAAGTCTGGAAGTCAAAACTACACCGACGAAAGACGACTTGACGACGCGACGTTCCAACTTCATTTCAACACGACGCAGCCGTGATCCAACGCCAAGACCTAACTGCAATGCCAGACAAAGAACAACCGACCTCGACGTGCTTCTCGACGGCCACAAAGTCACTGCCTTAGTCGACACAGGGGCCGATTACTCCGTAATGAGTGGACACATCGCCGCCCAGTTGAAGAAAGTGAAGACCGCATGGGAAGGCCCTCAGATTCGCACCGCTGGAGGACACCTCATCACGCCGACTGGGATCTGCACGGCAAGAATAACCATTCATGACCGGACTTACCCTGCCACCTTCGTTATCCTCCAACAGTGTTCACGAGACGTCATTCTCGGTATGGACTTCCTGGACCAACACGGCGCAATCATCAACCTCAAGTCGAAGTCAGTAACGCTGTCGGAAGATAAAGCAATGCCGCTGGAGAGTCCTCGTAGTCACCACGCCTTGAGTGTGCTTGAAGATCAAGTGAGCATCCCGCCTCGCTGCAGTATTGTTATTTCGGTCAGCACCGAAACACCCGCTGACGTAGAAGGCGTCATCGAAGGCGACCAACGTCTACTGCTAGACCGTGAAATTTGCGTCGCAAGAGGGATCGCTCGACTGCATGGAGGGAAAACTGAAGTGTTGCTGACAAACTTCAGCCAGGAGTTCAAGCACATCAACAAGGGCACGACGATCGCGTACATCGAGGAAATTCTAGAAACAAGTAATGCGTTTGTCCTATCGGATTCCGCCGCATCTACCCCGACGACCATGGTTCCCGAACCAGACTACGACATTAATCCAAATCTCCCTATGATTAAGCAACAGCAGCTGAGAAGTCTGCTCCGACGATACAAAGGCTGCTTTTCGACGTCATCGAGGATTCGACAAACACCAGTCGCCAAGCATCGCATAATCACCGAGGAATGCGCTCGACCACTCCGTCAGAGCCCTTACCGAGTTTCGGCGCGAGAACGTGAAGCTATAAGAGAACAAGTCGACGAAATGCTGCGCGACGACATCATCCAGCCATCGAAAAGTCCGTGGGCATCCCCTGTTGTTCTGGTAAAGAAAAAGGACGGAACCCTACGTTTCTGCGTCGATTATCGGCGTCTGAACAAGATCACGAAGAAGGACGTATACCCCCTCCCACGGATAGACGACGCATTGGATCGGCTCTGCAACGCTAAATACTTCTCGTCCATGGATCTCAAGCCTGGCTATTGGCAAATAGAAGTCGACGAAAGAGATCGCGAAAAGACCGCCTTCATCACCCCAGACGGCCTCTACGAGTTCAAGGTTATGCCATTCGGACTGTGCTCGGCGCCCGCAACGTCCCAGCGCGTGATGGACACGGTTTTAGCAGGATTGAAGTGGCAGACCTGTCTCGTATACTTGGATGACGTCGTCGTCCTCGCCGAAAATTTCGACGTTCACCTTAGGCGGCTGGCAACAGTACTAGAGGCCATCAGGACATCAGGACTTACTCTGAAGCCGGGAAAGTGCCGCTTCGCTTACGAGGAGCTTCTATTTTTAGGCCACGTCATCAGCAAATCTGGAGTCCGCCCCGACCCGCACAAGACAGCTGCCATAGCAAAGTTCCCACAGCCCATCGATAAGAAGGCAGTGCGTAGATTTCTTGGCATGTGCGCCTACTACAGGCGGTTTGTCAAGAACTTTTCACGCATCGCGCAGCCGCTGACGCAGCTAACTAAATGTGACGTCGAGTTCAAGTGGGAAACGCCGCAGGCCGAGGCATTTCAAGAACTCAAACGACGCATGCAGTCGCCTCCCGTACTTGCGCACTTCGACGAGAACGCCGATACCGAAATCCACACTGACGCCAGTAGCCTAGGCCTCGGCGCCGTCCTGGTCCAGAGAAAAGATGGACATGAACACGTGATAGCTTACGCTAGCCGGTCGCTGTCAAAAGCGGAAGGCAATTATTCTACAACCGAAAAGGAATGCCTCGCCATCGTTTGGGCTACAGCGAAATTTCGCCCTTACCTATATGGCAGGCCATTCAAAGTCGTCAGCGACCATCACGCCTTGTGCTGGCTAGCGAATTTAAAGGATCCCTCAGGACGGCTGGCACGGTGGAGCCTCAGACTACAAGAATACGACATCACTGTAACATACAAGTCCGGACGAAAACACTCAGACGCCGATTGCCTATCACGCGACCCCATCGACCCGCCACCGCAAGATGACGAGGATGACGACGCCTTCCTTGGTAGAATAAGCGCGGAAGACTTCGCCGAACAACAACGAGCGGACCCGGAACTTAAAGGCCTCGTCGATTATTTGGAAGGGCACACCGACGTTGTCCCCAGGGCATTTAAGCGCGGATTATCTTCCTTCACGCTTCAAGACAGTCTACTCGTGAAGAAGAACTTCTCACCAGTCCGCGCCAATTAGCTTCTTGTTGTCCCGTCAGGACTTCGTCCAGAAGTATTGCACGCCCTACATGACGATCCCACCGCTGGACACCTCGGTTTTTCCCGGACACTATCGAGGATTCAAGAAAAGTATTATTGGCCGCGCCTGACCGCCGACGTCGCCCGTTATGTCAGAACATGCCGAGACTGTCAGCGACGCAAGACACCACCGACGAGGCCAGCCGGATTACTACAGCCAATCGAGCCTCCTTGCCGACCATGCCAGCAGATCGGGATGGACTTGCTGGGACCCTTTCCGACGTCAACAACCGGAAATAAGTGGATCGTCGTGGCGACAGACTACCTCACCCGCTTCGCTGAAACTAAAGCACTGCCGAAAGGTAGCGCAGCCGAAGTGGCGAAATTCTTTGTCGAAAACATCCTGCCTCGACATGGCGCCCCAGAAGTCCTCATCACCGACAGAGGAACGGCCTTTACAGCGGAGCTTACCCAAGCCATTCTGAAATACAGTCATACAAGGCACAGGAGGACGACGGCCTACCACCCGCAGACGAATGGCCTTACGGAGCGGCTGAATAAGACCCTCGCCGACATGCTAGCGATGTACGTCGACGTCGAACACAAGACCTGGGATGCCGTCCTGCCGTACGTAACATTCGCTTACAACACGGCGGTGCAAGAAACAACACAGATCACGCCGTTTAAGCTGGCTTACGGCAGGAACCCGACGACGACGCTCGACGCCATGCTGCCCCACATCACTGACGAAGAGAATGTTGACGTCGCTAGCTATCTCCAGCGCGCCGAAGAAGCCTATACAGCTCGCCCGCCTACGGATCAAGACGCAGCAGCGTACCGACAGCCGACACTACAACCTCCGACGACGTTTCGTCGAGTACCAGCCCGGCGACCGTGTTTGGGTATGGACCCCGATACGCCGGCGAGGACTCAGTGAAAAGCTGCTGCGACGCTATTTCGGACCCTACAACTCATCCGACGTATTGGCGCACTATAGACTATGAGGTCGCGCCAGATGGCATTTCGCACTCACAGCGGCGCCGCGCACGATCTGAAGTGGTCCACGTGGTGCGCCTTAAACCATTTTACGGACGCTCATGAACTTCCTTAGTTTGTTGTTTTCTTTGCTACGAGTGCTTTTCTTTGTTACTTTCGTTTGTTTGCAGCATCGGGTCGATGCTTTTTAAGAGGGGGGTCATGACACGTGTACTTATCTTTATCGCGCAACCACGTTTCGCCGCTTAACAACTGTAGTCGCAGAGCGAGGGACGCGCCTGCATGTATCCGACGTTTCTGGAAAGTTATCGACGCTTCTATCCGCGTGTCTGTTGTCGCCGAACCTTGTGTTATCAGATTTCATCGCGTGACACGAATGGTGTAGAACTTTGTGGAAGACACGCGGGTCCCATCAGTTAATCTGGAACATTCGACGACTGATCTATAAAAGCCGACGCGCTTGGCCCGCTGATCAGATTTTCGACGATCGCCGAGCGTGTTCGCCGCTTTCGTTGTGCTATAAGTGTAGCCTGTTTTGTGGGCACAGGTTCGCCCAATAAAAGCTAGTTTTGTATTCCACCGTACTGCTTCTTTCGTCACCGTCACTACCACGTGACACTTTATTGTGTGTTCAGGGCGTCTGCTCAGAACTTGTGCCTTCACAAATCTGAAATGCTGTTGTTATTGTAATCATTATTTGACTGCTTTAGGGGATGTGTTTTGAAGGTCCCCTTCAGCTGAATCAGTGGAGAAGAGGCCACTTACCATGTCACCTTTGGAGTGAATCTCACCTGGCTCCATGACACTCTTGTTGTAGTCTCCAAGGCGGAAGATGTACCTCGATATGTTTCTTCGGCTACAGGCAGCAGAAAAATGACACCAAGTGTGTAGCTTGAATTGCGACGAATCGGTACAGATACCGGCATCAACATTGCAATTGATGCGCCGTAGCGGCGTTGACGGTACTTAAACAAATCAGCCTCTTCATTGTTTCAGCGATGACAGAGGAAGTTTAAGCATTAGTGCGCACGTATATAACCTTTTAGCAATAAAACTCGAGCGGAAATGACTGCCGTAGAACACCTCTTACGCTTGTTTACTTACTTTAAATTTTGATGTGTCATCGTGGCGTAACTGGCTGCAAGATGGATTCCGGCCTCAGTGCAAAGCATCTGTCAAAGAATTCCTTCACAGCAGCACAGGCTTGTGAATGTGCAAGAGAAATTGTATATTGTAATTTATTTTCTAATGCCCACGTTTCAACCTGTAGTGGTGGTGGGCATATTACATATGAAGGCAAGAGTAACATTTGACGCTTAAGGCAACAAGGCAACACAAACAATCATTTTAGCATCGCTATTTTACACACCAGTGCGTAGTAACGGCGTGGTAAGGGTGCCAGAAATGTTGGTGCACCCGCGCATATCGCGTTCGAGACTCGGACCCGTTTTAATTACAACGACGTCTGAGAAGTTCGAGCGCCACGCTAAACCGTAGAGCTTTCCTATCGCAGTCGGTGTAGCGAAACCGGCAATTTCTCTTTTGCTCACGAAATTCTCGCGCAACGCTATGGGAACGCCTCGTGCGTATACCTCCCGCGCTGAGCCAAAGCCACACGGCTGGGCGCCCCGGGCTTTACCTGCGCATGCGTGGGAGCGCAGACGCCCCGGGGACGGAGCCCGGACTGTGGGCGTTCTTTGCGTCTGCTTTCGCGCAAGCATGCAGTTAACAATGTAATCAATGTAGTAAATCTTGTGCGAGCACGAGCTGACTGTCATTACTGGCGGCACAACTTGTAAATCGCCGCGCCGCTTTTACAGTATTCAAAAACTTTCGACGCGTACAGTTCGGAAAAAACTACAGCGCGTTGTAAGAACAAGAAAGGGGGTTAACCGAGGGGCCCGATTTTTATTAATCATGTCGTAAGAAACCAACAAACAATGACGCCAAGGGAAACGTAGGGGAAATTTCTTATACTTGCTGATTGAATTGAAGAAATGATAAGTTAATGGCAATGAAAGTGGATGAAAAAACAACTTTGCCGCAGGTGGGGAACGATCCCACGTCTTCGCATTAAGCGTAGGATGCTCTAACCAAATGAGCTACTGCGGCACCGTTTTCCCATCCGCTTTCTTGGGTATTTATGTGTTACTACTAGAACTAACCTTGGGAGTGTATAGCTAGCGTGGTGGCGGCGCGTGGGATCGTTCCCCACCCGAGGCAAAGTTGTTTTTCATCCATTTTCATTGCCATTAATTTATCATTTCTTCAATTCAATCAGTAACTACAAGAAATTTCCCCTATGTTTTCCTTGGTGTCCTTGTATGTTGGCTTCTCATGATACAACGCGTTGTGTCATTTCCATGTTCACCTGTATTTTTAACGGCGGCCTAATTCACAATTCAAAAGGTACCCTTGCGACTACTCCTTCTTTACAAACCGGCTTTTATGTCGCACTTTTTATGTAATTACACATGAAAGGGCTGCGTTAATTGCAGCTCGCATTTCGTTCTTTGAATGGTTCGTGTCTCTAGAGATATACAATGTGTTTCAACAAACACTTTCAAAAATCTTTACAAGTTGCCTGTGGCAGATATCACAATTCTAGTTCATGACTTAATCTACTCGAAGCGGCGGACAAAACTTGCACAATAAATTGAGATGCAGTATCGACTAGTTAATAAAATTCCCTATTTAAGTTTTTAACTAATTTCATTATGGCCCATATTGTAATTTACAAATTATAGCCGTGGAGTTGGCAAGGCGGATCCACTTGGAACGAATTTTCAAGATGACACCAGTTTCGAGATATCAATTCCCGAACTTTGCAAAGAAATGCATTGGCGTTCCAGTTAGTTTGCTAAGAAAAAGTCGTTTCATGCACTGAAGCACACAAGTAACTGGCACGCAAATGCATTTCTCCGCAAAGTTCCGGAATTTATATCTAGAAACTGGTGTCTTCCTGAGAATACATTCCAAGTGGATCCGCCTTGCGAACTCCACAGCTCAAATTTGTAAATTGCAATATGATAATTAGCTAAAAAGTTAATGCTTGAATTCTTGTTAATTAGTCCATTTCGCATTGTAATTTTTTTGCAAGTAGCGTCTGCCGCTTCGAGTAGACCGACTCATAAACTAGAATTGAGCGATCTGCCACAGGCAACCTTTAAAAATTTTTAAAGTGTTCGCTGAAGCACCCTGTATAGTGACAGCATGCTTCGTGATAGCGACAATATGCCTAACATTTGTTCTGTGTTTACGTGTCAGTTCAGTTGCAAGGACGATTAACTAGGCTGGCTAACTGTACTAATAAACTGCTAAACTTACTAATTAACTAAATTTATTTTATAACTAATGCACACTAGTAAATTCTGAACTTAGCTAAATAGTAACTAACCTGACCAACAAGGGCAAAAAAACTGATTCACTAAATATCCAACAAATAGCCTAATAAGCTAACTAACTAACCAACAAAACTAAATAATGTAGTGAACTAATGCTAAGCTTAACTAATCTTAGTAAACGAAGTATTAACTAACGTATATATCCAAACATAACTATAAATAACTTCATTAACCAAACTAATAAAACAAACTAAACTAATGAGTTAACTCGCACAATATAATTATTTCAAATTATCTAACGAAACAGCTAAGTCATTAACTAAACTTAACAATTCTCAAACGAATCATTAACTGAATTAACCTAACTTACTAATCTAACCACATAAGCTAATTAAGCTAAAATCATTTGACCACTTCCATAATTAATAACTAACAAAACTCCCTAATAACTAACGTAACTGCAATAACAAAACTAATTGAACTAATACACCATTTACGTAACTAATAGCTAAGTAATTAAGCAAATCGATAAATGAGTAACTAAATATACTAATAGCTAAACGAAATAATAACAAACTCATTGACTAAATATAATTACGCATAAATAAGAAACTTTATTAGCTAAATGAAAAACAAATGATTTACCTAAGTGACTAATAGGTAACGAAGAGTATATAATAACTAAATAAAGCTAAATAACTAATCAAGCTACTAGCAATGTAAGTCAACTAATTAGCTAAGCATTCTAACTAAACGAACTATTTGTTTTCATGCGCTTTAATTTCATTCCGAAAACAATTTATGCTATCATCCCCAGCAGCCTTCGTTTAGACGTACACAGGGCATCTCTGTGTCTTATTGCACTACTAACTCCTGACACGCTGATCTAAACCCGCCTTCGAGGTTATTCTCATTGACAGAGGCCGTGCCGCACTGGCCACGTGGATCTGTTCACTCCGCACTCGTTTATCGCTTCGAGTGCGCATGCGCCAGCCGGTGCGCGAAGTGCCTTACTGTTGGAAGCAGTGCGCCGCCGTGAGCACCCATCTGTCGGCGACGAGTGCCCCTCCGCAGAGGTGGATGGTGCGGAAACCGCTGCGGTACTTGATGCCCACCTGCCACGGGTAGTCGCCTGGTTTGGAGACACGGCCGCCCACAATGCGGCCCAGGGGCCGCATGGGCCGCACGCCGCACTCCGACGCTGCACAGTGGTAGACCAGGGCGCTCGAGCAAACGCCGTCGTGATGGGAACAGGCGCGCAACAGTCTCACACGTTGCGAATGACCGCAGAAAACAACCTTCACGTCCTCAATAATAGTGCGCCCAGCAATCAGCGACGGATACAAAGCTCATCACTTCCAACGTACGTTCAAACTACTGATTTTCTATTATACTTCATCTTGTGCTAGCGCGTATAAGAAGCCATTGTACTGGAAAGTAGTGCAAAAAAGAAAGACGAAGTCCTACACTGCATGCAGCATATCGAACAAAATGTTCGGTTCATATTGTCACAAGCTGTCATGAACCACGCCTGCCGCGCAGACAACCAGATGAAAGAAAGAAGAGGACGACGTTAGCCAAGCTGCCGCGAGACCGCTCTTCAACAACCGCGCCTATCAACCAGATTCATCTGGTTCTGCATTAAACACCTCGTGTGTAACATTTCGTGGAGCTGTGCGGGGTAACTCCCACGACCTACAACGGAGCCACCAGCACAAGAGCTACGCCGAAGCCGTCGCCTCGCCGGACTTTCGCCGTCACGCTCAATCATGGTCACAGAGCACAATACCCTCACCAGCAGTGCCTCGGCGAGCCCAGTCCCTATCCAGCACTACCGAGAGCCACGCACGTTCTCGGCGAACGCAGAGGAAGATGTGGATGAGTGGCTAACCCATCACGAACGGGTAAGCCAATACAATAACTGGAACGCTGCCAGTCAGCTTAGGAACGTTGTTTTCTTCTTGGCCGGCACGGCGTTGGTATGGTATGACAACCACACGGACATGCTAACTACATGGACACGCTTCGTTGAGGAGATCAAAAAGTGTTTCGGTGACTCGGACGCAAAGAGGAAACGTGCGGAACTCACATTAGCCCAGAGAGCTCAGGTACCTGGCGAGACTTGCAGTACCTGTATCGAAGAAATTTTGAAGCTGTGCCGAACCGTCAACCCTCAAATGACAGAGGAAGATAAAGTGGGGCACGTGGTAAAAGGAATAGCGGAAGACGTGTACAACTTCCTCATTGGTAAAGAGAACTTGCACACTGTATCAGAACTGATACGGCACTGCCGTACGTTCGAGGCGCTGAAGACTCGCCGAATTACACCAAAGTTTGGACGGCTGGCCAATGTAACGACTGTAGCAAGTGTTGACACCAGTCCTCCGCTCCCAGACCTTTCGTCCGCCATCCGCCAGATAGTCCGCGAGGAGCTCCAGCGACATGACGAACAGGCACGTTATGCGGCGCCACGTTGCAGCTCCTCCGTTTTCCAAGACACTCTTTGGGAACCCCCTTCGACTACTTGGAACCACTCGGTGAACGTCGCGGATCTTAACGGCTCCAGAGACGAACCGCATTACATTACGACCGAACCACCACGCAATGATTCGCCCCCTCAACGTTTTGATCCACGCCCACGCAACTTTCGTCCACGAAGACTCGCCGCTCCCTACGACTTTCAAGGGGAAGAGCCTCGTTACCCTCAACCGATGTCTTCGGCAGAATACTGTCACGTCGTAGTGACGGTGAAGAAAGAATCAGTACGGTGGAATACAAAACTAGCTTTTATTGGGCGAACCTGTGCCCACAAAACAGGCTACACTTATAGCACAACGAAAGCGGCGAACACGCTCGGCGATCGTCGAAAATCTGATCAGCGGGTCAAGCGCGTCGGCTTTTCTAGAGCAGTCGTCGAATGTTCCAGACTAATCGTTGGGACCCGCATGCCTTCTACAATGTTCTACACCATTCGCGTCAAGCGATGAAATCAGATAACACAAGGTTCGGCGACAACAGACCGCGCATAGAAGCATCGATAGCTTTCCAGAAGGTTCGGATACATGCAGGCACGTCCCGCGCTGTGCGATAACATTTGTTAGGCGGCCAAACGTGGTCGCCCGATAAAGATAAGTATACGTGTCATTACTCCCCTCTTAAAGAGCATCGACCCGATGCTGCAAACAAACGAAAGTAATAAATATGCACTCGTAGCAAAGAAAACAACAAAATAAGGGAAGTTCGTTAGCGTCCGTAAAACGGTTTAAGACGCACCACGTGGACCACTTCAGGTCGTGCGCGGCGCCGCTGTGAATGCGAAATGCCGTCTGGCACGACCTGATAGTCCAGTGCGCCAATACGTCGGATGACCTTGTAGGGTCCGAAATAGCGTCGCAGTAGTTTCTCACTCAGTCCTCGTCGGCGTATCGGGGTCCATACCCAAACACGGTCGCCGGGCTGGTACTCGAAGAAGCGTCGTCGGAGGTTGTAGTGTCGGCTGTCGGTCCTCTGCTGGCTCTTGATTCGCAGGCGGGCGAGCTGTCGGGCTTCTTCGGCGCGCTGGAGATAGCTAGCGACGTCATCGTTCTCTTCGTCAGTTACGTGCGGCAGCATGGCGTCAAGCGTCGTCGTCGGGTTCCTGCCATAAACCAGCTTAAACGGCGTGATCTGTGTTGTTTCTTGCACCGCCGTGTTGTACGCGAAGGTGACATACGGCAGGACCGCGTCCCACGTCTTGTGTTCGACGTCGACGTACATCGCTAGCATGTCGGCGAGGGTCTTATTCAGCCGCTCCGTAAGGCCATTCGTCTGCGGGTGGTAGGCCGTCGTCCTCCTGTGCCTTGTATGACTGTATTTCAGAATGGCTTGGGTAAGCTCCGCTGTAAAGGCCGTTCCTCTGTCGGTGATGAGGACTTCTGGGGCGCCATGTCGAGGCAGGATGTTTTCGACAAAGAATTTCGCGACTTCGGCTGCGCTACATTTCGGCAGTGCTTTTGTTTCAGCGAAGCGGGTGAGCTAGTCCGTCGCCACGACGATCCACTTATTTCCGGTTATTGACGTCGGAAAGGGTCCCAGCAAGTCCATCCCTATCTGCTGGAATGGTCGGCGAGGAGGCTCGATTGGCTGTAGTAATGCGGCTGGCCTTGTCGGCGGTGTCTTGCGTCGCTGACAGTCTCGGCATGTTCTGACATAACGGGTGACGTCGGCGGTCAGGCGCGGCCAATAATGCTTTTCTTGTATCCTCGATAGTGTCCGGGAAAATCCGAGGTGTCCAGCGGTCGGATCGTCATGTAGGGCGTGCAATACTTCTGGACGAAGTCCTGATGGGACAACAAGAAGGTAATTGGCGCGGACTGGTGAGAAGTTCTTCTTCACGAGTAGACTGTCTTGAAGCGTGAAGGAAGATAATCCGCGCTTAAATGCCCTGGGGACAACGTCGGTGTGCCCTTCCAAATAATCGACGAGGCCTTTAAGTTCCGGGTCCGCTCGTTGTTGTTCGACGAAGTCTTCCGCGCTTATTATACCAAGGAAGGCGTCGTCATCCTCGTCATCTTGCGGCGGCGGGTCAATGGGGGCGCGTGATAGGCAATCGGCGTCTGAGTGTTTTCGTCCGGACTTGTATGTTACAGTGATGTCGTATTCTTGTAGTCTGAGGCTCCACCGTGCTAGCCGTCCTGAGGGATCCTTTAAATTCGCTAGCCAACACAAGGCGTGATGGTCGCTGACCACCTTGAATGGCCTGCCATATAGGTAAAGGCGAAATTTCGCTGTAGCCCAAACGATGGCGAGGCATTCCTTTTCGGTTGTAGAATAATTGCCTTCCGCTTTCGACAACGACCGGCTAGCGTAAGCTATCACGTGTTCATGTCCATCTTTTCTCTGGACCAGGACGGCGCCGAGGCCTAGGCTACTGGCGTCAGTGTGGATTTCGGTATCGGCGTTCTCGTCGAAGTGCGCAAGTACGGGCGGCGACTGCATGCGTCGTTTGAGTTCTTGAAATGCCTCGGCCTGCGGCGTTTCCCACTTGAACTCGACGTCACATTTAGTTAGCTGCGTCAGCGGCTCAGCGATGCGTGAAAAGTTCTTGACAAATCGCCTGTAGTAGGCACACATGCCAAGAAATCTACGCACTGCCTTCTTGTCGATGGGCTGTGGGAACTTTGCTATGGCAGCTGTCTTCTGCGGGTCGGGGCGGACTCCAGATTTGCTGATGACGTGGCCTAAAAATAGAAGCTCCTCGTAAGCGAAGCGGCACTTTTCCGGCTTCAGAATAAGTCCTGATGTCCTGATGGCCTCTAGTACTGTTGCCAGCCGCCTAAGGTGAACGTCGAAATTTTCGGCGAAGACGACGACGTCATCCAAGTATACGAGACAGGTCTGCCACTTCAATCCTGCTAAAACCGTGTCCATCACGCGCTGGAATGTTGCAGGCGCCGAGCACAGTCCGAATGGCATAACCTTGAACTCGTAGAGGCCGTCTGGGGTGATGAAGGCGGTCTTTTCGCGATCTCTTTCATCGACTTCTATTTGCCAATAGCCAGACTTGAGATCCATGGACGAGAAGTATTTAGCGTTGCAGAGCCGATCCAATGCGTCGTCTATCCGTGGGAGGGGGTATACGTCCTTCTTCGGACATCCTCACTCCGATTTAAACAGCCAACAGGAGAGGGACTGGCGTCGTATTCAGACGAATACATACCCAAACCTGCACCACCTACACAGAATACACCCCACGAGGTTCACTGACGAGTGCCCGTGGTGCACAGACACACCCACACTAAAACACATCACATGGGAGTGTCCCAGGAGGCCTCCGCACATAGACAGTCCCATATTACACGAACATCCATTAATGAGGAATAGGCAGTGGGAGGCATGGCTTGCGGACGAGGGTCGGGAGAGCCAGTTGGCTCTTCTAGACCAAGCCCAGCGAGCCGCTCGTGCCAGTGGGGCCCTGGAATAGGGGCTCCAACCATCGTGCCTTGTTTTATTTATATTAATAAAGTTTTACTCTCTCTCTTCGTGATCTTGTTCAGACGCCGATAATCGACGCAGAAACGTAGGGTTCCGTCCTTTTTCTTTACCAGAACAACAGGGGATTCCCACGGGCTTTTCGATGGCTGGATGATGTCGTCGCGCAGCATTTCGTCGACTTGTTCTCTTATAGCTTCACGTTC
Organism: Dermacentor albipictus; assembly: GCF_038994185.2. NCBI lineage: Eukaryota > Metazoa > Arthropoda > Arachnida > Ixodida > Ixodidae > Dermacentor > Dermacentor albipictus. Next base: position 177,336,183 of record NC_091824.1, on the reverse strand, counting down.
TCGCGCCGAAACTCGGTAAGGGCTCTGACGGAGTGGTCGAGCGCATTCCTCGGTGATTATGCGATGCTTGGCGACTGGTGTTTGTCGAATCCTCGATGACGTCGAAAAGCAGCCTTTGTATCGTCGGAGCAGACTTCTGAGCTGCTGTTGCTTAATCATAGGGAGATTTGGATTAATGTCGTAGTCTGGTTCGGGAACCATGGTCGTCGGGGTAGATGCGGCGGAATCCGAGAGGACAAACACATTACTTGTTTCCAGAATTTCCTCGATGTACGCGATCGTCGTGCCCTTGTTGATGTGCTTGAACTCCTGGCTGAAGTTTGTCAGCAACACTTCAGTTTTCCCTCCATGCAGTCGAGCGATCCCTCTTGCGACGCAAATTTCACGGTCTAGCAGTAGACGTTGGTCGCCTTCGATGACGCCTTCTACGTCAGCGGGTGTTTCGGTGCTGACCGAAATAACAATGCTGCAGCGAGGCGGGATGCTCACTTGATCTTCAAGCACACTCAAGGCGTGGTGACTACGAGGGCTCTCCGGCGGCATAGCTTTATCTTCCGACAGCGTTACTGACTTCGACTTGAGGTTGATGATTGCGCCGTGTTGGTTCAGGAAGTCCATACCGAGAATGACGTCTCGTGAACACTGTTGGAGGATAACGAAGGTGGCAGCGTAAGTCCGGTCATGAATGGTTATTCTTGCCGTGCAGATCCCAGTCGGCGTGATGAGGTGTCCTCCAGCGGTGCGAATCTGAGGGCCTTCCCATGCGGTCTTCACTTTCTTCAACTGGGCGGCGATGTGTCCACTCATTACGGAGTAATCGGCCCCTGTGTCGACTAAAGCAGTGACTGCGTGGCCGTCGAGAAGCACGTCGAGGTCGGTTGTTCTTTGTCTGGCACTGCAGTTAGGTCTTGGCGTTGGATCACGGCTGCGTCGTGTTGAACTGAAGTTGGAACGTCGCGTCGTCAAGTCGTCTTTCGTCGGTGTAGTTTTGGCTTCCAGACTTCGTCGGGACGGCGGCGTGTCGTCATTAGGTCGTCGAGATGGTTTCTTCGTCGTCTTCGTCGGCGGCGGAGGATCTTCGTCAGTTCGACGAACAGCAACCGCACCTCCATCGGTTGCTGCTTTTAGTTTTCCGGGTATGGGCTCGCTGACCGGCCCCGGGCTGGGCCAGTGTATGGTCGGCGCTGCGGCGACAGGTAGCGGCCTGGTGATGGCGAACGCGACGGTCGTCGAGAGCTCCACTGAGTGGCGGCGAGGTAATCGGCAATATCGCGTGGGCGCTCGCCAAGCTGTGGACGCGGCGCGTTGACGGCGAACCCTCTCAGTCCCAAGTTGCGGTATGGGCATCGGCGGTACACATGGCCGGCTTCTCCGCAGTGATAGCAGAGCGGGCGGTGGTCGGGGGCTCGCCAAATGTCCGTCTTCCTCGCATAGGTGCGCTGGGCGACGGGTGGGCGCGCTGGCGGCGGCGGACGACGGAATTGCGGTGTTGCAGGACCTTGGCGTGGTCGCGCAGAAGGGCCTTGACGGCGGGCGACGGTGGCGGCGTAGGTCATTGCTTCCGGCTGCGGTGGTTCTGGTTGCACCTCAGAAACTCCAAGGGATCGGTGCACCTCTTCTTTCACGCTGTCGGCGATAGAGGCCACTTGAAGCTGCGACGAAGGCAAGGCCTTGCGCAGTTCTTCACGCACAATGGCCCTGATGGTCTCGCGCAGATCGTCCGTGGCCAGTGATTGAATTCCTGCGTAGTGGGTAGAGCTTGACGGCGGTTGAATTGCCGGTTCCGCATTTCGAGCGTCTTCTCGATGCTGGTGGCCTCGCGAAGGAACTCTTCTACCGTCTTCGGTGGGCTTCGTATCATTGCGCCGAAAAGTTCTTCCTTCACACCACGCATGAGAAGGCGGACTTTCTTCTCCTCAGGCATATCCGGGTCGGCATGGCGGAACAGACGTTTCATTTTTTCCGTGAAGATGGCGACGTTCTCGTTAGGTAGCTGCACTCGGGCGTCCAGCATGGCTTCGGCCCTTTCCTTGCGCACGACGCTCGTAAAGGTGCGCAGGAAGCCGGTACGGAAGAGGTCCCATGTCGTCAAGGTCGACTCCCGGTTCTCAAACCACGTTCTGGCGGCATCTTCTAAGGCAAAGTATACATGCCGCAGCTTGTCGTCGGAGTCCCAGTTGTTAAAAGTCGCGATTCGTTCGTAGGTCTCCAACCAGGATTCTGGGTCTTCAGTCGCTGCTCCATGGAAGGTCGGTGGGTCCCGAGGTTTTTGTAGGATAACGGGGGACGCTGGGGCAGCCATTGGGGTTGTTTTGACCACGATATTCTTTGTCGACTCAGGTAGAAGTCCGTGCTCTGGGGGCAGTCCTTGCAGTCTGCGGCTAGCGCGCTGGTCTTCGGCGATGTTAATTTTGTCCTCGGGCTTTGGGCTTGGGTCGCGGCTTTGCGGGGGCGTTCGGTACATGAACGCACCAGCACCTCCACCAGATGTCACGTGGTAGTGACGGTGAAGAAAGACGCAGTACGGTGGAATACAAAACTAGCTTTTATTGGGCGAACCTGTGCCCACAAAACAGGCTACACTTATAGCACAACGAAAGCGGCGAACACGCTCGGCGATCGTCGAAAATCTGATCAGCGGGTCAAGCGCGTCGGCTTTTCTAGAGCAGTCGTCGAATGTTCCAGACTAATCGTTGGGACCCGCATGCCTTCTACAATGTTCTACACCATTCGCGTCAAGCGATGAAATCAGATAACACAAGGTTCGGCGACAACAGACCGCGCATAGAAGCATCGATAGCTTTCCAGAAGGTTCGGATACATGCAGGCACGTCCCGCGCTGTGCAATAACATTTGTTAGGCGGCCAAACGTGGTCGCCCGATAAAGATAAGTATACGTGTTGTGGGGATCGCACGCGCATCCCGATATCTCCGGAGCGGCCACGCGGTTATCACGCGATAATCACGTGCTCGCTCGCGGAGGGTAGCGTGGAGAGGGCACCTTCGCCACTCCCGCTGCTCTTCGCGCCTGGCCGCGACGCTGCAGCCAAGGCACCCCGTTCCCTCCTTTCCCTTTCTTGGAACCGGGGAGTCTCTCTCCGCCGCTCGGGAGAAGCGCTATTCCCCCGAGGCCCGTTTGTCTCACGGCGGAAGAGCTAGCGAAAGGCCGCATCTCAAATCAGCCGCTGAGACCGCCGCACGCCGTCCCCCTGTGTTGCGCCCGGCCTTTGTGTGCGACTCACCGCCCCAGGGCCCGAGCGCGGATCCACTTTTGGGTGAGCTGAACTCTTATCAGCCTCTTTTGTGGTTCCCACATTGTGCGGTTTGTGTTTCACCCCAGACGTGCGGAATGCTCCGCCGCTGCGGTTGTGTTTTGTGTTGTATTTGTGTGTGTTGTGGCTGTTGTTGTCTGTTGGAATCAGTGTACACCAAGGTGAATAAACACCTTAGGTCGAGACTCACCCTGTCCCCACTGGCCTGAACCCGCCGTGGTCGCAACTCACTGCGAACCGCGGGTTAGGGGTCACAGCTCTGACTGCTAGGGCTGCTGCGAAAGTGCTAGGGAGCGACTGCCGCTCCGCCGGCGCTGTGCGATCCAGAGAAGGGTCAGGTGCGCACGCGCGAGCCTGAGTAATACCCCTATATTTGGCGCCCAACGTGGGGCCAGAGGTGTGACAGGTTGAGTCTGTTTGTGTAAGTGATTGCCACGACACGAACGAACCATGGCAGCATACGGGGCTGATTTACAGCCGTTGTATACGCTGTCGCAGGTTGCTACCAACAGGCAACAATTCGAAGCGGCGGTAACTGCTACCGCTCAGTCATGCCCTGCGGCGAACAGTAGCCCTGGGAATTTGATAAGCTTCGAAGAGGGTAGCGCGACACATGAGGCGCTCTCTCCGGCAGGATGTACCCTTGAAGGCGTGAGGCACATTACGCCGAACCCTTCGCCAGTGTTTGCGGAGAGCATGGAGCCACTGCGGCATACTCGCTCGACGCGTTCTGCTCCTGTGCCAGGCATTACTGGCCAGAGCGAGCCTCGTATCCTTGAAGGCGTGAGGCACATTACGCCGAACCCTTCGCCAGTGTTTGCGGAGAGCATGGAGCCACTGCGGCATACTTGCTCGACGCGTTCTGCTCCTGTGCCAGGCATTACTGGCCAGAGCGAGCCTCGTATCCTTGAAGGCGTGAGGCACATTACGCCGAACCCTTCGCCAGTGTTTGCGGAGAGCATGGAGCCACTGCGGCATACTTGCTCGACGCGTTCTGCTCCTGTGCCAGGCATTACTGGCCAGAGCGAGCCTCAACAGGCGCTGTTGCAGGATGCGATGCGCTTGATTGAGAGGTTGACAGGTGCCGTGCAGAACACTCTGCTGACATCTGCCGCCGCTGCTAGACCGAGAGTGAGGGTGGACTTACCCACCTACAGCGGGTATCATGATTCAGTTAGCGTCAACGAATACCTCGATCGCGTGCTGACTTACCAGCGCGCAACGGGGCTGTCCGATGGCGAGATACTGGAACGCGTTGTACCAGTGTCGTTAACTGATCACGCTGCCCGCTGGTTCCGGCTTACTGGCTACCGGTCTAGCACGCTGGCTGAGTTCCGAGCGGGATTACGCGAGGAATTCCTGCCCGCAGATTACGAGCGTCGTCTGCGGCGCGAGTTGGAGCTACGTACTCAGCATCCGGACGAATCCTTGCTCGAGTACGTCAGGGCGATGGACGAACTTTATCGTACCGCCGACCCTACCGCTCCGAACTGCGATAAGGTGGAGAGAGTCACACGACAAGCTCATCCCACCTTCGCAGCGTACCTAAGAGGCAGCAAGTTCAGGGATTTCGATGAGCTGGCCTCGGAGGCAAAGCGCATACAGGCGGACATACTCGCCTTGCGCTCATACCGACCTCCACCCCCAGCGTCGAGGGCACTTGAGCCGCGATGCGCGTGGAACGGGGACACTTTTCGCACTCGTTCCGGTGGTGATGGTGTGGTTGCTTTCAGTGACGGACAACTGAGAAACGGTTGGGGCTTATCTGACCGGGCTCTCGATCCGTACACTTATGCCATGCGTGCAGCATGCGCTGCCGATGGCCGAGGTATGCAGAATCGTGGTCGATATGCCGGCTCGATCATGCGAGAGCAGAGCGTGCCTGCAAGGGAGCAGTCGATACAGAGGAATAACGGTCAAACGGCGCGAGGCACTGGACGCCAAGCCCGTCAAAGGCCGGCTCTCCTCTGTTATCGGTGCAACCAGCCGGGGCACTTCGCCCGGGATTGCAGACAGCCTGCGAACCGAGAGCACGCGCTTTCGGGAAACGAGCGGGGCCGCCGGTGAGCAATGCTGCATGGCCGGCGGCGGTTACAGCGGTGCGAAGTGAGACACACGAACTCCTTGCCCCGCTGGCTTGTCGTTTTGGATTGCCCAGCGACACGCCAGTCCCGCTCATAGAGGTTACAGTCGCCCGGCGCAGGTTTTTTGCGCTGTTAGACACAGGAGCGAGCGCTTCACTATTTGGCGACGAGGTGTGTGAACATCTCCGTCGGAGCGCTATCCGACTGAGAGAGAGTAATGTGACCTTCCGACTGGCCAGCGGCACGGCACACGCGAGCTGTGCTGCTAGGCTTGTGGTGCGGTGGGAGAAGCGGGTGAGGCGACAGCGCCTAGCTCACCTTCCCGGCCTGTCGGTTCCTATAATTCTTGGTAGAGACTTCCTCGCCAAGACGGGCATTGTTATTGACGTCTGCAACGGAGGATATAGGGAGCGAGCATGTGGCACCCTGAAACCTTTCGTTTCATTTCAAAAAGCGTCAGAGACAACTTCGTTCGATGATGCTTCGCGCGCAGACCGACCAAACGATTGCCCGAAAAGGTCCCTCAGAATGGTTGCGGCCGGGTCGAAATGCCGTCCGGCCAACCGCGCTGAGAAAAGAGGCGCGGAGGGGAACTGCTCCCCTCCCGCACAGCCCGTAACCCCCGCTGCGGTGGCAGACTGTGCCGCAGTGAGGGGCGAACGATACCACCCGCTGCTGGACGACTCAAGCAGTTTGTCGGGGGAAGAAAAGGCTCGCCTCTCAGCGCTTCTGACTGAATATGATGCCGTATTCACAGAGCGGCCTGGTTGCACTGCGCTATACAGGCACAAAATTGAGACAGGCGACGCCTCTCCGTGGAAGTGTAATCCTCGGCCGGTGAGTTTGGCTAAGAGGAAAGCACTAGACAGCGCTCTGGACGAACTGCTCGATACAGGCGTTGTTGAAAGATCGGACAGCCCATGGGGTTTTCCTGTGGTGTTGGTTCCTAAAAAGGATGGGACGCCCCGCCTTTGTGTTGACTATCGCCGCCTGAACGAGGTGACACGCAAGGACGCATATCCGCTTCCTAGCATTCCCTCGATCGTATCCAACGTTGGCGGAGCGAAGTACTTCACTACGCTCGATGCAAGCAGAGGATACTTTCAGGTGGAGGTAGATCCCAGTGACCGAGAGAAGACTGCCTTCACTTGTCACAGGGGACTTTTCCAGTTTACCCGTATGCCATTCGGACTTGTCGGTGCGCCTGCGACTTACCAGCGCCTGATGGACCGTGTCTTGGGTGACGCAAGGTGGCACCACGCTCTTGCTTACCTGGACGATGTTGTGGTATACTCGCGTACCTTTGATGGGCACTTACGCCATCTCAGGGACGTGTTGGAGCGTCTGAGGTCTGCGGGGATAACGCTAAACCCGACCAAGACCCAGATTGCAGCAACCCGAGTAACGCTACTGGGTTTTGAACTGGATAACGGACGCCTTCTACCGTGTGATGACAAGGTTCAGGCATTATTGAACTACCCGTCACCGGAAGACATAGGCGGACTGAGACGCTTTTTGGGGCTGGCGAATTTCTATCGACAGTTCATCCCAAACTGCGCTGCACTGCAAGCCCCCTTGACAATGCTGTTGAGGAAAGGTGAGCAGTGGAGGTGGGGTCCCGAGCAAGAGGAGGCACTGCGCAACCTCGTAAACGCGCTCGTGGAAACCACCGAGTTAAGGCTACCTGATTTGAACAAAGAATTTGTCATTCATACGGACGCCAGCGACCTTGGCCTAGGAGCGGTTTTGCTCCAACAGCACGAAGGTAGCTTGCGCCCGGTAGCTTTTGCCAGCCGCTCTTTGACTCCCGCAGAGAAAAATTACTCTGTGACCGAAAAAGAATGTCTGGCGATCATTTTCGCTCTCAAAAAGTTTGACTACTATATTGATGGAGTCCCATTCATAATTGAGACCGATCATATGGCATTAACTTGGCTTAGGCGCTTAGGAGAGCCGAGCGGCCGGCTCGCGCGATGGGCACTTCTCCTGCAGCGATACGACTTTACCGTGCGCTACAGGAGAGGAAAGAACAACGTTGTGGCGGACGCACTTTCGCGCGCGCCCGTTGACTGTGAGAAGAGTGATATTACTACTCAACTCACCTCGCCCGAAACTGAGCTTGAGAGCGGACTAACCGCTGCGACGATTGAGGTTGTCAGGAGGGGTAATATTAATACCCATCGTGACCCCTCAGTGACTCAGCCGAAGAGCAGAGTAACTGCTACAATGCTCGACGGCGCTGGTCCCGAAGGAAGGGCGGATGAACCCCCTTCTCAGGACGAAAGCGTGAACCACTTGGACTGCGTCAGTTCAATGGGGAGCGTGTTCGGCAGAAAGGAGCTGTTAGAGGCACAGCGGGAGGATCCATTTTGTAAGAAAGTGTTTGAGGGGCTCCGGGAGCCCGGCGGCGCGGCCGCGGCGCACATGGACGCAGCTGGTATTGCTGCGGGTGCGCGGCGCTCTGAAACAGCTGGTAATGCTGTGAGCGCGTTGGATTCCTACCTGCTAGACTCTGACGGCGTCCTGCTGAGATATATTCCCGCGGAGAAGGATACACACGAGTCCTTCAAAGCGGTGATTCCACGCACGCTGAGAGGAGCACTTTTACGCTACTTTCACGATACGTGCCTGGCCGGGCATGCAAGTGGCCCTAAGACTTATCTGAAGTTGTGTCGCTTTGCTACCTGGCCTGGAATGAAGCGGGAGGTGATGCGCTACGCCCGCTCGTGCAACGTGTGCCAACGCGTGAAGCCGCGTGGTGGACGCCCACCCGGGCTCATGCAGCCGATCAATAGCCGAACACCGTGGCAAATTGCGGCATGTGACGTCATGGGGCCTTACCCCAGGACACCGAGCGGGAACCGATTCCTTCTCGTAGTCACAGACCATTTCAGCAAGTGGGTGGAACTGTTCCCCCTACGGAAGCTGACGGCACGCGTAATCATGGGAAAGCTGATCGAGGTGTTCACACGATTCGGCTATCCTGAGCAGCTGATAACGGACAATGCGTCCTACTTCACTGCCAAACTCTTCGTGGACTCTTGTGCAGCTCTCGGCATTAAGCACAGGAGAACAACCACGTACCATGCCCAGGCGAATCCCACTGAGCGTGTGAACCGCAACATCAAGCACATGCTAGTTGCATTTGCGGGGACGCACAATGAGTGGGACGCTTGTCTTCCTGAAATTGGATTTGCGATCAGGTCGACAGTGAATCGATCGACTGGGTATACACCCGCCACCCTCAACCTTGGGAGGGAGCTGTTGAATCCGGTAGAACTTACTCTACAGGAACGATGCAGCACGGAACTGGTTGTTTCGTCGGCACGCGCCGATTATGCGACTGGGCTGCGCGCGAAGGTAACGGAGGCTTTACGAAAAGCGCGACGGAACCTGAGCACTGCACGTGCCGAGCAGAAAGCGCAGTACGACCGCTCTCATCGGGAAGTTCAGTACAAAGTGGGCGACCTGGTGTTGAGACGGAATCACGTCCTGAGCGACGCCAGTAAGAAATTCTCAGCTTCTCTGGCGCCAAAATGGGCAGGACCGTACCGGGTGCGAGAGACTGTCTCTTCGCTCGTGTACAGGCTGGCGGACTTGAAGCTAAGACCGATCAGCCGACCGGTGCATGTCTGCGATCTCAAACCCTACTATGACAGAGGGAACGAGTGGCCCGAGGAGAATGCTCTCCCGCGCCCGCAGGCAGCGGCATCGGGTGGCACGGCTCGACGTTCGAGCCCGGTGCGGCATTATAACTTGCGATCTCGGCAGAACTAACTCTGTCCGGTTCGCGGAGGCTATTTTATTGTGCGCGATATCGGACGGAATGCTCCTCCGATGTCTAGCATGCAGGCTTCCAGAGCGAGCACGCGCTTTCTCTTTGGAAAAAGCGAGAGGGGCTAACAGAATTGTCGCAGCAGCAGACCGCCCGTCGGGAGCCGTGCAACAACCATCAAGCAAAAAGGAAAAGACCATCTCCACTGCCGGTGGGGACGAGCAGGCCGCAAGCAGTCAGCAGCGCAGTGCAGGCAACGGGCGGCGAGAAAACATCCTCCGGCGGCTAACAGCGAGGTGAGAGGTGCAGCGGGCGACTTCCGGTCCGGAATGGTCGCAGCGGCGCAGAATTCGCCGAACCGCGCCGCAGAACCCCGCCACCGAGTTGCAAGCCCCGCAACCAAGCATCCAGCCTCAAGGCCGAGCGTAGACTTCGCCCGCAAGGACAGAGTGGACCCCTGCTGCGCAGCGAGGTGCAAGCCATCGTCAGGGGTGGGTCGGCGCGCCTTTGCCGACCTTGCGTGCCGAAACCCGCGAGGGAGGACAACGAACCCCGGGAACACCAAAAGAGCTGTCCTGCGCCATCTCGAGGCTGGCTGGTAATCGAGGCAGCCAAGAAAAATCCAGGGACCCTTTCGCCACCACGGACTCGGCACGTCCGACTGGGCAGGTGACGCCGCCGAGACGCAAGTTGACCCGGACCCAGCGGCCTTCTTGCCTCCTGCTGCGTCCCGTTACTGCCAAGCTGCTCCGTTGCATCGTTCAACGTTCCGGCCTGGCTCGCGACCACCTACACGGCGACAACGACGGTCTGCAGCTAGAGCTGCTCCCTCACCAACATGGGCTCAAACCGTGTTGCTGTCGGAGTAGCATGTCCCTCTCGCAGGAAAGCCTCAGGTGACGGCGGCCTCTTAGCGGCTAAAGGGTTATTTTAAGGAGGGGGGGATGTGGGGATCGCACGCGCATCCCGATATCTCCGGAGCGGCCACGCGGTTATCACGCGATAATCACGTGCTCGCTCGCGGAGGGTAGCGTGGAGAGGGCACCTTCGCCACTCCCGCTGCTCTTCGCGCCTGGCCGCGACGCTGCAGCCAAGGCACCCCGTTCCCTCCTTTCCCTTTCTTGGAACCGGGGAGTCTCTCTCCGCCGCTCGGGAGAAGCGCTATTCCCCCGAGGCCCGTTTGTCTCACGGCGGAAGAGCTAGCGAAAGGCCGCATCTCAAATCAGCCGCTGAGACCGCCGCACGCCGTCCCCCTGTGTTGCGCCCGGCCTTTGTGTGCGACTCACCGCCCCAGGGCCCGAGCGCGGATCCACTTTTGGGTGAGCTGAACTCTTATCAGCCTCTTTTGTGGTTCCCACATTGTGCGGTTTGTGTTTCACCCCAGACGTGCGGAATGCTCCGCCGCTGCGGTTGTGTTTTGTGTTGTATTTGTGTGTGTTGTGGCTGTTGTTGTCTGTTGGAATCAGTGTACACCAAGGTGAATAAACACCTTAGGTCGAGACTCACCCTGTCCCCACTGGCCTGAACCCGCCGTGGTCGCAACTCACTGCGAACCGCGGGTTAGGGGTCACAGCTCTGACTGCTAGGGCTGCTGCGAAAGTGCTAGGGAGCGACTGCCGCTCCGCCGGCGCTGTGCGATCCAGAGAAGGGTCAGGTGCGCACGCGCGAGCCTGAGTAATACCCCTATAGTGTCAATACTTCAGTCCGCATTCTGAAGTTCGCCCTTCTCCAGTGTGTTACTGCTGCGGCATGCCTGGCCATATAGCTAGGTACTGTAGCCGACGCCGAGCATCAAACTACGTATCGTCAGCACCGACTATGCGGTCTAGCGGTCGTACACTGCGCACTCAGTGGCCAGGAGACTCCACTTCAGGAAGCCACTTTCGAGAGGACCGATGTACCGCCCAGGAGACCTACTTTGGAGAATAAAGAAACCGGAACCGCTGCCGCTCCCCTGCCTCCGACCGAACTCTGACGTCACCACCAGCCTTCCGAGCCTCCCAATCACCATCCCCTCGGCCGCGATTCACGTCACCATCGCCTAGGCGCCGTTTCATGTCGCCCCCGCCGGGAAACTAGCCAGCGCGGCCGATGGAGGTGAGGTCGCTGGAAAATGTGTGCTGCCGACTCAACTGCCTCCAACTATTTTCATGCTGAACAATATAAGGTTCATGTACGGATTGATGGGGTCTCTACAATGGCTTTAGTCGACACGGGAGCAACCGTCTCGGTCATGAGTGTGGGGTTTAAAGGCCTTCTGCGACGCAAGGTTATGTTTCATTGGGGCCAGTGCAGAAGTATCCGTGGAGTCAGTGGTGAATCATTATACCCGGTTGGTGTGTATAACGTGGATGTGTCTTTGGGTGGGAAAGTTTTTATTGCAGAGTTTACTGTTATTCCTCGCTCCTCGCATGACGTGATTCTGGGGATTGACTTTTTGTAATTGTGTGGTGCGAATGTTGACTGCCGGACGGGAGAACTCAGTGTCGACACCAGTGTTTCACCTGTGCTCTTTGAAGGTGAAGCTTGCCCGGAGAGTGTGTTGTGCGTGTCTGAGGATACATTGTGCCCGCCCTATCCGCGATGCGTGTTGCCGTCGCCTGTTCATCTCCGACTCCTGTCTCGTTCAATGCTGCAGTGGAACCTGTACATCGGAACTGCCTCAAGGAAATCGTGTTAGTTCCGCACTGCGTGGTCTCAGTGACCAACGGATGCGCGGGGCTGTGGGCGCTAAACTGTTCCACTGAAGCGGCAGTGCTACCTGAAGGCCTAAAGATTGCCACGTTTCAGGAAGACTCGCCCGTATCGGGGGCAGTACTTACAGAGCTCCCCGATGGAGGAGCAACCAGTGTCTCCAGCCCCGGGAGCTCGAATACACTTTCCATGATTGATAAGTCACTCAGCGATCACGAGCGTCGAGTTTTGATGGCCCTGCTTACGAAACATACCTCGGTATTCGACTTTGCGCAGCACGATGGCCCGCCATCAATTCCTGCGTCCAGCGCTCGTCACCGCATCAACGCAGGAGCCGCCCAGCCAATCCGACAAAAACCCTATCGTGTATCTCCGTCAGAACGCAAGATAATCAGCGATCAGGTCCAAGAAATGCTATGCAAAGGCGTCATTCGAGAATCATCTAGTCCTTGGGCAGCCCCCGTGATATTGGTGCAGAAGAAAGACGGTACGTGGCGGTTCTGTGTTGATTACCGTCGCCTAAACGCCGTTACTAAGAAAGATGTATATCCGCTCCCACGAATTGACGACGCCATCGACTGTCTCTTTGCGGCATCTTACTTTTCCTCAATCGATTTACGGTCATGTTACTGGCAAATTCCTATACACAAGGACGACAGAGAAAAGACAGCATTTGTAACACCTGGCGGACTATTCGAGTTTAACGTGATGCCTTTCGGGTTGTGTAACGCGCCCGCAACGTTCGAAAGGTTCATGGACACGATATTACGCGGCTTAAAATGGGAAGTTTGCATGTGCTACTTAGACGACGTTGTGATCTTCGGGCGAACGTTTAGTGAGCACAACAATCGTTTGGATTTGGTCTTGAACTGCTTGGAGAAAGCGGGTCTTGTGCTCAATTCAAAAAAATGCCGTTTTGGGGAACGACAAACTCTTGTGCTAGGCCATCTGGTCGCTAAAGAAGGCATCCGACCAGATCCACAAAAGACTGCGGCCGTAGAAGCATTTAGAGTACCCAACTCTGTCAACCAGTTAAGAATTTTCTTGGGCTTGTGCTCCTACTTTCGCCGATACATTCCCCGGTTTGCTGACATGGCCCATCCCCTTACACGTCTTCTCCAAAAAGGCGTTCCCTTTGAGTGGACTGCAGATTGCGACTCATCGTTTCGCCAGCTCAAGTTCCTGTTGACATCCCAACCAATTCTTCGCCACTTTGATCCTTCATCACCAACTGAGATTCACACTGATGCCAGCGGCGTAGGCATCGGTGCTGTGCTAGTTCAGCGTGTTGGCGACAGTGAGCACGTGATCTCTTACGCTAGCCGGTCGTTGAGCCGCTCCGAGCGCAACTACACAGTCACCGAACAAGAGTGTCTGGCGGTCAACTTCGCCGTGCAACGGTTTCGTTCGTATCCCTATGGGCACACCTTCACTGTGATAACAGATCATCATTCGCTATGCTGGCTTGTGAATCTGCGAGATCCCTCAGGACGACTAGCGCGCTGGGCCCTCCGTCTACAGGAATACGATTTCGTTATTTGCTACAAAAGTGGCCGGCGGCATGCTGACGCTGATTGTCTCTCTCAGATGCCACTTCAAACAACTGAATGTGATGCGGACAATTTTGGTGACTTCATCGCTTTTATGTCCCCCGAATTTCCGGATTTGGGTACCATCATATCCGAGCAGCACAAGGACGAGAGCTTACAACCGCTCTTCGCGGCAGCACAGGAGTCACCTGCAGGCAGTCGCTTTCGCCTACGTGATGGTGGCGCGCTGTATAAGAAGAGCTACTAGACCACCGGTGCACGTTACCTTTTAGTTGTCCCCAAGAACCTTCACCACCAAGTATTACACGCCATGCACGATGACCCAACTTCCGGTCATCTTGGTTCCACACGTACACTCTACCGGGCCCAAGAACGTTTTTACTGGCCTAAGATGCGGAAAGATATCGAACGGTACGTCGCCAGCTGCTCTCAATGCCAGCGCTACAAGCGTCCGCCACAAGCGCCACATGGCCTGCTTCAACCAGTTCCCCCTTCTAGCGTCCCCTTTGAGCAAGTTGGTGTAGATCTACTGGGCCCTTTCCCGCGATACTCCAAGGGTAATCGTTGGGTTATCGTTTGCGTAGATCACCTTACCCGCTATTGTGAGACCGCCGCATTGCCATCGGCCACATCTACAGAAGTTTCTATCTTCTTGCTGGCTAACATTATAACTCCTACATGGACCTCCTCGCATAGTAATCAGCGATCGTGGGCGACAGTTTACCGCGGACGTGGTTGAAGAAACCCTTCGTTTGTGTTCATGTAGCTTCCGCCATTCTACGCCCTACCATCCACAAACTAATGGTGTGGTCGAGCGGACAAACAGAACGCTTGCCAACATGCTGTCCATGTACGTCGATTCAGCACACAAGGATTGGGACAGTATCTTGCCTTTCATTACCTATGCCTTCAATACCGCGAAACACGAGACCACTGGTTACTCACCATTTTTCCTTCTGTATGCACGTCCGCCGCGCTACACCCTCGACACCATATTTCCCTACTTCGCTCATGACAACGAATCAATTGAGGAGATCCTATGTCCAGCAGAAGAAGCGCGACGCCTCGCTAGGCTACGCACCCTAGCATCGCAGCACCGGTCCAAGATACGCTATATGACGGGCGTCGCCGCCACGTTTACTTCGATCCTGGTGACCTTGTGTGGCTCTGGACGCCGTTGCCGAAGCGTGGCTTGTGCCAGAAGTTTCTCGCCCACTACGTCGGCCCTTACGTTATTCTGGAGCGCCTCAGCGAAGTAAACTACCGCATTGCGCGTCTCACGAGCAGTGGGCGACGCTCGGTTAAGGCTGAAGTGACACACGTCGCGCGTCTGAGGCGTTACAACCCACGAGATGACTGACTCGCCCGGCGGGCTTCGTCTGCCAGCGGGGAAATGTCACAAGCTGTCATGAACCACGCCTGCCGCGCAGACAACCAGATGAAAGGAAGAAGAGGACGACGTTAGCCAAGCTGCCGCGAGACCGCTCTTCAACAACCGCGCCTATCAACCAGATTCATCTGGTTCTGCATTAAACACCTCGTGTGTAACAATATATTCCGGGGAATGAATAAGCACTACAGTGAAATATATAAAGAAAATTGGCTGGGCTTAGCTCAGCTAACCCTAAATATGCAAAACGAAAACTTGGTTTAGCCTGGTTAAATCTTGGTTTGGCTTTGTTAACCTTTGATTTAGCTGTAATTATTATACTTCAGTATGCAATCATCGTTAATCCAGGTATGACGGCTACGCCTAGGTCGGCGGTTAGGCACGACTTTGATTAGGCTTGGGCAGACACGCATCGTTCTACGGTGCGGCGCCTGTTGTGCCGCAGGGAAAGCGCAAGTGCTGGACATGCAAACAGACGCCGCGAACATGCGCAACGTCGATGCACAAAGGGACAGGGCGCGAACGCGGTCGCTACAGTGATATCGACGCTGCGAAGCCTGTTGCATTCCGGACCCTCTCCAGTGAAGCAGCTTGCCGGGCGATATCCGCGGGGGGTTCAGACGCCGCTTGGAGACGACGGCTCAAAGCCTCCCGCGCAACGGTCAGAGAAGACGGCACGGCCTCGCTCTCATCCATGGCCAAGCTCGCACTCGGCTCGAGGTCAAGCTCAAGTCGCGTGGTCAGGCGGCAACCCAGATGCGGAGAGCGCATGCGCCAAGCCGGCGCCGGCGGCGGATCTCGGTGCGGCAAGTCACGTGATGCGTTGCCAAGGCTACGGCGGAGCTGCGGTCAAATGAAGGTCAAATTCACGGCGACGGCAAAACTGGTCTCGACGAGGTTAGTAAAGCTCTCGCGTTAAAAAGCCGCAGTTTTTCCCGAAGTGCATAGTATTGAAAGCGATAGTAAAGTATTGGAATATTATCCGAAATAAAGCTTGCCGTGCTTATAGTTACTGCAAATTGAGGCACACATGTTCGCTTACTATAGCTAAACACGCGCGGTTGCATTCATATGCCCATGCAAGAACACTCACGAACAGAGTTTCTTCGATCACCGCAAGCATTCGCTGTCGCCGTGACGACGAGCGCCAGCAGCGGGGAACGCGCCGACTTGTGCGAGGCGTGCCCTGCAGTGGCTCCCTCGCCTCCGGAACTCAGAATCGTTTTAACGCGACAGCGTTAAGGAGCTCGTGTCGCAGAAAAGCCGGTGTCGTCGGTGTCGGCGTCGGCGGCGTTGGCCGTGAGCGATAAATCACAGCGGGTCCTTCATGAATAAAAAATGGCTGTGGCTTAGGTTAAGCCCAGGATGCGAAGCATACTAGAACCACTGTTTAGCTTGGTGAACTGCTGTTACTTGGCTATATTTGGTTCGGCTAGACGAAGAAACAACTCATGCGTTACTCTGCTTCGCCTTGGACGCCCCCGCATTGGACGCGGTGAGCGTCGATCAACGCAGCGTTCGGCGCGGCAACGAAATGTGCGCCTGAGCAAGCGACGCACGCCTGAGCCTTAGAAACAGCTCGTTTCTAAGGCAACACCGCATTCACTAGAGGCGCTTTTGTACCGCTTTGAAGCATCGTACTCGTGGCTCAGTGGTAGCGTCTCCGTCTCACACTCCGGAGACCCTGGTTCGATTCCCACCCAGCCCATCTTGCGAGAGTTGAGCCAAAGCCACTTCTCCTCTGTCGTGACGTCACGGTGTCACGTGGTATTCAAGGCGACACCGCCGCGCCTGAGGAGCTGGGTTGAGCTCTCGTAATATGCTTCGCATAAAAACAACTTGCAAGATGGGCTGGGCGGGAATCGAACCAGGGTCTCCGGAGTGTGAGACGGAGGCGCTACCACTGAGCCACGAGTTCCATGCTTCAAAGCGGTACAAACGCGCCTCTAGTGAATGCGGTGTTGCCTTGGAGGCATGCGTCGCTTGCTCAGGCGCACATTTCGTTGCGGCGCCGAACGCTGCGTTGCTCGACGCTCACCGCGTCCGATGCGGGGCGCATCCCTTGGCGGGTCGACGGGAACGCTGTCGCGTTCCACTCTTGAAGGCGAAGCTTAAGCGTCCTCCAGTTTTTTTATTGAGATTATTAGAAAGATTACAAGATATTAATATACAGAAGGAGGTCCCGAAGTCAACGACTGCTATGGGACCTCCATTACAAGGTAAACGTAACAAAAAAAATTACAGCACTTTCAACAAATCGTTAACATAGAAGAATTGCATGTGCATATCCGTCAAAAAAAATGAAAGCTCTGTAGCATAATTTCGTTGACAACTAAGAAAGTAACAGAGAAGCTGACGTGACAAACACAGTATAATTTTCTTCCTCGAATGTGCAAGTAAGGCACAGACAGAAACCTAATCGTATGGCAATGAAAATGAAATGAAGGCACCCTGAAAGAATGGTTGTGGGTATGAACTAGGCATCAGTATTCGACAGAATCTACTCTTTTCGTTGTTTCTTAAATTCGTGAATTTTAAGTGGTTCTAATGTAATGGTAGTGGGTTCCAGAATGCGATAGATGAAGAATGGACGCTCTGCTTACCGTAATTAGTACGTATTTTGGGTAAAATGAAGTTCCTATTGATTGCAAACCAGGTAATATTAGTATTTATTAGAGAAGATTTTGGTATCAAGCTATCGCATCGTGTGTAATTGATTTGACTGAACAAAAAGGCATCTAGGTTACATTTAACGAGTTGCATGACATAAAGAATGTGATTAGTTCGAAAAAGGTATGAGGCGTTGTTGTTATATGGGTTAAATGTAATTATCCTAATAGCCTGATTCTCTGGGATTTGCAATGAGTTTAAGTGGGTTGCGTAAGTGTTTCCCCAAGTTAATGTGGGAGTGAATAAATGAAAAGTATAATGATAGTAATAGTTGATGCTTAAAAATATTTCGTGCTTTCAGAAGTACCCTCCTCCCGTAGGATCACTTCTGTTTCACTTTAAGTGTTCAATGAATTCAAGATTTCTGCCTACTTCTATGCCATGATAATTACATCAAAAACTTGCACGGATAGGACTTGCGCCCAGAAAAATAGGAGAAATGGAGTGGAGTGTTCGTTGGTGGGAAGTGAATACAACAAATTTTGTTTTCGGCGGGTTTATCTGTAGCTGGTTAGTATGGCACCACTCCAGCAGACTGTGTAAATCATCACTAAGGTTAGGTACTAAGGTTGTAAGACATTTATCGGAGTTTATGATAGTAGTATCATCTGCATAAAGTATACAGTTCGAAGAGAGGCAGTTAGGCAGATCATTGACGTATAATAAAAATAAAAGCGGACCCAATATAGAATCCTGGGGCACGCCAGTATTAGTGAACATGGTTTTAGGATGAACGCCTGCAGAAATGAATCGAAAAAAGAAATTCTCAGACTCTTGTAAACCTAGTTATCACTAGCGAAATGTCTGTTTGGCTTGGTTTTTTGCAAAGGCTACGCACACAGTGCTTCATTAAAGTTAGGCCGCAGTCTTTCACACACGTTGCACACGCTGCCGAACGGGTTGTCCGTGAAGTCGCGGTGGCCATCGCAGTCGAGCTTGCGCCAGCCGTTCGTCAGGCGTTCGTTTGTGGATGCCGTCGCTTGTATCCACGGCTTCGTCTCCTTCTTCTGGTTCGTCTTGCTGAACGACGGTGGCGGTTGCAGTAGCTTCGATCTTGGCACACTTCCGCGCTTGGCAAGCTGCTCTATAACGTGCTCACCTGGCCTGCCTTTGCTCCGGTGTTTCAGCAGCCAACTTGAGATTACACAGCCTGCCGTCTACAGCTATATCTACTAGATGAGCGGATTCAGCCTGTCCCCGAGTGGATTCAGCCGGCGCACCATCCATGGCGAGACCGAGCGCCGGGGAAGCAGCCGTTCCCGGCGCGTTTATGGTCCGACGTTATCGGCGCGCGGGCAAGCGTCGCTCGACGCCGGGCGCGTCGGAGCGCGTTGTCCGCATCCGTTTAAGCCCCCACCACACGTAGCATCAGCGTCAACTGAAACGTGAACAGGGGAGCCCGTGGCCCAAGCATAAAAGTGAAGGTGTAGCGCGCGCCGTCCAGTCGTCACCATTGACAAGCGCGCACATCCGATTTGGCCGCACGGCGCTCGTGTCGAACAAACGGCCAAGCGCGCTCGGCACGCCGACACCGCGGCCACCGTCGCGGCTGCCAGCGAAACTGCGCTGTGCAAACTTGCTGATTGAGAGAATGACTGTAGCGCACAAGCGGCAAACCACATGAGGGAATCTATGATGACGGTGCAAACTGCACTATGCGAACCTATGTTCGCGCCGATAGCACGTATGGTTTCGGCGAACTGCGCGACTATATTCGCCACAAGCTGCAATATTTTAGCTTTCTCATTTTTGTTTTCTCCCTTTCAAATGTAAGAACCAGAACAGAAGCGAAAATGTCGTGCTGTGCGGCCAAACCGGATGTGCGCGCCTGTCAGTGGTGATGACTGGACGGCGCACATTACACCTTCACTCATGCTTGGGGCACGCGCTCCCCTGTTCACGTTTCATTTGACGCTGATAGTAGGCACGCTTGCGCACGCGCGCATACGCGGACAGTGCGGCACGGCTCGGCGGAACGCGGTGCGGTCCCGCTCAACAGCTGCCCTCTGTTGTCGCGCGCTGCTTCACGTCGGCACGCCTGGCTGCGCACCTGTGGCACAGTACATCCAGCTCTCAGTGATTTATATCATGCAAGAGAGTGCTTAATCTTTCTTTTCCGAGCTCATGCAACAGCTCTGAAAATATAACTACGTTTATAGATATCGAAGCATTTTGAAACACCGTCAATAACGAAGTACGAAGTGGCATCTTCCAAGGCGTCTATGAGTAAGCCCAGTGAAGGCGTGCTGTCGCGCGCATGGAAACGCGTCTTTGTGGATGCAAACCACCATTCCTCGCCAGGCGCGCCAGGCGCAAGGCGCGCAGGCGCGAGCTTGCGCGCGCCCGCAAGCGTACGTGTGGTCTGGGCTTTACGTTGGCTGCGCCACTGCGTCGAACCATCAGTCGAACTATTGACGCTGTTGTTCCCGCCAACGTGAGGCAACCTGTTCGCACGCTCACGCTACGTTGTGCTATATTTAGCCCTTTAAACCCTCGCCTAGTCATGTGGTACAGCAGCGGCGAGGCTCCGAGAGAGAGCACCTGCGACCTCTCCGCAAGCGGATCACGTGCCGTGACGTCACACCTGCCACACTTGCGCTCCGGCGGCTCAAGGTCATTGCGACGCAATGAATGACCTTGAAAGACATGGCGTCATAGAGCTTTCGCTCTAAAAGCATAAAGATTATGAGTATATTCTTTATGTCAGTTCAAAATGCTGTGCCATTAGTTTGTGTCAAGCATGGGAATAAGGAAAAAAGATGTATTATTCTGATCTCACTGAAATAGCTAACGGTAATGCAAAGAAAATTAGGAAAATTGTAAAAGAATTAGTAGGTGAATCCAAGACTCGGCGAGTCCTACCTGATGTTATTGATGAACATTCAGCAGATAACTGCAGTGCTGTTGTTATGGGGTGGGCACATGTCAAAGGACCCCTCACCAGGGCTCATAGCAAATTTTGGTTATACGCTGTAAGTTGTGACGCGTCCTCTAGGGAGCGTGCTGCCATAAAAATTTTTCAAATCAGCTCATTAATAGCCGAGATAAAAATATTTCAGTGCCGCGAACCCATGATTTCAGGAGCCGACCTCCACTGCATAGCGAGACACTCTCTCCACTTGCTCCATGTAGCCTCCGCAAGCGAAATTCTTTCCCTGCGTTCTCCCATACAGGACCTCGAGGTTCGCGTGACGCATGCGTCACGGACCCTGCCTTCATTTTTTTTCTCCTCGATGTTTATTTTATTTTATTTATTTATTTGTGGCGCCGCTGCGCAGAAGTTTTCATCGTCTGGTTTCGCGCAGCGCACGATATTGCGCGATGTGCACAAGGACACATGACTAGCGGTATAATTCAGTGCTGCACGATTACTGAGGCACAACAAGCGGATCGCAGAGCATGATCACGGCGCTGGAACACGGTAGAAAATGGCATAGTTTTGGTACTTCCGCACGTGATTGCACGGCCGTGCGAACAAGCAGAAGCGGAAGTACATCTATCTTGCTTCGGTGCGAAGTAAAGCAAAAAACACACTGACGTTCCGTTCATGTGTGCTTTTTTATTTCTATAAACTTCCATTCGTCAATTCAAGCAACAGAGCGCACAAATAACAGATGGTGCCTTAAATAATTCTCGAAGTCACGCGTCACCACGAGCGACGTCACACTGCGGACACGAGCACGTAGGCGCAGGGATGCGAGTACGTCACCATCTGGCTTGTAGCGCAGCGGCCGCGAGAAGGGAAAACGGCGTTCGGATTGAAATTTCAGACCTTTCCGCGGCGCGTAGTGATGTAATTCTTTGCAAACACGATCGTTGGCGCGCATTGTATGTTGTGCCTTTGTCAGCTCAAAATGCCAGACCTGGTGAGGGGCCCTATAAGCGCCCTCCAAATTTGTTGTAGTTACCAGACAGACAGACAGACAGACAGACAGACAGACAGACGGACGGACGGACGGACGGACGGACGGACGGACGGACGGACGGACGGACGCACGGACGGACGGACGGACGGACGGACGGACGGACAGACAGACAGACAGACAGACAGACAGACAGACAGACAGACAGACAGACGGACGGACGGACGGACGGACGGACGGACGGACGGACGGACGGACGGACGGACAGACAGACAGACAGACAGACAGACAGACAGACAGACAGACAGACAGACAGACAGACAGACAGACGGACGGACGGACGGACGGACGGACGGACGGACGGACGGACGGACGGACGGACGGACAGACAGACAGACAGACAGACAGACAGACAGACAGACAGACAGACAGACAGACAGACAGACAGACAGACAGACAGACAGACGGACGGACGGACGGACGGACGGACGGACGGACGGACGGACGGACGGACGGACGGACGGACGGACGGACAGACAGACAGACAGACAGACAGACAGACAGACAGACAGACAGACAGACAGACAGACAGACAGACAGACAGACAGACAGACAGACAGACAGACAGACAGACAGACAGACAGACGGACGGACGGACGGACGGACAGACAGACAGACAGACAGACAGACAGACAGACAGACAGACAGACGGACAGACGGACAGACGGACGGACGGACGGACGGACGGACGGACGGACGGACAGACAGACAGACAGACAGACAGACAGACAGACAGACAGACAGACAGACAGACAGACGGACGGACGGACGGACGGACGGACGGACGGACGGACGGACGGACAGACAGACAGACAGACAGACAGACAGACAGACAGACAGACAGACAGACAGACGGACGGACGGACGGACGGACGGACGGACGGACGGACGGACGGACGGACGGACGGACGGACGGACAGACAGACAGACAGACAGACAGACAGACAGACAGACAGACAGACAGACAGACAGACAGACAGACAGACAGACGGACGGACGGACGGACGGACGGACGGACGGACGGACGGACGGACCGACCGACCGACCGACCGACCGACCGACCGACCGACCGACCGACGGACGGACGGACGGACGGACGGACGGACGGACGGACGGACGGACGGACGGACGGACGGACGGACGGACGGACGGACAGACAGACAGACAGACAGACAGACAGACAGACAGACAGACAGACAGACAGACAGACAGACAGACAGACAGACAGACAGACAGACAGACAGACAGACAGACAGACAGACAGACAGACAGACAGACAGACAGACAGACAGACAGACAGACGGACGGACGGACGGACGGACGGACGGACGGACAACTTTGTTTACAAGGTCCTGAGAACCTTTGCCCTAGGGCGGAGCTGCGGGCCACTCACTCTCACGTGGAGTCTGGTAGGCAGAGCCTAACCGCCGCATCGTGAGGAGGAGGAAAAACTTTATTTGCTCTAATTGGTTAGGAATTAGCGGTGGCAGATGTGGTCGGCCGTCTTCACGGTCTTATTCCCCATCTGCGCAGGGTCGACGCCCCTATTCCAGGGCACCACTGAGGGTGGCTACTCGGTGAGCGTGTCTTACTAGTCCATGCTGGACTTTCGGGTCGCTGCTGGAGAGCACCCTCTCCCACTGCTCCGCACTCGGGTCTTTTATTTGAAGGAATTGTTGATTCTGAACGCATTCCCATGTAATGTGATATAAGGTGGGCTTGGCGCCGCACCAGGGGCAAATGTCTCTATACTGGGTGGGAAACATCTGGCTTAGTGTGTTTAGATTTGGGTATGTTCCTGTTTGCAGCCTCCTCCAAGAGGTTGCTTCATGCTGATTTAGGCTGTTGTGGGGTGGCGGGTATTTGACTCGGACCCCCTTATAGTAGCAGAAGCTTGATGTGGGTGAGTTGGTTATGCATACTTGATGAAATGAGCGCTGCGAAGACGCGGACGAAAGAACACATGTATGACAGACAAGGCGCTCTTTCGTCCGCGTCTTCGCAGCGCTCATTTCATCAAGTACCCCTTATAGTAATTCAGAATGTCTGAGTAGCTTGGGTTGACTGGTATGGGTTCCTCAGGGTCGGTGCTTCTGGCCGCTCGGTTTGTGTGCTCTCGAGCTTCCTTGTCCGCCCTTAGGTTCCCTTCTATTCCAGCGTGTCCCGGTACCCAGAAAATTGTATGCCTGTCTTTGTTGTTAGCCCTGTAGGAGCGGAAGATGTGAAGCGCTCTGCGTTCTGTTCTGCCGTTCATGTAATTCCGACACGTAGTTTGCGAGTCGGTGAGTATTGTTAAAGACCTTTCGGATCGGTAGCCCTCCACTGCCGCTAGAGCTAAGGCACTTTCCTGAACTTCCGTTACCGAGCAGTCCTTCATTGACGCACTGCTGATCTCTTTGTAGTCCTGGCTTATTATTATCGCAGCTGTCTTTACTATGTTTGTACCTCTTTGCTTGGTGTATACTGCAGCATCTGTTTATACTGTTGTGTTTTTTTGTGGCCAGGTACTTTTCGACGTATTTCGCCCTTGCGTCCCTTCGCACCATGTGGAGGTTTGGATCCATGTTTTTGGGTAGGGGGCTAACAGTTTATGTTTTCCGATATTCATCAGGAATCCCCTCCGTTCTTTGGATTTCTTTTATTGATTCCGCGAAGCCTAGCCTTATTAGCAGTTCCCTTCCCGTTTTGGTCTGCTGGAGTCTCATAAGCTGTGCGATACTTTGGGCTTCCTTTAGTTCTTCGAAGGTGTTGCTTAAACCAAGTGCCATTAGTTTCTCTGTCGATGTATTGTACGGCAGGTGAAGTGTGTTTTGTACGCTTTGCGTAAAATTGTGTCCGCTTCTTGTATTTCCTGTTTGGTGCAGTTGAAGCACGGGAGTGAGTATGCGACCGTGCTGACCACCAGGTTGCCAACCAGCTTAAGTGTGTCTCCTTCTTTCATCCCGTATCTCTTTTGTGGCACCCGCGTGATCATGCGTGCTATTTGGGTTGTTGACTGCTTGAGTGTTTTCAGCGTGTGGGTGCAGCGCTGGTTGGATTGCACCCACATTCCAAGGATCCTGATTTGTTGGCTTTCCGGTATCGGCTGCCCCTTTAGCCGTATGTTAAGGCTTTCTTTGCTTTTCTTGCCCCGTGTAATTCTCAGACGCTCGGATTTCTCCGTTGAGCACTCAAGGCCTCTTTCCCCGAGGTATTCTTCCACGCAAGTAGCTGCTTCTTGCAGATAGCTTTCTTTTTGGCACAGCGAGCCTTTAGTGGCCCAGATGGTGATGTCGTCTGCATACATGGCGTGTTGTATGCCTTCGAGTTTGCTTAGTTTATGCCCTAGGCCAATCATTGCGATGTTAAAGAGTATCGGGGAAATTACTGAACCTTGGGGTGTCCCCTTGTTTGGTGTGGGGAATTTTCGCGATCGGATCTCTCCCAAACCTATTGTTGCTGTTCTATTGGAGAGGAAGGCTTTGATGTATCCGTGTACTTTCTTCCCGCAGTCTACGCTGTTAAGGCCTTCCAGGATTGCCACGTGGCTGATATTGTCAAAAGCTCCTTTTATGTCTAGTGCCATTAAAACGGGTTCTCCGTTGTATGGTATGTTGCTGGGAACCTCATGTTTAATTTGGAGAAGGACATCCTGTGTCGAAAGCTTGGATCGGAAACCGAACATACTATGGGGGTATAGCTCGTTTTCCTCCATGCAATGTTGTAGTCTTTTTGTTACTATCCTCTCATATAATTTGCCTAAGCACGATGTGAGGGAGATTGGTCTTAAGTTTGTTACCTGTAGGTTTTTGCCTGGTTTGGAGATCATTACCCTCTCGGCGTGTTTCCATTCCTCTGGTACCGTTTCTGCAGCCCAGTTTTGGTTGAGGAAGGCGGTGAGTTGTCCCACCAGTTCGTCCCCTAGGTTTCGAATAAGTGAATTTCTGATTTTGTCCGCACCCGCTGCTGTATTCTCTTTTACGCTTCTTATGGCCGCGTACACCTCTTCTTTTGTGATTGGCCTGTACAGCAGCTCGTTTTCTTTCCCTTTGTATTGTTGTGTGTAGGCCGCCGGGTTGTCATGTCCGAAACATTTGGCTCTGACCTGCTCTAGCAGTTCAGAGTCCGGTCCCTCGAATTGGTGTACCAGGCGGTGTATGGCCTTATTGTTTTCAGATTTTGTTTTTGTTGGGTCCAGGAGCGCCTCGAGTATGTGCCATGTTTTTGCCGTGCTAAGGGTTCCGTTTAGGGACTCGCTAAACTGTTGCCAGTTTTGCCTCGTGAACTCTCTGGACAGCCCAAGTTTGCCGTGAAGGTTCTGAGCTCTGGATGGTAGAGCTCCATTTTTATTCCGTAATGCGATTGAGTGGCTGTAACGAAGGACATCACCAGAGTGACGTCACACGCTTGACCTGACTACGTAGGCGCAGGGGCGCGAGTACGTCACGGTCCGGCTTGGAGTACAGCGACCGCGAGGAGAAGGGAAAACTACGTCTGGATTGAAATCTCAGATCTTTCCGCAGCGCTGTTGTGAAGTCGGCGGTACGTGCAACCAACAAAGTTTCCATCGATGATGCTGTGCCAGGTTCCGGGAGAAAAAGTTCGAGCGACGCTTAAAAGAATGAAAAAAAAAGGATTATATTTAAAAGAAGTACATGGTTGAGATTTACAAAACAGCGCCAACTATCGGAGCACACTATGGTAGCGTCGTAGCATGTCCGAATGTCACACTGTTTTCGAGCGTCCTCCTCCTCACAGCCGTCTGGATCCGCTCTTTATGCCTGCGTCACCATTGTTCACGGTTTTCACCAATCCGGCGTCAGGAGGCAGATGGCGTCAGGAGACCAATCCCAGCGTCGGGAAAACGATGGCGTCGGGTGACCGATGACATCGGGTGGTCGGTTGCCTTTTTCCTCCGAAGGGAGCTTGGCCGGACACGGACGCACATCACTCGTCTCCGGCGTGGGCAGGCCAATTTGGGCTGCGGAAAGGTGTGAAGAATTGTAGCGACAACCGCATGTCGCCGGGGTGGCATTCCTCGCTCTGAAGGGCCGCTGGGCACAGCAGCGCGTAGCGACGTAATTCTTCGCAAACACGGTCGTTGGCGCGCATTGTATGCTCGGCGCTTGTCAGCTCAAAATGGCCACAGCTGGTGAGGGGCCCTCTAAGCTTTTCAGTTTAAAGAATCCGATTCGCATATTTACATTTTCATGCTCGAAATTATTTTGCCGCTCATGGCACAGTACTTAAAGACATAATATCAACAGGCCGATTAATAAGGCAGTTGGGCCACATCAAATCAAATGTCTTTATTTTGTATTCATTACAGCATCAGCATCTCACAGGACAGCATCAACATCAGGACAATAACAAACAGCTGCTATTTAGCAGCTCGACAAAAGTTCTTGCCCCCATCTTTGGCATCGTAACACACGCACATATATACATTTCATAAATACATTGGCCTCGAGGACCACCACAGGAGAGACCGACGCTGCTATCGCTGTGACGTAGTAAACAACATCACGTCAGTCGCCTTTGCCGCATCCAGCCACGCCTGCGCTGCTCGTGGCTTTTCATCCCGAAGGCAGTAATTCGGTTTACTGCTTCAGCATGGTTTACTGCTCGGTGCCGCTGTGCCGAACGTATTCGACGGAGCCCATTGAGAGTTTTCATGCGTACCCCAAAACCAAGCAGCAGCAGTGTGCATGGTTGATAAAGCTGAGAATGAGGAAGCCGCCCAGCATTGATTATCGCGTGTGTAGCAAGCACTTCCGCGAAGAAGATTTTATGTACGACGTTGGAGCTAAAATGTTCGGTTAGTACCACGTGGAACTTCTTGGGACTGCATGTATTAGAATTTGCGGCGTTTATTCGCGCCAGGCTGGAGAATACGTTGCCGTGTTCCCGGAGCAGTGCCATCGGCGAAGCTGGACCGTCCGAAACAACGTTGAGCTTCGCCGGGATCGGGGGCTGATTTCCTTCGGCTTGCATCAATTGTGGGAGGTTGCACGCAACGTGCAATGCGGAACCGGACGATTTAGCGCTCGGTGTGATTTCATTGCGTAAAGTTTTCATTGTGAGAGCAATTATATGGACACATTACAGCCGTCGCCGTCGCCGTGAATATATATGTAAAGCCGAAGGGCGATAACACCATCACCGCGCAAAGTTACGCAAGATTGCCGTGGGTCTGGTCGCTCGAGGCACTTTGCGTGTATTCTTTCGCACTCGGAAATGCACTTTTTATTTAGCACGTATTGAGCTACAGAAAGCTGTATCGGCAGTTTTTCATGTTGCTCTACAATTTTCTCTTTGACACTTTTAATCGAATTATAATCTTTTAGAAGTTGATTAATTATTTAAGACTAATTATCAAATCAAGCGGAATTTGTCCTCACGCTGTTCATTTACGCTGCATATTCGAAAGTTATCAGCTTCACACATCCTTCTGTTAGCAGTCGTGATGTGCTGAACTCCTGTGGTCAACGGTTGATGCTAGAGACCGGCAGAGCAGCTGAAAACGAAATACAGTAAAAGCTCGTTAATTCGAACCGCAAGGGGAAGCCGCTTCAGTTCGAATTAACGAAAGTTCGAACTAACGAAAGTGAAGGAGAGCAACAGTACACTGCGATTTGGAAGCAGTAGGGCATGTCAGAAAGTGATGGCGTGTGCCCATCTTCAAGTCGAAGCTCTAGGTCCGACTGTGCCACACCACCGATGTCCACCGAAACGAACGTTAGCCGAGGCTTAACACCGTCACAATGAATCGCGACGGCCGATACCTTCTAAGCTGAAAACAGAGGTGCACAACTGATGAAGACTGCCGAGACAAAGACGGTGAACATGTGAAGGTGGCGAAGGCCCTGATTCGTTGGTTCTTGATTGCAAACGCAGACGCGACGTACTTGATTCACTGTGTTTTGGCGCTTGCCGTGCCATCTCCGCACAACATTAGCAGCTGTACAAGATTTTCAAAACCTCCGAGATTCGCAACGGGCAAGAAGTCTCGGGGGTTGCGTAGAACGGAGACGCGGCAGCCGCCGCTGCCTTCTGGCTGACCCCGCGTCGGTTAGATTTTTTTCCGATTTTGCCTTCTCTCGCCGTTCTCTCCGTTTCGGAGGCAATACAGCCTTGTGTGTAGGCAGTAGGCCGTGTGCCAGGCGAGCGTAGTTCGAATTATCCGTGAGGGAACCTTCTCGCGTTCGAATTAACGGACTTTTTATACATAGACTTCTGTGGAGCTTGGCCGGACCAAATCGTACAGTTCGAATTATCCATAAGTTCGAATTATTGAAGTTCGAATTAACGAGCTTTCACTGTATGGGGATCGTAATTAGGAGTCGAGCAAGCGATGCACACTGGGCTTACAGCGTGCTTACTTGATATCAGATCAGTGAAAATACCCTGCGCAGAGAAGCGCAAACAGTGGAAGCGTGGATCGCGGACACGAAAAATATAATCGGTTGAAGTTCCACTTGTTAAAATATATGGGTGATAAATCATCGTCCCGCGATAATTCTGGCGAAAGTGGCACGTCGCACTTGCCACGACGAATGCTGCGAACATTGCGCAGTTTTTCTTGTACGGCAATATCTGCCTTCTCGCAGGGGGCTTTCTAGGGTGTCCGAGTTAAGTGAAAAGTCGAATTAACGGGAGTCGACCGCACAACGTTCCTTACACCGACTCCACCTGTGAACTCGGCCGTTTCGTAGCCGTGCCGACTGTAATATTGTAAGGCAAGTGCAACAGCATGCCCTTTATTAAAGGTCACGCCAATATCAAAGCATCGCATGTGTCGCCAATTTATTTACGCGCTCAGAGCTAGGGCGAAGCGTTGCCGCGAAATATTCTCGGCAGTCAACGCAAATCGAAACCTCTCGCCCACGCACCGTGCACGCAAAAGCGAGAGGTGGCTGGGCGCAATCACGCTTGCCTCGCTAAACATAAATGCACCCGAGGTGCTCGAGTGCTTCGAGTTGTAGATTACCGGGTGCATTTCTTAGCAGCTCTTCGAGTGGGCTCTTCACGTTCGTCGTCCACGGCGCCGCGTGACCGACGAGAGTGGGCGATGCCGCACGTTGGCCTTTGTTGTTTTGCAGCTAAGGCGCACACATTCAACGCTTGCAACAGAAAACAACGTTGTCTGAACGGGCTGAGCCACTGGAGACGTCGAACACTTCGCAATCGGTATCACGTGATGACGTTTTCTACGTCACGAAGAGATTCCGGCAGACGGCGCCACGCTATGTCCTCGACGCCAATAGCGATTTGTGTACATACCAGTTTGGCGTAATGTTATACATACAAGAAGAGAAAAGCATAGAGAAAAAGAACTGAAAAACCGGACAAATAGCACACAAAATGCATATAATTATATACAGAGATGGTACCTATGAATTCAAAATACATATGTTGTAAACAGCGTTACCTCATATACATATATAGAACGATGCAATAATTTTACACCCTACCCCCGAACAAAAAAAATAAAGAGAAAATTTAAAAAATATCATCGACGATTGCGATAATGCGAAATTTGAGCGCTGCTCAATAAGTTGTTTCTTTTTTTTTTTCATTTCGGGATATATTGGCTGGCGGTGGCAATGTCTCGGGCGGTGTCTCGTCCGTATAGCAGTGAAGTCCTCCCGTATAGCAGGCGAAGGTCACACATGGCAAGACCTTGTCCCACGTCTTGTGCTCTACATGGAAAGCATATGGAAATGCTTTCCACATATGCTTTCCACATACATGGAAAGCATATCAGCCGGCGTTCTGTTCAGTGTTTACTTATTCTATTTGTTTAAGGATTATACGCATTGCTCTTGCGGTGAAAGCTATGCGTTGACTGGAGAACGTCCTGCATTAGTTCGGCTGTAAATACTGCACCACGATCGGTGATGAGAACAGAGGGTGCAGCATGTCGCAGGACTATATGGCGGCCAAAGAACTTGGTGAGAGTTTCCTCGCGCAATAGCTTCGGTTTCGGCGTGCCGGGTTGATTAGTCGGTGGCGACGGCTACGCATCTGTTGCACGATGAGGTCACTGGCAATAGGCCAAGTAGAGTCATTCCTTATTGTTGGAACGTTGCTTGAGGAGAGTCCACACGGCGGAGAAAGCCAGCCGGCTTAACAGGCGGTTTCCTGCGGCGCTGGCAATCACGGCAAGTCTTCACGTAGTGTTACACAGAAGAAAACAGCTGGGGCCAGTAATACTTCTGTCGAATCCTTGCTAATGGCTAAGGGACCCGACACCGAATTGGGTCTGCTGACTGTCGTGG
Organism: Dermacentor albipictus; assembly: GCF_038994185.2. Lineage (NCBI taxonomy): Eukaryota > Metazoa > Arthropoda > Arachnida > Ixodida > Ixodidae > Dermacentor > Dermacentor albipictus. Next base: position 177,305,565 of record NC_091824.1, on the reverse strand, counting down.
ACAGCGTTTTTTTTCCTTCATGTCGGCGCCACTGTCACACTGTACCCATGCCGACAATCTGCCGACGGTCGGCGGAGACCTCGGCGTCGGTGCAGTGTGACAGAGGCGCCGACACGAAGGTAAAAAAGAATGACAACCATTCCAATCTGTGAAGATGGAATGGCAGCGAAAGCTGACGACAGTCAAAGCTCTCAAACGATAAGCAAAGTGGTTCACCTCCGCCGCGGGTCGGCCCGAAGATAGTGCAATATCGGGCCTACCCGCCCCAGGCGTTAAGCATTCCGCATACGCGGGCCGATCCCGAAGGTCATGCAATACCGGGCCGACCCGCGGAGTAGGTGAAGGAGGTATTGAGCACTCCTCATATGTGGCCCCATAGCGAAAATAGTGCAATACCGGGCCGACCCGCGGTGGAGGTGAAGCTGGCGTTAAGCACTTCCCATACGTGGGCCAATCCGGAAGATCCCAAAGGGTGCGTTACAGGTTCCCGAACCCACAGGGTTATGTGCCATTGAGCTTGGACCCTTTCTATACTATCACCAGGATCGGCCCACATGATGATTTTTTCTGTTGACGGACGCCGAAAAAAACTACGGAATGTTAGTCATATACAGCTTTCGCTGTAAAACGCTGTCGCGCCGACAGTCGGCACACCGAAATCGGTGTCGGGTCGGCCTAGTATGAGCGAGCCTTTAGCGAATCATAGGTATCCCGCACATGGCTCATACTGAGAGGCTTGCAAAGTGTTTTGGCGCAGAAGCGCCGACGGCACGACACGTAGGTGCGTATTTGGACCGCTTCCGCGGTTTTTCTTGTAAAGGACGTTGTTGTGCAGACAGTACGACGATAAGCCGCGCACCAGCGATCGAGGTAAAACAGTCTCAACTCCTTGAAGGTGCTCGATCAGCGGTAGCAACTCAGGGTCAGGGCACTGGTGCTCAGCTACCTTTACGGCGTCGACAACGCCGACAAATGACAAGTCATGGTCAGGGTCCGATGATGTTGTAGAGAGCAGTTCCCGTGACAAACCGTCAGTGTCGCTGTGTTTCCTTCCAGATAGGTAGACAACGGTAACGTAACATTCTTGTAAACTCAGGCTCCAACGGGCTAGTCTGCCTGAAGGATCCTCGAGCTTGGCAAGCCAGCATGGGGCGTGGTGATCTCTGACAGCCTTAATCTGTCTACCATACAAGTATAGTCGGAACTTGCTGATTGCGCAAACAAACGCTAAACTGTTTTTCAGTGGTTGAGTAGTTCGTATCAGCCTTGGTGAGACTGCGGCTTGCATAAGCAATGACACGTCCTGCGCCATCTTACCACTGCACAAGAATTGCGCCGAGGCCCGCACTGATAGCGTCACTATGAATTTCTGTGTCAGCCTGTTCGTCGAAATGAACAAATATTGGGGCAGCTTGCATACGCTGGCGCAATTCATGGAACTATCGCAAACGAAACGTAGATCGTTGGGGACACGATTCAACTTTCTCCAATCTACACAGAAGCGATGTGTGTCGTGCTTGTTTCTTACTGACACTTCAGGGGATGCCTACGGGCTTGTAGACGGCTGGATGACGTCGTCGTGGAGCATCTCTTTCACCTGCTGCTTGATCGCTTCCCTTTCCATTGGAGACACTTTGTGAGGATACTAGCGAACAGGACTCCACCGCAATAATGCGGTGCTTTGTGATGGACGTGCGTCGTACATTGGACGACGTTGGAAAACAGTCGGAAAATTTATTCACGAGACGTAATAGATGGTCTTTCTGATGGTCTGGCAGATCGACGTTAACGTAAATGCGTTCTTTTAGGCTGGGTAACTCAGATCGCTGTGACGATGAGAGTTCCAATGCGCCAGAATCGGTGACATCAATAATTCCGCGAAAAAAAGGAGGTTGTCGTTCGTTGCGGTACGTGCCGATATTCGTTGCTAAAGTTTGTTAGCAGAGTGACTGAACACTTGATTCGCACCTGAAGGAGCCCTCCGGTTCAAGAGGGGGAACCTTGGGCCAGTTGGTCCGTATATTTAAATAGGATAAGAACCGCGACTTCAGACGGTGCGTAAGACGAAGGACTGGACATGGTCGTCCTGTCCACTCCTTCGTCTTACGTCCCCTCTGAAGTCGCGGTTGTTTTCCTCATTAGGCCCTCTGGGTATGCGAATGTTGCGTTCAAGAAGGAGGGGAACGCTTGCCTCAGCAATGCCTCGTAGCGCTGGCGGCAGCGGAAGGTTATAGAACAGGCCGATCTCTCAACATACTGACGGACTCAAAAGAGGCGTGCAGAAACTACACGAGAGGCAGAATCAGCAAAACTGCCCTCAGAATACTCAGCGGAGCCACCTCCGCCGAGAAGGAAAAGCCCCGACACAAACTAATCTGGATCCCTGGTCACGTTGGCATAGTGGGGAACGAAATGGCAGACAGCCTAGCTCTAGGCGAAGCGTTCCGAGCTGGGTGGTCGAATGCCCCGGAGACCCACCTACAGGCTTGCGAGGGGGGATACGCAGAGACCCTGAACTTACATAGAGGAACTAGAATTAGATATCCGCCACCACGCAAAGACCTCTCAAAGGAGGAAGCGACCAGCTGGCGCAGACTACAGACAAACTCCTTCCCCAACTTACACGTGCTCAATAAGATGTTTCCGACACAATACAGGGCCACCTGCCCTTGGTGCGGTGCCAAACCTACACTCTACCACATCACCTGGGAGTGCGAACGCAACAAAGCATTCCACAAACACGAACACCCGAGTGCGGAGCAATGGGAGAGTCGGCTCACCAGCAGCGAGCTCACGGCCCAAAGGGCCCTAGTGCAGCACGCGAGCGATGCAGCGCGACTCAGTGGAGCCTTGGAATAGGGGCCCACCCTTGCTGAAGAGAAGCCTCCAGTCGCCAGCGCCAAGAAGATGAAGACGACGGAGACCTCGTAACGGCGAAACTCTCGAAAGACTCAAAAGTTTTCCCTCCCTCCCCTCCCCCTCGGCGTCGTCCTCCCTATGGCATCGGACAGCATTCAGCACGCTGTTCTTGGGTGGCAACGCGATTTGATCGTCGGGTACGCGAAGCGCGATGTCACGGTCGTTTTCATTACTCTTCGCTAGGGCTTGCGTAGCAGCGACTCTCGACTCTTGCAGGTCGATGATGTTCACCAGAACAAAATTCGTGCTGAGTATAAGGTCCTTTGAATATTCTGGAAGAATGGCGAGGCCGCCGATGTACGTGAAGCCCCGAGTTATGACTCGGGCCGTGCCCGGCCAACTGCAGTTATGAAGTGCCCTCCTGCATTACGAATCTGAGTTCTGGTCCATTGCGTCGAACCCTTGTTCACTACACGCGCGAGATTCTGGCTCATAACAAACGTGTCCGCACCCGTGTCGATTACCCTGGTGACTTCGTGGTCATCTAGGTTAATGCTAAGTCGCAAGATACTGACACCGTTCTACACTGCTTTCTCTGAAAGTGAACTTCGTCATGTCGTGATCGTCGCACTGGGGGATCTTCTGCGTCCGCAACGTCAGCGACCTTATTCTGACGAAGGCCGTGCCACGGCCGAAACGTTAAAGCATTACACATGTAATTTTCACAAGTGTCCCCTTTCGTTTCTTCAACTATATATATATATATATATATATGTATATATATATATATATATATATATATATATATATATATATATATATATATATATATATATATATATATATATATATACATTGCCACGAGACACTGAACGGGCTGTTACTGTCGGTCGGACGGAGACAACGGCGACGAAGTGGCCAGAGGCACGCGCGAAAGCCTTGCATCAGTCGCCGCTGCTTGTGGCTGTTGTAACCTTGTATATAGTGATAATTTGTAAATACACCTTATCCTCGTAACATCTTCTTTAGTGGAGGTTCTGGGTGTCGATCCCCAGTGTCATTATTATTATATATATAACCTTTAATAACAGTTGCACATGAAGAAACTTCGTGCGACCTCGAAGAATTGTTCACTAGAGCGACGGCCTTATAGCAGGCGTGGTATACAAGATTGCATGCGCCGATTGTGAATCTGTGTATGTTGTAGAAAGCGGAAATTTCTGTAGGGCGTCTCAAGGAGCACAAGAATGATCTCGCCAAAGGCCACATGCACAGTGACAAATGCCATCGCAGAGCATGTCGAGAAGACGGGTCACGATATAAACTGGGACAACGCGTGTATTGTGGCCGCCGAGGAGAACTTGACAAAGAGGCTCAATCTCGAATCGCTAATAATTCAAACGACAAATAACTCAATCAATCTGGCACTCTAAACGACGTGTACTCGCGAACTTTGCGTCACGTACTCAACGCTAGTTAAGAACCTTGTGCTTAGCATAGTTTCCATTGTGAACAAGAGATCCGTGTGGATCCCGAAGCGTCATTTTATATTTATTTTGACCTTTGTCAGTGACCTGCTTCATTCTTAAAGATGTTTTTGCATGACCAGACGTTATTCCGTAGAACTCTTGGCTATATATTATCACTTTTAATCACAGGTAACCTTGATCATGAGAAAGAAATTCATAGAAGAATAAAAATGGGTTGGATCGCATACGGCTGACATTGTCAGCTCCTGACTGGAAGCTTACCATTATCATTGAAAAGGAAGGTGTACAATCAGTGCATTTTACCTATGCTGACATATGGGACAGAGTCTTGGAGACTGACAAAGAAGATTGAGAACAAGTTAAGGATCGCGCAAAGACAGATGGAACGAAGATTGCTAGGCATAACGTTAAGAGACAGAAAGAGAGCGGTTTGGATTAGAGATCAAACGGGTATAGCCGATATTCTAATTCACTTTAAGAAAGAAAAATGGTGCTGGGCAGGGTCATGTAATGCGCAGGTTTGATAACCGTTGGACCGTTAGGGTTACAGAATGGGTACCAAAAGAAGGGAAACGCAGTCGAGCACGGCAGAAGACAACATGGAGCGATGAAATTAGGAAATTCGCAGGCGCTAGTTGGAATCGGTTGGCGCAGGACAGGGTAATTGGAGATCGCAGGGAGAGGCCTTCGTCCTGCAGTGGACATAGAACAAGCTGATGATGATGATGCTTAAACAAAGTGTTCTAACTGTAAAAACTTTTCGTTGTAACGAGACTTCTTTCTGTTTCCTTCCTTTTGACATGTGTTGACACCAGCTTCTCGCGTCATATCTGCATGTGTGCTACTCGGGTTTTTAAATGTTTTTTGTTGTCATATGTTTTTCATTCAAAGTGTTCTCCATTGACTATGGGTAATTTGTACCGTCTGTCTGCCCGCGCTAGTTTGCACTGGCCTTCTTGTTACTCCCACTTCCTCTGACTGTTATTTAAGGTTCTGTCCGATTATGCGACCCCCCTGCCTAGGCAATGCCCGTAAGTCGGGTAAACGCTCCCAAGCACGCACCTCTTTCGGAGCCGCCGGCGAGGACGGCGCACAACGGCGGCAGCAGCAGCACGCAGCAGGCCAGCACCGGACGCCGCATGACTCCGGCCAGCGCAGGAGGTCCTCGTTTGCGCCACTCGGGGCCACGCGCAAGCCGAGCTCGGCTGCGGCCATTCCAAGCTGCGCATAAACACCTTCTATCCGCGGGAACCGTAAAACCACGGGGGCAAACACTGCGGACTTCACCTTTGCGGTGTAGACAGGTAGCCGTGACACCTATTGCCAAAAGGTTAAATTAGCCCTGCGTTTCGTGACATATTAAGCGGCATTATAGTAGGTACTACAGACAGCAGATGGCGCTTTAACTTTGTAAATCCGCAGATTGTGTTATTCTGGAGGTCGGTTTTTTGTAATCTGATCACGAGCTTTCGCAGCTGTTCGCGAAATCGTGTGGCCTTCGGTGCTTACATCACCGTCGGCGCAGATGTCTCTCCAGTCGCCGTCAGGGATAAATCAAATCCACATCGAGCCGGCTTCGTCGATCGCACCTGCACGCCGTCGCAGCTATAAGACCGAGGCTTCATCAGTGCGCACTGAGAATTCTCACCTGGGCTGCTTGTGTACAATACCTGCCCTCTATACGACTAATAAGCTCGGTGGTTATTTCAAAAGAAGAACTAAGCACTCTGATCTGCTATTTTTCGCTGGCGCGTTTCCCCCCGTTGTAGAAGAAGTGTGACTTTATTTCCCTTTAGATGAAAAACACCTCCACCCTTGTGGCAGGAATAGACAGCCTGAGCCCACGGCATTGACAGTCACACGTTTACGTGGTAGTCATACGCGATAGTCATAGTTTACGATAGGTAGCGAGGCACTGGAAGTGGTAAGGGAATACATCTACTTAGGGCAGGTAGTGACCGCGGATCCAGATCATGAGACTGAAATAATCAGAAGAATAAGAATGGGCTGGGATGCGTTTGCCAGGCATTCTCAGATCATAAACAGCAGGTTGCCATTATCCTTCAAAAGAAAAGTGCATAGCAGCTGTGTCTTACCAGTACTCACGTACGGGGCAGAAACCTGGAGGCTTACGAAAAGGGTTCTACTTAAATTGAGGACAACGCAACGAGCTATGAAAGAAGAATGATGGATGTAACGTTAAGGGATAAGAAAAGAGCAGATTGAGTGAAGGAACAAACGCGAGTTAATCACATCTTAGTTGAAATCAAGAAAAAGGAATGGGCATGGGCAGGACATGTAGTGGGGAGTTAAGATAACCGATGGTCATTAAGGGTTACGGACTGGTTCCAAGGGAAGGGAAGCGTAGCCGGAAGTGGCAGAAAGTTAGGTAGGTGGATGAGATTAAAAAGTTTGCAGGGACAACATGGCCACAATTAGTACATGACTGCGGTAGTTGGAGAAGTATGGGAGAGGCCTTTGCCCTGCAGTTGGCGTAACCAGACTGATGATGATGATGATGATGATGATGATGATGATGATGATGATGATGAAATCTAAGTACACGGGTGTTTTCGCGTTTCACCCCCATGAAAATGCGGCCTCCGTGGCCGGTATTCGATCCCGCGACCTCGTGATTAGCAGCCCAACGCCATAGCCACGAAGCGACCACAGCGAGTGTATTATAGACTAACAGAATCTGGAAATCTTTTTGAAAACTTGAAAGGAACGCAAGTCAGCTGGCTAGAGATAACAAATATGCAAGTAGACACCTGCAAATTTGTAGCGGTCTCTATAATGGAGCTATAACAAAGAACTAAGTAATGTTTCGAAGCACGTTAACCACGGTGTAAGATACATACTATCTAAGTGAGGAAACTCGCGAGGCGCGATCTACCAGATAAAGTAGCAATGGCGCGCACCCGTTGGTCCGGTGACGGCAGACAATATCTATCGACGAAGATATCCAGGATATCTTCGCAGGAAATCTGAATTCAATGCCACAGGGGCGCTCTTTCTGCGCCGTCAGCTCTAAGACGTATAGCCGCTATTGCCGGGAGCACGTGATAAGCGCCTTTCTTTCTCTGTCAGTGACCTACTATCGCCGCGTCACTCAATCATTTCCCGCGAGGCGCCGGTTTCTGTACCTACGGGAGATAAAACATTTTTTGTCATGAAGTTGCGTCTTACCGAAGACGGACGGCCGCTGTGGTCCGTGGAGCGACGGGCGCGCGACCTTATCTGGTCGATCGCGCCTTGCGAGCAAAGCCGATGTGTCCCCACCTAGAGAGTACATATCTTACGCCGTTATCTTAACATACGCATGACAATCATCGTATCGGATACAAATAATCTGCTCGTATCTTGTATCTGTATCTTTTAGTTATTTATTTGGTTAACGACACACGGTTGTCATGTTGCTTGGGGCCAATCATGACTTTGTCACCTGACTCGGCCTCAAACCGGAGAGAGTCGTCATTTCGCTGCTCAGTAAAGATGTCACGACAGTCAGAAATGGCCAGAAGTGTCGGCGTCCTGTTCGTCGTTCTCAGGATGATCGACGGGATGACGAGACATGCAGTCGGCGTCCAGATCTAAGGGGCCGGACTTGCATAGCACAATGAAGGAATACTATCCTAGTGCCCAGCGACAAAGGTGGCCAGTCGGGTCCTTTAGTGACGATAGCAAGGACAGGGCATGGTGGTCCGTGATGACAGAAAATGGTCGGCCAGACAAGTAAGGTCGAAATTTAGCCACTGCCCACACCAGAGCGAGGCACTCGCGCTCGGTGATTGCGCTTTGAAGGGGACAAGAGGCGACTGGCGCAGTAATGACGCGCTCGACTCCATTTTGCTGTTGGGCGAGGACAGCACCTATGCCAAGACCTCTGGCGTCTGTGCGAACTTGAGTCGGCGCAGATGGATCAAAGTGACCTAATATCGGAGGCGTTGTTAACAAGCGGATGAGGGTGTCGAAGGCGTCGGCTTGTACATGGCGCAAAAAAAAATAACTTAGTGTCCTTCTTGAGAAGGTCGGTCGGTGGCCGGGCAATATCCGCAAAAATAAAAAAAAACGTACGAAAATTGGAACATAAGCCCACGAAACTGCGCACATATTTTGCTGAGCAGGGTACAAGAATGTTCTTGACTACGTCAATCTTATCAGGATTAGTATCAGTGGCGTAGCCAGAAATTTTGTAAGGGGGGGTATCACGTTGCAGCTCGGCCTCCTCTATATGAATTTGCCGAGGGATCAAATACATGAATAATAACTGCATTGCCATAGCTAAAGATGCTACAAACGAATTCTTGAACGCTACATACTGTGAAGACAAGTATGTATTTTTTCATGAAAGAATATACTCGCATTTTCAAAAAATTGTACCCGAAATAACTGATATCAATGCTTCCGTGTTTTTTGTCTATTTACTAAGTAAAGAAAATATCACATGAACTTTAGAACTATATCAGTTCGATACCAGCAAAGCAGTGCATGTCGCTGATATGAAAAATGTAAAGGTCATGAAATGAATAAGTTGGAGACAAATATTTTAATGAAACTTTGTCGTTCAAGAACCTTGTTTACATTTTTGTACAAATGCGACGGCCAGGAAAAATCTCAATGCCGCTTTCCTTCGTTCGAATGTATCGCCCAGGAGCAGCTGCCACCGGTCGTGTATTGTGAGTAATTGCACCAAAATTATAGTCTCAACAGAGAGCACACAAAGAAAGCAGGAGTTCTGCAAAATATATGAGGGCAAGTCAAATGAAAGTGAACAAATGGCGAATATATGACAAACAAGGTACTTTATTTAAATATGGTCTCCATGAGCATTTAGACGTTTGTCCCACTGAATAATGAGTTACGTGATTCATAAAACTCCTTGGCTTGATGCTTCAAAATGTCTGTAAGCGACTCTTTCACGTCATCATCCGACACGAATCTCGTTCCCTTGAGCTGTTTTTTCAATTGCCCCAAAATGTGGAAGTCTGGGCTGTAGGCCGATGTTGCAGCGTTTCCCACTTGAAGTTTGCCCGTTTTGTATTAACCACATCAGCGACGTGGGGACCGGGATTGTCGTAGAGCAAGATCACCCCATTCGTCAATCTTGCACGTCATTTCATTTTATTTATTTATTTACACAGTAATACAGGCAGCAATGCTGCCCAAGCAGGAGAGGGTTTACGAAAGATGCTTTTTCAACATATTATCAAATGAAACATAAGATCTGCATTCGACAACACATTCAGGTAAATGATTCCATTATTTGCTCGTAAGCGGAAAAAAATGATTTCTGAAAGCTTTTAGTGCGGGCAAAGTATGACTGGACTACTTTAGAATGAAAAATACGCGATGACCTTTGTGGAGCATGGGTAATATATGTGGCATTTGCTAAACCTACTTGATTATGAAACAATGAGTAAAAAAATTTCAGCCTGACGATTTTACGGCGCCCGTGGAGCGGATCCAGTCCAAGTTGGCCCAACATGCCAGAAACTGATGAGCATGTATTGTAATTGGAGCAAATAAACCGTGCAGCCAGCAATGAATTCGTTCAAGTTCATCAATGTCCTTATTAATGAATGGGTCCCACACTATGGAAGCATACTCTAGGGCTGGGCGTACGAGGGAACGATAAGTTTGCAGCTTGACAGATGAAGGTTTCTTTAGCTTTCTGCGTAGAAAGCAAAGCTTTTTTTTAAGGCTTTGTTGCATATGTTGTGAATATGGGTGTCCCATTTAAAGTTGTTGTTAATTGTTATGCCTAAGTATTTCACAGACGTAATAGATTCAAGGTTCCCATTGTCAATGTGGTAAGTATAATGTAGTGTTTTTCGTTTCAGTGTTATTGTCATTGACACTGTTTTGGAAAAGTTTATTTGCATTCCTCTGTCGTCGCGCCAGTCCGCGAGCTTACAAAGACTATTGTTAAATGTATCCTGGCGTGAAGAACTCCTGACAGCAGAATAAATGACACAATCATCAGCAAACAATTTCACCTTGACATTAGGATGCAAATTTTTAGCAATATCATTTACATGGACAAGAAACAGCAGGGGTCCCAACACTGACCCCTGTGGTACACCGCATAAGACAGGCAGGCTATTAGATTTCACACCATCGATTTCCACAAATGTTGGAACGTTGGACAAGCAGACGATCCGGCGTTTCACAATATTGGAAACGATTGATAGACTCTCCAGGTTTAGCAAATTCGATCAGTAATTGCCCCTGGCGATCGAAAAAGCCAACAATACGTCTCCGGCGGAAATGACAGCCTTTGTTTTCTTTTCTGTGGTGAATTCGAACGTTTCTACTTTAAGCTTTGCTTTCATGTTTCAGGCTCATAGTAGTGGCACCCGGTCGCAATTGCCGACAAGAAATCGTCACCCTCCTTGTGATACCGGATCAGATGCGTCAAAGCAGCGCCGAACCTCTCAGTCTTCTGGCGGTGGATAAAAATCTTGGGCATTCGTTGCGCACCCAAGAGCCGATAACAGAGATGTTCATGAATTATGGTGTGAACCGAACCGTAAGTGATGTTCACACGCTCTGCCAGTTTATCGATGCTTATCCTGCGTTTTTGTGTAATCAGCTCATAAACTTCTGCAATTGTGCTGGGGGTGATTGCATGGCGTCTTTGGCCCGGTCTTGGGTCGTATTTGCCTCTTCCCCGTCCTTCTTTGAACAGTTTGCTCCAATGCTCCACGGTGGCCAATGAAATTTAATGTTCAACGTATACACGGCAGCCATACGGCGACCTATTTCTTTTTGGGAAACACCTTCAGCTGTCAAAAACCTCACGACATCACGCTGTTCAACTTTTGGAGTGTCCATTATGTCAGGCAACCATGTTCAACCCAGTGTATTAGAGCATTAGAGAACCTTTATCCTCCACCTGCGGGTCACTTTTGGAAATGGGAGATGCCTGTGTGCTACGCGCATGCCCCGCAGATAATGAACCGAACCATCATTGCGTGGGATGGGTTCGCTCACTTTCATTTGACTCACCCTCGTACATTAGAAATACGAAGATACAATGAGATATACAAATGCGAAGATAAAGCTTGAGAAATGGCAAAAAGTGTCACCGGTGACAAAGTTCACTGCACCTATACACGAACCCTTGTAACAAGATATATAAAAATACGTATGTCTCCAATAAATATACGTAGCTAAGGAAAAGTCACTGTATATAATGCCTGAAACAAGGCATATAAACATGAAGCGCAATCACATATTCACAGATCACAGAATCTTAAGAGCTGCCCCTCCTCCCTCCACTCCCCCTGACGTAACGCGTGCGATGGTAGGCGGCGCGCTTCCTCCCCGCTTTTTTCCCTTGCGCACACAAGACTGAGCCACCATCGTCGGCTCACCCATGCCACCACCACCTATACGCTTTCACACGCACATACAGCATGCGGCGCGCAGTCACATTATCGCCCTTGGACTTTATACGGAACATGGCGGCGACGGCAGGAATGCGCCTGGAGTGTCCATATATTTGATATCGCAATAATATGATAAGAGTATCCGGCAAATGAAGAAATCCGTGGCCCATTACTTTCTGCAAAAGAAGAAGTAAGAAAATTGAACTTTCACCATGCGACAACTCGCTGCGCCGCAAGAATGACTTCGTTTTTCTTTTGAGGGGTGGGGGCACCAAAATCACAAAACCCGAAGAAAAGCATGTTGCCCACAATCGAATGCCTACTTTGAGCACCCATAGGGCTACCGAAGGAATATCGAAGAAAACGTGAGACGCTTGGCCCACAGAGAACCATACGCGTACTGCTCGGTAACCTACACCGGCGAGTGACAAGACTTTCCGGAAACGTTGCGCTCAAGGGAACGCGTTGCTATCCGTCGAGTCCCCACAGTGGTGGCGGTGAGCGACCATTGTTTCTTTTTCGCATTTGCCAGGCGAAAATCCGCTCGGCCAGAGGAAAGCGAACGCGCACCAAAGTGCGCCGCGCAGTGGTCGGGGCAGCACGAGAAAAACGCATGCGCTCTGGCTGGCTTGTGTTGTCGGGAGTAAAAGTCAAAGTATCAAAAATAATGGGAGCGTAGTTACCTTTGCTGCCTTTAGTGTCTTGACATGGATGCTTTGGCGCAGGTGAAAAAACTGTTGATATTCTTTTCTCTGACATGATGGCAGAAATGAACCACCACAACGCTTCGCCTCATCGGACCTCGCTGCGCGCTTTGCCAACTTGTGTGATAGTGTGTTGATTTGGCTTGTCTCGTTGTATGGTCCGTTATACGACACTAGAAAAGTCACTGCACCTTTGCCGTCCAATGTTTATAACAGCAATAAACCCACAAAGTTCCGGAATTGAAAATCTAAAGCCCGACTTTGGAAATGTCAGTGCACCTTTCGCATCAAAAGTATAGGACAACTTTATACCCATAAAGTTTCTAAGTTGAAATCTAAGGGCTCGCTCCGTAGATTCCGCGGCCTCCGCGAGATGCCGAGACGAGCCTGCTCGCCATCGAAACTCCCTTCAAACTTTGTGCTTGGATGGGGCTCCTTGCGTTATGTGAGTTGCGGTGCATGGTGTTAAGAATGGCCACCTGCAGTGCCGGATAGCCGCCCGCTTACGACTATGAGAGCAAGATACCGGGAGCTTCGCCGCCAACTTCTAGCCACAGCGTGAATAAATGGACTTCGTGACGGAATGAGTTCGGCGGGCCAACTATTGTTCCCAAACTCCCCAACGCGCTACCCCGAACGGCTCCGAGTGCTACGGGGCCCCTCTGACGTCGGCTCCGGATATTGGAACGTGTGTGCCTTTGTGTGCGTAGGCCGTCCTGCGGGAGGCGGCTAGGTTGCGTTGACGAAACAGGACTAACGCCTGCTGCCATCTGTTTTCGCTGACCGGAGACTACTCCTGGGCTTATCGGCTTCATCGAGGGGGCGGCATTTCTGTGTGCCGCATTCACTTTGGCAGCAGCAGCGGCGGCGTACAGACGCGTCATAACCAACTTGATCTACCTTTCGCAGGAGCAGGACAAGTGCGCTGCCAGCATATTGCAAGGGCTCCGGAACATATCTGCCTTCGTGCATTACCAATCCTGAAGAAAGGCCAGTACTTCAGGTGCAACAGGACTAACGCCTGCTGCCATCTGTTTTCGCTGACCGGAGACTACTCCTGGGCTTATCACCTTCATCGAGGGGGCGGCATTCCTGTGTGCCGCATTCACTTTGGCAGCAGCAGCGGCGGCGTACAGACGCGTCATAACCAACTTCTTGGTTATGACGTCATAACCAATGACGTCATAACCAATGCTTGGTTACTTACGCCGTAATTTTAGCTCTGCCCCTTCTTCCCTGAAGCTAACCCTTTATAAAACTTTAGTGCGCTCCAAATTGGAATATGCTTCAGCCATTTGGGATCCCACTCAGTCGTCATTAGTTTCTTCTCTTGAAAGTATTCAAAACCGTAGTGCACGCTTTATATTATCTAATTATTCTCGCTATGCAAGTATTTCTTCAATGAAACGAACTCTTAACTTACCTGATCTTTCGTCACGCCGCAAATATTCCCGTCTCTCCCTTTTTCACAAAGTTTTTCACTTGAACCCCCTTTTAAAAGAGACCCTTCTTACCCCTCCGTCATATATTTCTGCCCGCACTGACCACAGCTTTAAAATCGGGGTGCCATTGTGCCGTACTAACCGGTACAGTGACTCATTCATCCCCAGGACAAGCACGGACTGGAATCGCCTTCCCGCCTCAATCGCACTCATCACCGACCCTACTAACTTCAAAACCGCCGTTCAGAATGCCTTTTGTTAATATCTTTTGTAAATTTTTTGTTAATACTTGTTTGTATTTTTTATTTTTTACTGCATTACTTCTTGTTTTGACTCCACTCCTTTCTGTAACGCCTTCGGGCCTTGAAAGTACGTGAAATAAATAAATAAATAAACTTAATCTAGGTTGGTGGTAATTCCGTTCCTATTTGTGGAAATATTACGCCGCGCCGTCGCTGTTGCTGCAACGAGTGTATTGCTTATTGCCTGCTTGTCGTCAAATTTGTGTTTGCCGGGACACTCGCGGTTCCCTGGTGCACTCTGTTCTTTGAATTATGGCAAACATGGGTACTCTCGGGAACGTTCTCACGGCTTTTGGTGAAAAGCAACCGAATAGCTTAAAAGAGGTTGTGAAAGTGTTAGGCGAAGTACTAGGGAAGCTTGACAAGTTCGCAACTGACGTGACGAACGAAATTGCAGCCGTGCGAACATCAAACACTGATATCCATTCTGAACTAGAGGGAATACGAGGGGCTATGGGTTTCATGAATGAGAATTTTGAGCAGTTCAAGAAGGATGTCGTGGAGCTCCGTCGCGAGGTGACCGAAGTCAAAACACAGAATTTTCAATGCCAGTATGAAATTAAGCAGATGCAGAAGGCACTATTGGAAGCTAAGAAAGAAATTATCGAGCTCAAGCAATACAGCAGGAGCCAGAACGTAGAAATAAAAGGCATACCAGTGTTGCCTGGTGAGAATCTGCGCAAGTCAGTGGAAAGGATGGCAACATCTGTGGGCGTCGATGTTTCCGAAGACGACATTGACGTTGTGCACCGCGTCCGTTCAAAGGACAAGGATAGACCTAATGTTGTGTTGCGCTTTTCCACTTGTGCTGTGCGGGATAAGTTCTTCTCTGCAGCTAGAAAGGCAAGGCTTACCACAAGAATTCTTGGCTTCGAAGAATGCAATCCGGTTTATGTTAATGAGCATCTCTGTATTGAGAACTAAGTACTATTGAGCAAAGCACGTCAACTGCGCCTAGAGAAAAAATGGAAGTTTGCCTGGGTTTCGCAAGGAAAGATCTTCATGAGGAAGACAGAAACCTCAACTGTATTGACAATTGAAAGTGATAGCGACCTGGCTCAAATTGTATAGTTTCTTTTTTTTCTTGTGCATATCTTCTCGTTGTCTTTCTGTTTCATCATGACATTTAGTTGGGATCAAGTTGACCAGTTAATAAAACACCAAGATGTGTTCTCAGTTTTTCATTGCAATGTGCGCAGTATCTAAAAAAATCTGAACTTACTGAGTGCCTACCTATCAAAGCACACTTTTCTTTTTGACTTGATCGCTATTACGGAAACCTGGCTCAAAGATAAAGAATCACCATTTATACCAGGCTACAAACTTTCCTCTCTGCCAAGAGTTTCAAGGGCACGAGGAGGTGGTGTCGCCTTCTTTATAAAAGAAAGTATTGATCTTGAAGTCCTTCCTGCCCTGACTATCAGTGACCCTACAATTGAGGCACTTTTTATCAAAATTGAGTGTGGTATAACGGTCGGTGTGGTGTACCGGCCTCCTAGTGCTGCTGTTTCAGTTTTTATTGAGAAACTTGAATCAATTATAGAAATCTTAACCTCTAAAAAAATTTACCATGTTGTGATTGTAGGAGACTTTAATATAGATGTTTCTGGAGAAACTAGCAATTGCACCTTACTTCTACAGTCATATAACATATGCAATCTTATAACAGAGCCAACGCGTATCACAGGCAGTTCAAGCACTTTAATAGATCATGCGCTTACGAACATCCCATGTAACAGATGGGGTGGAACTTACCTAGATCCAATAGCCGATCACATGCCCATATTTTTAGCTGTCAAAATCGAAGGAAAGATATCTGCGAACATATCTGGTCATGAACGGCAGAAAAAGATTGACTATCAATTAGTTCGCGAGAACCTGCGGCAAGTAAACTTCTTGGACACCTATGATACAGACATAAACAAAGAATGTACAAACTTCTTTACAGTTGTCCAGAGTGCCGTCTTGCAGAGCACCACACACAAGTTCTCTGGTCGATATGTTGCACCTATATGCCCATGGATGACTCGCGACATCCTACGCATACTAAAAGAGAAAAAAAAATGGCATGAAAAGTGGAAACGTACTAAAACCAATAATTATTATCTAAGCCAGTTTAAGCGTTTGAGGAACCTGTCGGTGTCTCTAATGCGTAAAAGAAAACAAGAATACCACTCTTCTCTTATCATTAATGCTCAGGGCAACTCAGGTAAAATTTGGAATATTGTAACAAGTGCAGTAGGGCTTCGTTCAGAGCAGCGTATATTGCCTGATGTACTTAACCAGGAAACAGTTGATGAATTTAACGAGTATTTTGTAAATATAGGACCGCAACTAGCAAACCAACTTCCTCAAGTCACCGAATGTACGCAGCTTATCCAATCAGTGGTGAATACTATGGTAATTGAGGATATCACAGTGGATGAAATAATAGCAGTTGTTAATGGGCTAAAAACTAAGGCAGCTGGGCTTGACCAAATACCTGTTAAGCTAATTAAAGACAACATTGACATATTAGCGGGTCCCCTCCTCCACCTATTTAATCATTCCCTTGATTCCGAAACATATCCCTCAGAATTAAAAATAGCAAAAGTAATTCCGATTTATAAGGAAGGCGATCGCTCT
This sequence comes from Dermacentor albipictus, assembly GCF_038994185.2. Taxonomy (NCBI): domain Eukaryota; kingdom Metazoa; phylum Arthropoda; class Arachnida; order Ixodida; family Ixodidae; genus Dermacentor; species Dermacentor albipictus. The sequence continues at coordinate 177,288,749 of NC_091824.1, read as the reverse complement.
AGTCCATCAAGTTATCGGCCGATTTCTATTACTAGCGTGATCAACACAGTGTTTGAAACGACTCTCCGTGCAAATAAACAAATTCATATCCAAATACAATATACTGAGCCCCCACCAACACGGTTTCAGACCTCAGAAATCAACTTCCTCCGCTGTTTTCACCCTGACGCACCTACTTAATACGGCTCTCCTGCAGAATAAAATTGCGGTCGTTGTCTATCTCGACACAAAAAAGGCCTTCGATACAGTTGACCATCAGATATTACTGAACAAGATTAACAATCTAGGGCTTAGGGGCAAAATCCTGAACCTGCTTCGAAGCTACCTTAGTAACCGCAAACAGCAAGTAATACTTATAAATTATACGTCTACTTTACAAACTGTACTAACTGGTGTGCCACAGGGTTCCGTTCTTGGGCCCATGCTTTTCTCACTTTACATAAATGATTTCCCTGCAACGCTTAGGAATTCACAGGCTTTGATGTATGCTGACGACACCGCTCTTCTATTTACTAGAGACAGTCTGCCCGATATACAGGATAACATAAATGCAGAACTAGATAATGTTTTTAAGTGGTTCACGTCCAATGAACTGACCCTTAATCTTACTAAGACTAAGTATACAGTTTTTCATTCCAGGAAGAAAAAGCTCAATACTGAAATACTGGACATATCATTACGTGGCATTAAACTACAACAAGTTGTCTCCTACAAATATTTAGGCATTTTCTTTGATTCAGACATGCACTGGAAAACTCACATTAAACACCTTTGTTCTAAGCTTGCTTACGGATGTTATATTCTTCTTAAGGCTCGTGAATGTTTCGGATATCCTGTCCTACGCATTCTGTACTTCTCCTTTATTCAGAGCCACATATCGTATTGTATTGACTCATGGGGAAACACCTGTCTAACTTACCTTGAGCCTGTATTCCGTCTGCAAAAACGCGCATTAAGAATTATTACCTCATCTAGGTGTACACAATCCAGTACGTACTTGTATAGCTCATTGCCTGTGTTGCCAGTGCAGGCATTGTATGAATTGAAAATTGCTGAGGTAATTCATAGTATTATCGAAAAAAATAATCCACTTCCAATTACCTTGTTTAAAATCCCGTTACGAAATACAAGAGCTGCAAGTAATCAGTATTTTAATTTACCCCCATGTCAAAATCTGTACGGGAAAAGGCTCGTGGAATTTAACGGCGTACTTATTTGGAATTCTTTGCCAATACATATAAAAGAAGCCCGTAACTTTAGGTCTGCTGTGAGAAAATACTTTTTTGAAAATTACTGTCTATAAAAGGAACCTACTTTAAATTTAGATTCCTGCCTAAGTTGTACATGTCAATTGCTCAAGTTGTGAATGTCATTGTCATTGTTAAGTACTATGTCTGTTTTGTTGCTCGCGCGCGTTGAGGATAAAAGAACGCTGAGTTATATTTACATTCGTGTCTGAGTTATCTATGTTTATATTACTATTATGTAATATGTCTGCTGATTTTGTGTGCTCGCGTGTTGCGTTTTATAGCCTAAGTTCACTATGGACCCGGGACTAGCCAATGGCTATGGGTCCAGTAAGGCTTTCGTATTTTGTAAAATATGATGTAAATAAAGAATGAATGAATGAATGAACGAACGTTCGCCGCCTTGTATGGCCGGAGGACCGAGTGTTTGGTCAAAAATAAGAAGACAAGAACACATTACACAAGGCTGCACCTCGCACAGAAAAGCAGCGAAAGACCGATAGTTTACACGTCGCTTGGATACAAACCCGTGCTACAGATATAAAATTGTGCACTGATATATTGACAGAGTGCTTGACAAGGAAAAATTAGATAAGAATACGGACCATTCAAGCTGCCCATGTGCGTCGCACGATATGACAAACTGCTGTAATTCATCACTTATCGAAGCATTTTGCGAGAGAACCATAGCATATGTCGCGAGATGATAAGTGTTGCTGAAAATCGAAGGCTGGTGGAAGAACTATAAAGCACTTAAGAATGACTGTATGGTGGGTTTCTCGACAATGTGTGCACGGAGCGGGTCATTCTCGAATAGTTCGAGGAAAAAATGAATTACTGAAGCACTCGGTTCTGAAGGCGAATTCTTTAACTTTTTTCAAGTGATTTCCTCGCGTGGAACGAGGAGTCACCTGCTGAATGTACAATTCCTTATTGATACGCAGATTGTCATGATTTATTAAATACGTATATTTCAACCTACCACGATGACATCTTAGTTGAGGTGTTCTAAATTAGCTTTTTCCTGCAGCCAGGTCGGAGATGTATTCCAGCTGTATGAATTAAAGACGAATCATTGATTTTCTTTGGACCCCTTCTAGTTTTCTTATATTAACCTCAGTAAATGGGTCCCATAAGACGGAAACATATTCAAAAATAGGCCTAATAAATGTTTTATATGCCAGTAATTTTATTTCTTCTGCCTACTGACGTAGGCAACGTTTCAGATGCCCAAACTTCTTGATGGGCTTTTTTTGTATGTAGCTAATGTGTGTGTTCCACCTGATATCAGACGTGATCATGACACCCAAGTATTTATAACTCTCTACTGAAGACTGCGTCAATTTCTTGAACATTAGAAGTGTAGGGGAATCCGTTTTCTTGTTGTTGTCATTGATGCGGTTTTCTTCTCATTTACCTTCATTTGCCACTCAGAACACCAACGGTCTATTTTAGATAGAGATGAATTTAGAAGAGCCTGGTCATTCGGACACTGAATTACATTATACAATGGTCAGCAAACAACTTAGTTTTCACTGATGTCTTGAGTAATGCCATTAATAAAAATTAAAAAAACAGTGGTCCCAGGATGGATCCTATGGTATGCCTGACAGAACTGGGGCCAGACTGGAATTAATGCTGTCGATGGAAACACTCTGCTGTCGCAATGAAAGATATGCTTCTATCCAGGATATTAATGAAGTGTTCTTGAATATTGATTTCATTTTGACAAGCAGTTTAGGATGGGACACGCGATCAAAGGCTTTCTCGAAATCTAAGAATATAATGTCTGCCCATGGTTTTGCTTATCTAATGATGCGGCAAAATCATGAACAGTTTCGAGCGATTGTGTTACCCTTGACAAGTTCTTGCGAAAACCATGCTGTCGGGAATCGATCAGGTTGTTATTTTCAAGACTCCGATATATGTTTGAAAATGACATGTTCAAGTGCCTTCACACATGTACATAAAATAGAAATAGGCCGGTATAATGCTATATGTGATGGATCTTGTGATTTAGGAACGGGGACAATTCTTCCATACTTCCAATCATGTGGAAGTTCCGCTCGCCGTAAGGATTCTTTAAATATTATGGTTAAATATTTTGAGCACCATTCGGCATACCTAATGAGAAAAGCATTCAGTATGCCGTCTATTCCAGGAGATTTTTCGCTGTCCACTTCCAAAAGAAGCGAGAAAACGCCTTCCTCAGTTATTGATACATCACCTATGGCAGGGCATTCGTGAGTTAGTGTGAAGTGTGGGTGATTGCCATCATCTTTCGTGAACACTGAACAGAAGTGATCATTGAATGAACTCGCAATGGCAAATGAATCCGTAACAGGTCTACCATCAATGCATAGATTCGATATCGGACTCTTTTTTTGTTTGAAATGACGCCAAAATTTTGCCGCGGACGAAAGAAGAAAGCTTTTCACAGTTACACTGTGATAATGTTCCTTAGTCTTGTTGATAGTGTGTTTTAACTGTCTGCGCATGTAGGAAAGTTTTTGCACGGTATCTTCGGAAGGACTGCGACGAAGTTTCTTTCCCATCTTTCGTCCCAAGCGTACAATGTCTTTGGTCATCCAAGGACTTGAGCGTTGCACACACTTCACTCGGAATGGTACGAAATCTTGTATGCACCTTAAAACAAGGTTCGTGAAGAAAAGCCACAAGTCATCAACAGAAATTTCCCCGGACTCAGAGAGGACAACAAATTGTGAAAACGAGATATCAAGCTGGCCCAGTATACTCACATCATCAGAACGCGCGAAAATCGGTAACATAGATACCTGTTTCTTGCGTTTCTTTATGCAATTCAAATTTGCATATAAGCTTACCATCTTATGATCGGATGTACCTTCAAGAGCATACGTTTTCGGACTGCGATTAAGGATGCTATTGCTGACAAGAAAAAGATCTAAAATAGACATTGTTTCCCCTTGTACCCGTGTTGGTTCGGTAACTAATTGCGTTATGTCATGGAAAAGAATAATATCAACAAAAGGCTCGGTAGAGCTGCGTAAGGGGTCGGAGAATTTACTGTTCCAGTTTATGGACGGTACGTTACAATCGCCACCGAGAATCAAATTCCAAGAATAACTTTTGCTAGCGCATAAAAATTCATTAAGTTTCTCACAAAAGGAATTACTTGAGTTCGGCGGCCTGTAAAACCCTGCTACTACGAGACAAAGGTCATCAAGAAAGACTCATTATTTATGAATGGTCGAAGGTTGCCCCGTTTGCGGCAGTACTCGCGACAATTCCACTGCCAGATTACGTATTTTGGGTTCATCGGTGCCATAGTTTTTGACTGAGTCAGTTCTAGCTCTGTCTGAGGAGGCGGGTCTGTCGTTTTCTAGGTGGCTTTGGGCTGACGCGTTGGCCGGCGCCATTCTGCCTTTGTTCTTTCGGCCACTTCCTTTCCCGAAAGAGGTATGGCATCTGAAAGCTGTTTTTACATTTTCTACCCCCCGTAGGGTGATTTCTTCCGCACACTGCGCATGTGGGATAGCACTGGTGAGCGTTTTGTAGATTTTTCTCGCCGCAGAAGGGGCATGTCTTGTTTTTGGACGCCGGGCAGACGTCCATGCGGTGCCCCAACGCGCCACAGGCAGAGCATATTTCGTGCTTCTTCTTGTGCACGTAGCATCTGTACTGCGCAGCACGGAACACCGCACCGTCGAGAGATTCACAGACGCGGCAGCTGTGCCCGAACTCTGTGCCGAGGAATTCGCGCAGGAAGCGGCCATTCGCACCGCCCATCGATTTGCGGGCTTGGCGTTGAAAGTTGTCGGTGACGCGCAGCCCGGAACCAATTCCCGGCGGCGCCGAGCATTCAGTCGGCACCGTTCGTTGTCTCTAGCCTGAAACTCGGAATTCTCGGCTCGGCGACGGCGTTTGTCGGCGCGATGGGCTCTTTCGTCGATCGTGGTCCCGCTGAGCCGCGCACCGAGCTTCCTTGTAGGTCACAGACGCGGCAACTGTCCCCAAACTCAATGACAATAAATTAGCGCTGGAATCGGCCGTTCGCACCCACCGTGTCTCGGCTGGCATGACGCTGGAAGTTTTCGAGCAGTTGCAGGCCGGCATCACTTTCTCGGGGACGTGGAGCGTTCAGGCGCCTACTCTCGCGTTCCTTGGACTGAAACTCGGGATCCTCGGCTCGGTGTCACATCTTCTCAGCCGCAGCTTCGGCGCGGTGCTCCGGATCAGTTCGGCGGCGACGCATCGCTTCTAGCTTGACAGTACGGTGCTCCTCCTAGTAAGCCACTTCTTATTCTTTCTTCGGTCTTCCGTTGGCAGGAACAAGTGCGCATGGTGTAGAGGAGGCGAGAGATGAGTCGCCGCGCTGGCTGTTCCGAGCTTTTACTCGCCTGTGACGTCACGACTCCGCCCTACGCGTGCGGGGTGCGAGGAGGTTACGTGGCTCGGTGCTCTCGCATGTGGTTGCTAGGCAACGCGAGGCGGCGCACAGCTGGACTGAGTTTTCTGGTAACGCTCCACGGCGGAACAAAAGCTTAAACAACTCCGCTGTTAAACTATGTTTCCCAGCTTCACTGTGGGATGCCATTTGCTGTGGGTGCTCACCCGCTCATACATTTCCAGCCAGTCGTCGGCTCCCGTCATAGGCAGCGGGCACATTTCGCGGGCGAGGTTAGTCCATCAACGAGAGTTGATGCTATCGTGTAACAAAACCAGGCGATAACATTTGCTTAGATCACTATTTTCAGTATGTTTTGTTCAGTAAGCACGTCATACTTATTTGAAATTAACCCGCCGTGGTTTCTTAATGGCTATGGTGTTGGGCTGTTGAGTACGAGGTCGCGGGATCGAATCCCGGCCACGGCGGCCGCATTTCGATGGGGGCGAAAGCACCCGGGTACTTAGATTTAGGTGCACGATAAAAGAAACCCAGGTGGTGGAAATTTCCGGAGTCCTCCACTACGGCGTGCCTCATAATCAGAAAGTGGTTTTGGCACGTAAAACCGCATAATTTTTTATTTGAAATTAAGACAAGAAAATTGACAAGTTTGTATTTGCTGGTACTTGACCGAATAATTGGTTGGAACGCTGAGCACAGGAGAAAAAAGGGACGTACAGAGACGCAATAAAATGGTGACAGGTTTCCGCACGATGTTTTTATAATACTATATTTTATTGCGATAGCAACTATACGGAGACTCCATGTGAATTTTTGTCGTCGACGTCGGTGTGAGGTTCCGTAGACATTTAGGTATACGTAAGCTATATACCATGCCATGCTATGTGACATGCGGTATATGTGGGTTATATTGCCACACCATTCTATCACTGAAGTTGCTCGTATATATCAGGCCTTGAATTCCTGACAAAATTAGTCCTCAGAATTTTTAGAATGGCAGCCCGCAAACAAACGACATGAAACAAAACACGGACAGCGCATGTCTTTTATCTTAAATATTATCAGACTTAAATATTAAAATTGCGAAGCAAAAACAGAGGGCAAACCTGAGATTGATGTAACTTTATTTGCGCGGCTGTGCAAAACCTCCGGGATTGACCCAGGAAAGAGATTTGAAACGTACCCGATACGGAAAAGCGGTGGTAAAGTCGCTAAGAAAGACGTTGACTTTAATAAACATAAATGAAATTGCCTTATGGTAGGATTCAAACAGACGACTCTAGCACAACCGCTTGTTTCCATTTACTTAATCAGCTTACGTTTAGTCCAATTCATGCTATCACTACAGCTACGAGCCTTGCACTTAGTGTAATATTCTAACATGATGCTGTCACATTCATTGACTCGCCCTTATGGGTAAACTGTGATTTCTTTATTCTTAAGCCGATAAAGTGATGATTCCCGAGTGGCTTCCGGTCGTCTGGAAGGGTATTGAACAGAAGAGGCTCCGTGCCAACCTAAATAAACAAACTTTTCGCGTTAGAAAGGGGTCATGAGATTTATTTGTAAGATATAGTGTTTAAAGCATGTTTTTCAACTGCTAAATATGACACAGCGTGGTGCAACTAATATAAACCCCTTGTCAGTAAAATCAGATTTTTCGTGTCGACAAAAGATTTATGTGTGCAGCATAAAGTGGCTAAAATTATAAGCGAAATGTAAAATTTGCATTTAACTACGATGCCACCTAATCAACGCGAAACTTTGCCAATGGGCTGCGAACGTGCTTCGCTTTCAATGCTGCGCAAACTCTCGTTCAGTCGCTCAACGTGGTGTTTTGTGATTGAGTCACAAGATCGTGTCCTAGCTGACCGCGACGGCTGCGGTTATGTGGGAAAACTGAATTCTGGGTACCTCGAGTTGAGCCCGATCCCGGCCGCATTTCGATGGACGCGAAATGCAAAAAACGTTCGTGAATTAGCTTTACGTGCACGTAGGAACTAATCCTGAGCACCTCGCTATGGCGTGCCTCATAATCGTATCGTGGTTTTAGCATGTAAAACTCCAGAATTTTGTTTTATCTCAAGTGTTTAGGCGAAGATCGCGGTTCAATGCGAAGCGCGGCATATGACGACATGTGGTTGTCATGCAATATGGTTTCTTCGACTTGGCTGCCGCTCTGCTGTGAGCTTCTGCTATAGAACCGACAGGTTGTAAATAACTCGCTCGCGCTTACGGCTGCGACGTGTACGAACAGCCAGCGGATCAGCGTTATGTCAGTTACGCGTGACTGAGAGCATGTCGTAGAAGCTACGAGAGCTTTTGGCTGCAGGTACGCTACATACCTGTGCTGTATACTCTTTCGACCGAACAGATACACCACCGAGCCATGGATCCAGTCACGGACGCGCTCGAACACAGCCGCAGAGAAGTTGCTTTGCTTGTATACGGGACGATCGTGATTATAAGCCGTGGAAACCGCACTATGTACGTTCGTCGGCGTTCATTTCTTTTTTTACGCTCTAATAACTTCTATGGCGAAGACGTGTGCGACTTTCAATAATCACATTATCTATTCGTGACAATGAGCAAAACGAGAAGAAGGTCAATGCCGAGGCTTCCACAAGTGGACTTGTCTTCTGCGCACTGACGGCGTCGCGCGCGAGCTGCTCCGATCGTCTCGTAGCGCACGCACGCTGTGCACACGTGACTAGCGGTATATAATTCAGCGCCACACGAGCACTGAGCCATAACAAGCGGATCGCAGAGCATGATCACACGATGGAACACGGTAGAAAACATTCGGTACCTGGGCACGTGACTACACGATTGTGGGAGCAAGCAGATGAAGCGGAAGCACCTCTCTCTTGCTTCGGTGCGAAGTAAAACAAAAACACGCAGACATTCCGTTTGTGTGCTATATTATTTCTCTATACTTCAATTTGTCAATTCAAGCAACAGATCACACAAATAACAGATGTTAATAAAAAACGAACTAATAATAAAATAACAATTAACAAGTACCTCACCGTCCGGCTTGGAGCGCGGTCGCGGGAGGGAAAACGGCGTTCGGATTGAAATTTCAGACTTTTCTGCGGCGCGTAGCGATGTATTTCTTGGCAAATCCGATCGTTAGCGCGCATTCTATGCTATGCGCTCGTCAGCTCAAAATGGCCAGACCTGGCGAGGGGCCGTTTAATGTAGCGCGCCTGGCTAGTACTTCATTTCCGAAGGTCATCATCAGCAACCAATCAGTAGTAGTCGCTGCTCTTTTACTACCGCGTCGCTACATTGGCAGAGGCGCGAGAGATGCAGCAGAACTTGAGTCGTGTGCCCGGTTTTGGCATTTTCGGTTGCAGTTTTTACGACCGCCGCCACCCGCCGTAGTTGCTTAGTGGCTATGGTGTTGAGCTACTAAGCACGAGGTCGTGGGATCGAATCCCGGCCACGGCGGCCGCATTTCGATGGGGGCGAAATGCGAAAACACCCGTGTACTTAGATTTAGGTGGTCCACGCTGTAGTGGTGGTCCGGAGCCCCCCACTACAGCGCGCCTCATAATCAGGAAGTGGTTTTGGCCCGTAAAACCCCATAATTAACTACCGCCGCCGACGTACGTGCTTTGCGAATTTAAATGCCTGTGTGGCTCAGTGGGTGAACCCATCTCTGACAAGCTCACTGACGAAGGTGCCCGCGCGTACCTGACATCCTCGAGTCAAACCTTGCTGAGGGCTCGTTTCTACCCTTCTTTTTGGCACCCAGCACACAGATGCATAATTGATATTCTTTCCTGCTCGAGTAAACAGCAGAAGGGGTTCCTCAATAGTAAGGTCTCTGAAGACTATGCGTCCTTGATATGAGGCGTTGCCAAAAAGTTCTATTCAGCAACTAAATTGAAGTCATTTCCGAGGTACTACAAACTTACACAATTTTGAGTGTTTTGCGATGACGCATCGCTGGGAAAATAATGAACTTTTTTCACAATAGGACATTCATGTTTCAAGACGTTCAAGACTTGAGCTTGAAAAGTAGCCACTGCAGCTGCATATATATGCTAGAGACCGCTTCAAATAACAGCAAGTATTTGATCAGTTTCGTCCGAAGAAAAAAAAAGACTAAATATGTACTAGGCCTTCAAGATTACATATTCAATTAAGAAGCCTCACAAATGTTGCCTATACACGTGGTTTCGCGAAAGCTTGCGCAGAATTCTCGCGAGAAAGCATAGTGAGCAGATTCACAAGGTAAATAAAAAAACCAATAAGCATTTTTAATTTTTTTTATTTCGCGATTACAAATCTGTTTATAGCAGGAACTTAAAGACAAGCGTATTCGAAAACAATTTCCATTTGTTTGGCCGTTCTAGAATGTTTATCTACCGAGATATTCATCATCAAATTTTACGCTCATATAGGGCAATAATTTCGTATCTAGAGGCCGGAGTGTCGACACACACACCCATCCCTGTGGATTCCGCCAGTCTAGATACACAGCTGCGCTCATGCTCTCGGCTTGCAAAAGGGAGTCTCCCTTCCGCCCGCAATCAGATACGATACGCTCTTGTCTCGAGACTCCTGCCTCTGAATGCGATAATGAGTGTAAAATTTGACCTCGGGTACCTTCGAACACGAAGGCTTTAGAAGTATTAAACAATATGGAGATGACTTCGAATACGCCTGCCCTCAAACTTCTGATATCAACTTGCCATGATCGCGAAATCAAAAACAGTTAATGAATTTTTTTTCAGTATGCTTTTGCTCACTTTGCTTGGTCAGAATAATTGTGCTCACCAGAGCGTATAAATACCCCGTTCAAGCAGCATTTGGATAAGTAACAGAAACATTTTCAATAACTTCAGCAATAATTCATTCTACTACTTTAGAATCTACAATTCCATGCGGTATTGCTTCATTTTAAGAACTATCCACTTTAAGAGTTGTCGGACGATCTCGCCGCTGCCACCAGTTGTAAGGGTTGTCGGAGGGCGATCCCACCGCTGACATCCAGTTGTAGGGAGCAACTTGGGAGGACAGGACTAGGCGAGCAGAGTTTATTTACATATTTTTACATTAGAACAAGAGATACATTCGACAGTCCAGCGTGGCTCAGAATAGGAGCACGCGAAAGGAAGCATACAGCATGCGAGCACGAAGCGCCAACCATACTGATGAGCCCGCAGCCCACGAGCACGATCACAGAGCACACACTAGCAGCCGACAAACAGCTGCTTATAAACACTCCGTGCTCCCCTAGACCCCTAGGAGAGGGGAAACGGCAGTTCAACAGTCATCGTAGCCGAGCCAGCTTTGAGCGGGAGGGCTTACACACACACGTGCGCACTGGTTTCACTGCCGGTTTCACTGCCAGCACACCGAGGTGAGACGTGCTTCGCAGAACTCGGGGCCTACGTCTTGAAAGGCGCGTGGGAAGGTGCCGCCAAATATCTTCCCTCTGGAACTCCCCCGCTCACGGCAGACCAGGTCGCCGGTGGCGAGTTCAGTAACAAAACCTTGTTCGTAGATCGCGTTTAGTTTTAGCGGCGACGAAGAGTTGCTAACTCGGCGCATTGTCCTGCTCACGCAGTCGGTCGCCGTTCGGCTGAAGAATGACGGTGGCTTCCCAGAGAATGCCAACCTTGCTGCTGCAGCTGGCTGAGAAACTTTGCATGTTGACACCTCGGCAGGTCATTCCTAACACATCGGGAGAACGAACGTCGAAGTAAGCGCATCTCGTTTAGGACAAAGGTATGAGCTAATTCATTTGTAAACGATGAAATAAAAGTACAATAAAATTCTGACGCTTACCTTCAGATCTACAACTGCAGGTGCAGAATCATCTGGCACGTCAACATGCCGTCTCTCTTCCATCATATCGTTCCCACTGTGGAGTGGCAGTACCAGCATCTTCTCACACCTCGTTCCAAGCTAGAACAGTGTTAACTTACGCATCCAAAGAGAAACCTGTCGTGCCCTCTCCCAATCCGTGCTGCAACGCTGCCGTCAGCTCGGTGATTGTCTGGTGCCAGCGTCCTTCTAGATATTTGTCATCAACCTTTACTTGCACACACTAGCATATACGGTGTGCCAGCTAACGTTATACAAGCTCTTCAATGAAAAAAAAATTAAAAACACGGTGCAAAATACAATTTTAAAACCTACGGTGTTTGGTCGTCAGACCTGACACAACCAAACAGTGTACATTGTATAATGGTATCTTGCACCGTGTTTTTTTTAATTATTTTTTCGTTGAACAGCTTCGCTAACGCTAGCTGGAACACGCGGTATATTACTTCGGCGGCGGCACCGCGGGTAACCGGCGAATGCGTGTCGAATTCCATATAACGTGAACAACGAGAAGAAAGGGAACTAACGGAGGGGCCCAATTTTTTATTAATCATATCATAAGAAGCCAACAAAGATACCAAGGACAACACAGGGGAAATTACTTGTATTTATTAATTGAAATAAAGAAATTATAAATTACTGTAATTGAAAGTGGACGAAAAAAATGGCTGTGGCTTAGCTAAGGTTAAGCCCAGGATGCGAAGCATACTAGCCTTTATTTTAGTTGTTGAACCACTGTTTAGCCTGGTGAACTGCTGTTGCTTGGCTAGACGAAGAAACAAATCATGCAGGCGAGCGCACGAGCTGAGACCCCGCTATGTAGCTAAGCAGCGGCAAGCGAGCGCACGAGTTGAGCCTCCGAATGGGAGCGCGGGGAGGCGTTCCAGACAACCGGACTGCCCCTGCGAGAGACGCGCGCCCATCATTGCGCCGGGGAGGCGTTCCTGACAACACACCACGCTTCTGCTGGAGACGCGCGCCCATTGGCATGCCGAGGAGGCGTTTTGCAGCTGTTATGACGTCATATGGCAGCTACGCGGCCGCGCGCGGCGCAGCAAAGAAGAGCGTGGTTGTGCGGCTAGTATGCTTAAGCTTCGCCTTCAAGAGTGGAACGCGACAGCGTTCCCGTCGAATCGCCAAGGGGTGTAAATTAATACGGACAACCTGAGACCTATCTCGCTCACATCGTGTGTGGGCAAACTAATGGAGACGATGGTGCGAGATAGGCTCTCCGAATATTTGGAAAAGCGTAACACTTTTGCAGACACCATGTTCGGCTTCCGCCCACACAAGTCGGCACAAGACATATTATTACAACTCAATCACGACATATTACAGCCAACGGAGCACCCTCACAACGACAAAGTTGTCCTGGCCTTAGATCTAAAGGGAGCTTTCGACAACGTTAAACACAGCATTATCTTAGAACACCTCCGTGAGACCCACTGTGGCAAAAACACATTTAATTATATCAAGGATTTCTTGACGGATCGAGCCGCACTCGTCAAAATCCAAGACACTGAATATGGACCCTACGAAATGGGCACCAGGGGGACGCCACAAGGCGCTGTGCTTTCCCCGCTGCTATTTAACCTTGCGATGGTGCATCTCCCGGCCCAGCTAAACGGTATTGAAGGCGTGCGGTATGCGCTGTACGCCGACGATATCACCATCTGGGCCACAGAGGGAAACATAGGGCATATAGAGGAAAACCTGCAAGCAGCCGCCCACGTAGTGGATCGCTACGCAGAGCGCTGTGGACTTCAGTGTGCACCAAACAAATCAGAATTTGTGCACCTTAGACCAACACCTAAGGACACTACACAAATACATCTCTTTTTGGCTAGTGGTCCCATACACGAGGCCAAGGAGCTCAGAATTCTCGGACTCTTTATCCACAATCAAAGAAGAGTCGACACAACACTAGAAAAGCTCCGCAAGGTTGGGGACCAAGTGGGCCGAATGGTCCGGCGTGTGTCCAACAAGAGAGGGGGATTACGAAGCAGGGACGCTGTGCGGCTAGCTCATGCTTTCGTAACAAGCCGAATTCTATATTCGGTCCCGTATCTCTATCTGCGGAAACATGATGAAGCCAATTCGAAGTCATCCTCCACAAAGTGATGAAGAGGGCCCTTGAACTCCCTGTCACGACTTCGAACGCGAGACTTCTCGCTTTGGGAGTGGTGAACACCTTTCAGGAGCTCAAGGAAGCCCACCTTACTAGCCAGTACACACGTCTAGCTCAGACAAACTCGGGACGGCATTTGTTGGACCGGCTCCACTTGAATCACACCTTTCACATTCAGGAGCGGGTCCGAGTGCCCGAACTCTGGAGACGCGCCATCAGAGTTCGACCCCTCCCCACAAAAATGGATAGGGAAGACCACGGTGGTCGTCGCCAGGCGAGGGCGGACGCCTTGCAACGCCACTACGGCAACAAACGCGGAGTCTTCTACGTGGATGTGGCCGGTCCACGCCGCGGGGGGTGGTATACGGCAGCAGTCATTCACGAGGAAAAGCAAGTAGATGGGCTCACTTTCAAAGCCTCGGGCTCAACACATGCAGAAGAGGTAGCTATTGCCCTGGCTGCCTCTGACCACCGGTCTCAATATATCATAACCGACTCGCGCGGGGCTTGTAGAAATTATGAAGCTGGTTGGATCACCCCACTAGCCGAACGAATATTGGCGAACTACAGCAACGGGGGAATTGATCCTACTCCCCATTGTCTGGTCTGGACTCCGAGCCACCAGGGCCTAGCAGGGAATGAAGCCGCGAACACGGCGGCCCGAGCACTCATATACCGGGCGTCCCAGTTAGACCGTGAGTACCTGGAATCCGAAGGCATTTATCTTGTAACATTCAAAGATATCACGACCTTTTACAAAGATAGGCATCGCCAATACCCAACTCCTGCAAAAGGGCTTGGCAAGGCTAATGAACGGATCTTGATTCGACTTTTCACTAACACTTTATTGTGCCCGGCAATCTTGAAACATTTCGATTGTTCCTTCACTGGCAAGTGCCAATACTGTGGGGAGGTGGCTGACACCTATCACATGGTTTGGGCTTGTCAGCTAAACTCAGCTCTTCCCCTCAACCCTAACCCAACCCGAGAGGAGTGGGAGGCGACGCTGCTCGGTTGCTCGGACCTTCAGGCCCAAAAGGCCTTGGTCCAGAGGGCTAAGCTGGCGGCTCGTACCAATGGGGTCCCGGAATAGAGACTCCACCCACTGCGGAGCCCCATAAGGACTCTACCTCTCTTCCTGTTTTGAATAAAAGCTTTCAATCAATCAATCAAGGGGTGTAAGACAATGGGCTACGGCGCAGCGACTACGCGCCCCGCATCGGACGCGGTGAGCGTCGAGCAACGCAGCGTTCGGCGCGGCAACGAAATGTGCGCCTGAGCAAGTGACGCACGCCTGAGCCTTAGAAACAGCTCGTTTCTAAGGCAACACCGCATTCACTAGAGGCGCTTTTGTACCGCTTTGAAGCATCGAACTCGTGGCTGAGTGATTCCACTTCCGGCCACCGTAGTGAACGGTCGTGTAATGTCGAGCTCCCTTGGAGCGGCGAATGCGGCCCAGCAGGGCCGCGGTAACAGGACAGATGCACAGGATTCTACGGAATATGACGTTATTTTGCCACAACTGCCATCAGGTTCATCTGTTTTAAATACTGTTTTTCTTCACGGCAGCGTTAAAGCCAGGCCGTTTCGAGCTGAGGACTTCCGAGATACATTGGATCATCTGGAACTGCTCCCCGAGGTAGTTGCCTTGGGGGCTTTTCAGGTGAATCACGTGTGGGCGGTCACCTTCAAGACTGCAGAAGGAATGAAGAAGTTGCTCGCCGTAACTGATGTGACTGTGAAGAATCACCGCTGCCTCGTGATAGATCCGAGCACCCATACTGTCCGCCTAAGGCTCTATTGGCTGCTTTACCACATACAAGATGAAGACGTGCGCGCTGCTCTTGCACCGTACGGAGAAGTGACGGACATGAGCAGAGAGCAATGGCGTGTACCAGGACTCGGGGATAATTGCTCCTCGACACGGACGGTTAATCTGCAGCTCAAGGGCGGCGTGACTTTGGATGGCCTGCCGCACCAGCTACGAGTGTGTGGCATTACGGCCCTTGGGGTGGTACCGGGGAGACCGCCGCTTTGCCTGCGGTGTCAGCGAACAGGGCACATTCGCCGAGACTGCCGCGTCCCACGGTGTAAGCTCTGTCGTCGGTTCGGACATGACGATAGCCAGTGCGCTAAAACTTACGCAAGCGTAGCAAGCCGAAGGAGCCGGGAGGACCCCACCGAGCACATCATGGACGAGGTGGACGCGGCGGAGGCTGCGGGAATCAAGGACAGACAACCTACGTCGGCAGCTGTTGAAACGTCCGAGAAGGAACTTGCGAAAAGTGTTGGAAGCGACCACAGTGACGTGGCACCTGAACGACAGGTTACCGCTACGCCAACGTGCTCCGTCAAAGACGTCGCTGACACCACTCAAGCCTCACCGAGCAGCGACCAAGAAGACATGGACGTCGCGAGCAGCTCGTCTGCGAAACGCCCACACACGCAAGTTTCCGAAGGTGACGAAGGGGACAGCGGGAAGGCACAGGAGCCGCCCAAGAAAGAAAGTTCGTACCACCGTCCTTCTTTCAAGCCAAAGCCTCACATTCCGTCGGATTCCATTCCGACGGTACATAAGGCGCCCCCGTAATAACGAGGGCGTCGCCCAGCAATGCCTGTATGCGAGGTGAGGGACGGGCTGCAGAGTACAATTGGAAAGTTCAAAGTTCGGTCGCTTTTGCCTAGGAAAGAATTGTGCGCGTTCTGAGAAATGGCAGGATGTATGGGTTCACTTGAACTAGTATGCTTGTTTTTCTTCTTCTAAAAAAAAAAAGAAAGGAAGTGGCTTCAAAATCTGCAATAGCGCTACGCATTGGTACGCTCAATTTCCGAGGCCTGGGCGCGAAAAGGCGGCAGTACCAGGTCAGCCGGTTACTGCAAGAAAATGATTTAGACATAGTCGCTCTACAGGAAACAAAAATTGAAAGTAAAGAGCGCACCGACCGAATGGTTCAAACATTTAGAGCGCGGTACAGTGCGTGCGTTTCCCATGCTGTCGGCAGTTCCGGTGGGTGTGTTTTGTTGTTGCGGAAATCTTTAGAAATTGTACCGCAATCTGTATTTGTTTGTGATGAAGGTCGAATGATTGTGTGTGACTTTTCGCTCTGGGATTCTGAATAGCGGGTAATTTCCATATACGCCCCAAATAATGAAAGAGAACGCCGTGACTTTTTTGGAAAACTTGATATCTATTTGAAATCTGAGCGCTATATATTATCGTGCTGGGAGACTTCAAGTGTGTTTGTTTTTCTGACGACCGGAATAACAACTTGCTTGTACGCGATCAAAGTGCAGGTTTTTTGCTCGCAGCAACCCGAGAGCGTGAATTAGAAGATGTTGGTACGGTGTTTTGCAGTGGAAAGCAGGCTGTGTTCACGCATTTCCAACGGGGCAGTCACGCGAGATTAGATCGAGCTTATATATCAGCGAGACTGGTTCCGTTGTGTAGAAGCTATGACGTGAGGCACGTATCCTTCAGCGACCACAGTCTTGTAATGTTCTCGCTCGGCAAGAGAAAAGAAAACCGCCCTTTTAATTGGTGCTTATGGAAATTCAACGTCAAACTTCTGGACGACGCAACCTTTCTCGCGTTTATAAAAGAACGTATACGAGAGATGCTTGCTTGTGAATCCGCGGGGTTTATAGCGATGTGGGAAGAGTTTAAACACGAATTTAAAATAACAGCCATTGAAAGAGCCTCTGTGTTACGCTACAATGAAAAAAGAAAAGAAAATGAATTGCGAAATAAGCTAAACGTATTGTTGTCGATAAAATGCCCACAGCCAGAAGAGTTGTCAACAGAGATAAGGAATATAAAAAATGAGCTTGAAATCATTGATGTCAAGAGATATAGGGTGTCAGTGATACGTGCGCGCTCAGAGCATTTGTGGCTCGGGGAAACACCCACAAGGCGCGCTTTGGGCGAAGAGAAAAGATACGCATCACAAAATGAAATAAAAGAAATTGAATACGGCAACGTGCGTAGTAGCGATAGTACTGCATCAACACGGAGTAAAGCATCAACACGGATTCAGAAAAGGCTACTCTACAATTACCCAACTAGTTTTAAGTGCACGACTTTGCGAAAGCAATTAACAATGGGAAACAAATAGATGCTATTTTCATGGACTTTTCAAAGGCTTTCGACAGGGTCTCTCACAAAAAACTACTTTACAAATTGAGTAAGATACTGAAAAACTCCAGACTAATTAATTGGCTTACAGCATACCTTGATAGCAGAGAACAATTTGTTGTTTTTAATAATCATGCTTCTGAACGACTTCCGGTAGGCTCTGGTGTTCCGCAGGGCTCGGTCCTTGGACCTCTCTTGTTCCTTTTGTTCATTAATGATATGCTGCATGGTATTCCTGTTATGGCTAAGCTTTATGCAGATGACTGTGTATTGTACTCGGAGATAGACAATGTTACTGACCAGGAGTTGCTGAATGATGCTTTTCGACAAATTGTCGACTGGTGCGCTGCCTGGCAAATGTCAATTAATTTCGAGAAAACAGTTTTTATGTCCATCTCACATAAGAAACATAAACTAACGTTTCCATATGGTATTATTAACATAAATATTTCCGAAGTAACACATTATAAGTATCTAGGACTCTGGATCACAAATGACCTCACTTGGGCTAAGCACCTTGAATATGTAGTATCTAATGCTAACCGCAAGCTTTATTTTTTAAGGAGGGCTTTGAAACTTTCTACTCCCACTGTACGCCTACTCGCATATAAAGCTGTAGTTTTACCGATGCTAGACTATGCATGCGTAATTTGGGACCCTTTTACTAAAACTGGCACTAACAAGATAGAAATGGTGCAAAGAAAAGCAGCTCGTTTCATTTATAACAACTTCGGACGCACTTCAGTGACATACCTCTTAACAAAAGCAAACCTGCCACCATTAATGCAAAGAAATCGTGTATCACGACTAAAATTTCTTTTTCAACTTATTAACGGTCATTATAAGACAGATCTCACGGGAATAATTACTTTTTCATCTGGTTATGCTACTAGACAGCGACATAGCCGAACAATAACCCCATTTAGTACACGTAATAATTGTTTTAAGTATTCCTTCTTTCCTCGAACAATCATCGAATGGAATCATCTAACCAATGACCAAGTTTTAAAATCATCCCTTTCGGCGTTTGTTTCAAGTATTGAGTGACAATTTGTTTTCTTGCTGTGCCACTGCTATGTTCAAGCTCCGTTAACCTGACTTGTATTGTTTTCGTTGCCTATACTATAGTATTCTTTACATATGTATTGTTTCCCACCCTGCTAAAATCCCCAATGGGGATTGCAGTATTGATAAATAAAAAATAAATAATATAATACAATACAGCGGGCTTTCTTCGAACACTACAGAGAGTTGTTAAGCTGCAAAGGAGCGGTAGAAGCTGGCTTTGATAGCGAATACTTGCCTTTAATGCCGAGGCTAGATGATCACGTCAAGACTGTCCTCGAGGAACCGGTTACGTTGAATGAGATCGAAACCGCAATTGATGAACTCAAACCTGGAAAGGCGCCCGGACCTGATGGCTTAGGCGCAGCTTTCTACAAGGCATTTAAGCATGAACTAGCAGTCATTTTACACCGTATTCTAGCCGAGGCTTATAAAGTAAAATACATGCCGCCTTCTTTCCGAAAAACCCATGCAGTGCTGATCCCGAAATGCGATGACCCTGTAAAGCTGCTCTCAGTACGGTCGTATCGCCCCATAACTTTATCCAATGTAGATTATAAGATATTCATGAAGGTGTTAGCAAGAAGGTTGCAATCAGTGATGACATCAATAGTAGGCCCACACCAAACTTGTGGCATAAGAGGCCGCTCGATACTTAATAACATACATGTGGCAAGAAGTATTCTGGAGTGTTGCGATGCCTGGGAAGGAAGAGTTGCTATGATGCAACTAGACATGGAGAAGGCCTTCGACCGTGTTGTGCACAGTGTGCTCTTTTCTATTCTAGAGCACGTGAATGTTAGAAACATTATATTAGCAGGCTTAAAACTGTCTTACGAAAGGTGTAGCACTAACTTATTAGTGAATAAACAACTCTCTGGTAATATTAACTTATGTAGAAGCATAAAACAAGGATGCCCAGCTTCGTCACTTCTCTTCGCAATTTACTTGGAGCCTTTTTGCTTAAAAGTTATACACAATGAGAAAATACGCGGTTTCCGTTTATTGGGCAGTGAAGTCAAAATTCTCTCGTATGCGGATGATGTAGCCGTCTTTTGTGGGAATAAAGAAAGTGCCCGTGTAACTGTTAAACAAGCTCGAACGTATTGCAAAATGTCTGGAAGCGCTGTTAACTGGGAGAAGTGCGCCGGTTTTTGGCATGGCAGCTGGGATGAGAAGCCCAATGTCTTTGAAAATTTACAGTGGACAGTCTCTCCTACAAAATATCTAGGAGCACCTTTAAACTGGTATGATGAGCCTACAGAGTACTGGAGAGAAGCTGAGAGAATGCGCCAGAAGACTACGAAATGGGGCGGAAAAAATTTATCCATATTTACCAGGTCAACTATTTGCAATACGTTCCTTGTTGCGCGAATTTGGTATGTGTTGCAGGTACTCGCTATGTCACGAACTAGTGCGCAGAAATTGCATAGAATTCTTGCATCGTTTGTATGGAATTCTTCATGGGAACGCACAAGTCGTCACAACTTATTTCACTCACTGAAAGCAGGAGGGCTTGGCTTAGCTCATCTTTTTCTGAGGCAGATTGTCTCAAGGTTTATTTTCTTGCGGGACCAGCATGACCCATTTTTGCGAGCAGTACTTCAAGTGAGACTGCAGAATGCTCTCCCCGAGTTTATTGTGTCATCGTGTGGCGTTACTGGAAGCGGCTTGTGCGGGTATCTACGCGAAGTTGTAAGTGCCTACAAGATTCTTCGAGTACGTTTCTCTTTTGATTATCTCATTATAGTATCAAAGAAACAATTGTGCAAAGATCTCCGTGACGTGATGTTTCCAGTACCTTTATATCGAGCCATTTTTTCTGTCGGTCCGGGTAAGGATGTTTTAAAGAGAATTAAAAAAATGCCGTTCGGTCGTCTGTGAAAACTTTCTTTTTTCAACTCCATAGTGGCACGCTCCCAGTCAAACCCTGGCTGCAGGCAAAGGGCTTTTTTCTTCCCTGGTCAGGTGATTGCATTTTATGCCGCAAGCCAGAAACAGTAACACATATATTCCTAGACTGTTTAGATTCAATTTTTCATTGGGACGTCCTCCAGAGAACGCTGAAAAAAGATTTGCCCCTCACACCATATGGAATTAACTTTCTTGCGGTTAACAATGACGGGGATGTGCCCTATGACATGTTCATGGTATTAAGCATGCATAGCATGTGGAAAACAAGAATGGCTGTCAGACATGCAGATCCTATTGTAAGATCGGTAAGAGAAAACTTCATTGAAAGCATTGCCTATATCCGAGATGTGTACCAGTCCCAGGACGAACAGCCAACGTGGTATCCTGTACTTAATGACCTAGTGTCATTAAAACGTTTTTAGCAATGTCGCGCCACCAAGCTACTGGTTGGCGCTTTTAACATTTTTGTGTTGGTTTCTCTGTTTTGTGTTGTCACATTGGAAATAACGAAAAAAAACTCGTGGCTGAGTGGTAGCGCCTCCGTCTCACACTCCGGAGACCCTGGTTCGATTCCCACCCAGCCCATCTTGCAAGTTGTTCTTTATTCATGAAGTGCCTGCTGGGATTTATCGCTCATGGCCAACGCCGCCGACGACACCGGCTTTTCTGCGACACGAGCTCCTTAACGCTATCGCGTTAAAGCAGCTTGCCGCAGGTGGGGAACGATCCCACGTCTTCGCGTTACGCGTGCGATGCTCTACCAATTGAGCTACCGCCGGTGCCGTCTTCCCATCCATTTTCTGGGGTAACTATGTGTTACTATACTACCACTAACCCTGGGAGTGTTAGCCAGTGCCACCACTCGCAAACTATGGCGGAACACCTTTCTGGCGCAGGTGTCACGTACTCGTGACGCCACGCTCCTCGCCTTCCTCCTTTGCGCGCGCGAGAAGACGCCGCACCGAGCCGCCGTGCTTTTCGGCTCACCACCCCCGCATCTACAGAATACGCCGCGTGGCCGCGATCTCATCGCACTTGGACTTTATCTGAACTTCACGGCGACCCCACACGAAGGGAAAGATTGCTCGTAATAATCTGTCCATACGCTGTGGAAATGCTGGTGGATAAAAGCAACCCATTTTGATGAAAATAAACTTGCACTTGATATTCGCCACACACAATTATCAAAATAACACGCACTCATGAATCTTTGTTAGAGAAATCGTTAAAACAGCCTATATGTCGATCCAAAAATCGACAGCACAAGACATACTTCTGTCTCCACTCATACTGTCATTGAAAAATTTTGTTAGCGAGTGGACCAAAGCGCAAATTATGCGCATTTTTATTGAACAAGGGCTAGGAGCACAGGAGGCTAGTTTCGACGATACCTCCAGTCAAAGTATTATTTTCCAGACTATCAAATCTGCCAAAAAATTGTCAAATCTGACAAACAGTTAAAGTTATGTCATTTCAGACGTCGCATGATGCTAGAATACCAATAGGTGCCAATAGGTGCCAACGCGCAAAATGCGTAGTCTCGGGCTCGAGGAGTCGACGCTCGATGTGCTTAGCGCGCAGTCCGAGGTACCGACATGCGAAATGCCTAGACGCAGATACAAGAAGTCGACGCTCGATGTGCTTAGTCGCGCAGTTCGAGGTGTCCACGCGCGAAATGCCTAGACGCGGGCTCGAGGAGTCGACGCTCGAGGTGCTTAGCGGGCACTCCGAGGTACCGAAATCTCTAGGTGCAGGCTCGAGGAGTCGACTCCGCCGTTCATTCTATGGAGACCATAGAATAAAGATGGAGACTTCCAGGCTAGGGCCGAGCAGATGACCGCCGGACCAATGGCGAACAGCGCTAGAGTCATGTGGCGGGCGAGTCAAATCGCAGACCCCGGCACGACCTTCAGTCATTTGCTTTTTGTGTTCTTGTTTCTGTATGGAGGAGATAGCTAAAGTGGCATATTTGAAGACAGAGAAATGCGCTTTCCAACGAGACCTAGATGGCGTCACTCGATTGTGGCGTTCCAGAGATAGTGTGGCTTGAAGAACACCGTTCTTTCTTAATTTCCGCGAACTTTTCTGCCACCTTGGCTGATAAAACAATTTTTTTAGAGCACTTCTACGTGGTTTATAGTGATGATGTTCCGGAATCAGATAGAAAGAGTTATAGAAACTGAAAATGTGATTTTCAAAAAACCGACTTTTTGGCCATTTTTCGCGATGCGAAAGCCGCGTCCCCCCTTAAAGATAGAGTACAGTGTGTAAGACGAAGTTTATGGCGACTATCAACCAATAAAGTATCGGGTGCCACAGGGTAGCACACTCGAACCGTTTCTTTTCAACATATATGTTTCTGATCTGGTTCTATTAATACTAATTATTAAAACTAAAACTATTTAAAGCTAATTCGAAGCTGTTTCAATATGCAGACAATACAGCACTTGCTGAGGTATCTGAGTATAAAGTAGAGAATCGAGCCTTTCAGCAAGGTATTAGCAAAGTACTAGACTGGTTTTCGGAAAATGCAATATTTGTAAATTGTAAAAAAACAGAGCTACTATGTTTCAGAAACACGCGCAAGGAATATTTCTCTACAGCTGCCTTTACACCTGCATGGTTCGACGTGTTCTCCGTGTAAGTGCCTGACTTTAGGGAACGAACCAGTTAAGTACCTGGATGTTCTTTTTGACCAACACATTACACGGACTGAACATGTTACCTATATATTTAAAGGATAAGGGCCGCTGCAGCAATGATTTACAATTTGCGAGGGAAAACCCCACTGAATTTGCGGATAACCATATACAAAGCATTAGTATTAATGTATGCGATAACATTATATGGCACTTGCTCACACTACAAGAGACAAACCTTGAACAACACAAACGAATTGTA